>NC_060211.1:102980000-103605000 GCF_021130785.1 Homalodisca vitripennis
ACTAATTATATTTCTTTTAGAACTACTCAATCATAAAATTTAACAAAAACCGTAATTTCTACAAATTCGGTTCAAAATGTCTTGGTTTTTGGGTAGATAATAATTTGAAGTGGAACAAACATGCAAATAAGATCTTATCTTAAATTAACTATGGCACATATGCTGTAAGAAAAATGTTCAGTTTATGTAGCGAATCCATACTCAAACTGATTTACCACTCCTATATTCATTCTCATATTTCATTTTGAATAAGTCTATATGTATCAACATAGAAAGGAAATCTCAATAATATTTTGAAACAACCAAAAAGAGCAATCAGTTTTTTTAATACATACATCCTGAAAATTCAGCCAGAGAATATTCCAGATCTTTGTGTAATGGATCATAATTGCATCATATTATTTGAATAATTTTGTATCAAATTAAAAGTAAAGAATAATTTACTTTAATGAGTAGGGAATATCAATCTAAATTTATATTAACAATAACTACTTTTATTTGTGACGTAAGAAACAATTCTACGGTTAAACATGTCGTCCCTTAAATGGACATCCTGATAAAACAGGAATCGAATTCGTCACCTTGTGCGAGTCAGTTATGAATTGGCTGCCAACTGTGGACAACGTTAGTGGAATGTCAGCATCACCCAACCACATGTTGATTGAAATCTGTTAGCGTAGCTGTTTCATTTGATTATATTAACGGTTTGTAACCAATTTATTTTTGACATCTCTGTTGACTTAACTATCAAGCTGGAATGAAAACTCTTTGCCTTTCGGTAATGTCAACAGTTACATTATCTATTCTTTTGTTATTTGTGTTTTTTACAGTGGTATTTTCAAAAGATGATTACCGACATCCTCCCTCTTGACAGGGCGAGCATCGTCTTTATAAGCTTCCTAAACCAAGATAACTCATTCGGTTATGCCTAGGTGAAACCAAGGTATAATCAGGTAGTTGATCCAACAAACCCACCATTATAAAAACAGCTTTGTGACGTGTGTGATCTTTTCTGTTGATCAAAGCTTGAAAACACAATGCTTTGCCCAGTACAATGGACCCTCCCACCACAAAACCCATCTCTACAGAGTGTCCAGCTGGAGACTGGTCCATTACACTACGCCCAGTCTTATAACTTAATTCAAAACCCTTGTATAATTTTGTAGATTCTTGAATCTTTTAACTGAAAACGATCAGTACTATAATGTTTATATGTATCCTATAATTATTATCGTAAATTATCCAGTTTGAGTTGAGTTTGATTTTATTTATAAGTAATTTAAAGCTCATGTTGTGTAAAGTATATAATTTCCGGATTTAAATTTGTAATGATCTAGCCTATTACTAGGGTGTGTAGATTAAATTTGTATTTGTAGATTATGTTTGTACTTTGTTTTAAATGTGAATTGATAGTTTTTTTATGAAATAACTTTGTTACTCTTCATTCAGTGCCGCACCAATTGTATCAATAACTTTCCTGTAACATAAGCAAAGTTTACATCTTACCAGCTTCTTCTTATTGGAAACCGGTCTTCTTTGGAACGTTTTCAAACTGGGGTTGGGAGAAGCAATCACTGGAAATTTAAGTGGGGTATTACTGACGACCAGACGTGTGATTGTGGCGCAATCTCTCAGACAATGGAGCACATTGTAAACGACTGCCCTTTGCAATTGTTTTTTGGTGGTCTGGCTGGTCTAAGTGGTTTAGAGGATGGGTCTCTAAACTGGCTCAGTAATTTGGATTTAGCTTTGTGACGGGAGATCTTATTATTATTTTTAATTTACGACTCAAGAACTTTGTTCTTACGTACTTTTTAGAAATTGTAATTTTTAATTTATTTATTTATGGATAGCTGCCTTTGTCCCCCATACGATATATTGGAAACCAAATGCTTAATTTATGAACAAACACTCCAATAATTGAGAAATTTTTATTTTTGTGAGGCCTTTCGTGTTCAATGAACACGAATAATGTGGGTCTGATAACGTGTTCATTGCACACGAAAGGCCTCACAAAAATAAAAATTTCTCAATTATTGGAGTGTTGGTTCATAAATTAAGCATAAGCAAAGTTTGTTCATAATAATATTGTAAAAGGTTATGAATATCTTGACCATGTATTCTATTCAACTTGCGAAGATGTTTCTGGAAACTAAACTGGTAAATAATGTTGATTTCAGGGTGACACAGTATCACGAGTTCAATAGAATGCATATTCCGAACATTGCTATCGTGTTTGGACCCACTCTCATGTGGCCAGAGCAGGAGTCTCTCGACATGGCCTTCGACCTCATGCAGCAGAACCTGGTCATAGAGTGCTTTCTCTCCGACTTCCAATCCATATTTTAGTCATGAAACACATTAAACAGTGGTAATCTGCCGTGAGATGTTTCAAAGAAGAATTTAAACTATTTACTCTGTGCAAGTTAAAATAAAATATCAATATTGTTAATCCGAGAAACTACCTATAAAGTGTTAGAAGTATTCTATAGCCAGGAATTTCTTCATTTCATTCAAACCACTTGCTTCCTTTCAGACAAACAAACAAGAGTATAAAAGATGGTGTATTTTATTGTTACTACCTAGTTTGTATATTATTCTAGTAAGACTTTATTTTATTATGAGAGTTTGTAATAAGGTCTTTTGTATATAAGTAAGAATAGAACTATTTCTAGGTGAATATTGATTTTTGAGAATTTATTTTCGGATCTGCAGGCAAAGCCAAACTCATATATTTAAGTGTGTACAGTTGTTTGTCTGATAAATGTACTATACAAATTCTAGCTTGTAGACCAATATCTGATAATTGACATTCCAATCTTAGTTTGTTTTTTTTCTATTTTTCAGATGATAATAATGTATAAAAGCAGATTTTAAAATGTTGTGTACAGTATATAGTTAAATTGAGATATTCGACGATTATTAGTGGAACATCAATCAAAACAATATTCTAAAGTTGATTAAATAATTTATTGTGAATACAAATCACTTACACAGTATGTGATACCATAATCCATAGAATATGATGAATGGTCATATTGTTATTAATGTAATTTTTAACATTAAATCAAGAATTTACAGAACAAATTCTCAATTCTCTAGTCTGTACCTGTAACTTCATCTCTAGCGGTGTTATAATATCTGAGCCTGTAGTATTATGACAGTTTTGTGTAATTTTCCATTTTTACAATTATTAAAATACGTTTTAAGTAGATTTATGCTTTCCAAGTATTATTTGACGATACACAACCATTAAAGAAAAACATTGTTGCTAAAATGGTATTAATTTAACTTAAAAATAATGCTGGCTTAGCCCCTGTAACTTGTCCAGTGATTCATTTTAAATCATAGATTTGAAGGAACTAAATCACTACAGGTACATATTTATCGAATGTTTAAAGTAAGTTATTCTTGTAATTATGTACTACATGTATACAGTTATTATGTATACAGTTTTAATTAACTATAGATCTTCAGGTGATTATGAATTATTATTAGAGTGATCATGTTCTGTTAATGTTTTCTCATGAGTTTAGAATTATGTAATGTTGCTCAATAAAATCTCTAAAGTTTCATTTTTTCAGTTTAGATTCTGCACTTAATTGTAGTTCATTTATTAAATAAATTCAAACAAAACATTTGTGGTTCTATTATTAATTGAGTTTCTCTTTAAATTTTGTATCATGAAAAAGTATACCAATACACAAAATATAACTATAGATTAATATGAAATTCCACTTATTTCCTATTTTTTACACCTGAATTTTGTTAGTCTGTTAATGTGTATAAATATGTTATTATTCAATCATATCTTTAAACTTCAAGCTGTGCTCTTTTTTCATTTAGTGAAGTGTTTATATATATATATATATATATATATATATATATATATATATATATATATATATATATATATGAAAATGATAATTTCTGTTAATATCACTAAAAAGGTTTTTCATGTTTTCAAGCCTTATCTTTCATAAATAAGTTCATTATAAAGCTTTGACATTTTAAATCTTTCTACAGTGTAATTCTTTTAATGTATCAGTAAACCCTAACAAAACGCACACCATCTTTGGTCTCATTTTGATGGGTATAACAATTTTAGCTATTAGTGTATTTATTTTGAGAAATTTAAATTAGTTTTATAAAACTCACAAACTATTGATATATTGGATTTTGTGTTGTTGTTTTATCCTCTTTGGTCTGTGAAACCCTGTGTAATTGGATCAATGTTTTCTTCTGACAGCTAAAATAAAGAAAGGTCGAACTTGGTGTAGACTGAGGATGGTTTAAACTTTTATCATTACCTGTTTGTGCTGATAATTGTTCGTTTTGTTCCTTTTTTTTTAAAAAAAAAACCATGTATAACTGTACGTTTTATTGTATAACAACAGTGTAAATAAGTACTTCCAAAGCAAGGACACTTATTAGTCTGATTTTTTTTTTTTTTAAGTAATCATAGAAACGTGAAATAATTGTTGATGCCATTAATCTTTTTAAATACCTTTTTTTTAATTGCTAAGCTATAAAGCACACAATTTAATAAAATTACAATAGAAATCAAAATACAAGATGTCAACTGTGGCAGTATAAGACTGTAAGACTGCAATCATGGTAAATAAGATACTGATTAAATCAGACCGTAAATAAATATTTGGGTTAATTGGCACTAAGACAAAGTTTTCTCTAACTAAACTTAATAAGTTGGTGGCATTTTATGTAAAGCATCCGTTACTGAGCACCTTCTTTAGTTAACGCAAAACTATTTCTCACTAACTGGTCCCCATAAACTTGTCTTCCACCATGGTGAGATGGACTTCCACATAGACCAACTTTAAAAAACTAGTTAGGGTAGAAAAATTAAATATATACGTAAACCAGCAAAGAAAAACACATTTTTACTCATAAATTATACTTTCAATTGTAGATGATGTAGCTAACATATTTTATATTGTTTTTAATTAATTAAATTAAACAACTTTCTTATTCAACCACGATTTTGATCCATAACTACACGGAACAGAAAACAAGAACACAATATCAGCACACCTCGTTGAATCTTGTTTACTGGAAATTTAGGTACAAGATAAAGATGCCAAAATACCAGTTAAAATTTTGCCACTCAAGGACCATGTGGGCAGCATAATTTCCAAAAATTCTTGTAGACCGACAAACAAATCTAAGTTGATAATATATACTAAATGGTTGTAAAAGACAATAAAACCTTTTGTTCCTGCACACAGTAGTTGATGTTGGTCCAGTGTACCCAGACTGAGCATCACCTATAGCTGACGTCGATCAATGGAGAGAGTTTTGGCTGTGGTGACAGTTTTTTTACATATTGTAGTGAATGTGTTAAAATGAAATTCGGTTTATACCTATGAGGAAAGTTGTGTTAAGGATTTGATTGATAAATAACTTAATTGATTTTTGATAACTTTAGCTTCACTTTTACTCGGCTTGACTTAAAAAACCTTTGCATCGTAATTTAGTGGAAGTAAATCAATTTAAAGTATCAATAAACTGCATTGGCATATTATCCTCAATTAATAGATCTATTCTATGATACTATTTATGATTTAAAACATTGTATAAGAAGAAGTGTTTTTACTGAATTTGTTTGAGCTTTTACATTGATTTTGTTGACACTGTACATAAGAAATATTGTTTTACATCTTTTTATGTCTGGTATACAATAAATTTGATAAATATTTTATTGTAAATAATGTTGATACGATATTATATGTTAATTAGTTTATCTCATTGAATATTATTGTAAATCATTGTATCATAGCTGCAGTATCTGTAATATTTACTTTCAATTTGTGACATATATTTCTTAGTTGATATGATTCATGCACTTACATAATATTATATAAAATATACAATGTAGCACAATAATCACATAACGGGTACACAAGATTTTAGAGTGAGAGATAATTATAGTTATGTGTTAAGACATTATTACATCTTCTAATTATGCCTTCCACAGATGAATCGTTGCTTATAGTTATTAACTTTTTTTATGTACTCAACACTGATCTAAGAATTGTTAGCTATTTGTTTGTTTTTTTTATCAAAAATCATATTTTTAAATAGCTTGAAATCTATTATAAGCTACTCTGAAAATAAGCTTGCTACTTTCTGAGATAACTGTTAATAATGCAAATAATATAAGGAACTGTAACATGCCAGACTAAATCCACGGATGTGAGAACAGAATAACATAGGCAATAAGAAGAGGTTAGAAGTCAGCTAATGTATATCAAAGGTATTCCAGCAGGCAATTTTACACCAAGAAAATACAGCCTTTATTTTTCACTAAATTGTATTTCTTGATTGATTACTGGATCTTTAGGATCCTGGATTTAGGATTATTTAGGATCTTTAGGGGCCTGTTTTGATCCTAAGTTCAGTTTTTTTTTTCTAATTGATATCAATACTAATGCTTTTCTGTTCCGTACGAATATTGCTAAACATGGAAAGGTTTTAGATCTATCCATAATTTTTCTGTAAAAGGATTAATTGAATTTTCCATTAGTCTTTACTATTTTCTAGTGTAAGTTTAATACATATATGAACTGAAATAGTATCCTCTGTGATTAATACATTTCTGGCTAGAGGTGAAGTTTTTTTATAGGAGTTGAAAGGATTGCACAGTACATATCGTTCTCAAAACCTGAAAAAAGATTATTGTAATCCTTAACAGCTGAAATTGTCTTTTGCTGGCTACAGAAAATATGTGAATTCTAATTTAATTTCAATTTACCACACATATTTTGTTAACTCTGGTGTTGACGTTTTTGTTCTCAATGTACCAAATAATACAACAAGATGTATTACCTGTATACTCTACACACACTTTACTTTCTTTGCCTCATCTGATTAATGTAAGGATGTACTACCCAGTAATAACCAAATTCTGTGTATACTTAAAAAAGGCTGTTGCATGTGACTGATAGAAGTGATATTAAAAAATATAAAACTTGCCTTAGATTTGTTAAATATTAAAGTTATTAAAATTTGTTGTAAGCTATCAGAGACAAGTCAATAACACAAGAATAAAAACAATACATTAGACAATTGATCTATTTACTACAACATTTATCTTAAACATTCCTTACTCAAAAAAAGACTAAGAAATGTATGATAGTTTTATGGATATTTGCCTATTAGCACAAAAGTTGAACTTTGTTGTAATAATGATAGTTTATTTTTATTGATATGGTGGTTGTAAATACTGATGTTCATTGTTTGTATCATATGTAAAGATATAACGTTTACACTTATAAATGATGTTTTCTGAGGAAAATGTAATAATTATTATGGTTGTTTTCGCAATATAAGTTTATACAATGTTGTAAAGGCAAAAGGTTAGGAAATGCAAGGGTTTGAGTTGTTAGATTAGAATTTTGAGATTAGAGTAAACAAATCATCATTTACTGAGAATAATTTAGTATCAACATTAAGGACACTTTTAAGTTTTAAGAATGTTTTGTTTTACATTAAGGTATATTCCATAAAATATGCACTTATTTCATAGTTCTTACCTGTGTCTTTTTTAGCTTGTTTGCTTGTCAGTGAAGAATTTTCTATTAATGTAGTTCAAAACAGAGTAGGAAAATAAACTATCAAACAATGTTTAAACTATGATATTAATTATAACGGAATACTAGATTATACATAAAATTTCAGTAGTGATCAAACTTTCATAATACTGAAAACCTACCTAAGAAGGTACTAAAATTTCTCTCTGCACTAAGAAAATAATTGATTAGGAACTTAAACAAAGTAATTCTGGATAAATTAACCCTTTGAGGACCATACAGCAGTTTACTGCCAGTCATTAAATATTGAAAAGAGTAAGTAGCAGTTTACTGGCACTCTGATTTTTTTAATTGTTCATATTCATACCTAAGTTCAATATTAAACTTTTATGTGATTTCCTTATATCATATAAGCTATTTAACAAAAATAGTCTTTTGAAACATAGTTTTATACTTCTAACTTTTCAAATATTGCTATGGAAATTCTGTTTTTATTGCCAGATGTTATGCTGAATACAAGTGTTATGTTTGTTAGGACCTTCCTGAAATTGTGTCGTTAACGGTCCATCTATGTGATAGAAAGGTGCATGGTTTCTAGACTTGAAATTTGGTGCATGTGTTTCACTTGGTCCAAGGAAGAATACTATTGATTTTGGGGTCAAAGAGTCAAAGGACAGCATGTCTATCGGTTTGTCCTTTTGTGCGATAACTTGATAGAAATGTCCTAGAGACTTGAACCAAGGCATGGGTTCCTCTTGGTTCATGGAAGAACTCTTATTGATTTTAGGGTTAAAAAGTACAAGGACAGTATGCCCTTCTGTGCGCTACCTCTTTTATTACGTTCTCTTGGGTCCTTCGATACTACGTTGTGTCAGTTTATTTCAAGTACGAGCATAGTGCATGTATATTTAAAAGAAATATTTGATAGTAAATATATAATTAGTATTTTAGAAAAATATTAAAAATAAGACTTACTAGAGTGTCTAGCATCATTAAATAAAGGTGAATATTTTCTTAAACAAATTACCTAGTAAGCTGTTGGGCATGGTTTTTAAATAAATTGGTTGTATTTTATTTTTGGTACATCATTTTCTATAAAAGGTTGGTAAATTTTAAGAAATTAAATATACTTTGATAGTAATTACATTATTTCCTACAGTAAAATTTTCCTGAGTTTGACTACTTTTCGTGGGCAAAATTGAGGGTTTAGATATTGAAAAACATTGAAAAATTATATTATAAACATAATATTATTTTTCTGAAACATAAAACACAAGATTTGCATTTGTGCAGTTTTTCTTGTATGGTAGAAAATTACAGTATACCATTTATAATAATTTTTGTCAGGTCCTAGAAGGGTGGTTAAAAATGAAAGCGGAATAATAATTAGTTTTGCGATTGAGAATGTTAATCCATTCGTTTTATGAGATGTTGATTTCTATAAAATTCCTACTCACTATTGAACTCAATAGTTGAAACTTAAGGCATCTAAAGGTATTATTCTAGTAATTCTATGTATTTTTTATTTTTACAAACAGTGAGTTTATTTATATTTGTAAAATATTGAAAGTAATAATATTGGTGATAAGTTTAGTATTCCCAATAGTGTATTATAACACAATTTGATAAATTGTATATTTTATCACTCTTTTTAACTTCATTTTCATATTATTTTTATTTACACATATTAAAATTGTACTCATCAAATAAACTATTATATTATTGTTTTTAGATATTCCTGTAACAATGCGTATATAAATCAATATTTATTTTGTTATAAAACAAATACTACTTTATTACTATTTACATATTAAATTGTAATCAAAATATACACTCTCTGTTTTGATATTATTATTCTCAGTATTTTTTCTTTCATTCCAATGCTTAATTATACATGCATGCAATTTATTTTGTCAATTTATAAATCATTTTGTAGAATATTATTAATGATCTATTCATTGAATATATGATCAGGTCTTTATTGCAGTAACTGCAGCATTTGACCTAGTTATTAGATTTGATAAATTTGTATAAAAAATTTAGTCTTTTCTGATCATTGTAAATATTATTAATGAATTATAAAAATATGTTACACAGTTTAAAAGTTACAATTATTTCCCATTCCTCTATACTAATATTATCGTATGATTAAGAATGTCATTTTATTTAATATTATATGCAAGTTTTAATCCTTAGTGATTGTGAATGTGTGAACGTTCTTTCTAGGAATACATTTTTAAATCTAGAAGTGGCAGCCATTGGATTTCCAACATTTTTTCCGTGTTTGCGAGGTGGCAAACACAATTTCCTATAATCCTGTACCATTTCACTTAATTTAATGTTTAGGCCTAAAGCGACATTACACCCTAACATCATACACTAATGAAAAGATTCTAAACTTTTGTTTTCGTATATAAAACATAACTGACCGTTCTTTATTTGGCCAATAATAGTAAATATTATTGGACTACAATAATTTGTAAAAGCCAAGATTTATGACAGTTGCTCAATTGCATCGATGGAATTCAGTAACCTGAAATGTTTTACAGGAGTTATTTTTCAGTTCTGGAGCAACTAGTCAATTGAACAACTATACAATTGTTTTATGTAGGAGTAATAGTTTTGATATAACTGATTTTTTTTAATTTGACAAAAGCCTATGGTCTATAATATTGTTTGATTTCTTTGTAATTGTTATCAGTCAGCAGCCATCATGACACAACCATTTTTTTATAGGCCATCCAATGCAAAGACTCAGAGTCAGTTCAGGTTGTTTATTGTATGGTGCTTGTGTTGACATTGTAATAAAACAGTAATATGTTACTTTCTTTCATTACGAACAGAATTTGAAGTGGGAAATCTTATTGTTTGAATATATTTATTTCATTTGATGTAAACTACAGTTTGTTTTTTTCAGTTGTGATATATACACAGACAACATATACAAACATCTATATAATAAAATGTGTTTTTATAATTCATCAACTACTTTAGTTCTAGAATGACCTGTAAAGTACTAATTTATTAATTTCTATGATTTCAGTAGATTTTAGAATAAGTAAATCAATTATGACTTTCCTGATACTTGAAATAATGGTACATAGTAAAAGTTTATATTTTGTAGAATTTTTTATGCTGAAAAATATAACAAATATATAATTCTTTGTTTACAGCAGAAAATGTGGTACAAAATGTATATATTGAAATTATAATCTAATATTTATTTTGAAAATTGTAAGCTATTACTAACTGTTACTTTTTTGGCACTTTTTTTAATTAACAACTCTCAATTTTAGGTTTTCCAATTAGTAACAATTTAAACAATGATATTAATTCGTTGTCCTCTTTGTTTTCTACATAAAAATAAGTTATATAAGCACTACACGATTTAAGATTTTATACATAGCGGGAGATGTTTGAAGTAAATGTAACATTTTTGATAATTGTGAAGTTTTCAATTATAACCAGCATGGTAATAAATTTATTGTGTCTGTTAAAAAAAAACAACATATATAATCAAACAAATACATTTCAAAACTTTTGTTTATTTTTAAATTGATTACCTAATCAGCCATTTAATTTTGACATTTGGTAAAAAGGACTTTTTCCCTCAATTTAAACTGTGGTTGTTAAAATAGTTATTTATAGGATAAATAATTTTTGTACCATATTATAATCTGTGGATTATATAGATTGAAAAAATATCACTCTAGGGTTTCAGCATATTATGTGCAATTTTTGAACAATTTAGTTCTCTGCACAAAGACAAAAATCGTCCTGCCACTGAGAGAAAGTATGTCTGCCACTTCTAGGGGTAAATTAAACTGAAGTATCTTTATTTACAATATGAACTTAGTAATAAGAGTCTTCTTTGAAACTAACTTTATCACATTAGGGAATTTTTATACTATAAAGTGACAAGTTATTTATTTATCTAATGCGTCATTGTCAGGTGCAAATCCAAACAATACATATTTTTTAAGTAAAAGCTGAAATTTATTGTAATTTTGAAGTATGCGAGGAAAACATTATGGGTGATGGAATAGTATGCAAATGGGTAGAAGTTTTCAATGATCGCCAAAAGAATGTCCATATGATGAGGAACGGAGTGAGTGACCCTCAGTGAGCACTGACGGTTTGGTGCACAAAGTGAACAAAGAAGATTAAACCAACAGATGCTTCACAATATTTTCATTATCCTCAAGTTTCTATGACATTTTTATTAAATGTTAAACTATCATAAAAAGAGATGCTGGAAAACCCAAAACACTTCTTTTTTTATCTTAACTATTAATACAAACCATACCATGATTAGAATCATGACCATAATAATAGATTTAAGAGTTAAAACCCCATTTAAAACATAACACCAAAATTGTTACATGCAAAGGTTCGTACTCAGGGCATGAAAAATGTGTAGTAAATTACAACTTTTCCAGTTCCAGAGTTAAAATACGCCTTGCAGGATAAATATTTTTGCAATCTGAATCAAACTATTGAACTGAACTGTGAGTTGTATTTGAACAACATTTTGACAGCAAGATGGACTCACAGTAATAAGTTAGTACAGCCATTTTGAATTGATTAATTTAACTGGACTCTTTTTGAGAAATAAATTATAATTCTTGTACTAAACTATACAGTTTTTTTTTACTTATTTCAATAACTGCAAGCCAATACCAGAATATTACTTCAACAATTATACACTGCCATTTTGGATTGAATAATTTTACTAGACTCTTTTTGAGAAATATGTAAATTATAATTCATGTACTAAACTATACATCTTTAACTTATTTCAATAACTGCAAGCCAATACCAGAATGTTACTTCAACAATTACACCCTGCCATTTTGGATTGATTAATTTAACTGGACTCTTTTTGAGAAATAAATTATAATTCATGTACTAAACTATACAGTTTTTTTTTCTTATAACTGGTATAACTGCAAGCCAATACCAGAAGGTCACTCCAACAATTATACTCTGCCATTTTGGATTGATTAATTTAACTGGACTCTTTTTGAGAAATAAATTATAATTCATGTACTAAACTATACAGTTTTTTTTTTTCTTATAACTGGTATAACTGCAAGCCAATACCAGAAGGTCACTTCAACAATTATACTCTGCCATTTTGGATTGATTAATTTAACTGGACTCTTTTTGAGAAATAAATTATAATTTCATGTACTAAACTATACATCTTTTACTTATTTCAATAACTGCAAGCCAATACCAGAATGTTACTTCAACAATTATACACTGCCATTTTGGATTGATTAATTTAACTGGACTCTTTTTGAGAAATAAATTATAATTCATGTACTAAACTATACATCTTTTACTTATTTCAATAACTGCAAGCCAATACCAGAATGTTACTTCAACAATTATACCCTGCCATTTTGGATTGATTAATTTAACTGGACTCTTTTTGAGAAATAAATTATAATTCATGTACTAAACTATACAGTTTTTTTTTTTTTACTTATAACTGGTATAACTGCAAGCCAATACCAGAAGGTCACTTCAACAATTATAATCTGCCATTTTGGATTGATTAATTTAACTGGACTCTTTTTGAGAAATAAATTATAATTTATGTACTAAACTATACATCTTTTACTTATTTCAATAACTGCAAGCCAATACCAGAATGTTACTTCAACAATTATACACTGCCATTTTGGATTGATTAATTTAACTGGACTCTTTTTGAGAAATAAATTATAATTCATGTACTAAACTATACATCTTTTACTTATTTCAATAACTGCAAGCCAATACCAGAAGGTTACTTCAACAATTATATACTGCCATTTTGGATTGATTATTTTAACTGGACTCTTTTTGAGAAATAAATTATAATTCTTGTACTAAACTATACAGTTTTTTTTTTACTTATTTCAATAACTGCAAGCCAATACCAGAATGTTACTTCAACAATTATACTCTGCCATTTTGGATTGATTAATTTAACTGGACTCTTTTTGAGAAATAAATTATAATTCATGTACTAAACTATACATCTTTTACTTATTTCAATAACTGCAAGCCAATACCAGAATGTTACTTCAACAATTATACTCTGCCATTTTGGATTGATTAATTTAACTGGACTTTTTTTTAGAAATAAATTATAATTCATGTACTAAACTATACATCTTTTACTTATTTCAATAACTGCAAGCCAATACCAGAATGTTACTTCAACAATTATACACTGCCATTTTGGATTGATTAATTTAACTGGACTCTTTTTGAGAAATAAATTATAATTCTTGTACTAAACTATACATCTTTTACTTATTTCAATAACTGCAAGCCAATACCAGAATGTTACTTCAACAATTATACTCTGCCATTTTGGATTGATTAATTTAACTGGACTCTTTTTGAGAAATAAATTATAATTCATGTACTAAACTATACATCTTTTACTTATTTCAATAACTGCAAGCCAATACCAGAAGGTTACTTCAACAATAATTAATTTTGTTGTTGTCGCTATGAAACTCAAACCTAGGGAGTGAAATTAAAAACACATTGAAGGCATTGTGATTAAAATTAATTGTAAATTTCATTTTATTACTCATTTCTTAAAATTTATAACCCTCAATATTGTGATCCAAAATTCAAGATCAATAGTTTTATTTAACTTGTCGCTGTATTTAAATCAATAAATACATTTTTGTTGCAACTTTAAAAGTTTTCCAAAATAGTTTAAAATAAATCTCAGTGCAAAAACATTTGTTATAACATGTAGTTAAGGCAATATTGGCTATGGTGCTGTTTCGCTAATAAAAGTATAGTCTGTACCAAAACATTTTATCTACCAAAAATAGACCAAATTAAATGCTGTATCTGAATAGAAATAAAATTCACCTACTCATAATTAAATGTATTTAACGTTTATGTATTTCGATTACCATCTGATCAGTCTAACTAAGCAGATTATACCAAAGATATTTATTAGTGCAGGAAGTGGGTAAAGTTGAGCCGCAAATATGGCATCACTGTAGGTCTGAGGGCAGTGTAGGGGAGGGAACTCCATACAGCTGAGAGGAGTGGTGGAAGAACTGTAGGCTGCTTAGATTATGAAGATCAAGCAAGAATTTTGGTTCATAATACTTGATCCTGAACTTTGGCAACAGGACATTCCTTACTGTTACTGATAATACCAACCTAAATGATACTTTGAGCAGATTCAGACCCCCAGCAGGGTGGGGAAGGAAATAAGAGAAATTCTCCATAAAATGGACCAAATAATGAAACACAATAATGATGCAGCGCCTTGTGTCTGTGTCAACAGTAGAGAGCCATCGCTCGCTGTCCGCTACTGGCATAGAGTTACACTCACACACCGAAGCAAAGTAAGAATGTGTTGACATATGTACAAATGTACTTTGAGCGTATTGTACAGTTATTGCACCTTTCTCCTAGAATATGAAAGTTGAGCATGAAATATATTTTATAATTCATAACTACAAAAGTCGGTTTGACATCATGCGTGACATTGATGAGACCCAAGGTAAGCTATGTTTAAAGATCTAATAGATGCAGTAAAAAAAATATAAACTAACAAGGTATGTTACACAATTTCATGCCTTTGCTCCTGGCTTTTCATAAATAGTTTGTAAATGTATGTTAAAATATTATTATTTTTATTAGTTAAATTACAACACTAATGATAATGTAAAAAGTTAAGGATTCAAAAAGCAATCTTTTTGTATTAAAAGTTGTGAAACCATTATGCTAGTAAACGACAAATATCATTGTATATTTATGAGCTTCAAGGTAAAACGTTAATTAAATTAAGATTTTATGCTTGTTAAATAGTTTTAAAAACTATTTTGGTTAATTGAAAGCCTGAAAACCGCATTGCTTTATCCCACTCTCCTTGGGGTATTCTATTCATTCCTGGTATTGTGTTCCCTCCCCCTAAATGTCTCTATGGATATGCCCCTGCATTTGAGCAACTAAGACAGAAGCTGAACTGATTGATCTTGATTGTAAGACCTGGGTGCAGAGTAGTAATTATTTTTGCTCCTTTTGTAAAAATGAATAAATTATGAAAATTATTTAAATGGAAAAGATTCACAGATGCTAGAAAAGTCTATAAAATTAAAAGAAATAAAACAGTTACAATGGTAACTCATTACAAGTTCAAGGGAACATAAATATTACAATATATACTCAATTGAAATAATATATAGGAAGTGTAAAATATTTCTCTTTCATTTGACATGCTCTGCTCCATGATATAAATGTTATATTGGTTGCACGTGTCCACATACAATTATAAACATAGTGTTTATCCAATTCAGGGGTGATTAACAATAAATTACAACTCGTGCAATTTAAATTATGCATGACTAAATGTCAATACGCTTTCACTTATTAACTTTGAACTTCTACTGACGAGATACAACAATTAAACTAATTTACAATACTTTGGTCTATTTATTTATACAGTGGATTATGTCTTAACATTTAATCAGAACATTTTCTTGTAACTTATAAAATGTTCAAAACATTTACTGTATTACTATTGCCACTGAAACCCCTGTGAATCTGGAAGAGGTAGGTGGACAATATCTTTTTTGCATGGCATCATTCGACTATTATTGTTGTTATTTCTAAAATAAGAGGTAAAATTCTGGAATGATGTAAATGACACTAAAGACAGACTTGTTACACCAAAAAATTTGTCTTGAGAACATTGTATTTAGATAAGTTACAACAATCGTTTTACATTTTTCCTGAAGCATCTTGGTTGTTCAACTTTTCAGTTAGCTTATTATTAGCAATATAGCATTTATATTTTGAATTTTTCATATCTGATGTTACAAATTAATTCCTAGTTGAAAATTACATACTTTTTACGACACGTAGATATTCCTGTAATCAAACTAACCTTGCAGCAATGTGATAAAATCGCCTTAAACATATCAAGCAATCAAATACTATTCATATAATGATGTATTATTATATGTAAATATTATAATGTATTATTGCATCTCTAGATACACTGGTATATATGCATTAAATAAACAAAAATGTTCCATTGCTATTTCACTCTAACTCGGCCACCAGAAAATGGTATGGAAAAGAAAGGCATACATTTAGTTCAACATTTTAATAAGATATGATAATAAATACAAATTAATTTTTTAAATTTAAATGGTAAGTAACATCTCAAAAAAATATACATAAATAGGTGTATAAGTAAATACATGTTATACATGGTGTTAAAAATTATACAGACTCTCATCACTGATTACATAGTGTATAAAGTACAATATTTAAATATAAATACAGTATACAATAAATATCATACAAATTCCTATCAAAGATACAGTGAGTAACATGACAAAAATAGGTTAACATGAAGCAGTTTCAACAAGAAGCAGAGCATCGGAAGTTATCACAGGATACCCAGCTGTCCGAACTGAAACATTCACATTATCTTTTAATGTAAAATCAATTTACTTAAAATTAATGTTATGTATGTGACATACTTATAAATATTGACACACCTTCAGTTATGAAGCTAGATTTCATGTGAATGGTTACGCCTACAGTCATCATTGTAGGATTTGGGGGTCGGACAATCAAGTGAGAATGTCTAGTGTTAAGATACTATTAGAGACCAAGTGATTGGTCCTTTCTTCGTTATTGAACAAACTATCGAGGGAAATTTTTAGTCGGACATGCTCCAGCAGTACATTTCCTTCAGTTAGACCAGACAGTTATTACTATTTAAACAAGACAGCACACTCACACTTAAGCTTACAATTTCAAGACAATCTCGATGAAAGATTTCTCAATTATTGGATCGGTATTGAAACAGGAAAAATATTGTCTACAATTACAAAATTTTGGATCTGCATCATTTAAGACAATGCACTACTGCTGCTCTAGCTACAATCACACCAGATATAATTCAGCGGTCTTGGACATAAATCGATTATCGGTTGGACATTTGAATAGCTACCAACTGAGCTGATGTAAAACATAACTTGGAACTATTTGTGTCTTACTAAACAAAACCATAAAAGTTTAATTATTTATAATAGTAATTGAGTTTTAATTTTTTTGAAATTGCTGCAGTCTTTCTTAATGGATGTATTATTATCAGCTTACTGAACTCGGGGTGTTATTTTTTTTTAATTTTGTTTGCAAAAAAACCAAAATAATTTTTTTTACAATTTGAACACTAGTGCCTGAGGCTGCTGCCTGACCCTCAGTGATCCTCAGATCTCGATAGGCTGGTACTACCCAAAACCGCCAAGGCCTACCTGAACAATTTTATAATGCATGATTTTCAAGCATTATTATAGCTTTTTTTCGTATAATCAAGATTCTTTACAGATTATCTACTGAGGTGATTCCCACTTAGCAATTCCGTACCTCAGATGAGACTCAAAGAGTGAGTGATGTCAGTATTGCTGTACTAATGTCAGAAATATGAGTTATGTGTTTTATTATAAAGAGGCAGGTGTTTAGTTTTTTGCATAGCAAGTCCACATGTTCAGCCCATGATAGGTTATCGTCTACTATTATTCCTAGAAATTTCACTTCATGTGTTTTTTTCACATAAGGTACACTAGGAACTTATTTTTCCTTCTCCAAAAACCCAGTTGAATTTTTTGACATATACAACACATGTAAGTCATTTTCATGGCAGTATTGATAGGACATGTTCATTGCTATATATAATTTAATGGCTAGGTTGTCAGATGAGCAATCTGATAGGAGTGTTGTGTCATCTACCTACTTTAAAATTGAACAGTACTGGGCAAGATATTCTGGCATGTCATTTATGAATAGTACAAACAGCACAGGTCCTAGACATAGATCCTTGAGGTACTCCTCTTTTACTGGTAGGGAATTGAATCCTATAGTTTGTGCTATATCATTTTCTATGTGAGATTTTTATACTAGTTGACTCCTTCCTGTCAAATAGCTCTCCAACCAGTGGCACAAATCACTGTTGATATGAGAGATATTGATCTGTGTTGTTGTGCAGCCACTTTTCAATTTCGGATAGACCTTCGCTATTTTTAAGGCTGATAGAAACAGTCCGGTTTGTAATGAGACTGGGAGGGCTGTGAGTGAATCACTGCACTGCTTTAGGAGCTGAGCTGATACGTCATCAATTCCAGTAAACTTCTTGGGCTTTAGATTTGTTATTATGTCTCCAATTTCCTTTTCATCTGTATAGGCAAAACTGTGAAGTGCAGGATTTGCTATGATAAGATTGGGAAGAGAGGATTAGATCCTTAACCTGAAGAAGGGCCTCTGGACTAAGACAATCTAAAATGTTTATCTCACCTTATGCAAAAGGGTGGTTAACTCTCCTAGAACAAAGTAAGGAGGATATACGACTGGTATTAGGGATGATGACAGGACATGGCCCTTTTGTCCTTTCCCTCTAGACAATAAAAAACTGTGGCAGCCCTGGTTACAGTCCAGTGAAAGTATCGTGGTTCCGAATATATCCCACTGCCGGCCAATATATGAAGAATGCATCAGAAAGTTATCTGCTACAGATATTAATGCTGTGCAGTTAATTCGCAATCTGTAGAATAAGTAGACACCAGTACAGAACACAATCTTTCAAGGTATAAGAGCACAGTTAATGTTATCAATTACTGTTTCTTGAATATTTTGTGTTTGCCCTTTAAGACAATACAAGAATAGAATAACTCCAACACGACAACTGAACTAAAAAGTAAATAAATACAAGAAAGATTGTGATTTAAGTCACGTGTTCATTTGATTATAATCATGAACTATGAAACAAAATGATGTAATGCTCCTCATATAAGTTGTGACTATTTGGTTTGAACAGTTTGAATACTGTCCGATCAATCGTCACGTGTGCAGGGAAGTTGTTCAGATGAATGGTAGATCGAAGAACTAATGGGATTCTACCAGCTGTCATCACAGCAGTATTGGTTGTGCCTGGTAGAACTGACGTGCAGGGTAGATTCGGCCGGCTGACCGTCTGCAAACTGGCAAGTTAAGTTGCGAGAGAATTTGTGCAACTAATGTCGCATAATGTGAACAAGATAGGCAATTTTACTTACGAGAACTGTCACAGGTACTTGCTGCGGGTGTGTTACTGGTTTGTATGGGAATCAATATGAAGTATGTTCACACATCACAGTGATGGCTCGGCAATGTTTATAATTGAAATTTTACTTACGAGAACTGTCACAGGTACTTGCTGCGGGTGTGTTACTGGTTTGTATGGGAATCAATATGAAGTATGTTCACACATCACAGTGATGGCTCGGCAATGTTTATAATTGAAATTTTACTTACGAGAACTGTCACAGGTACTTGCTGCGGGTGTGTTACTGGTTTGTATGGGAATCAATATGAAGTATGTTCACACATCACAGTGATGGCTCGGCAATGTTTATAACTGAAATTTTACTTACGAGAACTGTCACAGGTACTTGCTGCGGGTGTGTTACTGGTTTGTATGGGAATCAATATGAAGTATGTTCACACATCACAGTGATGGCTCGGCAATGTTTATAACTGAAATTTTAAGGACCGACACTGCTTTTCAGATCTTGTATACAACTGTCTTGTCACTGGTTGTGGCAGCAGTAGTGAGAGTGATACATGGATTACAGATTACAACCAGTACCGATCTACGGTCCACAGTCAGCCGACTATACCTTTCTCACTGACCGACTCGATCACAGTGGCAGTCACTCGGCACAATAGTATCAGTACAAAACCAGGTTTAAAAATGCTTTAAGAGAGGATTTCAGATGGTTCTGTAGTAACTACGAAAATCAAAAGCTTAACTAATTGTTTAAAGCACTATCAAAACCTAAGAAATTTTTAACAGTTTTTATCCTCTATACTTCTGAAACTATTTTGAGTACTAAAATATGTAATGTGCAGTTATTATATTCTTTAACGAATATAAATCTCAATATAAAAACGAATATAAATCTCCTTGCATCTCAAGCAATTATCGTCCGATTTCCATCCTCCCTGTTTTCAGCAAAATTTTTGAAAAAGCATTTCTCAAACAATTCGAAAAATTTTTGAACCGTTACGAAATTCTTTGTCCCGAACAATTCGGGTTCAGGAAAAACAAATCGACAATAGATGCTGTAACGGATCTCATTCACAATGTTGTCGATAGCCTGGAAAGGAGAGAACATGTGCTAAGCATATTCCTCGACCTTTCCAAAGCTTTTGACTGTGTGCATCATGCAAAACTGATGCACCAGTTGTGGACAAGTGGTATTCGGGGTCTGCCGCACGACTCTCGTCTTATCTTCAGGATAGAGAGCAGTGCGTACAGATCGCGAATGCCATGTCAAGCAAAGTGAAAATGCCCTATGGTGTCCCTCAGGGATCAATATTAGGGCCAGTCCTTTTCATAATTTACGTCAATAGGTTGACGTCATCAATCCAGAATGGAAAGGTGACTCAATACGCTGACGACACGACTCTCTGCATCAGATCAAAATCAAAACACGATCTCGAAGTGAAGGCATTTATTGAGTTGAATTCATGCATCGAGCATTTCTCAAAACTCAATCTGAAAACAAACAGCTCGAAATCAAACGTCATGAATTTTTGCCTCCGGCAGCAACAAGACCAAGAACTACGGCCTGCAGTGATGGTGGACGATGTTCTTCTTGATGAAGCTGAATCCATTAAGTTCCTTGGAATGCACCTTGACCGAGGACTGACATGGGACGATCACATTGAAAAGGTTTGCTCCAAGGTTGCCTCGGGCATTTTTGTCCTGCGCAATCTTGCAAAATTTTGTTCTTTGGATGTATTGAAAACGGCATATTTTGGCCTGATACATCCACATTTGACTTACGGCTTGAGACTGTGGGGCAGCTGTTCTAAGTACAAATTCGAAAGAGTATTTAGAACTCAAAAGAAAGCTGTCAGAATTCTTTCAAAATTGAACCCCAGAGAGTCGTGTAAAGATTCCTTTAGGGAGCTTGGATTGCTGACTTTACCCTGCCTCTATATTCTCGATGTCGCCCTGTACTGTAGACTCAAATGTGAGTTGCTGCAGGGTAGGGATGTCCATCAGTACGAGACTAGAGGCAGGGACAACTTTAGAATCGACCAACACAGAACAATTGCTTTTGAACACTTGCCGTCACAAGTTGGTGTCAGAATAATCAATAGGCTCCCTGAAGTTATGAAACAACTCGATGATCCAAAAAAATTCAAAGCTCGTCTAAAACACCTCCTGGTATCAAAGACATTTTATTCTGTTGATGAGTTCATGATGGGCCGCTGGGATGAAAATTTTGAAAATTAAGACCAACGAGAAAAATCCCTGGTTCTGATTATTGCCTTTCATTAAATAATAATTTTAGTTGACAAATCATCAAATAACTGATGTATTTTTTGTACCATTACTGACGCTTGCAATGCAATTGTTGTAAATTGTTTTTATGCAATAAAGGAATATTATTATTATTATTATTATATTAACTATTCAAGAAAGTCCATTTTCTATGTATGCATGTGTAGGAGTTTTCTATATATATATTGCTATTTCAATTTAATATTTTAGTACTAATGTTACATTCTCATTAAAAAATGTCAACACTTGCTAAAGAGCACTTGTACATAAAGATTATACATAAAGTTTTGAATACTGTAAATGAAAACTCTTGACAGAATTTACCAGTTATTTTTATTTTTAGTTTTAGTTTGGTTAGTTTTCAATACTTTACAAATATGATGAAAAATACTTACAACTGTTACTTTCTGTTTCTCTTTGAGAACAATATCTCTGGTTTGGTTTTCATCAAACTTCATCAGAGCACACAACACTCTAGCTAAAACCTGCAAAACAAAACAAACATACAATATACTTATCATACAAATAAATTGAGTATAGAATCAAGAATCTTTATTGACCTTTAGGCAATTACACAGAAAATTACAATAGGTCTTGTCAGTTCTCTATACTATACAGTCTAGTTGCCTAATACAAAGTACTAAACATTTGTACTTAATAATATTCAACCAATAGAAGGACAGGGTGTACAATCTTTTCACTTAGTTCTGAGTTAAAAATGAGAACAACATAGCCTAAAATTACAAAAATTAACAAAATAAAATTTTAAACAGAACTATACAAATGTTTAATTCATAATTTTATTGATTGACTAAAAGAACTAATAATTCTAGTGCTCTAACTACAATTATGATTACTTAATTAAACTATTGTCCTGCCATTAGACTGGCTGAAGAGAACTTTTAATACAATAAATCCATACAAAAGTGAATAATTTCTTTCAAATATGAATAATCAATCTGTATTTCAACAAGTTAAATGATAATTTTTCAATTAAACTCACCATCGGCTCTTTTCCCATCATATACTCGTACAATATATTCCTCAGATACTCCATTTCGGTGCAGTCTTGACTGTATTTTGACGTGATAGACCTCAGGCGTTTACTTGCGATCGCCCTCTGATGGTCGCACGTTTCACACCTGATAAACAACCATATTCAAAATTAAATTTCACTGCAACTAGCTCATTCAGTTGAAAAACTAAAATGCATTAGCAGTCACTTATACTTTAAAGTGAGTGAAGGTTTCTGACCTGTGGCTCTGAAGCTCAGTAAGCTGCAGGGTGAGTGCCTGGACCTGCCGTCGCATCATATCACTACTGTTTGAACCACTTTCAACAGCTTTTACTGCTAGCCTACTGGTTGTCTCCAACTCCTGCAATCCATATTGGAAGATTCTTAGACAAAGTATATGAAATCTTTATTAAAGTAAATGAAAACACAATAGTAGCTTATATAGGATGTGTCTATCAGTAGCTGCATTACTGAGATTGTATTTCTAAGATTTTTCATTCATAGCTGACAATTTATAAAAATGTAATATAAGACATAAGATAAAATAAAACTGGAGACAAGGAAAATTGCATCAAAATGATTTATTGTACATTAATTTAGTACAAGCAGGATTTCACCTGCTACTGGGTACCGTGTTGCTAGACTGCCCACTTCGTTTCGTAAAACTTGTGGAACGTAATGAAATATTGCCGACAATTGATCAGTTCAGACTACAAATAATGTGAAATAATACATTTTAAACTGAGTGTTAGTGAAGGCAATCACTCTAGAGGCTGTTGCAACACAGCTGATTTGAGCTATCTACTTGGTTTCTATAAACAACTAAATAAGAATTAAACAATTTTCTTTGAAGACGAAAATAAACAATGCAATGTCCTTATAAAATGCAATATAAAATATTGCTGGAATCAGTTCAAATTGATGCCACTAGATCGCATATGCTTACGGTCTGAACCATGATGTTCACGTAAAACCGCTGCAGTTAAGTCCATCGTTGGCCATGACTGTCTTGTGAAAGCACATTGATGGTTTGATTATTGAATTTATTCGGTTTGAATCAATTATTATTTATTAATTACTAATAATTGTTAAACAAACCTTAAAATACATATTTTTACAATATAGGAGATATTTTTATACAATACAGGGGATACAAAACTCTTCCTAAAGTGTGTAAACTGGATAATATTATATTAATTTTAGTATAATTTAGTACTTTTTAAATAAAAAGCATTTCGTTATAAATTCATTTGAAGTTTAATTAATTCTCAAAAAGTTATATGTTTTAAATGGCTCATTTGTTTCAACTAGATTTCAACTTCAATGCAGTGATACTACAGGCATACTAGCCATGTCCCTCTTTTGTCCAGTAATTATAATGAAACATGTTCTGGTTCATTCACATGGACAAACTGAAAAGATCTTTGTAAGATCAGTTAAATGGATTTTCTTTAAAGAAAATAGATCCGAGTTAGTCTCACACCTTCTTCTGATTGGTCCACTGTCTGGTGAGCTCAGCCGTCTCCTCCTGATGTCTGGCTTCCTCCTCCGCCAACCTACGATCCAGACATGATCTCCACTTTTTGTCTTGTTCTCTCATCTCCTTCTCGTAATTACTTCTCAGTTGCTGTATTTCACCTTCTTTGCTCTAGTAAAGAAGATTAGTAATCATTAAATAATTTATTTTATTTTTTCCACAAACATTGACTGAAGATAAGGGTGAAGATACTGAATAAGTACGCAAGTTGAGTTAATTTGTGGTAGAAAAATATTCTTTTCTTGTGATACTTTCCGATAGCTACTAGTCTTACACAAATTGTCAAGTAAAGTCATGCTCTTAAACCCACATTGAACAAGAACTGGTGTCCTTATTGATTTACTATTTGTTGGTTTATGAGTAACTCTTATAGGGGTTTGACAGAAATTAGAAATCAGAAATTTATTGTCACGTAACATTACATAAATGTAGTAGATAAAATCTACAATGAACAGGTGACTCGTCAATATAGTTTAAAATATACTAATCCTAATTAAAAAAAAGTTATAAACATAATTAACAATTCACTGATAAATAATCAATATTAATCGCACAAACAGTGATCCAGTAAGTATATAAAACATTAAACTCTAATGATACAGGTACAGATTATAATTCATATTAAAATTAAATAAAGATAGATGTAGCTATTATTAGGCTACACTAAAATAAAATAATTTACAAAACATAAAACACATTTAAAAATAATTAGTGATAAAATAAATACAGTGGAATTAATACATATATATACATCAAAATGTTTTGATATGGTTGGGGGGTAATTTAATTAATGAAGGTTGCACCATTTAGAAAATCAGTTTCTGAATAGTATTCTTTCTCTATTAAAATATGTTTTTATTTTATAGAGAACTTTTCTGGAGGCAAAGAGGATAGAGATATTGGAATTTTATTGTAAAATGTTAGTCCTTTGTAATAAGGGAACATTTCAAATAATTTAGTTCTATGGATTGGGTATGTAAATCTGTCTCTCTGTCTTGTATTATAATCATGATCTTTTGTGGTGATATTATTAAGTAAGTTTTTATGGGTATACATTAAGACCTCATATATATAAAGTGACGGAATTGTCAATAAATTTAACTTTTTAAATATAGACCTACAGGATGATCTAAAATTTAATTTTGTTATGATTCTCAAAGCTTTTTTTGCAATATAAAAATAGAAATTGCTTTGGAGGAAGAACCCCATGCCAATATACCGTATTTCATGTGAGGAAAAAAATAACCGTAATACACTGTCATCATCACTTGAAAACTCACAATATTTTGTAAAACTTTTAAGGCAAAACACGCAGAGCTCAGCTTATTTTCTAATTTTTCAATATGATGTTTCCAATTAATGTTTTCATCAATGAATAATCCTAAAAACTTTACTGTATTAGAAACACCTACCGATTCATCATTGAAATTCACGGTCTGAAGAATAGATTTATTTTGGTGTGTTTTAAAATGAACAATTTCTGATTTTTTGCTGTTTAAAAATAAACCATTTAGATTGAACCAATTATTTAATTTTAAGATAAGTGATGAGATTTTACAATGCAAACTTACAGTGTTTAGGTTTTTTACTATTGCTGTTGTATCGTCAGCATACAATATTAAACCTTCATCTGTTACTTCCTGTAGATCATTTATATAAATTAAAAATAATGTTGGACCTAAAATGGATCCCTGAGGCACCCCCTTACTTACAGACTTCCATTCAGATTCATATTTTATGCTTCCAATTTTAATCAAAGTTTTTTGTTTCAAGACCTAAACCAGTTTAATTCTCTCACACCATAAAATTCCAATTTTTTAATAAGATTGTTATGTATAATTCTTGAAAGTTATATAGTAACTTATATAAAAACCCTAATCTAAATAATTTAGATGCATTTATTACACCACCATTTATATATCACATATATTGATTGTTTGGATGTATATAAATACCATTTCAATTCATGTATAACAAAAAAACTTCTAAAATAAATAATTTCAAATAAATGTACAAAGTCTAAAAACAACTGCAGCTCTTGCAGTCATAGGCCTATTAGAACTAGTTGATAGAAAGTCATCATCTAAATCATTAGTGTTCTGAGGATCAATAGTATAATTTTTATCATCGGTTAAATTTTCATCATCAAATAAAAATCATTTTGAACATCATCAAAATTAATAAAACTACTTCCATTGTCATCTGAATATATGTATAAGACTGCACCTATTTTATGCTGATACAAACAATCCCATTCCATAGTAAAAATAACCACTTACACAATAGTATATCACTTAAATAAAAAAAAGGAATCACAATGTAAAGAAACAATGAAAATACATGTATATCACAGTTACAGAAGTTTTGAAAAAAGTAAACAAAAACAACTGGTCCGTATCAGACTACAATCCACATGAACAATAAGCTAAAAGAGCTGATCTGGAAATTAAGTTTTTGTGTTTGGAAGTAATCAGTTGTCTCAGTAAATTATTTTGATTGTATCATGTATAGAAGTATATGTTAAAATCGATTTCAATTCAGTGGAATATTCGGTCTATGATGCAATAGTGGCAACTACGCAGTAGGCAGGTAGGGCCCGTCCTGCGAGGTCTCAGCAAAACAATCAATTTGTGGGCGGACCCCGCCCTGACAGTTAATGATTGGTTTGTTACAACTAATGACAACAATTATGAATCCTTGTCTAAAACTTGAGAAACAATATCTAAATAGTGAACTAACAGCTGAGAGCAATGAAACATTATTGCCTCAAACAAACATTAGTCCATTCACATTTCTTTGTTTCTCTCTACCAGTTTCTTCACCCAATTCATAGCACTAGTATAATAGAAAGTCACTATTAACCCTGGAACTGGCAAACGCCCGATATTGGGTGTTTTAATACGTCTTTTATTTCTCAATGTTTTACGTTTGTTACGTATGTTATACGTCCATACGTTTTATAATCTCTGAACTGTATGTTTACATTCTCCCGCGTACCGCACTAGTTGCGCGTGCAACAATGAGTCAACTGGTTTATTCGGCTATTGTTATTTCGTCAGCTGCATGGTGTTTTGTCTGGTTTATTGTTTGTTTGTAATGATGGTTGTGTATATGACACAATAATAGTAAGTTTTTTGTGCGTGTTTACATAATGGATCGTAATTTCCGCGATCGTTCAAGTGACATTCGAGAACTAGTTGTACATTGATACCAATCGAAAGAGGAAGGTTCAATTTATGTAAATAATACACTAATAAATAATTTTATAGTTTCGTTACACGTCCATACGTTTTATAATCTCTGAACTGTTTGTTTACATTCTCCCGCGTACCGCACTAGTTGCGCACGTAATGGATCGTAATTTCCGCGATCGTTCAAGTGACATTCGAGAACTAGTTGAACATGAAATAAGCAACGATGAGGATTCCGATTTAGACATTCAATCAGAACATAATTAAAAAAAATATAATAAAAAATTAAAAAATAGAAAATTAATATAAACTAATAGTTACAAGATTGTACAAATCCAAGTGGGCTTTGAAGTTCTTACTTTTGTTGGTAAGTAGCACTTTCGAATGTCAGTGTATGATTTTTGTATTGTTTACCACATGTAAAAATAAATACATTATAAACTATATGTTGTTTTATTTTTACTCAGAATTAAATGCTCTTCCTTTTCTATATTTTGGATTTTGCATATCACTAACAACAACAATTTTATAAATCAAAAACTTTGAACTAACTTTTCTTTAAAAAAAAAAATTTTTTTTTTTCATGGAGAGTTAGAGTAAGGGTATTTTTTTGTTTTAATTATATTATGTAAAAATGTTCCTTAAACAATGCTGAATAAATAAATATATAATATGACATAGGTACTTTATAGTAAACATGTAATAATAAAATAAATATGAGGCAATGTATGAAGTACTAAAACACTCGCCAGTTCCAGGGTTAAACAATTTCTTTAATTGACATTAGTTATAAACCTTTTTTGTAATCGTATGCAGGGGTGAACAAAATAATATAATCTTAAACAATTCCAAGACTTACTTTTACACTCTGTTGATGTTCTTCGTACAGTTTCTCAAACGCATCTCCCCTCTCATCAAGATCTTGTTGAAGATTTTCAATTTGTTCTTTCATTTCATTTACTATGTGCCTTTTTTCTGCCCCTAAAAAGCAGTTCAAAATAATTATTTAATTTATACAGGATGTTCATAAAAACCCTTAATTTCACCGCCGAGAGCCGATGTCATCGGCTTTCGATGTTCTTCTCAAAACCGCCAAGAGCCGATGTCATCGGCTCTCGATGTTCTTCCCAAAACCGCCAAGGGCCGATGAGATCGGCTTTTAGTTTTTAATTGTTTATTATAATATCCATGGTAATTTTATATGATTATTGCATACCATTTGAAAGCATAAGAGTTGCACTGTATCAAAATACCATAAAATAGGACAATTGTCACTTTATATAGTACGGAACAATCAAGACGAACGCGATCAAGTCATCAGCTGTCTGCTCATTTGCTCTCGATAGTTGACAGTCAGTCTGCAGCTATTTGTATACAGTTTACGTGTTGTGTTTGCAGCTTACTGTTATAACCTTAGTAAAACGTGCAAATTACTTATTCAATAAGTGTTAGTTTACAAAGTTTTTACTTAGTATTAGTGTTATATTGTGATACAGTGTTCTGTGTCAATTAGTATGGAAAACAGGAAACGACCTCGATCACCTGTAAGTGAAGGTACCCTTGTTTCTCAAGTTATAACCTCCGGTATTCACTTTTTAGACGATGAAGATGTAGGTTCTTTGAGGGAAAGTTCATCAAGTAGATCTAGCTCTGATGAAGTTGATGACACAGACGATGATCCCGACTACGACCCTACCCCTGAAACTCGACTTGGCCCTGGATTTTTGCCTGTTCAGAGACCTTTTGGTACTAATGATTTCAATGTGGCTGGACCTTCTGGCCTTGCCCAAACCCCACTTCAACGTGTTGGTCATACACTAACTAGTAGTTCTAGTACAGACTTGTCCGACAGTGAAAATGATGTGCCTAATGCAAATGCCAACATTACGTTACACACACCTAGGCCTAGGGGTGCAAAAGGGGTAGGCCTAGACCTGGAAGAGGTGGAGCTTCAAACAGTGGTCCTAGGCCTGCACATAATGTGACTCCTAATCCTCCTAGCCCAGACAGTAGTGATTGGGATGATGTGGAGGACGAACACGATCCAGGATATAACCACAGCTTTCATTTTTCAGAATTATCTGGCCCCAGGCACTGCCCTCCCTGGAACTCTGCACCCTTACAATATTTTTACTTATTCTTCACCAATTGTCTTTTAAATGCCATAACTACAGAAACCAACAAATATGCCCAGGCTTACATTCAATCCCGTCAGAACTCACTCTCACCTACAAGTCGCCTTAGACAGTGGGTCAACCTTACTGTTGAGGAAGTAAAAGGATTCTTGGCAACAATTATAAATATGGGCATCATTAGGAAGTTTCACATATAAAATCTTCTAAAAAATGTATTTATGAACATATTGTTATAAAAATTAGTGGAAATGTTCTTGAAATGATACTTTATAAGGTAATGACAGTCTCATAGTGATAAAAAAATAACCCCACATTACCTAATTAACGAACAAAAAATTTTTTTAATAAAAAAAATTTTGTAAAAAAGGTTATAATTTTATTTTTAATTTCTGATATACCATGTTATTTACTTTTTTCGGTGCTCCACTTCATTGGCAACAAAACAAAACAAAAATTATAATGATATCTTGTTATGGTGCATAGTAATAAGCATTTTACCAAAAGCTTGCAAATTTCCCATTTTGGGCTTGGCGGTTTAGGGTAACACTATACATAAAATGCTTGGCGGTTTTGGGTACACTTTTTGAAAAAGGTCATGGCGGTGAAAGGGTTAAAAAATTACTTTAGGACACTATAACTATTCACGTAAAAACAAATAGAAAGTTTCTTAAAGGAAAATCCTAAAGACGAAAGTTGTTCATTTGACTGTGTAAATAAATGAAAACATTTAAAACTAATTGTTTAAAGACCATTTACAAAAACAAACTTAAACTTTACATTGTATTTCTTTAATCTATAATGCAAAAGGGTGAACTCAGTATGCATTGACTGAGTAACTCGTGCTTTGGTATACGAGGATTGATTAATTTATGGGTATAATTATCAACAATAAGATTGTGTGATTAATGTGGGAATTACAGCACTGTCTTGATTGTCCAAGTACTTTCCATTAGTAGAGCCATCTAAGAGAACACGCTGTTGGTAGTGCGGCTAACAGATAATAAACCGAAAAACATCTGACTGAAGGTTGCCCGCCGCGGTAAGATTGAAATATTTTATGTTAGTTGGGTTTAGGTGTTGGCTTAGTCAGAAGAAAGGTATATTTCACATGTTGATATCATTTTAAAATGTCAAACTATTAGTTTAAACGTTTATTTTGCACAACGGTGAGTGTATGATAAAGTTCAATGTTGGCTTATTATTAATATACTCGTAACACTTTCAAATATTTAGAAACCTTACAAGTAAATCATTATACGCATACCAATTTGTAAAGTCATAGACTTGATTTAGTTGCAATCAATCTGAAATAATGTTTATAAACATGTTCATTTACAAATATTCAATGTTATAGATGTACTTCTGAAAAACATCTAAAAAAACACCATCTTGAAATATTTTATTGGTTGAGTTATCAAAAAATGAGTAAGCATAAAAGTTGCTTAACAATTTTATAAGAAATACCAATTTCGATTTTTGTTATACGAGAGATAAAAATTCTTGCATAAATGCAAATGGTTACCATATTGAAATCTTTTATCAGCCAAACCTCAAAAGGGACCCAGAAATGTGCAAAACTATTAGTTATTTAAATTTACTGAAAAATTCAAAAACATTTGTTATTTTCTGTTTATATAACGGAATTAGTTGAGTTAAATAAGATGTTTGCATAAATGCCAATGACCGCCATTATGAAACCTCTTATTGGTTAAGACAGGTTCATGAACTCCTCCAAGCTATGTACAAATACTGTATCTATACCAAACTTAGTCTGAATTTATTAAAAATTATGACAGGTATTCTGTTCACAATGTTGAATACTACTCAAAACCTTTTAAAGTAGCAACTTGAAAATTTTACAAAATATAAAAAAACATGCGACAGCAAACATTATTGAACATGACCTGAGAATTCTAACACACTTTTTTTGCTGAGATACTTCCTTCCTTTGGCAAACTTTGAACAATCTTGAAATTTGAAGACGTAAAAAAGAGTGATTTTTTAATAAATTATAATTATTTAAAAAGAACCTGTCATGTTGGGAATATAATGGCATAGCTAAGTTAAGTTTTCAAAAATGCAAATGGCTGCCACACATACACACACACTCACACAAAATTTCAGATTATAGTAGGTTTGAGTCCTGGGAGCCATGATCAGAGAAAATGGATAGCTTTCCAGGACATTCCGTGTCATGAGGGTCCTTGCAATAGGCACATTTTTATGAAATCTATCTAAACAGAATATTTTTTTTAATATACATGACAGGTATTTTTAAAGCCTGTACTTTTTTGTATTACAAAATTGCTTGACTTTGCTGTATTAACAATTTAAATTTTTACTCTTGTGCTAAAATCACATGACAGTTAAGATAGTAATATTATTTAGATGATGTTTCTAATAACCTTAGATTAAGCTTAACCATATAATTGTTTTCCATGTTAACTGAGTTTTTCATACCCATGCTCTCGTTTCTATCAGATAAGCAGGACTCTTCTTCCTGAACATGAACTCCATGATAGGTTTCTTATTAATCATTAAACTTAATTTAATTTACATTGGATAACAAACTTCTATAACATATTGTTTTGCCATCTCATGATGTGAACCCTGTTGTCACAAATTTCCTAACACAAACCTATACCAAGTCTCTAGAAATTCTCCTCAAAAACTTCAGTGCATGTGTAAAAAATGGAGTTACTTATACAGGGTGGGGCAGGGAAACATCCCTACTTTCGAGGTGGCATTGTGAGTAGTGGGGACATGTTGGAGGAGTGGGGGTAGGTTCGAATGACGCTGTGGCCACGGAATTTTCCGATAGTAGCGCTGTCAGTTGTAGACATGGCTTGGTCGAATGAGCAACGCGCTTTTGCTGTCGAGACGTATTTTTCTCAGAATAAGTCTATTGTTGCAGTGCAGCGTGCGCTGCGAACTCGTTATCGGATTCCCCCTCGCAACCCTGTTCCTGACCGCAAATCCATTTTGTTGTGGGTGGAAAACTTCCGTGCATGTGGTAGTGTAGTGAAAAAGAGAGTTGGGGCTCGGAGAACTGTCCGAACTCCAGAAAACATTGACCGTGTCAGAAGATCGATCTTGCAGTCTCCTAAGCGTTCTGCCCGCAAGCATGCATCCGCCCTTGCATTGTCTAATCGCACTGTGCGTCGTATTCTCCACGAAGAACTCCACTTCCATCCATACAAGATGGTCATCGTTCAAGAACTCACACAACGGGACTGGCAACAACGAGTACAGGCATGTGAAACTTTAATTGCTGACTTGCCTCATGATGCACGAGTTTTGTTTAGTGACGAAGCGCACTTCCACATTTCTGGAGTTGTTAATAAGCAGAATATGCGTTATTGGAGTGGTGCAAACCCTAGGGTAGTTCATGAGAGGCCTCTACACAGTGAAAAAGTGACTGTTTGGTGTGCAATCAGCAGTGAATGCATAATTGGGCCTTATTTCTTCGAGGAGGACAATCGTTGTGTTACCATCAATTCCGAGCGGTATGTAAACATGCTCCAACAATTTCTTGCACCACAATTGCAACAGAATAATTTTGGAGTAGTGTGGTTTCAGCAGGATGGTGCCACAGCCCATACTGCTAGACATTCGATGGCTGTTTTGAGAGAAATGTTCCCCGGGCGATTAATCTCCCGGTATGGTGACATTCCATGGCCTGCGAGCTCGCCGGATTTAACTCCGTGTGATTACTTTTTATGGGGATACCTCAAGAGTGAAGTGTTTAAACATCAACCCAGAACCCTACAAGACTTGAAGGATGCAATTCACGTTGAAGTTGCCCGCATTCCACAACAAATGTTTCGCAGAGTTATGCAGAACTTCAGAACCAGACTAGATCAGTGTGTTGACAATGAGGGACATCACTTGAATGATGTATTGTTTAAAACAAAGTAAGAATTAACTTCCATCTGTACCCTTTCGATGCCACAATAAAGTTTTGTTCTAACACTTTTCGTTTTTTTTTAATTTACCTTCAAAGTTAGGGATACTTCCCTGCCCCACCCTGTAGATTATAATAGTAAAGATTTAATTGTAGTGCATTGATTGTTTAGTTTAAAATATATATTTAGGATGTTTAACAACTATCTTGTAATCCTCAACTATGTTACTACTGAGCCTGTTGAAAAACTTTGACTCACTGTTAGCAAAATTATTATATCCCATCAATAACAGAATTAATTTACTAAATAGAAGTGCAATATTGATGTATATGATACTAACCTAAAATTTCAAATTCAGAAGTCTTGATCTGTTTTTCTTTCTCTTCAATTTTCTGCTCATATTTTGTAATTAAGCTTTTTATATTTAATTCATACTTTTCTTGAATATTTTGAAGTTTTTCTAACAAGGACTTGTTTTCATGTTCCAACACAAGTTGTCTTTCATTAATTTTTTCATTATCAGTTACTGTAGGTTGTGTAAAAGTAAGTGTTGACTTATCTATTAAAGCGATTTCACCCTCTTCAGCCCTTCCTAAAATTACTTGTTGCAGTTTGTTAATCATATCATCTTTTATTCTAATTTCCTGCCGTAATTGGCCAACTTCCATTTTCTTGCACTCTTTGTCTACAGTAAGTGAATTTATGTTTTGGAGGGTGTCCTCCACGGTAATGAACACACCATTTGGAAAATCTGCATTATGAGGAGCATTATTATTATTATAGCTTTTCTTGGATTCGTGACTCTTTAAGAACAATTCCATACCCAAAACATCTTCTTGAATTTTTTTAGTTATTGTTTCATCAACTTCCATTCCATCTCCATCTAATTTAACTATAGGACTTAGAATTTTGTCTTCAAGAATGGCTTTCAAAACTCTTCTGGTAGACTTTATAATATTCACAGCTTTATTTATTTCAATTTCCAGGCTGTCACATCTATTTTGATGAAATAAAATGTTTCTTCTAAGTTCACATAGTTTTGTGTCCAATGATTCCGGACTGCTGTTCTCTTCTGATCCATTACACTGCTCCATTACATTGTTATTGGAGTTCACACAATGTCTAACTCTATCTACAGAATCTAAAGAGTTATCCTTGTCAGATAATTGACTATTTGACATATCAATAAGGTTCTGAAGTTCTATAAGAAGATAATTTATTTTTCTCTTATAAGAGTCAATATCTTGTTTACTTTTATTTTCTGCCTCTGCAATTTTTTTAGTGCATGCTTCATTTTCTAAATTTATGTTTATATGGTGCATTAACTCATTTTGGACTTTGTACTTGACATCATTTAACTCTTTGATCATTTCAGCTCTGAACTGTTGTATGAAAACTGCAATATTTTGTTGTAAATTTTTAATATTTTTCATTGAGTCCACTCTCAATAATAAATTGTTTATTAAGAGCTCCTTGTCTTTAGCTAAACATTCAACCACTGAACTTTTGTTATTGAGTTTAATCAACAAGTCTTCTAAATCAGTCCTAAGACTTGCATTTTCTAGGCACTTTTCTTCAACATCATTGCACTTTCTTTTTAAAGTCTCAGAACAAGCACTTAATTTTTTATCCAAATCTGCACTATATGTTAGTTGGTCTTCAAGTTGTTTTTTAGTCACATTTAAGGTCTGAAAAGTATCACTGTATTCTTTTTTTAGGATATCTAGTTCATCATGTAATTTAAGTTTAGCCTCCGTTAGTTCAGTGATTTCTTTTTGAAGTTTTTCATACCTAGGTAATAAGTTATCAAAGTTTTTCTGAATTTCACTCATTTTAACAGTTTTGATTTCACATTCTTTTTTTAGTTCTTGTATTGTGTTATTCAATTTATTCTTGTTTTCTGTAGATGACAAAATTTCTTTCTTAGTACCATTTAGTTCATCTTCTAAACTTAGAATTTTGCTTTGGAGGGTATCTTTGATAATAATTAAGCTTTCTTGTTCTTTTTTTAACAATTGCATTTCATCAGACATTTTATTTTTTTCCTCGGATGTAGACAAATATTTGGATTTGTTACTTTCAAGTTCTTTTTTAACTCTGTCAATTGTGTTATGTAGATTTTTATTTTCTTCAATAAGTTCTTTATGATTTTTTCTCAAAGAACTCATTTCCTCAGTTAATTGTGTTACTTTCTTTAAGGAGAGTTCTAGTTCTATGCTTGTTTTTTCACACTGATTTTCTAATTTATTTATCTTCTCATCAAGCATATTTTTCTCCGTAATAATGTTATCACATTCTTTTCTTGATAAACTTGTATCACAAAGTAATTTCTCTTTTTCCTCTAGTATAAGGGCAAGGTCATTTTTCATTTTTTCAGCATCATTTTCTAAATTACTTACCTTGCCTGTAAGAATAATTTTCTCAGAGTTCACAGTATCATAATTTTGTTTCAATAAACTTAATTCATGTAGTGATTTCTCTTTTTCATCTGCTGCGACTAACAGATCATTACAAGCTTTTTTGTTATAGTTTTCAAGTTCAACAACCTTTTCACAAATTGATTTGTTTTCACTTGTTAATTCATCATTTTGCATCTTTAATGAAATCATTTCATTTAAGAGTTTATCTTTCTCTTCAATTAAAATTTCTCTATCTCTGTTGCTTTCTTCCAATTCACTTTTTAATTTATTATTTTCTACCTGTAAAACATTATTTCTTTCTAAAAGTTCACTATTGTTTTCCTTTAAAATGGTTATATTTTTTTCTTTTGAGTCTAATTGCACAGAATTATTTATGATGGTATTCTTTAATTCTTCTTCTAAACTGGAAATTTGATCTTTTAAGAGATTTGTATTTCTATTAAAATCTAAAGAAGCTTGTTCCAAACGCGTTTGTTGTACAATATAGTCTTTTTTCAGGCCTTCAAGCGAAATGTTTAAACTCTCAATTTTACTTTGAAGTTTTTGATTTTCTAGTGTTAGATCATTCACAGTTGTAGATAACGAATCCTCCTTATCCAGCAAACCATCATACTCTTTTGTTAGACTTTCCAATCTCTGTTTAAGTTCTTCATTTGCAACCATTAATTCACTGATGGATATTTCTTCATGTTGTGTCATTTCTTCAGTATTTTCAAATTCAACATTTTGTTTACTAACAGACTTGTTTTCAATTGTTAAGTCATCATGTTGTGCCCTTAATATGATCATTTCATTCAAAAGTTTTTCTTGGTCTTCAGATAATATTTTTCTATCAGCATTGCTTTTTTCTAATTCACTTTTTAATTTATCGTTTTCTAACTGTAAAACACTGTTTCTTTGTAAAATTTCACAATTATTTTCCTTTAAAATGGTTATATTTTTTTCTTTTGAATCTAATTGCAAAGAATTATTTATGTTGGTATTCTTTAATTCTTCTTCTAAACTGGAAATTTGATTTTTTAAGAGACTTGCATTTTTATCAAAATCCAAAGAAGCTTGTTCTGAAGACATTTGTTGTACAATATAGTCTTTTTTCATGCCTTCAAGCGCAATGTTTAAACTCTCAATTTTACTTTGAAGTTTTTGATTTTCTAGTGTTAGATCATTGACAGTTGTAGACAAAGAAACCTCCTTATCTTGCAAATTACTATACTCATTTTCAAGAATTTCCAATTTCTGTTTAAGTTCATCATTTACATCCATTAATTCACTTATGGACATTTCTTCTTCATGTTGTATCTTATCTGAATCATAATCAGTTTGTATGGCTTGATCAGATTTTAGTAAACTTAACTTGTCTTTGATGTTTCTAACTTCATCTTCCAATTTAACTTTTAGGTTTTCTAATTCAATGAATTCTTTTCTAGTACTATAAAGACTGTCTATGCAAAAATTCAGATCGCTTAATATATCGCTATCTGTTTGTATAGATGTTTTAAAATTAAAGTTGTCATTTTCATAATTTTCTCTGCTTGTTTTCAAGTTGGTTCTAACAGTACATACAAGTTCATTTACAGAATTTAACTCAGTCTTTAAGTTTTTAGTTAAAACAACTTCTTCTTCCAATTTTTGCTTCAGTAATTCACATTGGGATTTCAGTTCTTTTAATTCATCACAATTAGCTATATTATGTAAACATTTACTGTTAAAAGGAATGTTAGTTGCATCACCGTAACCACTTAAGTTGTGTTCAATCTCACTTAATTTGGTACTATTCTCCATATGTGCTGTACTTTCAAACACATGTTTATCATCAATGTCTTCTTCTACACTAGACTGCAGATTGACTTGTTTATTTACACATGCCAGTGGTAAGTGAGATATTCTGTTCTCTTGTATGGCTTTTACTTCCTCTCCAAGTTCACTAATAAAATTTCTAAGACACAGGTACATCTCGAGTTCCTCTTTGGACTTTTGATGATCTAAACTAATATCATCACTATCAAACCGTGAACTTCTTTCTTCATAAGGCTTTGGCTTCTTCAATTCCTGAAAAATATTAAATCTTAAAAACATACTATATGCAAAATCAAATACATTTTGAGAAATAAAAACTAATTATGTTATCATTGTATTTTAACCTTTTGAGAAGTATTTATGTACTGAAATGTCCTTTACCTTGTGTTCATAAGAATAAGGCAGAGGAACTAAACAATATCCAAAATAGTAAACAAATTGTTGTTTCATTTTCACATGAAAATTATTTTTTAAAATCATCACAAATAATTTAAAAACTATAAACAACTTTTAATACAGACACTAAGCAAGGTGGCTGTTTTGAGCACCAATAAATGAATGCAACTGCAGAATATAGAAAGAATCTAAAGCCAATTTATGTTAAAATGGTTTACATATGCCATCTACAAGTGATAGTGATAGCAGAAGGTCCTTACTTCATTCACGCCCTTGTTGTACTCTTATAGTTTATTCTAAATACGTCAGCTTACAGTTATGTTTCCTGCTAAGGTCCATACTATTAAATAAAAATCTAATGGTGCCTGTCTTTTGTGTTAACATATGTATGTTTTACTCAATCACATAAAAACTACTATAGCGATTGTACTGAAATTTTACATAGACATTCTTAATGTCTCTGGTTAATAACAGGCCTGTTCTTATTTCGAAAACCCTTCCGGACTATGGACACTGGTCTCTTAAGTTGTAAAAAATCCCATCTTGTTATCTAAAGTTAAATTTCTGCAAACAAATTTTGTTAATTGAAAAGTCCTGTTAAAACAATCAGCTTTTCTGTGTAAACATTAGACAGCACAACTATTTTTAATTAATTTAACCACTATTTTTATTTTTTTACATATAGTCTTGAAAGCGTAGAGTAGGCTTGATGGTAACAACACTTCTTATTTCAACCTTTTCTACAACCGCTGTCAATATTAAGATTCAGATAAGAAAATTAAAAGTTTCAGTACAATTATAATTTGAACTGTACATTTTATTTTAGTCAGTACTGTACAGCAAATATCACAGACAAATTACTATATAACTGTTACTATAAATTTCAAGACTATAAAACCCACCTTAGTTGTCTTTTGACAGAAGTAAGCTTCATAGACCTATGTATGTATGTGTGTATATAGATATATTTATCGGGGAAACAAGGAAAATCCAAAATTAGTGTTGAAAATATAATTAACTCGAACTAGAAGTGCTATTACATGTACGGAGCCTTTGGAATTGCGTGTAGACCACGGGTAACTGCTAGTAATCTTGTAGAACTCACACATTGAATTCAAGCTACAAAGGAGTTAGAACATAAAATTTCACACCTCCTTCCTGGATGTAGGAGGTTATGTGAAGGCAATTTATCGACACTTTCATTTTTATTTCTCTTCATTATGAAATCTTAAAAATATCATGTGATTAGTGTGACTACCTGCTTCTCAGAATATACTACTTTAAATTATTTGCAGATAAAACTGTATCAATAAAAACATATGACAAGTAATGTTCAATTTGCCTTTATCCTCTCCTGGTCATATTACCACAATGTGCCTCAGGCGCTACCAGACTGAATTGATTGGGCCGCTCTGTCACAGGAGAATATACTCATGTTTTTATTACTATACTTCATTGCAGATGTTATTAAATTCCCTAAAATATGGTGGCATTTGAAAAATGATTATGCCTATAAGGTAAACTAAATCGAAACAAATCCTCATTTGTACAAGAATTGTTTGTTTGTATTGTCAAATTAAAATAAAACTACATGTCTTGTACAAAGAACTGTAAAAATAACATTGAGACAGTAAATGTCAGTAAAACAGTAGCTGCAGGAAGTTACAAATAGGTCTAGTAATTCTATAAAATAGCAAAAGAAGTTGAAAGGAATTTTGATGAAAAACGGCTAAATCACTGTCATTGAAGATATCGTGTAACAGATCAATATTGGTTTAATTAAAATTCAAAGGGTTCGCACCGAGATGGTTATACGCGGAAATTTATGTATAACCAGTAAACGTAAACAGGGACCACAACGGCTCCTAAGGTCCGACAATGAAGGTTAAGCTTAGAAACATGTCAACATAAGAACACACGACATTGGATTGGACTGACAGTAGGAATAAAACCTATTTTTAGCCATTATAATCAATCGTAGGCTAACTACTGGCTAATTGTGGAACTAAAATTGTACTCTGCAATGTTGGGCCTGTGCTCCAAAGCTGCTTAGACTTTTTAACTAGCCATTTTGTTAGAATTAAAAAAACCATAAATACAAGTTTGTATATAAAAACAAAAAGAGATGATAAATAGTGATGCAATAAATAGAATGCTTAGAATGCTGTAATGTCCTGAAGACGGCTTCTTAGCAATCAGTTGGAGGGTTGCAGGCTGTTTTTATACACTTAGGTTTATGCATGATTATTTAGATCTGGATTTACAACGACTACGTTCTTACTGAAACTGCTATTATAGTATATGCTTCAATCACAACATGCACTCTGTAACTATTCTAAATAAAAAATAAAACAATTGTTTGAATTGAAAAAAATAATTTAGTAGGATATAAAACCTATTTTATTTTAGTCACAATTTCGGGATGGTCAAAAAACTAATAACTGATGATTTTATTTTTACAGCAATATGTCAGAATAATATTTTTTTTTTTTCTGGGAGCAACAACTAACTTTATCTACTAATTCCAGTTTGAATTACCTTTGACAGGTTACTGTAATCAACACAATAAAGATTGAAAAATCGAAGATGCAATGTAACGTGGAAAACTCTTTTATCTTCAATGCTTGTGTATAGTTTTAAAACCTTTGTTTAACAAAGTAAACATTACACTTTTCCACAAAGTAATTTTTGGTTTTTTTTGTGGAGGTGTACTCTTCTCTTGATTTTCTTTTAATCTTTTACTACCATTTCTTTTTCTTGATTAATGCCTCCTCAAATATTTTACATTCCTGAGTACACATACATTAACAAAACAGCTTACCACAATTAGTGGTAATTATGTACATGTTATTTATTACTACCTATTTTTTAATAGATATTTGTTTACAGTTACACTCAATGCAACAGCAATATTGATATCCCCAAAGTGTATCAAATTTATTAAAAAATACAAAACGTATCATAAATTGCTCATTTTTTCTTCACTTACCTCTACTTCTTTTTCCAGCTGTTCTAATTTTGAGGTTTTCTCCAATAAAAACTTTTTATATCTTTCTAACTGGTTTTCTAATGAAGGTATACTCTCTGTAACAATTCATAAATTATAAGAGATACTAACTAATCATTACTAATAATGGATACAACTACTGACAAATTATGTAAATGCACTGATGTGTTTACATAATCTATACATTAACTAAGATTTAAGATCACAATAGACAATAATGGTTCTGAATTTGTTGGAAGTGTGCTGAAAGTATATTTTTGTAGTACAGAGATGTAATTCATTTCAGATTATGACAACCTGTGAGATCACTTATTGATATTAAACCGGTTTTTGTCTTATAGCATCTTGGTAGAATTGAAAATTGAGACAGAAATTATTAATTTTGTAACATAACTTTTTTAAGATACGCAAGAGAACTGTGGTGGGGCGTTGAAACCCAGTGCAAAAACACAGATAGTGCTGTATTTAAGTAACCTAGGGTTTAAAAGTGGAGTGGCATATGATGTAGGTGTGGACCAACAAGAATATGGAAAACCTTTTCTGCAATGTCTTGGACAAATTTGTAGAAATCCTTGAGTATTTACTTGTAAAATAGCTCTAGCTGGAAGTATGTGTAAATACGATTCTTCTCTTTTTATATCTACTAATAAACTAAAACTCTAAATGAAAGTTTGCAAGGAAATGACTAATTTATTGACATGGAAGAAAACCTGTTATGCAACAAGTCAGTATTGTTTTTTTTTTTTAGCATTTAGTTTTTATTCACTTGACTGACTGTGACAATATTTTTATTTGACAGCTAACATACAAGCTAAACATTATATTATTTATACTGAGTTTGTGTCATGATAACCTAAATGCCAATAATGAAGTTTTTTTATGTAATCAAGCACAAAAAGTATATTAGTATTAATGCTATAGCTTTTGTTACAACAATTTTATGTAATTAATTGTAGATATGTAACTGAAAAAAATGTACCCTTGTTAACTGGTAATGTTCCATTTTATATTACAATTGCATATTCGTTTTTAATGCAGGAATATGTATTACATGAGTTTTATTTAGAATTCTATGGTCTCTTATGCAGTACAAGTATAATTTGTTTTTTAATTAACATACAACATTTTATGAAAAATACGAAAGCATTTTTATTATAAACATTTGTTACGTGTTTTGTTGACACTACATATGCTACATAATGTATTAAGCTCCTAACCCTTTTTCAACAAACTGATAAAAATATGAATTCAAACTCTTATTTTAAACATGAATACCACTTGCCTTTGACCACGGGGTACAGTTTATATATATATATTTGAAACTAAATGAGAGATCTACAGTCTAAAATAGAAATGGAATGTAAAATAAAATAAAAAAACCAAAGTTTGCATCTGAGTTAGAGATAGCACAGATTCAACATTTATACTCACTACTATGGTATTTCTATCTTTCATTGTAACAGTTAACCCTAGAACTGGCGGTCATTTCATCCTGTAGTGTCGGGCTGTTTTGGAGCTTCGCGCAAGGTTTTTTTTTTAAAATTATTAAAAATATAAAATAAAAGCAATATAAATAAGAGTATATATTTTTGTGTTCAGAATTAAACGTAGAATTGCACTATATTGTAAAATTAACCATCAAAAATTTTCTAATAAACACTTTTTTTAATCAAATATAAAGTTTACGAAAAATATTTCTTAAATTTGGGGGGGACCATACCTAGCAAATGAAGTTATAGTGAGAAATATTTATAAGTGAGATAGCCATTCTGTGTCAAATTTTATCTAGTTTCAGAAAAATATAAACATTATACACATTTATGAAAGCATCATAAAGCTATAGAACAAAAAGCAGCGATGCGTATAAATTCTGAAAATCGGGTGTACACGTAAGACTTTGGTAAAACAAGTTTTGCTAATACATTTATCTATGAATACATGTTATTTTGCATATTTTATTACTTAGAATAAAATAGAATATACAGTAGTAATGAAATAATTACCATAAATTATTTTTTGAAAAGTAAAAAAAGTTAAATTTTGCCATTATACAAAAATTTTGCGAAAAATTTTCATTCAGCAAAATATAAAATAGTTTCTAAAGCTTGTACTATATCAAAATTTATAAATTTATGGTTTATAAGTAATAGGAAATATTATGTAGTTAGAAAACTATAAATATAACTAAAGATATTGAAAAAATATATAATAACCCAAACAGTTATTATATATAACCAAAGAAATTACAGGAAATATATATTTTATTGTGAAAACTATCTATTTACCAAAAATAAATAGTTACTTCAGAGCTAAAAGAGTGCTATAAATAATGTTTAGTAAGTGAAAACAATAACAAACTATGTGAAATGAATTTTAGCCAAGTCATTTTGCCATAGCCTACACAAAGTCGGTAATTTCTCAAACATATTTCAGTAAATAGAAATTGATTTATTCTAAAATATATATGTTTGCACTACTACGACATCAAACAACACACTACACATTAAATACGACACTAAAACACGCGTAAAACTATTAAAACTTACAAATATCCACAGCTCGGCACGAAAGTGATACAGAACGGCAGCGGCAATATGGCGGTCACAACAAACGGCGTCGCGTTTTCTTTTACGTTCAAAATAACAAGCTTGCTACGTCATAACCATAATACAAAGAGGAATAAAACTCATCTGTTCCTTAGCATTTTTCTTCCCGAATTCAATGGTGCATGAATTATATCGATACGTTACCGGAGTATATTATAAAAAGTAATTATACGAGGGAATGTTTGATCGACAAAATTTTGACGGTTAACATCACAAAAGCGGCATTAACCGACATAATTATGTCGATTAACAGTTCTAGGGTTAATTATATACACCACTTTTGTGATAGAAATCTTATTAAAAAGTTACTCAATATTCCTAAATATTAATGAAAAGAATTTATAAAAATAATAAAATTATTGACTTATTAACTTTTCCAAAAACTGTTTAATAAGATACATATTTTTTTTTAATTAACAGTGTAATGGTGATACTTCCATTAACCCTTTGAACCCCAGACCAAAATATTGATGGTGGGAAAAACGTACCAAAACCATTTGACCTAAGAACTACAGAGAATCCCCGGAGCAGAAACAGCTGTATTGCATACTGTTCGTAAAAAATTAATATTTTTGCTATTTTTTATGCTATTATCTTGTATTACACACCAAAATGTCCAGAATGAAATTGTGTACACAGAAAAAGTCTGAAGTATAAAAAATTGTCTAACAACATTAAAATAACTTTAAAATATATCTTTATAGATTTTTAGGTAAAAAAATAGATTTTAAGATTTTTTAATTCAAAAATAAGAAAAATTTTTACTATGCGCACCAACATTTTATTTTTCTAAATTTAGTTTTATGTATGTACAAAAACAATTATATTGATATCTCTAAAGATAAAGATTTTGCAAACGCGATCTCACTGAGGCCGGTTGGTCATTGTCCGGAGTAGGCCTAGCGGCGGCGTTACCGCGAGAGGTAGATAGCTGACTAAATGGCATTTCTTCATCATCTGAGTCCGAGATAGTTGGCCTATAGGTAGGATCAACATCAGTGTCGTCACTAAAAATTGATGAGATGTCAGACCAATCGTCATCTGATAGGTCAACATCCAGTTGTCAGTCCAATTCACTCGGGTGATTTACAATGTTGTCACTCATTGTTCACAGAACTGATTATTACTATAAGATTAAAACTAAAGAAAAAGTGACTAAAAACAGTCCTCAATTACAACATTTAACTCAATTCACACGCACAAAGACAATATACGTAACATTAGACCGCTTTGTAAACAAATACAGCTGTAGCACCAAAGAGTAATATATTTTTTTGAGCATAGATGTTATTTTAAATACACTATATTACTAACAAAAAATTTGTATGTTACTAAAATACTCATAAATATGTATTAATACTCGTAAAATAAATATTTTATGGTTTCAAATAAATATATATTAAACGCATATACCATGGCGACGATATTATGTCGCCTGGGGATTCTCGCATCTTCATTGGCGACGCCGCGGGGATCTTCGCATATTTTCTCTGCAACGATATTTCGTCGCCTGGGGTTCAAAGGGTTAACATAAATATTCAGTTTTTTTATCTGACAACTGCAACATCAATTTATAAAAACAATGATCAAAACTTCATCTAGGATAACCTGGTTTTGATAGTACTATGTCTCTAATGGCTGTTTTCTACCTTATAGAAATAATAAATAATAATAAACAACATTGGGGAACTCCTAATCCATACAGCCTAACATAAACCAAAAACTGAAGATAAATAACATGATTGCATGTGCATAATTACCTTCATTATTAGAGGCATCAGATGGCAAAGGCACTTTTGAAACACATATGTTTTCTGTGAAGTCAATTAGATTATCTCCTTCTGCTTTCTGTGTTTTTTTAACATCCAAGTTTTCAGACACAGTACCTTCATTAACGGCTTTTAAATACTGAACCTGTAAAAGACACAAAATTGAGGAAAAAAACAATTATGTCATAAGGATGTGTAATAAATCCAATCAAACACTCTATTTCACATGATTATCTTGTAATATCCTGTAACTATTTTACATCATTCCGACGAGTGTAGAAAATTGGATAAATTCAACATATTGGCTTGCAAATGATTCTGATAAACTTTCATTGATTTTTCAGATATCCATTTAAAAATGATTATAAGTTCAATGAAAGTGCATAGACAATTTACATGTTGCACCTTACAGGCAGTATCCTAAAGCCTTTAATAACACAATAGGTTTCTCTCATACTGTAAAGAAAGCTGCAGATTTAAGTTCTATATATGTTATTAATTTGTAATGCCTATTTCAATAGTAAAATCACTTTACAAAATATGATTACACACATAAATGTTAATAATAGTAACATTTCGGTTTAAATTATAAACCAATCAAATAATGCCAATATGAAATCATCACTCCACTGTTACATAAACAAATCACTCTCGCAAGGAACATTTCCCAGCGAACTAAAACTGGCTAAAGCTTACCCAAAATACAAAAAAGTGGGAACTAATGAAGCAACCTGGTGCCTTTGGAGAGGTAGAACTCTCATCACATTATCCAACCGGTCTGAACATGATGTGATGGAAAGTCGTGTCACAATAAAATCATGCTCATTACTTTCACAATGAACCCTGTATGATTTCTTGATTTATTTTTCCTCTAACTACTTTGTACAATACATCTCAGTCAGAACTGAAAGAACACTTACATACTTATTCAAACATTTTATTAACAGTGACACAATTCCATTTAGAAACACAATCTAAGTCATATATCAACAACTATAAAAAATAATTCCTCTGTTCAGTTTTAAATAAAGAGCACTGCTCAAAACAAAGATTCTACCTTCAATTTCTTTAAGATTTAAGATTAGACGTTTAGAATAGAAATTTAATCAATTAAGCTCCTTAATTAGTAGTAATTCAACTACTCAAAAATTATGTGCTAGTGTAACACACAAAAAGAGTTATAAAATGCCACTAGTATTGCCAGGAAAAAAGAACAAATGTTTTAAAGTAATTTGGTTTAAAAGGAAATTTTTTTGTAATTTTATTCATTCAAGCTCCATCACATGATGTTTCTACAAATTCACATTCATTACCTAGATATCTTATTAAGGCTTATTATCATAATCTGATTAAGAGGTAATAAATAAAAATGAACAATGTTTTCACTAAAAGAATGAGGCACTGATGTTTGTGTGACATACGACTATGGATTTTTTCCAAAAAAATCACTTCAGATATGTGTTTTTTTTATAAAACGATTTTACAAGAAATTAAATTAAATTTTATACATTTTGCAAATCTTACTTTTGTTTTTAAAGTCTTAATGATGTGATCCCGCTCTTCCAGCTCATTACGAAGAGCTTCCTCAAGATGAGCTTTAGCTTGCTGTTCCAGCTGACACTGTTCTTTTAGTTCACCAATTCTCATCAAAGTTTTGTCTTGAGTCTCGGCCAAAACACTCTGAAAAAATATAATTTAATAGGTATTAATATAGAATATGAAATATTTAGCCACTCAAGAAATAGATGAGATGAAATTTACTGAATAATTGAGTAGGTATCATTGTCAAATACTGTCAAAAAGTGGTGCCATCGTTTTCGGTCAAGTCAGGTTGTTTTTTTTAGTCGCATCTTTGCATATCTTCCTGTAAATTGAAAAAATAGAATATTGTAAATAGATCAATCCACTTTGAATTCAATTGGATCAGAAATGTATTTTAAATGGATGAATAAGGTAATTAATGAGGAGATAATTAAAGCTGTATATACTGAGTTATAATGTTATATAGGTGAACAAGTAACAGCAGCCCACAGGTTGTCAGCATTTAACAAGAAGAGGATACTGATCTTGGTGGTGCACTTCAGCGACAGAAAGATCAGAGACAAATGAATCACAGTTTTCAACAAAAATCGCTACTGTGCATGCCAAAGAGATGAACAACACATCTAGTAAGAACGGCAAAATTTAAATAAACAAGCATGTCAACTAATATTAAAAATTTGTTAGCCAAGACCAAAAGAAAATGTCATATGTAGTACTATGGTTAAATCCAGAATTTCTGAATCTTGAATCCAGTTTCAAATCTTGAAAATTTTATTCCAGATTCTTGAATTTTTCAAACATAACTTTTTTAGACTAAGACTGATTTTTAAAAAGACATCACCAGACCTACATTTGCCATTTATTAAACCTTTGGAGATTTAAGGCCATCAGTCTATTTTAAAGAGATTTCCAGATGTTCAGATTTGTATATGTTAAGTATAAATTTTGAACTTAAATGTTTGAAAATAATTTCACACCACCCAACTTATAGATACAGTAGATTCACAGCAATGTACGAACACAAATATAGAAAATATGAACTGCAAGTAAAATATTATTAACTCCAAGTGTTCTAAGTTAGTGTTCAGATGAGTATCGAAATTAACTCCCCACTGATTGTGAAGTATGTACTTAACTATGTATGCTAGTGCCATTAGAATTCTTTTGATAAAGAAAACTAGTAGACATTCCTCATTAAGTATTCAGTGTATGGAGAAGATATTATGAGCTATACTGCAGTAGTTAATGGTGCCAATTGTTTCCTGGAGAACGAACTAATGTTCACAATGAAAAATAAAATGGCCGGCTGTTTGTAGTTAGTGAAACTTGAATGTTAACAATTACAAATGTTTCAAAGAATTTTCCACAGATGTTGAGAACTTTTTGAATGAAATTGTGATTGAGAAACTTAAATATTCTATGTACCCAATGGCTACCAAATTTTTGACTGATAAACTCAAAACAAAAATAATGGGGCTTGGTCTAGTCACCACATCGCCACAAAAACCACCATGATTGACTATGTGCATGGGTAACAGAATTTTATTCAATAATAAGTACTGAAAAGTTTATAAAAGCGCTTAAATAAAAATGGTAACTATATTTAAAATAGCTTGAGAGTTTTTCTTTCAAACTTATATAGAATAATAAAAGAGAACTGTAAATCTTTCATGTAATATTTTATTTATTAAAGCAACTTACTTTCTGAATGACACTCATAGTTTGCTTTATTGTCTTCGTCTCTGTTTTGGCTACTTATACATCTCTTACTACCTTATGTATATAGTTATAAAAAATAATTTAAAGTACTAAGAGTTACAGGACAAAACATGAGTGAACAAAACCTTTGCTTTATCCTTTTCCCTCTCGAGCAGACGGTAGTGAGTGGCAAGTTCCTGATACTTGTTTTTCACCCTATTGTAGCGGTTGTACACCTTGCGGTAGGCCTCATATAGGCTCTCCTTGTTAATGTGCTCAAGTTGACTGTACCGATCCTCCACCTCGCTAGCTGACTCCCAATCCGACTGCAACAGTTACAACGAATTTAATTAACTAAAAGAAATCAACTGAATTCCAAATTTCTCATTGAGTGATATTCAATAAAAATTTCAAAAATCTATCAAACACAGCTCTAAAATTAAGTCTCACCTGAACATGGAAATTTGTAGGTTGTGAATCAAACGTAGGAAACAGATTTTCAGCTTCCATATTGAATGAACTGGAGGATGATCGAAACCCCATTTTCTTGTCCCTCAACGGTGAGGTGATCTGACCAGTAAGGGCCACAGATGTGAAACCTCCTGACCTCTCTCCCTGGGTTTTAACCTCATCTTCTGTAAAATAATATCCAATACATTATACAATCAGTCCGCAATTGGTTGGCTCTTCCATAATGTGGTTTGCTGGTAATATGTATACATAAATGCATGCACACACATATATATTTAACAGATTAACCCTTTAACACATTAATAACTTTTTTTAATAAGCTACAATTAACAAAAAAGGTGCTATTGTTTTTATTTGTTTATTACACATGTTAACGGTACAACAAGTGAAGATAATTATAAAAAGTTTATTTTAAGCTAGTAAATTTTGAAATTACCTAGATTGGAAAACTCAGAAAGACTTAGACTATATAAATCACTGTGTTACTAATGTGAATTTCATGTGTTGATGTAATCTTAATGTGCTATAAGATAACCCAAAAAGTTATTTAGTTCGAGTTCACACACTTATTATCATAAACTTGTATAAGTATCATCCCACATGAACTTCTTAGACAATAAACACACAGTAAAAAAGACTCGCCTCTTTATAATATCAATCATTCATGCTCAACAGAAGCAGAATGTACGTCTATATAATTAATAATTATATATATATATATATATTATATATATATATATATAATTACTTTTAATCAATAATTGTACAAATCACAAAAATAATAGTTTTTAATATTGGTTTATGTGTTTGAATGTTAATAAGTTGTCAGAATATGGTTTCGAAAGTGTCATTGTGATTTAAACCATGAATGAAGACATTTTCTTTAAATCTTAGTGCTTATAATCGTATCGGTGTCCTGTCATTCTTGCTCTCAAGATATTTGTAGTTGAGCCAAGACCTTTGTAGTTGTCTGCTGGACATTTTTTAGATTGAATTTAGTAAATCACATTTTTAGATTCACAAGACAAGTTGCCAGTGGTAGGATATGCCTTGCTTGTTTTGCTACTAGTGAATTTTGATGAATTTGGTAACATTTTACAAACCAAACACTGGGTTTGTTACATGGATGTGATCTTTTTTGTTTTTGTGTAGATTTGTCATTAGTGTTCGTCATTGGTAATTTAGGTTAGTTAAATTAAATAAACCTTTAAGCATTGGAGGTCTTTTAAAGATTACTCTATGAGTTGTTTTGAAAATATCATTAGTTGAACTAAAATTTTGTAAGGTATTAAATGCTATTTTAAGGACATTATTAATTTTGTGAAGCTCTGGATGGTATTGAACTATTAATTTTCGACCACTGTTTTCAAATTTAGAATTTACTGTTTTTTTTCTTTAGATTAAGTTTGTCTTTGAGTAATTTTCTTGGATAATCTCTTCTCAAGAATGCATTCGTTGCATCGTCAATGTATTTTTCCAAGTCAGTTGAGTTACTATCAGTTTTTGAGATCTGCAAGCTAAACTTATGATATATTCCTGTTGATATGCACTAGATGACAGTTGTCGTAGTTGAAATATTACATAATATTCATTTGTTTTGCTTTTTTTACCTTAAGAGTTCCCATGGCTGTGCCTTTTTGTTGTAGACAAAATGTACCTTGAAAATGGAGATGTATGTATATATATACATAGTATATAATATACATATATATATATATATATATATATATATATATATATATAGTATTTTTGCATCAATGAATTTCATTCCTTATCCCTAGCAAATGAAAAGTACAAAGATATTTAACTCTTATTCGATCAAAACATCAAGCATTAAAGTAATTGGCAGTATGTTGATAGAATGACGAGTTAGTAATGTTACAAAATATAAAAGTATTCTTGCCAATAATGACTTGTCTAGATGTAAATGCTAAGGTCTCTATTTAGTGTTATATATACATGTTGATAAGCCTATGCTGACTGATAATAATCTACTGTGAGAGCAAACAGAGATATTATTTACCACTACAAGGAGCAAAGTAACAGAATCCAAAGGTCTATTGATTACAATCTTGCCTGGAAATGTTACAATCAGTGGAAATACTGTTGTAGGAAATGTCATATTTAAGCAACCATGATAAACAAATATAGTGTACACAAAATTGTTCACTCATGCATTTAAATCTCACATTTTAATTACTTAATAAGACATACCTTCAATATCACCTTCTTGTTCTTCAGTAATACAAAACTTGTCATTACTGGAGGAAGGTTCAAAAACAGAACTACTGTTGGGAGAAACAACTGCCTGAAACATCAAATTAACAAATTATTGACTCCAGTTTTTTATTTTGACATGGTTTAATTTGTTTGGTACTTAAGGTCCAAAACTTAGGTGTACATTTCAAAACATGTTTATTATCATGATAGAAAGATTGACAAAATATGTAGACTATTTTACTACCAATAAAGCTATAGTTCATCAAATATTTAAATACTGAACCGAAGATCTATTTTATACCATTAGATCAGGGGTTGACGGGGCTGAGTAGGCTCTATCCTGTTATGAATATGCTATTACCAGTTACAAACAGTAAACACTATAAAGTTAACCCTCCATTACTAAAAGCCACTAAGGAGGTCATAAATGAAGTTGTATGCCACGCTGTTCTGTAATATATAAAAGAAACCAGAAGAAAATGAAACTAAACCTTATAGAAATAAAAGTTCATATCAGCCTGACAAAAGTGTCTCCGGCCATCAGGGTAGACTATGGCAGTTGGTCCGCGCTGATAGCGACATGCAAAAAAACATCCCTTGTGGTAGTACCTATCAGTAATAAAATAATAAAAATAAAATTCTAAATGTTCTGATCATGAAAGCCTCCAGCCATTACTGCTTTATAGTAAACGCAACTTGAAAGCAAAAATATTATAAATTCCCCTAACCATAACTTCCTACTATCTTGCAAGAAAAATAGTTCCAATATGAACGTTCTAAAATTCATTATTTGTCATTTTAATACCCTAAAACCTGTATATTGGTAAAAATAAATGTGAAAACAATGCATACAAATTTTAATTAAACTTTCAACAAACCAATAAAAAGTGTAAAACACAGAGATAAAAATAGCACATGATTAGACAACAAACGTATAATTTAATTCAGAAAAACACGATGATCAATTAAAAAGGAATAAATTAATTTCCTAATATTTTAATTAGTAACGTAATCTGCAATGAAACATGTACATAACTTTGAAAACTAAATAACTGTATTATAGTTACAGAGCAGCGGTTTAATTATGAGCCGGTAGATGATACATAATTAAACTGTTCCGACCACCAGATAACTCTGAAAATTATAGATAACACACAAATCATAGAGACACAGTACACAAATATAAACACAAACTTACATTTACATTTCAATTGGTCAAAATAAGTTATTTGTGATTCCATCCCCTAGAACCATATAATTTTGTTTAGTGGAAAAAGTTTAATAGTGAAGTTAAGAAATATTTTACAAATAAAGCTCTATAATTAATTGGAGAGTTATTTTGAAACAATTAGTAGAAAACTGCTTAAAAAATTACTGTAAATATTAGTTTTAGTTTAAGATTTACTTTTATAGATAATGACACTATTGATATACAAGTGATTTTTAAACATCTAATGTATCACAATGTATGTTTTGGAATAAAGAAAATTCTCTCTCTTCCTCAGAAGGATGAGCAGAATATGTTAATGACGTGAAATTCGTGATTTGCCAGATCGGCCATTAATCCCATATATATTATAACTTGAAAGAACACCTATCTTTCAACATTGCTTTGATTACTATTACCATTACCTGTTATATATAACACAATGAACTATCTAAATTTTTCAAGTTGCCATCCAATATATATATATATAAAAAAGTCCAAAAAGTTTATCTATACGAGCCAAGAAGCTATGCAGCAATGATATAGACTTCTTAAATTACATCTGAAAAATTAAGCAACACTTTTAAACATTTAAATTACCCAGACAAAATTTTTAAAAATCAAATAAACAAACCAAAACATCCAGCAAGCTTCAATTATAAAACACAACCAAAGTTTATTACACAGTTTTTTCCTGGACTACACAAAATTAACAGTATTATTATGAAAATTGCCCATAATGTCCTACTTTCCTCTCCACATACACAAACTTTTATGGCTAAAGCACCTAGAGTAATATTTTGAAAACCTCCAAATTTGAAAAACAAACTTGTCCAACTTGAACTACCTAAATTACACCAACCCGTTACTAATGGATGTGAACCGTGCAACAAACCACGTTGCGGTTCTTGCAAAATTATGAAAAACTCTAGGGAATTCAAAAGTAACGTAACAGGTTTAACTTACAGTACATTGGACAAACATCTAACCACCTTAGAGTCAGAATAACAGGGCACAGATTTGATATTTTCCATAAAGACAAGGAGAAGCCATTGGCCAAACATGCTGCTGAGCACAAAAAAGACAAAATAGAAGAATGTTATTTAACCTTAAAGGAATTAATAAGGTCTTCCTTTGTCCTGAAGAAAATTTAAATCTAGATTAAAATTTAAAAAATCTGGAACAAGCACATCAATTACTTTTAAAAACAAAATACCCAAATGGTCTAAATTTAAGATAAATTTAACTTTTCCAAATTTCCATCTGTGCAGTTAATGATATATCAGCTGGGTTTTTAGTTGCGTATTTACATTTTTGGTTATTTTATTTGTTGTGTTTCTTGTTTTCTTCATATTTATATTATGCTTCCTGAAGATGTGGGTATTAAATCCCACGAAATATATAGAAGCCTTATAATCTTTGTTTGGGTAGGGTACGATAAGCGGACCCGGTTTTTTATATCGAATAATGTAATCATCGATACCTAATATTCACATCTCAAATCCTAGACTATCAATCGATATAAAAGTATCTATAGTCCTCAATAAAATCATATGTTTTAAATTAAAATATGGATTTAATATTTACAGTGATGAAACAAATTATTATAAGCAAAATTAGGAAAACTGAAGACGACCATATTTGCTCCTCTCACAGTTACAGTTGTTTCTTTTCCACAAATTTCACATGATGGATTTTTCTGTACGAGTCCAACATGTTGAAGCCACGTAAAACATGTCTTATCATATTTCAAAGCAATGTCGTGTAGTTTTCTAAAATTGACTGCCATTTTTAATAATCGAATGTTACTTATATGTAAAATTGAAATATTACCTTGAGTATTATTTGAAAGTGTTTACAGCTGTTGATATAGATGATTTAAGTTATTGTTCAAAATAATTAATTAGTATCGATTGATTATATCGGTGGTTATGATTAAATAATATTGTTTGCCAATTTTGATATAAAAAACCGGGTATATATTATATACTATTTCACTTATTGAAATGAAAAAACAAAGATTATAAGGCTTCTATATATTTTCTATACAGGGTGTATATTATGTCTGGAAACACCCAAATATATCCTTTAATAATTTAAATATAAATTTGAAAACCTCTTACAATCGTGATAGAGATTGGGCATCTACTTTTTGGGAACAATGTTTTTGTTATGTCACACCAACGGGGGACGTCCTGCCGAGGGTATCGTGAATATTCTTAATGGAAGCCTATACCTTGTGATACATAATTTTAAAGGTAATAGCTTACTGAATTGAATGCCACAAAACCGCATCTCAAAGGAATTATTCTATCAGAAAATAGAGCATTTTTAGTATTGAAAATTTACTGATGTTCAACAATGTAATTTTAAACATGGTTCTTGCCACAAAAATGTGTTACACTAATTTTTTAGCATTTTTTTTAAATGTTCAATTAAATAAAACAAAAAATTTCATTTTTAAGCTGGTTCTATTAGCACAAATTTGCCAGTTTTTATTACAGTACAATTATGGAAATACTTATGTTATTGATTTCTTATTACAAATAAAAAAATAATGTATGCTGTTAGAAAAGTCTTACAACAAACGTTTTACCTGCATTGGTGTCAAAGCAATTGTTCGAACTGTGTTCCTTCTACGGTTTGACAATGAGCCAATCTTGTGTAAAATGATTCGAACAGAGTTGCCTAACATTTCTTCAGTTATCAAAAGCAATCTCCTCTATAATCCTGTTTCTTAGGTCTTCCAAATTATGAGGCTTTCTTCTATAAACATTGGATTTTAAATGACCCCATAGGAAATAATCGATTGGTGACAAATCCGGAGATCTTGGAGGCCATTCGATTTTTCCTCTTCGGCCAATCCATTTATGAGGAAACCTTAAATCCAAATACTCTCTTACCTGTCTCCCATAATGAGGTGGAGCACCATCCTGCTGAAAACCATACATTATCAAAGTATTCTCCTCTGATGCAATTTGAATAGCTGGAATTATTTCATTTTGGAGCATATTGTAGTAAAGTTCGGCATTTAAATTTCCATTGATGAAAAAGGGTCCAACAATTTTGTTACCTAAAATTCCACACCATACGTTCAGTTTTTGTGGTTGCTGTGAATGGGACTCAGTAATCCAATGTGGGTTTTCACTAGCCCAGTAACGGCAATTGTGCCTGTTAACATTGCCATTTAGGAAAAAAGTTTGCCTCATCAGAAAATAGTATGTTGGTCAGAAAATCTCTATTGTCATCACATTTGCGCATCACAAGTTCACAAAACTCAACTCTTCTGTCCGTAATCATCCTCACTTAACTGTTGGACTAAATGAACTTTAAATGGTTTGTATTTATTAATTTTCAAAATCTTACTCACAGACATAGGGTGCATATCATGTTGCTGTGCAGCTTTTCTGAGCGATGTATGTGGGTCTTCAATAAATGTTTGCAAAAAACATCTAGTGCATGTTCTTTCATCTGTTGCAGATTGTATCCTACCCGATTTGGCCGATTACGTACACTCCCTGTCATTTCAAAACGCTCAATAGTTTTTGATATTGTTGAAACACTTATGGGATTCCTTTCTGGGAAAGTGTCATTAAACAAATTACAAACTTCCCGATAAAGATCTTTGACGATCGCCATATCCTCGCATCATCAACAGAGTAATTCGTTCTCTTTCAGACAATTCCATTAAAAATGCCAAATAAAAACTGAACTACTGTAATTAGATAACTTGTTGACAGCAATGCTTCAGAGACACTGATTAACTCGACAGGAATGATATGACCTTTGTCCATTTGTAATTCCCAAGCTTAGACCTGTCTAGTGAAAGCTCCATGCTCAACAAACTGAAACCTGTAGACCAGATGATTAATAACACAATAATTTTTTCTCATAGGCTAGTGACCTTTGTCTCTTTAAACCTTTCCTGCTGACTGGAAAACACCCAAGTACAGATTCATAAGTAATCAGAGAAAGTGACTCATAAGTTTTATTCATTGTAATAAAAAACTGGTAAATTTGTACTAATGAAACCAGCTTAAAAATAAATTGTTTATTTTATTTTAATTGAACATTTAAAAAAAAATGCTAAAAAATTAGTGTAACACATTTTGTGGCAAGAACCATGTTAAAATTACATTGTTGAACATCAGTAAATTTTCAATACTAAAAATGCTCTATTTTCTGATAGAATAATTCCTTTGAGATGCGGATTTGTGGCATTCAATTCAGTAAGCTATTACCTTTAAAATTATGTATCACAAGGTATAGGCTTCCATTAAGAATATTCACGATACCCCTCGGCAGCAGGACGTCCCCCGTTGGTGTGACATAACAAAACATTGTTCCAAAAAGTAGATGCCCAATCTCTATCACGATTGTAAGAGGTTTCAAATTTATATTTAAATTATTAAAGGATATATTTGGGTTGTTTCCAGACATAATATACACCCTGTATATATATATATATATATATATATATATATATATATATATATATATATATATATTAGGGACACACCAGATTAAAAAGGTTAACATGTAAAGTTACATATTGTAAGTGTGGCTACATCAGATCCAAGGTTATACCCTTACTAAATCTTGAACATAAACAGCAAGGCTCTTAATCAATGTTAATTAGTAATTACCTAATTTCTACCACAGTAAGGCCTAGCCTATGTTAAATACTTAACTAGGTTAACAGTTTATTTCTGAGTAGGCCCTATCTGTAATAATAAAAGTGAATCATGACTTACCTGTGCTATGTGTGCTAGTGGAGACTGATTTATTTCTTCTGCTATTTTATCTTTTAATTTTTTAAACATCTTTAATAGCAAAGTTTTTCAAATCAAATAAATCACTCATTTCACAATAAAGTAATTGGAATCAAAAAAGTATCACATTAAATATAATTTCCATCACACTTATTACCAGATTACAATATATTACAAATATGATATTAACTAACGTAAATGGTTTGCATTAATTAAAATTGACAATTACCACTACAGCACAATAACATAACGGCCTGAGAGAGAAGTTGATCAACAACGGACAGACGACACATTACACGAACATCCTCATGGCCAACTGGGCTGACAGGCCATGAAAATCCGGAATAGACCAATCAGAAAACAAAGAGTAAGTACGTCATGCGACGTCACGAACAACACACCAAACACCACCAAAGACGTGCAACATCGATAGCCATATTATATTTTATTTGAATTTTATATTTATTTCAACATAAATAAGCTTAAGCGTGCGCTCTACCTCAGGCAAGAAATCGCAGTACAATGTTTCAAAAGTCCACAGGGAACGCTGGCAAGTGGAAGGGATCGGAACTTAGCGAGTGCCACCGACATTTACCAAGCGGGGGTCCCAAGCCAGGTGCGCCCAAGCAAAACTGATTAAAAACGCACTAGCGCGCGCAGCTTCGGATGGCTAATAGGTCTTTCACACTTCAGCCACTTTACCCACGCCACATTCTGTATTTAAAAATCTGTTAACATTAGTCTGCCCCTATACAGTGACAGTAAATGGACAAACAGATACACATAAAATTATTGCTTAAAATATATAAAATACTGTACAATAAATATAGAAAATCATGATACATAAAATATCATAACAAAGCTCAAACTATGGGAATGATTTTCGTCAAATATTACATGTGAATTACACTACATGACACTTTCACGTTTTATTACAGAACATGTTTTAGATTTATTAAGATCATGTACCACAGACCAGAAATTGCAGTAACGGGATTATTAAATTAAATTAAATGCCAAAAGGAAATGCAGTCGGTAGCGTAACAACCCCGCGCCGCATGTAGTGTGGAGATGGGTTATATCAGTACGAAACTGTAACTGGTACTTTGTCACCGTTTTTCGTTGGTACAACATTCTTATATGATTATGCTATACAGCGTATTAGTGAAATCTATTTAATTGTTATTTCACCACAATATATTTAGTTTAAATTAAAATGCAGTCTACTGAAATATTTGAAAACAACAAAACGTAATCATTCAAGTCATATGGTCAGGTCAGAGCGTTACCGATCTGGAATACCTTGAAAAACTTAGCAAGGCAAGAATTGTTATGAAAACCATAGAAACAGGGCCGTCCTTAGCGTGGAGCGGCCGCTCCAGGTATCAAACTCAGTGAAAAAAATAATACTCTCTTTAAAAAGTTTCGATCATAAATTCTAAATTTGATGAAATAATCCAAAAGGGCCCCTTGCAGCTGAAAAATTTTAGTTCCCTAAAAACTCAGAAAAGAGATATTTTCGGCAAAGTATTACAAAAGAGTAATGAGCAACGGAGACAAGGTGCATATTCAATGGCTTTAATACAGTAAAACTAGTGACAAGGCGTTTTGCTTTTGCTGTATCTCATTTGGTAACAAGACTGGGTCTCAATTATATTAAGGTAGGCACGTCTTAGTAGAGAACTTAAATCCCATGAGACGTCACCAAAGTATGTTGAAAACGTTAGAAAGTGGAAGGAATGTAAAATGCGTTTTAACAAAGCTGCAACAATCGATAAGAAGTACAGGTAACTTATAAATAAAGAAAAAACATGGCATGAGGTTCTGAAAAGAACTGTTAATGTTATTAAATATATATTATCAGAACACGACATTGTATTCAGAGTTGTAACAAGAGTTCTTGTTAATTTAAAACCTGTTCATACCTATTCCTGTCTGAAATGTCGTAAGATAGCACCCCATTCTAACTGACAGCTGCCCAAACAGTAATTCCTTTTGATTTGAGTAGAGTCTGTTCAAGAATGTGTGGATTACCAGTGTTGTAATAATTACAATTTATGCCTATTTAAAGCACCATTGCGGTGGAAAGTAGACTCGTCTGAAAAAAAAAACATTTGAGAATGCCAATTACGATCCAGCCCATGAAACTCAATGATACGAGAACAAAATTCCACTCTCCTGTTCGGATCATCTTCAAGAAGATTATAGACTAGGTGACTTTTGTAAAATTTAATTTAATGTTTCTTAATTTTTTCTGTACTGAAGACTTGGGAAAATCAGTTTCAATTTCAACCTTCCTTAGTGTTTCGGTTTACCTGGAGAGCGGAGCATTGCTCCGCATACTATAAGGTTTTTCATTTTGGGCGGGTAGATGTTGGCAGCCTGTGGCGGCCATGTTGTTTTGGTGTCAGCTGTTTCATTAGTGTTTTGTTGTTCAGTAAGTTCTACCATTTCATTACAATTTATTCCATCACGACAAGTTACACAATTAGGCAGCACGTTCAGATGATTTTACTGTATTATCAAAATGCATGTTCTCCGGTCAAAACGTGCGTTACGACCATTTTACGGCAGACGCGGAGGCCATGCAATTTCAACTCTTCAACGTTTGGTAGCCAAGTTCGAGAAGACCGGTTCTGTAAACAACCAGCCTACACCCAGACGTCAAAGGAACAGCAGATCTATCGAGAACATCGCCACTAACCGTGAAAGTGTGCAGAGGAACCCTAGGCAGTCAATTCCTCGCCGTGCACAAGAACTCGGCCTTTTGCAAACTTAAACTTGGCGAATTTTGCGTCTGGATTTAGGCCTGCATCCGTACAAAATCCAACTGACCCAGGAGCTGAAAGTTTATGACTATAGACAACGCCGTTTGTTCGCCTAGTGGGCATAGGGGCGTTTGGAAGAGGACCCTAATTTCGGCCGAAAAATTATCTTCAGCGACGAAGCACATTTCTGGATGAATGGCTATGTTAACAAGCATAATTGCCGTATATGGGACAACGCAAACCCACATGAGGTTCACCAGGTAGCGGTGCATCCACAAAAAGTTACTGTTTCGTGCGGATTTTGGGCTGGCGGTGTGATTGGTCCGTATTTTTTTTAAAAACAACGTTGGTGAGGTCATCACTGTCAACGGCGAACGCTACAGCACGATGATAACAGATTTCTTTTGGCCCAAATTGAACGACATGGATGTAAACGACATGTGGTTTCAGCAGGACGGCTCTACGTGCCACACAGCGAACGAAACCATGAACATTTTGCATGAACGATTTGAGGGTATGGTTATCTCTCGAACTGGCCACCAAGATCGTGCGATTTGACGCCCCTAGACTTTTTATGAAGTCGCAGGTCTATGCCAATAGGCCTCAATCAACCGATGAACTTAAGATCAACATAATCCAGGCCATCGCTCTAATTCAACTGGATTTATGCGGCAGAGTAATTGAAAATTGGACCACTCGAATCCGTACTATTGTAAGAAACCGCGGTGGACATTTGAACGATGTTATATTCCACACATAATGGCATACATGGGCCTTTCAAATGAAAAATAAATTTCGTTAATATATCATACATAGCGTGTTTTATTTCATCTCAACATCTACCCGCCCAAAATGAAAAACCCTATAGTATTTCTCTTTCCTCATTTGATCCTCTAGAGTACTTTTTTTAAGACACTTCTAGTTTCCAATAAAAGATTTTCCATTTAGTTATTGTTGGATTGATAGGTGGTTCAAGTCCTGTGTAGACAACCTGAAATTGTCTAAATGCTTCTGTAATGTTGCCAAAAGCAACAGCCCACGCACACCACTTCACTTTTTGTTCAACATTATAAGCCATTTTTCGAACTTCAATATCAGTAAAATTATAATTTAGGAGGTTAGGTTATGTTTTATAGCACAAGCAACATTCTTCAATAAAACAGCTGTTTTCAACAATGAGCTTTATTAAACAGCTGTTCTTTAAAACTGCAACGCAGTAATCGTATCAGGTAATTCAAGAAATGAATTTTTATAAGAAGCAGAATGGTAAAATTTTCATGTCACCATTTTGTTTCTACAAATGTTAGGGAGCTTTAATTTTCACAGACTTTTTTTAAACCTACTTTATTAATTGTGTAGAGTTTGAAAATGTTCGGTGCATGAATGAGCAAGTAATATAAAATAAAACTTTTAAACCTCTTAAGACTTGGGATTTAAATTTTATAAAACTGGCTGGTCAGATATTTTTGAGAGCAATGATGTTACTTTTGCATGTAATTTGTTTTATTCATAAATCGTTTGTTTTGATATATAACAATAAACGTTTAATTTGATATGTAGTAAATAAACATACTATAGAAAACACTTAATGTAAAATTATGAAAATCATGGATGAGTATTGGAATGTCAATGATATTTTCTTTAAGAAAATCATTATTTTATAATTAAACAAAAATCCCAGCACAACGAACAAGGAAAAAGTTTGATAATTTTCAACGCAAGCTATCGGCAAAAGTAAGGCAATCTAAATACTGATATTTCACTATTAAACTCAAAGAAAATCATAATAATTACAAATAACTGGGGCATTTTGTGAACGGTACCTATTATAAAAAGAATACCATCCAATAGTATTAACATGCTATTTCAGAACAATATGTATGTATTTAATAACTGACAACTTGTGAAATTGTTAACGGTTTTGCCTATTAGCTGTAATAATTATATTATCAACGTTCCCAATTATCTCCAAGAATCATTTTAATATATCTCCGATGATATTAAGCACGTTTTGTTGAAACATGTTTTAAATATTTTATGAACGAAAGAAGGTTCCTCGTTTTTACTTCTCATTAGACTGACGGACATAAAAAACATAAATTCTTTCCCTTAGTATACAGTCGCTACCCTAATCTTTGCTGATAACCTTAAGATCTATAAAAAATTAACGATATTCAGGATGCACTTGCTTTTCAAGAGGACCTAAACTCTGTGAACGAGTGGTGCAAGAGTAACAGTATAGCTCTACTTGTGGATGTGTATTTTAATAACCTCCCATTGAAAAATTACTCCACTCCTATTTGACTGCTCATTAGAGAGTAAGGAACTTTCTAGAGTCTTCCGCCAAAGACCTGGGAGTGACCTTTACTTCATCTCTTACTTGGGATGTCTAAGTCCTCAGAATGTGCAATGGAGCCGTTTAGATATTGGGTCTTATTTATAGACTCCATGCTGCATTAATGACATCCAGTCTCTTAAACTCCTCTACTTTGCCCTAGTACGCCCACATCTTGAATATTGCTTTGTCATCTGGTCGCCCCACCAACTTTACCTGAGGACTGGGATCAAGAGGATCCAATGGCGCTTTTGAGCTTCTGGATTGGGTCAAATCCAGAGTGCCTGTATCTGTACCTAAGTTGGTAATACATTAAGTAGCTGTTCAACATGATATGATTTGAATTATAGAATTCTAATAACTTTGAGAGCTATAACAACTGAGTTTCAGAATAAGTGTGTATTGTTCTGTTCGTAGTAATTGAGTTTTAGCCCGTATAAGTATTGTTTTATCCGTAGTAAGTATAAAATTATTGGAACAATAATACCACACTTATTTACAAGTGAAGAGTACGCCAATATGGTCTTTATTCATGGTATATGTGAAGGAAGTGCTACAGCCGCTGTTGAAGAATACAGATGACATTACCCTTACCACAGAATTCCAAATGCTAGAACAATTAGTGCTACATTCCTTACGTTATGGGAAACAGAATCACAGAATCACTAGCACAAAGTTCCAGTATGACTGCTCTTGCAACATGATTTTATTGTAGAGAAAAACATTGTTGCTGCTGTTGAACATAGTCCAGGTATTAGTATAATACATATTTCTAAACAGTTCAGGGTTACGCAAAGTAAAGTATGGAGAACACTCAATAATAACAAGCTCTATCCCTACCATAAACAAAAAATACAGCATTTACATCCAGGAGACAATGCCCATCGCTAGGAGTACTGCATTTGAATAAAAACTCATTGTTGACTCGTTAAGTTCTATTTTATTTACCAGTGAGTCACAGTTCAGTCCTGAAGATATCAACAATTTATGAAACCAACATTTATGGCCAGAAGTGAACCGTCATGCAACAATTCAACCTAACTTCTAAAAGCGTTTTAGCATTAACGTATGATGTGGTATTTATTCATGATAAGCTGATTGGACTGTTTATTTTTCAAGATTTCTTAACAGGTCAGACATAGTTTCTTCAAGAAGAATTAACGACATTCCTTGAAGATGTCCCTCTTAAACACGCCAGCTGTACTTCCAAATGATGGCACATCGCCACATTTTAAAAATATTGTTTCCAACTACTTGATTCAATAGTTTCCAAATGAACGGATCTGTCGTAGAGGTCCGATACACTGGCCACCCAGTCATCAGATGATACACAGTTGTATTGTAGCATATGGAAATGGATGAAGAACTACGGAAAGTAATCAGAGTCATCCTTAAATAAGCAAAAAAAAAACATTAAAGTCGGCAGTACACATTTGAAATTTACTGTAATTTGGTTGAATAGGTTTAGATTAATGTTTTATGGTTAATTTTACTTTGTACTGTTATAAATAAACTTATTTAATCAATCATATATTGGCTTTCTATGTACTTTATTTACACCATTTTGTTTGGAACATTTTTTAAAATTATTTTTACATGTAGAATGAGCTCCTATTAGTTTCTGCATATCTTCGTGAATCATCATGTATAAATAAAGATTTACCAGACGTGCACCTTCAGTGTGAGAAGCTCGACATACTGTGTCCCACACAACAATCTCAGTGAGGTGGAAATATGAAGGTTTCATTGTCTCTGGTTATTTGCCTGTTTCTCCATACTGTTGTGACTTGCGGAAAAAGGAGGCATCTCTATATTGGCCAAAGAGGGCTTGGAGTTTGAGTCATTGGACGTAAATCAATATTCCACTACATTTTGAACTCTACTACCAGATCGCTGCTGCCAAATTTAGTCTTTCTGACGGTAAAATGCATCTTGTTATCGCAGTTTACAGAATACCTGGTAATGAGCGATTTATTGGGGCTCTGACTCAATGTCTTGACAATGTTCTTCATGAGTCCTTGTCCGCTATTGTCATTAAGGACTTTCATATCAACACTTTTGTGTGACAGACTTTTTAGTCGATATTTTGTGCATACTGTATCATCTTATAGGCTGAGGCACACGATTACTAGCTATACCAGAGAACTCAAAAACTACAATTTACAAAATTTTTACAAATATTGACTATTCTCTAATCAGCAGTCAAGTCATCATTACCGTGCTCTCAAATTATGTACAGTAAGCCAATCTTAGCTTTCATTAAAAGAGCCAGAATTTTCTTCAGAAAATTATCTGTACAATAAACAGATAATTTTCTGAAGAGAATATCCAGTGTTTCAGACATTACTTGAAGTATTAGTCATGGAGTTCTTCCTACTTGTCCGAATACGTTGATTCGGGTTTTAATGAGTTCTTTGAGACACTGAAACCAATTCTGACATTAGTTCCCGAATTCGGAGACATAAAGTCCATGTAATAATAAAACCATGCAAAATTTAACTGAATGCTGAAATGTGGGCACTTAGATATGAGGCATTGGACCTATAATCGTCTGCAAAACATCTTGATTTTATCCATCCTCAAAAAACTCTGTACAGGAGAGCAAATTGTCTTAACAAAAAAATATTCATAAATCCAATGCGGCTCTTAGAAAGATTGAAAGTTCACTTAACAAAATTAAAGCTGAGTGGAGTATAATCAAAGACAGTAAGCCTTTAAAACACTTTGAGTGCTGGCCCTAAATAACATGCAACTCTGTAGAATGCTGTGCGTTTTTGGTGGTTTTCACAAAATTATTTAAAAAAAAGTATTTAAGATATAAGAAAAATATTTACATGCCTTAATTCAGCTTACTTTCCTCTTTATTTTAACGTGGGATTGTTAGTGTTTTTTTTTCAAAAACTACACATAAAATCTTTTTTTGAAAACATATATTTTAGAGAAAAAAAATATTTTTTGAGACAGTTTTTTTATCTAAAAAACTAAAACGACCCATTTACAAATATAAACTGTCCTTTGAATAATACAAATCATGTTTTTATGTTTTGTAGTTTTTTGACAAAAAAACTATGCCGACATGTTGATGCGTCGGCATCACTTTCGCTGTCAGTACTGTTTTCAGCACCTGTAACATAATAATATACCGTGTAAAATATGAGTATGTTTTCATTTTATTCATATAAATAGAATATTAGTTGAATAAAGTTAATTTATTTTAATACAAATTATAGTTTGATTCACGAAAACAATAACATAACCAAACTTTTAGACTGATGTTTATATAGACTTATTCTTACCTGAAATATGTGTCTCATCTTCTTCCATGAAATCAGGATCGATGTCAGAATCGTCAAAAATATTATCAACACCAATAAAACTATCTTCATCTAATACATCACTGATCGCAACCGTCGTTCAAGCTGCGATAAGCCATGATTGCGACATCGACTGCCGGCTGCAACGAACGTCAAGTAAACAATGCGACCGAAGTCGCTTTGTCATTAAGCTCATTCAATACATCTGACGCTTTCTAGCGGTTAATTGTGTTACTAAAAACCCAAATAACATTGTAGAGTAGGCAAAACCCGTTTAAATACGGACAATGTAATATAATACCAATTGAAATGACAACCACGTAAAACTACGGGATTAGCATTCTTCGGAAGTTTCGCTGTTCCGTAAAATTACGGGATTAGCACTCTAAGTGTTAAAGTCAAGTCTACTATTTCAAATAAATATAATTCAAGATAGTAAAAAAGTATATTTAGTGATCCTCACATTGTTGCTGACAAGTTATTTCCTTCTTTTCTTAAATCAACCTAACAGAGCTCAATGAGAATCAGAACATGTATCAAAATACTTCATGCGATCTTTCACTTGTTCTTCCCTCAGTTGAAATTTCCTCTCTGAAACATCAAACAAAGCATGTGAAAAAGATATATCTTTGAAACCCAAGCATTCTGGTTTAGATGCATGTACTGAGGCAGGTCTGTGATTTAATACCAAAGCTCCTTGCGTATCGTATTAACTTGTATTTTAAAACTGGCAACCTCCCAAATGCTCTCAAACAGTAAATTAGACCCATCCATACAAAAATTTAGAAATGAGGAGTCTGACAGTTACAGACCAATAGCTCTCATCTTGACTAATGTCTAAGGGTTTTGAAAGAGCATGACAAGATTCCTGCCCTTCAAGGATTAAAATAACATCATATCCAGCTACCAGTTAGGCTTCATAAAATGAAAATCAACATCTGGTGCTAATAATTTTGTTGTCTCTTCTATAACAAGTACACTTGACGCAGGAAAACCAGCGGTTTGGCTTTTCTTCAAAGGAGTTCCACAAGGGTCGGTGCTCAGGCCTGTGCTCTTCCTTTTTTTTCATCAATGATCTTCCTTTTTAAGTGTCAGATGAGGATAATAAGTTATGTTTGTTTGTATATGATACCTTCTCTATCACTAACATCTAATGGTTGGCCAGATCATGAAGTAAAAGACAACATACATCAGATACCTTACTTCAGTGGGTTTTCTCAAAATTGTCTTGCTGTTAACAATTAAACAAATTTTATATAAATAATACAGATTGTGCTAGTCCCTTTTTTGTTTCACTAATCCGATCTAATGACGATTCACTAATCCATCTCCTATCATGAATTTCTTTGGAATTTAATTTTAAAAAATTAAAGATTTACTGATCACACTGAATCATTATGTATCTGATTCACCCTACCTTAGCTACAGTGTAAAAATCTGGAGATGCCAAAATAGGAGGATAGACCTGAATGGAATATGAAAACTAATTGGAAGGCATACTCTTTGATCACTACTTACTTTGAATTTCAGGAAATGATTTCACTCACTACTTGTATTTTGTGCCTTAATTTTAAAGGCAACACAGCCCTGACACTACCTTAAATAGCAGCTTAACTTTGCATTCCAGCAGTTTGCTTCATTTTGTTATAACAAGTGCTCCAATGGTAAAAAAATTGACGATGATATTTTGAACAGACAAAACAATGGCAAGTATTAGAATTATGTGTTAAGGAAAATAAAAACGCATTGTTTACTAAAAAATTGTCTTTTAATTAGAATAATACAATTATAAATAACAATTACAAAACAATAACAAATATATGACAATGATTACAAACACAAACCAAGAAACAATTTTCTACAATTATATAATTACTAAGTTAAGTAAATAAATCATCCTACACATCACACAAATACACATGTGTGCACACCCAACAGAACATTAATTTGAAATAGAAAAACACATTTAGATACAGATCAGTAAATAACAAGGATTATAAGATAGGTCCAAAGAGTGAAAAATTAGTTAAAGTTACAAAATATTACAAGTAAAATAACATGCATTTTAAAAATTATTTTTGAACAATTTGAAAAAACTAATATTTAAGTTTGTTTTGTGCACCATCAATTTTATGCAATTAAAAAAAAAAGAATTGATCTGCTCAATCTAATAAAATTACAAGATATTAAACTTTTGTTTTTTCAATAATTTGTGTAGTACATAGAGAATTGTTATTAATTTTATTAATATAACAGATGAAAGTTAAAATTAAAACAAAAAAAAATATTTTAAAATATCAACATTTCATAACATTTAAGACTCAAGAAGAAATACTATACAAAATTGATGATTAGTAGAGAATTATCTGGAAAGTATGTCACTAGCTATTTCATGAATACATGTATTTTAATAAAACATATACTCATAATACAGACAGGCATATATAGACTCCAATACTGTTTTCCATACTATTAGAAATACTATTTGAATTTTAAGAATTTCAACATAGAAATTTTTAAATCTGGTTTAGAAATTTTATACCATATGTTTTGTCACATTCTGTTTAGATAACTTGGTCAAGTATTAAGATTTGCTAGTTAATATTGTTTTTTGTACATTATTCACTAATGACAATAGAAGATTAATTTGACAGGATGACAGTAATATACATAGTAATATAGACCTTTGTCATTATTGTTTTACAGGAACAGAAATATGTGTTTTTATATCTGCCCTATTAAATTATTTACATGTCAAACTTAAGGTTAAACATGTTCAAATGATAAGTTAATATTGACGTTAACAGATAATTTAGGTGTTAACAATAAATATAGAAAATATTCAGTGGCATTTGACACACTCGTACAATGATGGTGAAAATGAATGATTTGTTTGGGTAATAAAGGTAAAAATGTCTATTGTACATTGGCAACATTTGTCTCATACCACGTGCTCATTGCTCATCTCAATTTGGTTCTTGGTTGTGTTTATTCCTGAATAGTGTCTTACAATGTCAGTCCATTAGATTACTTTGATTCTATTATCTAACAATATGTACAGTTTACAGTCCCTGTCTAATATGTGTGAGGGCAACATGAAGTAGAAACAAACCATAACCCTACTTTACATTGTAAAAGTCTACGGCAATTCAATTTGGTAGATATATACACAAATATTTACACAGTCTTGTAAATGGTAGTGCTCCTGTAACAAACTGCACAGAATGATCCTACTTTACACTACATTGTGTGAAGAATTAATTGTTGGAGATAATCAACTAGCCATGATCGTCTGATTTCTCTGGCTTTGCTCAACATGGAAGGAACACTAACAAAGAACATTGAAAGAATACTAACACGGAACATTCAATACGTTTATGTGATTGATACATGTGCAACAAATAAAGCATGACCGAAGGCTCTATGAGCATCATTTTGTGATTGCTGTGTCTTAATGTTAAATGTTTGGTTGAAAAAAAGAACTAGGCATTATCTTCTGATAGACCTAGGAGTACCACATTAATGTTAAAATTGTTATATTATATTTCACAGTTTTTTTCATTTATTTATTTTTTACTAGGTGGTTTGGCATTTAAATATTAATATTTTTATTTAGTTAACAGCTCCCCTGTATTGGACTTTATATCTGGTTGCGGTGTCATTAATAATTTAATTAATTTTATTATTTTGCGGTTCATTAGAAGAAACATAACACTTTGTGCAAAGTGTTATGTTTCTTCTATTATTTTTCTAATACCATTATTAAAGTTTAGAATATGTTTTTATGTGTATTGTAAGTTATAAGTAGTTTGCATAAAATATTATACATGTACATAATTTCAGTTTTAAGTTTATCTTTCTATTTAGAGATGCCGTAATTAGTATGACTGTTAAGTATGATTCAAAGTTCTACTTTAATGGTTTATTTCTTCTAAATACACTGCAATAAATCTTTAAAAAAAGTATTAAATTCATACCCGTCGTGATGAGCACAATTAATTAAAAATTTACAATAAAATATTTGCATGTCAAAAACGTTTAATATGCCAGAAATAACAGCACCAAGTCAGAAGCATAAATGCAATACCCCTTCTGACTTACTCGGAAGAAAGATTTCACATGTGGTTGCTTATCTCGAAATATCACACTGAAGATGCACCGCTAGTATAATTTGCACAACACTGATGTTACATTGATGCTCTACATTGGCATGTTCATACACTCACAACACTTTTAAATATTTAGAAACATTACTAGAAAAAATCATTAGAAGCATAAACAATCAATCTGAAATTATATTTTTAACCACATTTACTTACAATGACTTAATGTCATTGTGTACTTTAACATTTGAACAGCTGCCATCTTCAAATCTTGAGCGTTTTAAAAAATGAGTAAGAGTCAAAGTTGCTTGGAATTGCTTAATATCTTATAAGAATTGTACAATTTTGATTTATGTTGTAAAATATACTAGGGATAAAATTTTTGTGCAAATGTGAATGCGCCATTCTGAAACCTTTTAGTGGCAAACAAAATTATCCACGCATTGTGTTTTTTTTTAGCAAAAGGAGAGGCCTTTCTAAAACAGAATTAGGAGGACAATCGATACAGTACAGAGTCAATGGTATTGATAAAAAGTGAATCTGCGCTATTTTTAACATAGATCCAAAGTCAGATCTCTTAGACTGCTCGGACATCCCACTAAGTACTATTTCTGGGCGCATAGTTTACTTTGAATCGACTACAAATTACGACAATTATAGTGCTCACTATTATACAGTGAAAAATAACTGAGCTATAACCAATCCTTTTCAAGTTTTAATAACTGACATCTTAAAATCTTAAGAGATATCGAAAAAGGTACAAGCATAAAAGTTGTTTATAAAAATAATTTAGTATTTTTGATAAGAATATAAAAAGATATAAAGTTAAAAGAGGCACACTAAAATTGAATTGAAGTATAATAATTGTAGTATGATAGTAAAGTTATAACAGTACTAGATAACGAGATATAACAAAATAATAATTTCCCATGACTGCATTGTCAAATAAAAATACAAATCAAATATAACTTTATAAACAATACAAAAGTACGAATAAAGTCACATTTCAATGTATAATATCACACACAACAGTCAATAATAGCCGATTATCAGTTTGCAAATAATCTAAGCATATGCAAGCAGCTGATTGCCACGAGTGAGTATTTCCACTGAGAGTGCACCCAGACAGACAAAACAAACAAAGTTGTTACTCCCACCAGATGTAATGATGAATCACACCACACATTGTATCACACAAAAACACCAAAGAAGCACTCTCACGCATTATGATGGAGTTTTGTATAACTAAAATCAATACATAGCGTTGTTCTAAAATACAGCGATATTTTCTGCTTAGAATGTTTTTAGTTAGATTAAATCAGCACGATATTCCATTACAGCATACAAGGGGTTAAAACAGTCTTGCTAAAACCATGCATTTTCAACTATTTTAATTACAATTAGCAGGAGCAAGTGTACTACAAATGAGGGTGGAAGTTTAGCTCGATTTTCACAATACACGTTTTGCACATAAGAGGGAAAAACAAGAAGTGAATATTGGTTTTGGTTGTTAGTGTATCAATATCAAAAAGCAGACCAGTAGTGTCGAGGGAATGATGGGTATATCAAATTGTGGGAAATGATAGCACACAAAAAATCATCTTCTATGCCAATAGGCATCTGCTTCCCCCTTCCATAATTCAAAAGGCCATTATCAGCAGTGGATGTGATAAAAAATTGTTTATAAAAATGTAGTTTTTGTTTGTAATCCATTTTAACAACGCAAGAAATAATTATGAATGATTTTAACATAGAAAAACACAGTATTTAAATTTATTGTAAAAATAAATTTGGAAATAAAGTTTTGGAAAGTATACCTATCAACAGTAAAAAAAATAAACCACCTTGAATTAAAAAAAATAAGTCTTCTTATTGAAAAATTCTTATTATTCCTTTGGCGAATTCATTTGGCAATGCTAGTTAGTGCGTTGTAGTAATTAAAATTATGTACTAATATTATTATTTCTGTTTTTTATTTGACACTAGTTATGTACATTATATAATATGGTGAGTTGACTTGACTTTATTTAGACCCTTGGCACCAAATAAGTTCATTTATAAGCATATCTACAAATACAATCATTATAGCTTTTTAGCTTCATGCATTTTAAGTATGTGTTTCTTTAAATGTTTATTTTGTTTGCAAGCATAACTACACTTGGTGCACTTGAATGGTTTTTCTTGTGTATGCGTTAATAAATGTCTTTTTAAATGACAACTTAATGTACAAGTGTAATTACAGTTTGGACATTTATGTGGTTTTTTACCTGAATGAGTTAGCAAGTGCCTTTTTAAGTCTCCACTTGATTTGCAAGCAAATTTACAAAGAGTACATTTGTACGGTTTCTCGCCTGTATGAGTGAATGAATGTCGCTTTAAACTATCACTTGATGTACAAGCATAACTACATTGTGTACACTTAAAGGGTTTTTCACCTGAATGAGTCAATAAATGCCTCTTTAAATGTCCGTTTAGTGCAAAAGCTTGGTCACACATTGAACACTTAAAAGATTTTTCACCTGTGTGAGTCAATAAATGTTTGTTCAAATTTTCACTTAACGTGCACGCATACTTACACAAAGAACACTTGTATGGTTTTTCACCAGTATGAATTAAAAAATGTTTCTTTAAACGTGAACTTTCCCTGCAAGCATAATTACACAATGTGCATTTGTATGGCTTCTCTCCTGTGTGAGTTAACATATGAGTCTTCAAGTTTCCATGTCGAGAGCAGGCATAATCACACTCGGAGCACTTGTATGGTTTTTCACACGTATGAGTCAGTACATGTATCTTAAAATAGCTTTCAGAACTTGTTTTATAATTACATATAGAACAATAGTATGGCTCATTAAGTTCAGTTGTATCCTCAACCTCTATTTCAAACATGATGTATTGCTCACCATAAATGATCTTTCAATCTATTTATATCCACAGCAATTATTTGTTACAATTTGATGTACTTATATTAGGTAATCCATAGTTATTAAATGGTTTGAAAACTCTGTGTCTTGAATTAGTTGTAACTGATACTGGTAGTCAGGTGAGTTCCACAATTACACTGAAAGTAAAATATTAGTATTAACAATGCAGCTGAAGTGATTCTGTAATGTGTCCTTAAAGAATTCTAATGATATTAAATTAGTAGTAATTTAAGTGAAAATACAATTATACTTTGATAAAACTGAACCATGAGTGCCAATTTTTTGATCAAGTTGTTAATATCTTCTAGTCAGATTTATTTTTATAATCATGTAAAATTATTAACTTACTACCTTTTTTCAATGGTTAATTCTGAGAAATGCATGTTCTGTGAGAGATGGTGTTAAAGTTTTGGTATACAACACAATCCTAACACCATTGTGAAAGTCCATTAGAACAGCCACACTGCTCACTGCATAATTCAGAACTATAAACATCTAAAATTAATAAAAAATCTTCTTCATCATTTATAACAGTCCCTCCCATACTAAACTAAACATTTAACAAAATATGAAAGATTAAACCACAATGATAGAAATGTGTAAAAAGAATTGTGAACAATGATACTCTGTGTTGACTAAATTAACCCTGCAAGTGTACATCATATTTTGTTGAATGCACACCTTTTTTGTGGGGTTTTGCAGGCTCCCCTTGTAAAATTAATAAAATATGTTAGTCACAATTTATACAAAAAAATTTCATATACCAAATTTTTTGAAAGAACTGTAGAATCAGGCTGTTTTAGTTTGAAACAACAAAATTATTTGTTTTACAACAGTTGATACAAAGAAGTGTTGGATAAAAGTATTTATGTTTTTGAAATATTTTATATATATATATATATATATTTATTTATTTTAAAATAGCCAAAAATAAAAAATAGCCAAATTGTAGCAATTTAGTCCTGAACACAGAAATGTACAATTTTATAATATTTACATTAGTAAATCCATACTTGTTTCCGTCCTTGATGTGCTAGGAACTGTTTCCACCTCTATTAAAAAAAAACTGGCATCAATTTGAAAGAGAATGGCTCCAAAATGAATAGAAATAAAAACCACATGAGCTTTGAATGGTATAGTTTTTAAATGCAATTTTTCAGGTAATAGCCACCGATACAGTGAATGTTTGCAGCAAATGTTTATTGATGCGATTTGCATCAGTTGGACATAGTAAATGTCAGAGTAGGCGCAAATTGTGTTGCTGGCTGCTCAGAGGGTTAAATATATAATGAGAAATTATGTGTTTTTATGATTGTCACATAAGGTGTAGTGGCAATAAAAACTATTGCTTTAGTTAAAGTAAACATTGTTAAAGTCATTAGTTTATCATTTTACAAATATCAGCCATTATATAACCAGTTAACTTAAACACACATGGCAGTTAAATTAATTTAAATTATATATTTGCCTGTTTTGATTTATCTACGCAGTTTTCCTATAAGCGTTAAGTTCAGGAACAGACCAAAGAAGATTCTGAGCTTAGAACACAGGTCACAGAATCCCAATACTTCCTGCTAAGTATTGATGTTACATAATCAGAGTTATTACTAATTTTGTACATTCACTGTGATAGTTAAAAAGAGGGTTAAACTGCTTAATTACATACACTGTATCCCAAAATAATTATTCAACCTTTATAAGACATATAGACATCTGATAAAAATGAAAGAAATTTCCAAATGCTAGTGGATATAACTATTTGGACATGACAATTTATAAATAATATTGTATGTTGTTACATATTAAATAATTCCAATAATAATTAATATATGTAGATTGATTCCAAAAACATTGATAGCTTAATGTTTTTAGAGAACATTAAAACATAAAATCTTTTGTATTAAAACTAACTTCTCTGTGATTAAAACAAATTTTGAAACTTTTTAGTAATTAAATTGATATTTTTATCCTGAGTCTCATTTTATAAGTTCTCTAAAATTCGAAGTGAAACTTTTTACGTGTAAGGTGATTGCAAGAACTAATCCACTACATCCCATCTCACGTAAGCACATAAAATTAAACACTGACACAAACAACTGATGTCACATATGCAGTGCCATTATTTTACGTACAGTTGGTCGCCAGTGACCTTGCCTCAGACTGCTGACCCAGCTGAGTCAACACATACCACACAGTCTGTTGTATTCAGCAGACATTGTAAAGTAATATTTGCAATATATTTCAATCCAAAGAAACTGTATTTGTTAAATTAAAAGGTTACATGCCTTTATTGAAAAAATTGATCACCTAAAAACTAAGGTGAAATACCACATTATATTTTATGGTACAAAACAAACTGCTGTTTGTTCTGAAAAGAATGTTTTTCCTTTTAATACTGACCAAGAAAATGACCTTTTTAAAGACAACAAATTAAACCTTCAACTACAAAAGGCATTGAATGAAGCTTGTAAAGCTTATACATTGAATAAGTCAGTAGTAACAGAGAAGAGTGACAATTCTTTAGTTAGTAATTCTGTATAAGGGAAATTGACAGAAATTATTCATAATGTATCTGAAAATGACCATGACTTGGAGTCATCCCTCACTATTGCTGCGGAAGTTGGGAACCATCTTATTAGAAAAAATAATATCTTAAACCAAGAAATCCATGATCTTAAAATTAAATGTAATGCTATTCAAGCAGAGTTTGAAGATAAGTTAAAATTTGCTGATGAACAAACTGAGAATCTTGTTTAAATAACATTGAAGAAGTAAAAAAAGAAAGACAATCAAAAACCACTTTCCTACAAAACAAACTTAGGGTTAACTATGAAATAATGAAAGATATGGAAATTCAATTTCAGAAAGGACTGGAGAGATATGAAAAAGAAAAACAAAGCTACGAGAGCAAAATAAAATCGCTTAGAGGAGTTAAGAAACAAAAGTTTTATTGAATACAAAGAAATGGTAAACCATGCTATTTTTACTTTCAATAAAATCAAAGAATAATATCAGGCTGCATTATCAATAAAGGAAAACCTAATAAAAACACAAGACAAGAAAATAAACCAACTAAACCAGAAGATTGAGAGCTTGACTGAAGTCATAAAATCAAGAAAAACAGAATCACAATCTGAGATTGAGAAACCACTGTTTGGAAAAAAAACTCTAGAAAGCACCAATGCTATACTTTCGAGTAAACCTCAATACCTAGAATCAGCAGTGTGCAACACCATTTTAGTGGCAGCACCTAATAGAACATTCCTTGACGAAATGAATGAATCAAATAAGACGCAATACACTACAGTAGAAAAATCTACAAATGAACTAGTTGTTGAAATCCACTGTGACCAGTTGCTGAGCAACTGTGCAGTGACACCCAAAAAACAACCAGGCAACAAGCCTGCCTCTTGCTCACACTTTGAGACTATTATAGTAGAGTCTCTTATACACCAGTACTCTGATGGATCCCTCCCAGGGTTTAAAAGGAGAAAGCAAAAGAACTTATTAAGGGATAGGTCTAAATCAAATAACACAGTTGGCGTCGGTCGCAATGAAGACACGAAGCCGATTGAAGCAACTCCAACTCCAGAGCCAAAAACTATTTTTCATAAAACTGTAACTCACAAACAAAGTTTAAAACAACCGAGATCCAGCCATAAAATATGCAACACAAAAAAACCTACACTGAATATTGATGTTGCAAAAAAGAGCAGTACGGATACTTGCCAACCTTAAACCCTTGCAGGGAAGCTTTCAGATTGCTTGGGATTTTGACTGTCGTAAACCTCTACATTAAAGCAGTAATCCTGAGAGTGAACAAGACAGATCTACCAAAAGGTACAAGTACCCACACCTACAACACCAGACAAGGAAGTGCTTCATTCTGCCAGCACAACATACTACCCAGTACACTAGAAAACCATCTTACATCGGCCGGAAACTCCACAATGGCCTACCACAATTAATTACTGAAGTCACTGAAGGGAAAGCAACTGAAAACAAAACTACATAAGTGGCTGATAGACAGACCAGCTTACTCTTTGAAGGAATTTCTCGAACTTAAACTACATCAATAACTTTAAGAATTTTATAATATTTTTATTTAACACTTTTTACATAATAACAATTTTGCATGTTTTTACAGTTATCTCTCTCTCTACATAAAAAGATTTGGTACTTTGGGATTATACCGACCACACCCAGACATGAATCATTATTTGACATTTTGCTTCTACTGATTACTAGATTAGCGTAGAACAATATTTCGTCAATATAAAACAGTAATTGTCTTATCGCAAACCCCTCCCCACCCTCAGACAGAGGTCAAAGTCGAGCGGTCTAGTAGATAACGTGATTGCAGAGTCTCACCGCCCGTTCAGCTGGTGCGTCGCTTTGTTGTACTTCCGTGTTTTACCTCTACATTTCTCCAAACATAAAAATTCAACAAAAACAAACATTACCAAACTAAAACTAAACTCTTTATTGAAAAAACACTCAAAACTTGTTTTTATTCTTGATCACACTCCGCCACCCAAAATGCGAGTGCCTCTGGCCACCAAAGGTGCTGCCGAAGCCCGTGCTGATGTCGACGAAAGAAAAACATCCCTTGAGATAGTACCTATCAGTAAAATATCAAATTCTAGAGGGGCTGATCAGAAATATGAATTGAATGGTAATGGAAAGGCAATTATGTACCGTGCAAATCATGTGATGCCGCGCCCTGCCCTAATCGGGATTATCTTGAAAGATAAGATAACAGCGACAAAAATACCGATCACAATACCTGGAAATGCTTGTAATTATGTAATTAAACAGTTGTTTTTTCATTCTATCATGTTTTTTTCTATAAATTTATATATTTGTGTTCTTCATACTGGTGTGGTCGGTATAAACCCAAAGTACCAAAGATTTTAGTTAAATAAGGAGCTGGCTGTACTCACTTGAATCTTGATTTTAACCCCATAAGACCAATGGTAAAATGGTACAGTTGTCTCATTTTAAAGATAAAATACATATCCAAACAATTTTGACAGATGATTTAGAAACATCTAAATCTTTTTTTACAACAAAAACTAAAATGGGTTTGGATGCGGATTGAGTACATCTTTAAAACAAAATATATTCATAACACTAAAAAAAAGAGAAAGTAAAAGTGTTTTAAGTTTAACACTTTTCTTAAGCAATATAGCAGAACCAAGTAATTTCAACATTATACTACAATTAACTGTGTATTTAATAAAATTAACCCGTTGACATGTTACTTGGTGGTTTAGCACTAGAAATTTCATGGTTTGGCTCGTTTTACAAACAAAATTGCAAAGCTTACCATGAAATATATATATCCCATATAATATACAGCCGTATGTGAAACTGACTCATCTATATATACAAATTCTTTTCTATATATACAAACTTGAAATTTGGCACGCAGGTACCTTTTGGAATATGACTCAAAGGAAAAGTCTGAAAATCTGACTTTTTTTACTTTTAAACCCCTTAAAAAATTTGAGAAAATTCAGAAATTTTTTACCCTTGCAGGCCTTTCTTGTAAGCCCGATAGCGGGCGAACTGTTGGAGCTAGCTCGGATTTAATGGAAATTCATCAGTCACGAATGAAGTGAACTACAAAAAAAAAGCTCTAGTAACTTTTTGTCCTATCTCCTATGGTTAGGCGACAAAATACTCGAATATTTAACATTCCTGAGATTTTTCGCTTAAAATAATGTTTCGAGCCCAATAGCAGCCGAACGGTAGGTTGATGGTAGGTTCTGATTGACCCATCAAATTAGAAAATGGGATAATCTATAGAAAAGGTCTAATGACTTTTTGCCCTATCTGCATCTGTTTGGCCGCAAAACGTGATTATGTGAAATTTTTTTGTAATTTTCATGTGAAAATTTAGTTTATGGGGTCGATAGCGGCAAAACCGTTGGTCGTAGTTCAAAACAAGCTTTAAATTAAAACTAGGAAATGATGCGATGTACAAAAAAGGTCTAGTGACCTTTTGCTCTATCCTTAATGGTAGGGCCACAATACCAGTTAAAATGCAAATATTATATGATTTTTATGTGAAAATCTTGTTTCTGGGGTCAATAACAGCCAAACTGTTGATCATAGCCTACATATTTAACTCCAGTGCAATCTTTCCTCCCAAGCTCTGTACTGGCTAAACCAAAACTAATAGCTCAAATCCAATATCACAATTGGAAAAACAAAATTAAATTTTCGACTACAAAGTTTCAGTTACTTTTTCTCATATCTCTAACGGTTAAGCCTCAAAATGCTCTTAAAGTCAAAATTTTAGTTTGATCTATGCATTTTCCCACGTTTATTTGTATTCAACTAAGGCCAATTATGACCGATCTAGACGACGGAATACAAATCCATCGTGTCATTTTTATTGTAAATTAAGTGATCTTTAAAAAAAATCATTTGTTAAAAATCTGCATTTCTCGTTCAAAAATGTCCCTCAAATTGAAAACTTTAGTCAATTATTGTCAATTGAATAGCTCAAATTATTCTTTCCTCTGTTATACTACTAAATTTTGTCCAATTTGATCCTGTCTCGAGAACGAGTCCATTTTCCTACAAAATCCGTTGATATTTTACATATCACACATCATTTGGCTGATCGTCAGCGAAGCATTGATACCCACAAGATTCTCGAGAAAGGATACAGCAGGGAACGCGAAACTTAGAAACCTCATCTCCGAGTTCAATATAACCGTATGTTTTGCTATGTCAATATAACCCGTATATTTGAGAAAATCCCCCCAGAAGAGAAGCACGTAACCTTCCCTCCGTCCTGACAGTGTTAATGAGATAACAATACCCCCGTCCTGGGAATTTCCTGGTATGACCAGATAATCTCCTGGGTAAATTAAACCTCCTAAAGTCTTAATCCCCGGTAAAATTAAATCCCCCGCGGAATTTCCTGGCATGACTAGATAAACTCCTGAGCTGACCGGTGCAGACTTTCTTTCCAAGCTCTGTACTGTCTAACCAAAACTGAGATCAAAAATCCGAGGACATAATCGAAAGACAAAATTAAATGTCCGACAAGACAGGTCCATTCACTTTTTCTCGTATCTCTCACGGTTAAGCCACAAAATGCCCTTAAAGTCAAAACTTTGGTTAAATTTTGGAAAAATCAACAAATTCTAAATCGAATTCTCGGATTTAACTGCTTATCCCCGAATTTGCAAGTGACCATCATGGGGGCCTGGAGGCGTAGCCGAAAGCGAATATATATATACACACACACATACACACAATGTATACATAATATACAAACAAAATATATTATGAAATGAAATGAAATATGCCTTTATTCAAGAGGCGGAGTTAGGGCTATTTAGCCCTCTCTACCACTCAACCTCACATAATATACAGATATATATATATATATATATATACATATTTACATTTAATGACCTTAAAACTATAACAAATTCCATTTTAAATTTAAATTTAACCAAAATATATACTACTATGTAATAATTAAAAATCAAATTTATCAGCTGAATATGTAGAAAATTTTCAAACAAAGATAAATTAAAACTTAAATTAACAATTTACTTTTTAAATAGTTGCTTAATTATGTTTGTGTGTGTGTGTATATATATATATATATATATATATATATATATATATATATATATATATATATACATAATATATACAACCTGACCTGAAGAACTGCTTGTCGAAGGCTTTGCACAGCTCGGGATTATAAACTAATATTCACGGTCAAACACAAACTAATTCATCGTCAAACAAATCATCAATGTCATCATATTCTCCACCACTGCAACTTTTTATTAACTATCTATCAAGTTTTGAAAAACACAGGTTATACTGTCCATTGTAAACAAATGTGACCGCCCTCCATTTATTACACTCAAAACTGAAAGTGAAGATCACATTAGTAACAGCTGATACCATTCTAGCTGATATTATATTTATAAGCTACTACTGTGAAAACAATGCAGTACAAAACGTAACTAAGGGCATCCAAGCGCATTCTAGTGGAAAAAGCACTAAATAAACAGTAATTGCTAAACGGTGAACAGAGGGTGCGTAGCGCATGTCTTTCAGCGTTTAAACCAGTGAACAGTCAGACATGAAGTTCGCGTCTTTCGCCTGCAATAGGTTAATCTTACCATATATTTAACAAATCAACAAAGCAGGCAAACAATAAAAACACAATAAGGAAATGTACAGCGAAGTGTGCCTCATTGGGCACACAATGCGTTTTACAAAAGCCCGATGTGTATCCAAAGGTACAAATCATTGAAAACATGTTAATGGGCTGGTGATAGTTAATGGAACTAGTACAAGTTAGTGTGCGCGATTTTGAGATGCAACCTTCGAAGTATTTCAAAAGTTTTAACTATTTGAAATGTATGAGCTCTCATTTGAAATAATAAAGTAAATTAACCAAACTGCTACAGTATGATAAGCAGCCACCAAAACAATTGAATCATTGATATTTCTCATTATTGAAACTACTGAACAAAAAAAAAAACGTTAAACTGAATTTATGTTACAAGTAGTCTATCTTGAATCATAGTATAGATCAGCTATGTTTTAATATCTATAAAAGGGTCATTCCATTTCAAATCAATCAATAAAAAATAAATTTGGATCTTGATCTCTCAGATTTTGATTTTTTTTTAATCAAAGTTTTACCAACCAAGACTAGTTAAATGCTAAATTTTATATTTTCCTACCTTTTGGTTTTTGATTGACAGACTTCTAAAAACCACAAAAAGGCAATTCTTGGTCATGACTTTTTTATAAACAATGTAGCTAAAAGACCATTATAGGTAAAAAGCTCAAATGTGACATTCTGTTCCTTTTGACATGGTCTTTAATTTGATATATCACATGACTATGTTGTGTACATTTTGAATTTATTTTTACCTTTCCAAAAACTGTTTTTGAAAAACCCAAAATACGTCCGTTTTACGGGTTGTAAATCACAAATAACTATGTTTTTCATAGTTTAAATGTGTATTTGTTGTTATATTTGTGTACTGTGATTCAAGTTATCTGTGATTTTGTGTTTTCTGCTCCGGATAGCTTATCTGTGTTCTGTGGTCAGAACAGCTTAGTAGAGCATCAACAACTGCCCCGTGCAGTAGCATTCATTGTCTCATGGATAACCATCAACTATGGCGTCCATTACTAGCAATAGTATAATACAGTCAATAAGTTTTGAAAGTTAGGCTATTTATGTGTTTGATTGTGGATTATAAGAGCAGTTAAAATATTAGAAAATTAAAGTATTCTATTTTAATTTGTCATCGTGATTTTACAGTGTGAGAGTATGAGTTTACCGTGTAATCGTGTGTTGTTTTTAATTCGAGAACAGCTGTTTATGTGGTCCGAAGTTAAAGTTACCAGATGGTATGTAAGTAGATGCTAGATATATACAAAATTAGGAAATTATGGTTACATTACTAATTACTTATTTATTAGACTTGTGTTTGTTTTTTACATTATTTATTCATTTGTAGAAAGTCAGGTTTTATTTGTTTAGATTATTTTCAAATTGATTTTTATCCATACTGAATGAGATTCCCATTATTAACCTACTGCAATCATCCTCCTGAACAAAACAATATATGTCTCAAACAGATAAAAATGACAATGAGCTGCCCTTGCTGATGGCCAGAGGCACTTGTATCAGGCTAATATTAACTTTTATTATTAGGTTTAAATTAACAAAACGTCTTTTATTTTTGCCAAATTCCCATGAATTCAGCATTATTGTTATTATAGTATCCAAGAATAGGGTAACAACTGACATCGGGTAGGGTACGATAAACGTTTTTTATATCGAAATTGGCAAACAATATTACTTAATCATAACCATCGATATAATCAATCGATACTGATTAATTATTTTGAACAATGAACTTAAATAATCTATATCAACCACTGTAAACAGTTTCAAATAATACTTGTAATGTAATATTTCATTTTTATCTAAGTAACATTTGATTATTAAAAATAGCAGTCAATATTAGAAAACTACACAACGTTGCTTTGAAAGATGGTAAGACATGTTTTCGTGACTTCATCATGTTGGACTCTTACCAAAAAACCCATTATGTGAAATTTACGGGAAAGAAACAATTGCAGTTGTGAAAGGAACAAATATGGTCGTCTTCAGTCCTCCTAATTATGCTTATAATAATTTGTTTGATCACTGTAAATATTAAATTCATATTTTAACTTAAAACATATGATTGTTATTGAGGACTATTGATACTTGTATATCGATTGATAGTCTAAGATTTGAGATGCAAGTATTAGGTATCGATGATTACATTCTTCAATATAAAAACACTGGGTCCGCTTACCGTACCCTACCCCTGACATCACAAACAAATACAAGGTTGACTCCTGACTATAAGGCGAGTGACACTCTGTAAACAATGAAATATTACTCCAAATGAGATAACAGTTCCACTTTAAATGCTCTAAAACTTTTTTATTTGACTTTTGCACCCCCTTGAAACCTTATATTGTTTTGTTTAGGAGGACAATAGCAATATGTTACTAATGCTAAACTCGTCTTCTGCCAATACAGCCCTTAAGTTCACAATTATCACCAGCATTACAACACCTTAAGAAGGAAAATGTTAGAATTTTAAATTGATGAACTGATGACATAGTAAGGCTTTATAAAGTACTTATTCATGTTGTTTGTTGTCTTATTTACTACCTACATTATCAATATCTACAGAATTTACTACCTACCTTTCAGTTTGGTCGGTAGCATGTTACCTAATCATTCTGTTATATTTTCTATGTTTACTCCATAAAACTGTTTTAATTGTCCTAGGGTACGCACATCAGATATTACTTAGCAGACTATCTAATATTGTCGACCTAATTCAGTACTATTGCATTTCTACACTGAACTTGTATTTTGACACTTTAATCAGGTAACAAAATAACAGATTAAAAAATAACCATTACGATTGTTTATAATTCTCATTTCTGATCTGTTTTACAAAATAAGATAAGACACAACTGTAAATATAAAATAGAGTATAAGTGTGAAATATGTTAGAGATTAGGATTGAGGGAATTGAGGCCCTCTAGTTGAGTGAGTGTAAACACAGAGTAACGAATAAAAAATACGGTGAATATTGAGCAGTGTGAAACTGGCCATAGATTCCATCCATAAAAAGAACTAATCCGCTGACTTGAATCCTAACCTGGTTCATGAACTACTCCTGACCTAGTTCCTGAACTACAACTAACCTAGTTCCTGAACCAGTTCAATCACTTCAGGATTAAATTATATTATTAAAATTAAATTTTATAATTTAAAAAAAGAACAAATACAAAAATATCTATAGATTAAAATTAATACATTACTTTGAATGCATGGTCTACTGTATTATATTACTACCCTCATTTTAGACCTCTCCTATTTTTGGACAAATACCAATCTATAGATGGCCATATCTCAAAAACGTACGAGCCAATTTTGATAAAACTTTCTGTACACATTCACTACATGGTCTACTATACTAAAATACAAGCCTCATTCTTAGGCCACGCCTATTTCCGGAGCCACTATAACTTTATAGGCCAAATGCTGACAAAAACCAATCTATGGACAGCCATATCTCAAAAAACGTACGAGCCAATTTTGATAAAACTTTCTGTACACATTCACTACATGGTCTACTATACTAAAATACAAGCCTCATTCTTAGGCCACGCCTATTTCCGGAGCCACAATAACTTTATAGGCCTAGTGCTGACAAAAACCAATCTATGGACAGCCATATCTCAAAAACGTACGAGCCAATTTTGATAAAACTTTCTGTACACATTCACTACATGGTCTACTATACTAAAATACAAGCCTCATTCTTAGGCCACGCCTATTTCCGGGGCTCGTACGTTTTTAAGGTATGGGCCCTTTTATAGTGTTTCTCAAAACTTGCCTTTTAATTGAGTATAGTCTTGAAAATTGCTGATATAAAAGGGGATTATTATCATAAAAGTACTGTTTGTTCATTTAAAATCTTTATTTGTAGTATTTATCTTCTCGTTATTAATTAAATATATATTTTGTATGGTTTGAGTTGATGAACTAGGTTAGGATTCATTTAGGAACTAGTTCCCGGTACTCGTTCTTTTTATGGATGGAATCTATGGCCAGTTTCACGTCGGTGAATATTGTCAATGTTAAAAGTCAACTCCCAAATTAGATTATCACGCAATCTCGTGTTGTAGTACCCTCCCTAGCTAACCGAAGATGGATAGTCATCAACCATATGGCGCTAAATTCAAATTAAACTATCTTGTATTATTAGTATAAAAACTTGTACATTTTAGCTTAATGACTCTGTTTATAAGCTTTCTATCAAAATGGCCAATGGTTTTCGATATCATTTCTATACAATATAAAGAGTCAATATTATTAGAAAACGTCAAAAATCATTTATGTGACATAAATACGTCGTTTGCAATACATTAAATAAAAGTGTAAATGCGACATTTTGAATTAATTTATAATATTAATAACAATAATAAAAACTGTTAATTTATTTATTTATCTCAGCTGATTGATACTTTGATATGCAGAAAAAACAACACCAGCCAATTAAAATTGAGTTACCTCTCTACGCTGAGGAGGAAGGAAAAGATAATATTGCCCGATTTCCATGTATGAGGTAACTGCTAGGCGTGTATCCAAAGCCAACTGCCAATGTTTTTGTCGCTGTGGCCAGCACTATTAAATTAGAGTACTTCGCATCTGCCACGCGAAATAAAGACATCACATAAAATAAAAAAATATAGAAAGGAAGTCTATTTTAAAAGTTTAAATGTGTTGAGCAGGTCCTCTCGCATTGTGGTAACCTCCGTACTTCACAGTAAACGGACGGACCTAGTTTCCGTAATCTACCATATATTGCCAAATTCAAATTCATCATTATATTTGTAGGAATCGTGGTTACCTGTAAAAAGAAACTTCACGAAAAATTACACGTGTGTATGTTTGTTCGTTTTCGAGATATCGCGTGGTCAAACAGACATACGTGATATTTTTCTCTCAAGTCATAGGCTTCATTAGCGCTTAGCCAATTACATGGTTATTGAAACAGTACAGTATTCAATTATGTAACTTAAAAATAAAAGCTTTAACAATAGTTGGTAGGTTAAACGTTATTTTTTACCAGATTTTAACCCATTTTAGAATAAATTGTTTTGTTATTCTATGAAAATAATGGTTCCTGTCTAAAATTTATTCTAATGAAAGTGTTTAATTTGCGTTTTTCTGACAGCTTCTAGACACATTTATGGAAATTTTCTCTCGAGAATATTCTGGCACCTTCAAACTAACCATCCTGTTTTATAATTAACCACCTAGATTATTGAATTCTATTTCAAACCCCGTTACACTAGCTATCCGCTAAAGACTAATATCACTAGCATTAAAATGTGAAGTAAATCGAAGTTTTCGAATATTTATTTCTCACTATAACCAGCATTATGTTCTCAATAATACCGTTTGTATAACGAAGGCGTAGAGAAAATAATTGTTTTCATTAAAAAAAGGAATAAATTACATTAGAAATAATTTCAATTGGTAAATATATTATCTCCTATAATTATAGATATTCAGCTATTATATCGTTCTTTCGTATACTGATGTGTGTGTGTGTGTGTGTGTGTGTGTGTGTGTGTGTGTGTGTGTGTGTGTGTGTGTGTGTGTGTGTGTGTGTGTGTGTGTGTGTGTGTGTGTGTGTGTGTGTGTGTGTGTGTGTTAAACTGTATAAATGGCAATTAATTTAAATAAACATTGAATCACAAAAAGTACTTGCTCCGCCGGAAGTCGAACCCGGATCTCTCACTTGCCGGGTGAATGTGCTACCATTACACCACAGAGCGCTTACTTTTTCCGATTCAATTATTTTGTATTTGGCCATATCTGTCACATATGCGTTTAAATAAGCAAACTAACATATGACCTGAAGACCAAATACCTGTCAAACGACTTTTATTTATATTAAATAAATCAATGTTTATTTTAATTAAATAAGGCTATTGCCATTTATACAGCTTTTTGCGATTCAATGTTTATTGAAATAAATTAAATTCGGCTATTGCCATTTATACAAATTTAATGAATGTAAATAAAAGTCATTTGACAGGTATTTGGTCTTCCGATCATATGTTAGTTTGGTTATTTAAACACATATGTGAAAGAAACGGCCAAATACAAAATAATTGAATATATATATATATATATATATATATATTGGATTGTAGATATTAATATTCCAGAATATTAAGAATTAAATTATCAATCATACATCCAAGACGATATAAAATATTTTTTATTATAAGCTCCAAGTGAATATTCAGTACAACTTATTACTAAATTTGTAACTATTAAATATTATCTGGTTTGTCTAAAATAAAAATCACAGTTCTAAATCAAAATAACGGATTTATTTTAATCTGGTAAATTAAATAGTTCAGTGATTTAGAATTTCATCACTCTCTATTTTCACAAAAGAATTGAAGACCGTTTAGTGATATTAAAAAGGTCCTTTGGCAAGAAATATAAATTTCAGTCAAATATATCAAACTAAAAATCAGAGCTCTCTTCTGAAATAAAATAATAAAGTTTTCAATTAAAAATCAAATACCGCTTGGAAATAACTAAAATAAAAATTTTCACTTCTAACTAAGTGCAATCGAAATTCAAAATAAAAAATAAAACTTCTCTTTCCACTAGTTGTACCTTAACTTTCAAGTCTTTGCAATTCAGATACAACTCTCTCAAACAATTATTAAAGTTTTTGCCAAGTTTGTACCAAATGTAACTTGTTTGATTCTATTGTGCTTTATTGTTCATTAAGAATCAGTTATGCAGATTGCTCTGAAGATTCTATAAATTTAATTTTTCCTCAAAATCCCTCGCGGAAAAAATTTAGAAACACGGCGCGCACTGTTATTAACTAATTCACGATTATAACCAAAAAAGGGGCGAAAATTATGAGCTGGCAGTTTTTATACTTCCCCTTCCATCCCCTCTGATGGACTACGCGGCGTTCTCATTGGCCCAGCCGTATCCAACTTGAGAAACAATAGCCCTCTCAGATCTGACGTAACTGTAATACACAAGACAAGTTCTCATCAATTCAAGGCAGTGAACCGCCTTCCTAATCATTTAAAGTTACCAGCACTAACTTGCCAAAGGATTACATATTCGTATTTATCCTAACTTTTCACAATCTAATTAAAATTAAATCCCAATATTTCTTTCCCAAAAATTTCATTTAATTTAAGTTTTAATAAAAAAAAGTCAACCAATGTAGCTTTAAAAACGCTACAATATATAATTTAAGTTTCTTTAGACAAAGCTCCACACATCGCAAGAAAATTAAACTAATTACTGAAACTATAAATTTACGAGTGTTACCTAGATTAAAAGGATTATAAAGTCACACCATATCAGCAAAGAAATGAATAAAGACTATATTCTCGTCAGTGTGCCCTTCATACCCTTGATTAAAGGATAACACCAATGTTTGCTAAATAAACAACAGCGTCGACTAGGGGAGTCTTGTTCTACGCTTATAATGGGGCTTATTCTTAGACGTAAAACATTCAGCGCTGATCCTAACGATGAAAATTTTGAACCTAATGGAAACACTGTTTCTAAACATTCAACATTTTAATTACTTCGGTAAAAAATATGTGAAGCTGATAAGCTGAAGGTGCTAACACACTTTATTTCGCCCACTGTTTTTAACATCATTCTGTGTCGTGTTCAATTTGAATGAAATGTTTGTTTGTCACAAGGTAAAAACTCAACTCGAAGAAGCTGGTAGACAATTAATAGATACATTGGAGAAGACAATAGTAATTAAACGTAACAGTTTTCAAACATTCCACAAAAGGATGTAATTTCAAAGCCGTTACCACTGTAACTAACAGAGATGAATTTATTCGAGTAATTTATGGATGATGTACAATCGACACCAGTTCATCAAAACTATTAAAAACCCACACTTCTTAGAATAGAAGAAGCTGGTATTCACACTAGGCATATCTCTCTAATCCGCTCAATATTAAGTTCACTACTACATCATCGTTAGGTAATCCTGCTATTAAGATTGAAACATTAATCTTAGCCACGGATACTAAGAATGCGAAACTAAATATGTACCAAAAACTATTACTACCGATGTATTATTAAAGCGCTACTTTTGTGGTTAACGGAAACGTCAAAGAAATTTTTGTCCTACTAAACATTCTAACTACATACGATGTAACATTAAGGGACACCATACAAAATTTCGAGAAACAACTTACGAGTATAATTTAACAAAATTCCACATGGCCAATAAAAAAATCTAAAGCATAACAGTGTTACATTTGTTCAAATCCTTATATAATGAATTTTAGTCTTCAGAAACTCTCAATAACTGGTGAACAATTAAATTAAGAAGTCGAAAACCAAATTGGTAACTGGGAATAAGTAATACATACATATCTAGGAATTGTTTTATAATCTTCACATACAGTTTCAATAGTATCGTGAGAAAGCACTAATAATTGCTTTGACATCAGTGAAAGACAAGGGCTTTCTATATTTATTAATTACAATAACTTTAGAAGTATTAACTTAACTTGAGGTTATTTAGAAGTATGATATATTTAGACGAGCATTGAAGAGATATGACGGAAAGGAGTCACAATCTAGATAAACTGCGTAGCACTATGTTAGATATACAATTGTAACCAGGAGATATTTTTTCAATGATCCTATGCTTACATTAGGTATGAGATCTTTGACGGAGAGATGAACTTCGCCGATCTCTCAAGAGCGTTCAGTGGAGAAGAAATAACTAAAGCGACATAATTTGAAAAATATCCTTTATGGCGAAATATAGATTAGAAGTAATTATCTAATACATTTGTTTGATTTCTTCTTCCCCTAAATATGTCCATTATTTATTAAACATGTTATAAACACAGTTATGAAGAGTTACTATAGTTTGGTAATGATTTATTAAAATATTAATTTTGTTGTGTGATTTTTAATTGAATTTGTCTGATTCCTATTAAACACGTCTATTCAACTGGTTATATTTTCTGCGAAAATTTAAGAAGTCTTTGTCATTGCCGTACCCATTTATGTTTGTTCTTCGATCTGCAGTAGTGACAGAATGCACTGTAGAATTGTAGGAAAAATATATCGTCATTGAAAATGGACGAACATTGGTTCGTTCTGTAGAATATCTGACGGAATTATAATATTTATTGATGGTCTCGTCGGTTTGAATTGATTTTTAAACCGTGTAACTCTATAAAGTGTTTAAGGCAATTGTAACAGAATTACCTCCAATCAACGAATGCTTTTATTAATTTCTCTTGTTGGGGCTCCAATATGGGTGGCTCGAAGAGAGTAAAACGAGTTAATTGCCAGGATGAAAGTTAACTGTAGAAGTTATATGCATTGAGTAACACACATACCAATATTTAAAATGTCTGGTGTACTGTTAAAGATTATATGAATAATGTGGGGTTTATCCCCACTCCGTCTATTAAAATTCAGTTCGTGATAGGTGCCAAAAGTAATTTTCCGTTGATATTTGTTTTGTTACTGCCCAAGCTCCGTGTTTATAGTTTATTGTCTTATTAATATAGTTGGAGTATCGTCATAAAATCAATACAGCGTTGCCGTGATGCACTATAAGTACAATAGGCAACTAACGCACTATTATTAAGGGTTAATAATAGGGGTTATTTATTTAGGGTTAATTGTAAGACAGGGCCTTATGGCCCTAAATTCGCCCTTTTGTATATATAATACAAATAAAGTCATTTGAATTTGAATTTGATTATTAATGCAACAACTTCTAAGTTGTCCAATAAAAAAAGTACAATGGGTGAGGCCATTTGTGTATCTTGAGAACTATGGCGATGCCACTATACGCCCTTGAGGCATCCCTGTTATATCTGCTTATACAAGATTACTTGAAACTGTGAACTCTTCAGTTGATATAAAATGCGAGGCACTACTTACGCGATGTTGTTTAAGGAAGGGACAAATTCAGAATAGTTTTTCTTTTAAACTATTTCAGTTCCATAGTTTATATGTTTAACTGATCGTATATAAAATTTACCTTTAACGAGAAATTATACTAAGTTTCCTATGAACTATTTATTTGCTTTGTGGAATATAAGATTGATTAGTATTAATAGGGAATTCAATATTAATTGAATTATGATAAATTGATTAATAGGCATGGCTGTCTGCAGTCAACATTTTGTTTCAAGATTTTTAGTCTTAACTTCTTAAGACTAGCACAAGTAATGGGAGGCGAGTGGACGTCATTATTATTATGTTTTTACAGCGTCTATGATTACTTTTGTTGGGGGTAACTGACGTTGTACATTATATTGTATTTATGTACAATAATGTCAATTATTGTTAGTCGTAAGGACTTTGTCTTGTATTCTTTTAATCATTGCAGTTATCCTAGCTAATGCAATATTTTTTTTATGTTATAATGACTTGTAATGGCTGAATAAATGACATTATTTGTATCTTTAATTTTCTTATGTGTCAAATAAATAAATACATATTCGAGATTTAAAGCTCGTTTGAAGCTAGGGCACACGTAAGCATTAAACGTTTATTTTTGTTGTATAATTGAATTCCTTAAGAATTTTTGGTTGTAACAATTTATTTCCTGGTTTTTAAACATGGGAATAAGATACCATCAATAAAAATATTCTTAAACAGGCAAAGAAAAACGTGTGGACTACACCGCTTATTAGGATAATATGTATTCGTAATTGATGCTTCTAATATTGAGGAATCTAAAAAATCTTATAAAAGCGGGACCGATAGTGGCCAACGTCCAAAGAGTTCGGTTAGTGGTTTTATTATATGTATAATCATCACGCATTGCATTTGTAAACCGCCTTCCTTACACAGTTTTAGTTGACTAGTTGTCGTAGGTATACAATGGAAGCGACGAATACCACATTATGATAGTGAAGAAGATTCACTTGTAGAAGATGTATTTTTTTTTTTAATTAAAAAAAGTTTTAAAACCACCAATCTGCACATAGGACACTGAAAATTGGTAGTTTAATTTTAAAGAAATTAGTATAACTTGATTTATTTATGGTGTTGTGAGTTTAATTTTCGTCGAGTCTGAAGTAGAAATGTGCTAGAACTAACCGAATATAACGTACTATTTAATCGGACAGTACTTGGTAGGTTACTGCGACTGCGTTTTGAGCTTCGAGGAGGGACAGTGACACGGTTGTAAATGATTATAACGATGTTGGTTGAACCAAGAAGTAAATGAACCAAAAAGTGAAGTAGTTCAAATTTTAAGCTACTTATGTTTAGAGAATAATTCAAGATACTTATTACACAATGGCGGAAAGTGCAGCTAAAATTCTTCTTCAGACATTAACTCAAGAAGAATTGGATACTGTGCCAGAGTCCGTTCGCATTAAAATTGAAGTTTGTGTGAATGACCACCTAGAAAACTACATAACCTCTAGAGCTGTTTTTGAAACTACAAGAACTTCAAATGGTTAGTATTTTTAGCATAGACTAGTCCCACAATCTTCTTGTAATACTATGTATTATTAAATTTAGACTACCTACCAAAATGAAGTAAGCCATGTCTCTCTTTGTCGTACATAGACAAAACATGTAACAGGGTAGGCTATCATTATTAAATATTTGAGTAGGCTCTAGCTATAAATGAAATTAGTTGAAGTTTACAATCCATTATTTTGAAATTCCTAGCATGTTATAAGTTCCTTGTTCTGGACAAAATGCTGATAAAAGAGGTTTTTTTATTAACACTTAGGCTGGGTCGATAAGGGTCATGCTCGGGATTTCATAGATCCTACTAGTGTTAGTTTAAAGGTAAAATAATCCGTGGCATAAATAAATATTGGCTTCACAGCCATTTAATTATTATTGATGGGATATTTTTACAAGTTTCTAAGTAGGCCTAGCCTAGAGTAGAGTCCCGCTATTTCAAAAATCCACTTATTCCAAACAGAGTTCAGAAAAAATTCCAATTAAAATTTTTTTTTGTAAATAATGAATTTGATAATGATTAAATCTCTGATTTAATTTAAAAAAAACCTTTGTGAAAAAACATACATATATGTCATATAAAATATACTGTACAAGGAAGTTTAATAAAAGCATACCTGTGCTTAGAGCCGAGGTTAGAGCGGCAGGAGAAACATTTATTGTCTACAGTTGGCAGCAGTTTGCAGGTGGCATTATGTGGTACCACCCATTGCTTACCACTAGTATCGTGGCCGAGACTTTAGTTGGTCTATGAATGATTGCTTTTCACACACACGTTCTAATTGGTCATAAGATTACATAGGTTAAAACAAAGAAAGAGATGTTATGTTTTGATATCAAGGTCAAATCCAAACCTCAACTGAACTACGTTTTCACTGGCAAAAAGTTGCAAATTTTGTGTTTGACTGTACAAATTGTGTCTCAACGGGTGCAAGAGCTCTCGCGAGCGCTGCCGCAACTAGTGCGTGGCAGTAGTTTGCAAGAACTGGAGATCAGTCTCGACTATTTAAATTTCAATTATAAAACATTCTTGAAACATCACTGCCATGTGTGAACAGACTTTGTATGACTCCCTTAACAACCAGCAATACAACCGTAGCAAGTACTTGCGATAGTTCTCGTGAGTAAAATTGTTTATCTTGTTCACATTATGCAACAGTAGTTGGGCAAATTCTCTCACAACTTTACTTACCAGTGTAAACACTTAATATTGTTGCCAGTCTACAGACGGCAGACAGCCATCCAACCGAAGCAATCACACATATCAGTTTCGTTGTCAGTGCAGATTGGTTGTACGACGGCTGGACACCCGTCAGTTCTCTGATCAACTATTTACATGAAGGACTTCCTCGCACATGAGACAATCAGTTGGACGATTGAAAATTTTTATACCAAATAGTCCAACATGTATAATATAAGGAGCCTTATGTCATGTTTCATAGTCCATGACTATAATATAACAAATACATAACAAATCACAGCTTTCGTGCATTTATTTACTTTGTTGTGATGGAGAAACTAACATCAATTGTGCTCATATTGTGGGTGCAACTGGAGAATGTACTTATTCTACAGATTGCAAACTAACCAAACTTTGGTAACTCCTGTAACAGATAACCTTCTGATGCATTCTACATGTATTGGCTGTCAGTGGGATATACAGGGTGATTCAAAACTAAACGGCAATCTCTCGAGAGCTTATTCTATAGCTAAAAACAAGGAAAAAAGTTCATATAACCATATGCCCGGAAACGCTTCGTTAGCGAGTTACGCCTAGCGAAAGATTTCGCCCGGATTTCAGAACCCTTGGTGAAGTCAGGCCGTATAAAAATGGTAAAGGTAGTTACAAAGATACAAATACGATTGTTTTTTATGTTTTTATATCTGACAAATTTATTAAAATTCGTCCCAGAGCTGTAAATGCAATACTTTCAGAGATATCTTACGTAAAACACAAGAATTGGTGCAAAGAAATAACACATTTTTGTGTTTAACGTAAGATTACTTCCATAAATGTTAAATAAAGGTCATTTTTTTCTTAAACAGATTTGTAGAACATTTAATTCTGAAAAGATTCATGTGAATTACTTAGGAAAAAAATTAATAATAGGTATTGAAATTTAGCTTTATTTAAAAATAAAACAGACGCACAAAAATGCATATTCTTATCTGCATAAAATATTAACTAATGTTTAGGTTGTGAGTAACAGCTGATCATTTATTCAACACTTTTTATCGTCATATTTTCTTTGCAAAGGTTGGCAATATCAGCTGATCAACAATTAAGTTCATGAAGTAATATTTGAATAACCTTTATGGAGGTTTTTGTATTGTGGCGTGTGAAGATTGTATTTTGTGAGATCCTGTGATTATTTGGAAATATTTTATACAAGTGTATAAAATATTTTATTAAATATTTTTATAAAAGTGTATGTAATTATCTTAGTAAATAATGGCAGATAATGTAAATGGTATGTATTCGTTTGAAGAGTATACGGACATGATACTGATTTACGGCAAAGTTAACAAGAATGGTTTAGCTGCAGTTCAGGAATATCGTGATACTTTTCCACATCGAAGAACACCTGATCGCAAAACATTTGAAGCTGTGGAGAGACGACTTAGAGAAACAGGTAGCTTTAAACCGAAGCGAATAGATACTGGTCGTCAACGTAGCGCAAGGAACTATAATAATGAACAAGCAATAATAAATGCTGTAGAATTATCACCAACCACAAGCACCAGACGATTATCACGTCAGTTAAATATTTGCCAGTCAAGCGTTTATGGCGGACACTTCATGAAGCACAGTTGTACCCATTCCATATAACACGTGTTCAAGACTTATTACCGCAAGATCTTAATAAACGGAAGATGTTCTGCCTCTGTTTAAGAAGAAATTGTTTACGACATCAGTATTTTCTTCGGCGTATTCTCGTTACTGATGAATCCTGTTTTACTAGAAATGGAATTGTAAATTTTCGTAATACTCATACTTGGGCGTACGACAACCCACATGAAACTGCGACGAGGCATTTTCAACATACATTTTCAGTCAATGTATGGCTTGGTGTTCTGGGTGATAATTTGATTGGTCCATTTTTCCTCCCTAATCGACTTAATGGAGTAGCGTACTTAATTTTTTTAAGAACAAACCTGCCTACCCTCTTGGAAGATATTCCTGTTCAAAACAGAATAAATGCATGGTTTATGCACGACGGAGCATCTCCACATTTTTCTAATGATGTGAAAAACTATTTAAATGATACATACGGTAGACAATGGATTGGTCGAAATGGACCAGTAAAATGGCCACCTGACCTCACGCCAGCAGACTTTTTCTTATGGGGTTGGATGAAGTCAATTGTTTATTCAAAACGGATTAACACCATAGAGGAGTTACGTAATCGCATTACAGAGGCGGCAGAAACTATCAAGAATGCTCCAAACGTTATGAAACGCGCTAGAAAAGAGTGGATTCGTCGTGCGAAAACGTGCATTGCTAACAACGGAGGACACTTTGAGCAACTATTATAGGTGATTATTACAGTTTTATAAAGGTAAATACATTTTATGTTAATGTTCAGTCTAGAATAAATGATCAGCTGTTACTCACAACCTAAACATTAGTTAATATTTTATGCAGATAAGAATATGCATTTTTGTGCGTCTGTTTTATTTTTAAATAAAGCTAAATTTCAATACCTATTATTAATTTTTTTCCTAAGTAATTCACATGAATCTTTTCAGAATTAAATGTTCTACAAATCTGTTTAAGAAAAAAATGACCTTTATTTAACCCTCCAAGTGATGACTAAACCACTTCAAAGTGCTAGGCCATTTTCGAGCATATGACATTTCTTTTTTAAACAACTTTTTATATACAAACATATGTTCAAATTGCATGTATTACATATGGTTTTTTACACAAACATATGTTCTATAAGATCAAGTAAAAATAAAAATGCTTATCTTTTATCATAAAAAAATCTGGTACTGCTAACCGGTTGTGTAGTTTTTTATATTTTTATTTTTCAAAATCCTTGACGTATAGTTTTTACAAAATGTAGTAGTCCTAGTTCTAAAAATATGCAAAATGTTCCAAATATAATGCTGAATAAGAAAAATATCACTTCTTAACCTTTTGCACAACATATCACAATACTAATTGGTAAAAAACAAAACAATGTTTTTTCGCAAAAATTTTACTAAAATATTTACCACATCAACAAGTGGCAGTAAGTAGTTGAATAGTGATTATGGCCTCAAAATAAACACATATTTAGTTACTGATATGAGTAAAAGTAAGAAAAATGACAGATAAAGTATTAAAAATACAAAAAAAAAAATGGCTTATATACATATTTACATTAGACTAAAAAAAAATTAGTCTGAGTCACTCTCTGGTGGGGGTGCTGCTTGCATCGCTATCATTTCCACTCAAATCGTCATCAAAACAGCGCCTAATGGCACTTGAATTACTAAGTTCACTCATAGCACAAATAATTACTCAATAAACAATAATATAAGTCACTTACAAATCAAAAGAACGAAGCAAAACAATAACGTCACAGAGCGTCGGCCGCGAGACGACCGTAACAGACAAACACGCATCGAAATCAGCTGACTATTCTTCTTACTCTTCCTCGTAAACTTCTGAATTACATAGTTCTAATTACGTTACTTGATAGGGAATTTATTCCTACATGTAGCCTTATAAACCACGTCGTTATTGAGCGAACCGTTCGTCTGTGATATGAAAAAAACGAACATATCGCACAGTGCGATAGTAGCACTTTGAAGTGGTACGAACATATCGCACAGTGCGATAGTAGCACTTTGAGGGTTAACATTTATGGAAGTAATCTTACGTTAAACACAAAAATGTGTTATTTCTTTGCACCAATTCTTGTGTTTTACGTAAGATATCTCTGAAAGTATTGCATTTACAGCTCTGGGACGAATTTTAATAAATTTGTCAGATATAAAAACATAAAAAACAATCGTATTTGTATCTTTGTAACTACCTTTACCATTTTTATACGGCCTGACTTCACCAAGGGTTCTGAAATCCGGGCGAAATCTTTTGCTAGGCGTAACTCGCTAACGAAGCGTTTCCGGGCATATGGTTATATGAACTTTTTTACTTGTTTTTAGCTATAGAATAAGCTCCCGAGAGATTGCCGTTTAGTTTTGAATCACCCTGTATATGCGCTGACATTAGCTGCTCAGCGGAAAACAAACGATTGCTAATTTTTATTTTAAATATATGCCATACTTTGTGTTATTGTACAAAATAGGTAGATTCTCTATACATGTAAATATATCCATACATTTTACGTAAATAAAATATATTCTGGAAGCTCACTTTACAATCTACCATTTGTGTAATTTAAAAAGAGAACCTCTGAAAATTACTTTGAATTAGTGTGATATTCTTAGGCTTGTTCTCCCCCTCCAAAAAAAGGATGAATTAATTAAGTAGAGTTCAGATGAAACTATTTGATGAAGTATCAGATGGACCACCTTGCGTACCGCCAAAATCATTGTCTCGTACCAAAAGTTCGTCGACCGCAGACCTCTCACCCGCAATGCTGGACTGCAGTCTGCCCATGATAGCGCTGTGTTGGTATTTATTTGTTATCTTTGTTTATTCCATATTGGATATATGTATTTTCCAAACATCAGAAAGGTAAGTTATTGGATATACACAATGTTTTGTCAACATCAAAAGACAGAGTTAAAAACTAAGGAGCCTAAATTCCATAATTTTAGCTCTATTGTGGCTAACGTTCAAACTCGGATGTCTATTCATTTTGATTTGAGAGTAGGCAGGTGATTTTGAACGTAAGACAGTTTGTTGATTGGCGGCGATAGTGACTATTTAATATTATCTATATGTATAAAATAAAGATACCAGGAGAATAATCATCTGAATACGGGAAAGATTATCATTCAAATACAGGAAGATAGTTCTGTACAATTCCTGAAGGTGTCGCTGGAGTAATAGCCAGGTGCATATCTGATTTGTATTTTCCCAACTTCAGATCACATTGGACGATCTGGCTTGGAAAAGTACGAATTAGAAATGCCCCTGGCCATTAATGCTGTCCTCGGTCGCACTTTCCAGCTTGCACTTTTTTTTTAGAAAAAAAAGAAGAAACACATACATCAAGATAGTACCTAAATTCAAGTTCTGATTACTTAAGCGGTCATAAAGGTTATTTTAAACATATTTCTATCTATAATATGTATATACTTAACTATATTATATAATAACACATTGTATATAGGGGCAGAAGATTACTAGCCTACATTTTGGTTGCATTTCCAACTTTATATTCGTGTTCAGCAAGTGGTTTAAAATCTGAACAGGTAAAATATATAGATTTTGTAATCGTATGACAAATGATCATATTTTAAATAATTCATTTGGCACTAAAATATAAGTTTCTACAAAGAGAAACATTTTTGGATTTCAGTCATTATTTGTAATGCAATTTTAAACTTTAAAATTGTAAAAGCAGAGCCTCAGGTGTGCGGTCGGCAGGTCTTTGGAAGCCCTCTTAAAGGCACCCATTACATCTTTAGAGTTTCTAATCTGATGAAGGCAATTTCTACCATTGTGTAGAAAAATATGTAGGCTGCACCTTACATTGGTTGTAACACTATAAATGTACTTTATGAATGTATTATTATAATAAAGTATATTAGTTTAAAATAATAATAATTAATAAGATGCTATATAACTTAAAAACTAAGCGGGTGAGATTAATAATTTTGTTATAAAAAGTTACAATTAATTCTATTTAACTTAATTTATAACTAACTATATTTCGTTTACGGTTTATTGTTGTGAAATCTGTTTCTGTTTGTGTTATTTATATCTAGGCAGTTGCAAACTCTCATGGAGTGGTCAGATGGAGATGACTATTCTATACATGGAGTAAGCACAAAAATCGTCTTGACGTGCTGTCATCACTCTTAGACTGCAGAAAAGATTTTAGAGCACTGTTTGGCTTCTTTATGTTGCTAAAAGTTAATATTTTAAACGTTTATTAATAGCTTGTAATTAATTTTGTAATTTGATTTCAGAGGAGAAGATAAAAACTTTAACTGAACAAATAACTGAACTAGAAAAAAGTCGTGATGAACTAAAAAATGAGTTTTCTGCTCTTAAAGATGAACTTGTGGAAGTCCAGCTCAATCTTGAGACATCAAAAAAGGATAATGAAAATCTTCAAGAAATTATCAAGAAGTAAGTTTGTTGTAACCTTGAGTAATTATTTTTTTAAGAAGTACATTGATTTATTCTTAAATTAGCACTTTATATTTTTCAAGCATGTTCTTTTGCACTCTAAAACTAAGAGCTCTTCTTGAGAATACATTTATACAATTTTTTACATTTACATTTTATTTTTAATAGTGTTTCTTTATTCTTTATAACAATTTGCTTCGCTCATTACTGCAAACAGTAAAAATTGCAATATTAACTCTTTAATTCAATTGTTTCCAGTCTATTTATTTGATCTGATTACCTTATTACCAAGCAGCAATGATTGACCTTTCTGATAGATCTTATCAAATTTTAAAGTTGAAAATACAGCGTTACATAAATTTCTTGGTAAAATTAAAAAGATTTTAATGTTGCACATATCAATTACGTTGTCAAACATTATGTACAAATACGTACAATTACAAGTCAAGGCATAACTTGAGAGGTGGTCTCATAATTATGTTCAATATTAGATCACCAGAATCCTAGCATAACGTTTAGCCAATTAAGATTAAGCCTACGCATTTCAATTGGAATTTTGTTCAATATCCTATATGCCAAAACTGGCAAACTACCTTTCACCTTGCTGAAATGAAACTGTGGTATATTGAGGGTGTGGTAAACTTTCCTCTAGTGTTCCAGTTGTAGATCTTCTCCTGTGTGAGTTTAGAAAGTGATGCACAAGTCCGCAGATGAAAAATACAGCTGAGAGGCCTATGATGTCTTTAAATTTAGGTTGGGATTACATATCAGTTCTTGAATTAGTTAGAGTTTTTTGCATTGTTCTATATATGATTATTTGATAGAAGCAAAATTTAATGGGGACTATCTTATAGGTTTTTGGGTACTTCATTTTTGTGAAAAAGGCCTTTACTATACGGTCTTGTTTGCTTAGCATTTTCAAATTGAGGACTTACATTGTGATAAGCCCTTAGGTGAAACGAGAGTAATGTGAACACCAGATCCTACGTTTCTACGTAACTGCTCATTTGTAATTCATCTAACTTTTTTTAATTTAGGCATAGTGTCACTTTTAATAATAGACTTAAATAGTACAAATCAATATTTTGCTAGATCTGGTCCCTAATCTCTCAAGGGCATTGTAACTTGAGTTTTAGGTTATATTGTGTTGTAAGAACAATAATCACAATACCAAAGAAATTTATCACAAATTTTCACAACACTATTATTATATTGTTTTTTGTTTACATTCAAATTTTTCAATAGTACTGCACTTCATACCTTCAATCTCAGTTGTCACTTTATTTTGACATACACCACGATGGAGTCAACTTTACCAGCAACCACCTAGCCAAACCATTATAAATAAAGTAATAAAACTTTTTATATTAACACTATTTTTGAAAATCTACTTTAAAAAGCAACTATTTGTTTTTATAATATTAACGGAAATGTGCCAGGGAATAACAGGAAAATTCTTAATTATAGTATAGGTCAAGTTATACATAAAATTAAAGGTACTAATTAGTAATAAACAGTGCTACTACAAACCAAACTTAACCTTCCAAGCGTTACTATCGCACTGTGCGATATGTTCAAACCACTTTAAAGTGCTACTATCGCACTGTGCAATATGTTCGTTTTTGAAATTACCATAAAACGGTTTATTGAATTATTCTGTAATTTTCATCATACAACGTAGGAGAGATTTTTCTACACACTGGCTCTATTTTGTAAGCCTTTGAGTTGAATGAAAAATAACAGTCAGCTGATTTTGTCAGCTGTTGCTGTGCTCACCAATCAGCTGGAGATGGTGCCCACAACCTGGTGCGACTGACTGGTGTGAAACTTCGTGTGTGCGTTGTATGTTCTACTTCTAAAAAACAAACACGTAGTCGGTACTGGTGCCCTGGATGTGATTGTGGTGTTCATCCTGGTTGCTACAGTGCCTTAGAACACTTTAGGAGGCCTGTAGGGGGAGGCAGAAGAAAGAGGGTAGCGCAGCAATCAGAATCTGACTCTGACTAAGTTTCTTTAGTCAAATGTAAATATGTATGTATATAAACAAAAGGACCATAATAAGATTTTTTTTTAATATTCATAATTATTATAACAGACATTTAGTTTTTGTGAGGTTATATGTACATCCAAACCAATATTGTTTGAGAAGTGTTTACTTTGAATGTGTCCGTTGTGCAAATTTTGGTGTCCGAAGCATTTTTTTTAGTTTTTATATTTTGTGTGTGTAGTTTTTGTTCAAAAGGCTTTGAAGTGACATTTTTATTGTTCAAAATGAAATTTGAAACAATTTGTATATTTTGAAATATTTATAACCATGTTTTAAAATGCATTTACAACTTTACCATCCAAAAAAAAAAAAAAAAACAAAACAAAAAGAAAAAAGATATGTACTACTCATCAAGACTTTTTTTTTAGAGGAAAGTGGTAAGTGTTTTGAATTATCTTTATTTCCTAAAGCATGTTTTTCTGAAAAGAATGATAACACATGATCTTTGAATGTATATTTGCACCTAAAAAGTAGCTTTTAAGAAACCATGTATTTTACTTCAAAACAGCCCAGCTGATTTAATTACCACTTGGAGGATTAAAAAGGTTCACTCTAGAAAAAGTTGCGTTTAAAAATTTTATTTTTTAGGTACACAAAGCTGCCTAATACATTTTCCTCATTAAAAAAGACTGGTTCATTTTCTGGATTTTGAAATAAGTTAGAAATGATAGAATCATTTTCATTTGCACCAAACAGTACAATTAAATATAATACATGTTAATTGTTTGTATGCTAGACAAGAAACAGATTGCCTGGAGTATCGTAGGCAACGTGATCTTGCAGTCGATGAGAGGGATGAGGCAGTCAAAATGCTGGAGCGACGGGACAACAACCTTCAACGGTTACAGGAGGACATGGCCACCCTCACCAATCAACTACAATCAGCTGTACAAGCCAAGTGTGAGGCTCTCGCCAATGTTGACGAAGTGGAGAGCGTAAAACTGGCTCTGGATTACAGGTTACTATTTTCAGTAAATGTTTGGAATAGTGCTGTAACAATTAGTAAGATTTTTCCTAGCTAGTCTTAACTGTTATGTTTGTTGAACATTAATTAGAGAGAAGAGGTTGGATCAAGAACGTGGACTTTTAAACCAGCAAGTGCAGAGTCTGACAGAGGACCTCGCCAAGCATACAGCTGATATGACCAACATGCGTCGAGAGTACACCAACAACTTGGTCACCCTACGTACTCAGCTGGCTGAGAAAACTGAGGAGGTACTCATCAATCAAATGCTTATTATTGATATTGTTACTTAACTTATTCTGTCTCACCATCTTTTACTGCTATCAACCAAATGTACAAGGAGGGACAGCGTCCGTTTTCCAAACCTGTATACTTCAGAATGTTTAAAAATAAATATCATTATAAAATTTTGATAAACATATTTAGAATTGAACATTTTTATGGAAATAATGTTAAAAACATTGCATTTGTTTTTATCAGTCTTACATAAGACCATGATTCTAGGTATCGAACGAGGTGATTCACAAACCAATTATGATTTCTCATAACCAGTGTTAACCCAAGAAACAGACAAAATGATAAGGAAATAAAAAATTAAAAGCACATGTCAGTGAATTAAATTGTTGCAGCCAGCTTGGTTATTGTTTTGTTGTTTACGTGTTCAGTTATTATTTTGGTTGATCTTTGCATTTAATTTTCTGTGTTTAATCCTCTCCTAGTTGAATTATCACAACACGCTACCTGGATGAATGATTTGGCTGCTTTGCCTTGGGAGAACTCTTTCACATTTTTACATCTTTCTAAAGATTAATAAATTCTTAATGATATGGTGGAATTTTAAAAATGCAGATTTAGATCTCGCTTCTTAGTAGTGAGGAATGAATAAACTAATAGGAAAACTGTGAAAATAATGTAATATCATATAAAAGAAACATGAATTGCTGAAAGTTACAATTAATAGTTCCAATAATTCTGCAACACAAGTTGAAGAGTATTATGATGAGAAACAAACAATATTAAATAGATCAATAAAATGTTTCATATATTACTCCTAGACAACATCCCAAATAATAAAAAATAAAAACATCCAATGAATATGGCCAACAATACTCTTAATAAATATTTTCATTAACAGTTCCAAAAGTAGTTGTATGATGATAGTATAAAGTAGTTTTTATGAAAAAAATTTGAATTATGTTCAAAATTAAATTATTAAAAATAAGTTTTTGAGTACTTTTTCTGGATAAGAATATTTAACATGTTTTCTTATAAACGTTGCCTCATTGGAACATAGCAACTGTTCATTGATGTTTATGTAAGTGCTACATTTCATAGTTTGTTAGTGTAGTAAATTTTAAAACGTATTTTTGCTTATTGTGATTTTACAAAACAAGTTGACAGCTTCTGCTTTGTCAATAAATGGATTCAATACATCTTGCACATTCTAGCAGTGAATTGTGTCACTAACGTTCTTATAGATATAATAGAGCCAGCAGAACCTGTAAAAATATGGATTACACAATGTAATTCAGTTTAAAACATCAATCTCACAAAACTACCGGATATTCTTCAGAGTAGCATGTACAGTAGCAGAAGAGAGTGAAACTGTAGCTCTAACTTAGGCATAGATACTTAAATTAACATTTGACATATCAATGATTTATCATTTTCTCGTATTATTATACTGTGATTTTATTTCAGTTGAAGATCGCTACTTCCACTAACAAGCAGTTATCTGAAACTAACTCTACATTGAATCAAAGAGTGGAGGCTTTGACTCAAAGGCTGCTAGGACAGTGTGAGAGTGAGAATAAAATGAATGAGAACTATCAACAAGAGATTCGTGCCCAAACTAAGCTTGCTGAACTATACAAAAGTAAGCAGTCTTATGTGTATCAAAATATTATCAATATGTTTCAGGTCTTAGGATATTTAGCATTTTAAATTATTAAACTTGTTATTCAGTGTTCTAAACTCAGCTAAATAAGGTGCTCAAAATTAAATTTGGTTCATGAACATTATTATTTCTGTTTGAACTAAAATAAGAAAATTTAGAACGTAATTATTAATAATTTAAACTAACATTGCTTGCAGAAAAATTTGTATTTTTATTAAAGAAATGTACAAATAAAGTTTATTACGTAATGATACTGCAATTCATTCACTTAATAAATAGAGATAATGCCAATATAATTTTTTTAATTTTATATCTCTAGCTTACAACAATTTTGTCTTTATATTCTAAATATTGTTGGTTTTATGAAACTGTTGTGTGTGAACCCAATACAACCATTATTAAACTTAACTTTTAATAATGTTATAATGTATGTAATGTAGTGAATTTATCAATTATATAACATATGAAAGACCCTTGAATAAAAAGCCCTAAAAATTATAAATTAATATAATGAAAACTGCCTCAGACTGTATCGCTTTGAAATAGCATACAAAAGCAAGTAATTACCTGAAACCTCTTAAATCCATATCTAAAATATTCTTTTAGTTACCATATTATACGAGGCATCTTCAGAAAGTAAGTACCGTTTCATTCTACTGCCGCTGTAGTACTGCAATCAGTGTTCCGTGCATACACACTTGTTGTCCTTGTTTACTGGCTATTGACTCATGCCCTTTTAGTTATTCTATGTTGTGTTTTCAGTTTTCTCTGAAGGTTTAAAATGTTTTAAGACAATTAGTGATCCCGCCGATTGTGAAATGTTCTGTAATAAGATGTTTGAACGCAAGGAATGTGAAACCGGCTGAAATTCAACTTCTAGATGTTTACGGGGAAGACGTGATGAGTGAAAGAATGGTGAGAAAGTGGGCTAGAATGTTCAATGGCAGTCGAACAAATGTGCATGATGAAAAAAAATGATGAGAATCTAAGCAATCAGTCTTCTTTCGTCACCAATGATCTGACAAGGGTAGTTGACAAAACAATCCAAGAGAACAGACGTTTCACAATGACAAAGCTATCTGATGATTTCCAACAAATTTCACACACTCCTTTGTACGAAATTGTTACAGACCGCTTAGGTTATCGCTAGCTGTGTTCCCGATGGGTTTCCTAAAATGGTCACTTACGTGCACAAAACCAAGAGACTTGGAAGTGCTTAAACTTTCTCACACGATACAGTGATGATGGTGAGGATTATTTAAACAAAATTGTGACAGGTGATGAAACGTAGGGTCCGTCATGTCACACACCGGAGTCCAAACAGCAGTCAATGGAGTGGCGACACATACAGTCCTGAAAAAACATAAATTCAAGATGACAATGTCTGCACAAAAAATTATTTGCAATGTCTTTTGGGATTGGAAAGTGTTTTGCTGATTGATTTCCTTAAATTGTTTTCCTGTATTGCGAAACCTTAAGAAAACTAAGGCAGGCAATTCAAAACAAATGGAGAGGAATGCTCAGTAACGAAATTGTGTTGCTCCATGACAATGCTCGGCCCTATACTGATGGTGACACTTAAACATTGGTTCGACAATTTTGTTTGGAGCAGTTTGATCACTCGCCCTACAGCCCGGACTTGGCACTGTCTGACTACCACTTGTTCCTGCACGTGAAGCGTGAGCTAGGAGGCCAACACTTTGAAACCGACAATGAAGTGAAAACAGTCGTGGCTACATTCATTGGCAGGAACCTTCTACGAAGAGGTTATAGACAAATTGATCACCTACTACGCCACGGGTTTTTATACATTGGTGGAAACTGTGTCGAGAAATAGTTTAAGGTTTGGGCTTCCATGTGAAAATAAATTTGTGTTGAACAAAATTTGTTTTACTTGTTTTTTTTTAAAACGGTACTTACTTTCTATTTTAAATATTGACAAGTCACCTCTTCATTGTAGATCTTATCTACTACAATTATGTAACATTATGTGAAATAAATTTCTGATTCTGATTCTTTGCGAACACGCCTTGTATCGTCAACTATTGCTATGGGTATTGTTAATACAATTGTTTGACCATATGATTATAATGAACACTGTTAACATTATGATGTGATATAAATAATTTTCTAATGTTGAGCATAATTTCAAAGTTTGAAGCAATTATGCAATGTATTATTGATAATTAAAATTATTTAAAATGAGACAAAGTGAAGAATTAGAGTACCGTAGTTGTTTTGTTGATAAACTATGTTTAAACCCTTTGAACCCCAGACCAAAATATTGATGGTGGAAAAAACGTACCAAAATCATTTGACCTAAGAACTACCGAGAATCCCCGGAGCAGAAACAGCTGTTTTGCATACTGTTTGTAAAAAATTAATACTTTTGCTACTTTTTATGCTATTGTCTTGTATTACACACCAAAATGTCCAGAATGAAATTGTATACACAGAAAAAGATTAGTCTGAAGTATAAAAAAATGTTTAACAGCATTAACATAATTTTAAAATATATGTATAAAGATTTTTAGGCAAAAAAATTGATTTTAAGATTTTTTAATTAAAAAATAAGAAATATTTTTACCATGGGCACCCACATTTTATTTTTCTAAATTTAGTTTTGTGTATGTAAAAAAAAAATTATATTGATATCTCTAAAAATAAACTTTTTTTGAATTTTTATATAAAAGTATGCAACTTGTAAAAACCTCTAGGCGTACAACACAAAAATCACTGATATTACCTAAATAAATAAATAAAAAAATTAGTATTTTAATAAAATACATATAAATATGTAATAATACTCATAAAATAAATATTTTACGATTTCAAATAAATATGTATTAAACGCATATACCATGGCGACGATATTACGTCGCCCGGGGATTCTCGCAACTTCATTGGCGACGATACATCGTCGCCGCGGGGATCTTCGCATATCTTCTCGGCGACGATATTTCGTCGCCTGGGGTTCAAAGGGTTAATAATATGTCAATGGGAATTGAGTACAAGGAACCTGTTTTCGGTTTCTGATCATTTATTTGATTTAAAAAAGTAGTGGAACTAATTTGTGAAAGATCAGAATATACATACAGACAGGGAAAAATTATTTTAATGTATTTTGTTTCTTTCATTAGGTCTAAGTGAAGATGCCACAGCGAAAAATGAGGAATTGACAGAAGCCGTGAAGGAGTTGCAGAGACTGCTGAAGGAGGCTACGGACCAGTATGGAGACCTAGAGACAAAACTTAGAGAGAAAGAGGTGGCTTTAGAAGTCACCACAGAGAAAAAGAATTTGTGCATACAAGAGCTCAAAAAGGAGTTGGAACATGCCAATGAACTTATAGAAGCAACAAAATTACGTAAGTAGGAAATTTAAATATAAATATTAATAGTTTAATTAAATTAAAATTTGATTATAAAGTTAATACTAAACATTTGTTTATATCTAAAAATAGTTATAAATTCAATTCAAAATTTCATTTTGAATTTTTTCACTTATGGAATGAGTGTTACAATTATTATTAATTATTATAAGATTCAGAACTGCACATAAAATACTTCAGTGTTTCAAGATCAATTATTTTTTACAAACTTACATCACAGTATAGCGTAGTAAATAACTAAAATAAAACAAGACTTTAAACTAAAGCTAAAGACAAGACAATATGATTACTATTAACAAATGCCTGAATCATTGAATTTATCCAAGAAATAAAACAGTCTTTCATGTAATGGTTTTAAATGTTCTTTTGTACAGTGTATTGTTCTTGCCATTTTCACTTCTTTTTGTAAGTATTTCTCTAATATTATCTTTTAAATTGTTATTTTCATAGTACGAACTTAATATAATTAATATATTTTTTGTACAGTCCTAATATATGTTTTTCCAGAGATTAGGTGCCATCCATAAATTAAGTAATTTCCCAGAAGGGAGGATTTCAGTAGCTCTATGCACCGTTACGGATTTGGGTGGGAAGTTACTTCGCAGTGTTATCTAATTAATAAACCTCAACAATTAATTGATAGATTCCTTCAAAAATTTACCTGGTTCTCTCCAAAGATTTGAAAGTTTGTATTATGATTTCCCCTCATAAAAGCAAATAGAAAGTCTTAATCCTCCAGATAAATGCCTCCTTAGATGGTATAGCAGTTTGTTTTCTTTAAACTCTTTGTGTCAAGCGTTTTTGACCAAGTAGGAATATAGGGAAGTGTGTAGTGGCTGGTGCAACAAGCAAGCTGAATCATCTGTCGCTACGTTATGGTTGTATTTCGATTTCAGCTAAATAACAAAAAAAGTAGGCAGGGGAAAAACTATTTCAATCATTGATATTAAATCGTAATAATGCTCATGCTAAGAAGAAGCAGCAAACAGTTCAAACAATGTTGAACAGTTGTAGGATGCTAGATTTATATTAATAAATAACATTTAGGATTTTAAAATTGTCTATTATATTACAATTTTTAAAAAGTTTGGAGGGGCATTGTTGGTGGCAGCATCACATAATTATTGAGGGGGATAATGTTACCCTTACAAGGGGGAGGGGAGGGGTCTGAAAAGTCAGATTTTAGTGTTACGGAAATAACTGATGTCCCTTTACATGGGGTTTGGTATTATAACTATGGGTACAACATATGAAAGAATTAGACTGGTATTGAATCACATATTTTATTGTTTCAAAAATATGAAGGTATGTACACCATAAAATGGCAATAAAAAAAACAAGTTAGTCTATTGTGTTACCTCTTATTACAGGTTATAGGTCTGTAAAATATTCAAATATTATATTTAATATTTCAAATTTGTATACTTAATAAATTCTCTATTGAATTTTGAAGTTAACTACTGGTTTAATCTTATGTTAATGTTCATAATAATTATAAATTATAAACTGAACTGGTTAAAAACTGAATAAGCTTTATTTTTATAGCAGACAACAAATCAATTTTGATAATCTATAAAATGAAAGTAGAAAGTAGAGGATATGATTTGTAGTTACAGCACGCAGCCATTGTCTGAACCTCTTCAAATCATTTAAAAACAGTGTGGTATTTTTGTTTCACTTCTTGAGTCATTGGCCGGTTTCAAAAGGGCTATGCAAGAAAGTCATGATCTTTCAATTTGGAAATTGTTATTTACAGATTATCTGTATGTGAAGCAAATGTATGTTTTCATAAAATACTTTTTACTCTACATACCTGTTTTGGGTATAAAGCACCTGGTATTTGTTAAATAAAAATGGTTTTTTACAAATATTACCTTTATAGATTAGCCTGTCCTTGCCAAAAATATTAATACTTACAAAACTTTGTTCAAATTCCAAGCAAGACTGCACTTTTAACAATATTTGGTTTTTATCTGAACATCATTAGTGGGAAAATGTTATGAATAATTATTAGTTGTACAGAGCACAAACAGTAAAAAGTTTCTCAATGTTTCTGACAGAATCAATAGAAAAGGCAGTGGAAAGCCTGTCCCCCGGCGGCGGCGGCGACAAGTCGTTTGCTGAAGTCTGGCATCACTCTGACACAGCTCTATATGCAGTACGCTGAAGCCTCTGAACAACTCATGCTGGAGAGGGAGGAGAACAAGAGACTCAACCATTCCATCAATACTATACTTCAAGTGGGTGTGCTAATAGTAGTGTGCTTTCCTTTCCTAATCCTGTGCTTAATAGAAAATGTTTACACTTGAACAATGTGGGAGAGATTTTAAATTAATTTAACTCAGGTGATCGATAAGGATCAACTAACTGACTTGTTGTAGGAGAGTAAATTAATTAATGTACTTGTAATAACTTATGATTTAAACTGATTTGTATAGTCTAAATTCATTTCATTTCATAATCAAATTTAAATACTTTGTGGCTAGGAGAAGGGGATGTGTACATATAGAAAAAAAGTTTAAAATAAATGGCTGATACCTCTCACTGAAGTTGTCTTCATTTGTAATCACGGCACAGCATAGTTCAGGAATGTTTTATGCTCCCAAACGGACTGTTACCGGGTCGACACACTGTCTATGGGCATATTTACAGATGGAGTGCAAACACAGTTCACACTCAGTCACTTGGCATTGAGGGGAGGATGGACAATTACACGGAAAACTCATATTTAACATTTATAGTGGACTAAAGAGGGTCCTAGAAATAACCCTCACTTTTTGTATTAATTAGTAGTTAAATAGTCATTTAGAGAAAGGGGTGGGCAATGACACCATCTGCTCGGCCCAAAACGATTGACACTGATCGATATCTATGCTAGCATAATTCACATTTAAGAATGCTGTACGTGGGATTGGCACCACAGCAACCCACATTAGATCACATCGCACCTTTGCAAGAAAAGTGACACAACTCAAATTTTTTAAATTTCGGTATTATTGCTTTAAACAAATGGGAACATTGTTTTCTTTTATGTGTAAAAGTGTTACAACTCAAATATTACTAGTTTCCAGTAGGCAGCGCTAGTGTCGTTTTTCTTTTGGCTAGACTCATTACCATTTTATGTTCTAAACTGTCACTTCTTACTAGTGTCTGAACTGTTGCAGGGTGAGGTTATGTTGTTTTTGTGTGGAAAAGTGACACTTTTAGAGTTGTGCCTGTTTTCTTTATAAAGTTGTTGGTATAAGTGTTTCAGATTCATGGAAAAACGACACATTTGTGAGTTGTGTCATTGTTCTTTTTAAAATATTAAGAAATTTGAAAACTAAAGTAGTAAACAACGTCACAAAATCTTAGTTGTGACGTTTTTCTTCATAATCTGTGATCAGATTCTGTGGGAAGTGACATGTCAGTTCTGTTTTGTTTTGAGATGTGACAGTTTTCTGCATAATTAATTTAAAACTTTTTTCCTTGAGTTTCGTATATAAATCTAAATTATTGATTTTTAACTTATATGTAAACAATGAGTGTAAACCGAAGACTGATCTAATACTAAAATTGGCTAAAAAGAGTAATGAATCTTCGATTAATTCAATTGGTGAGAGCTGCGGTGTAAGTCCAGCTTTACCTAATTTGGAGAAAGTACAATGGACTGTTATTTCTAACAATGATTCTAGCATTACGCAATCTGTTGAAGGACTCATACAAAAACCTGATTTAGTTGATCAGCTATTTGAAGATGACTTAGCACAACCTTCAACGTCAAAGGAAGGGTTTTGTGATAATAAGTCGTACTGTACTACACTTAATGACCTTGAATTAAGCGACAATTCTGATTCCACACTGGGTAATGAAGAAAATATTCCTGAAGATGTTGATGATTCAGATCTTGACCCTTGGTTTTCTCCTGAAGTAAATGTAAAAGATAAAAGGTGCACACTTTTTAAAAGACGGAAAGTACAAAGACCACAATCAATCCTGCTGCAAAATGATATGGAAAAGAATCTAAGACCAATGCACTCCAATTGAGAAAACACTGATCTAGATGAGAGCAATGAAAACATAAACATAAGTTTTCTAGAAAGAAGCCCTGTAACCAAAAAAAGAGGAAGAAAAAGATCATTAAAAAGAGACGAATGGATTAAAAATAAGGCTAAGTTACTAAAAAATAGTGGTAAAGCTTATGTGTCTTGTTCAAAAACTAAAAAAGCATTTTCTGAAAAATCAGTAAAACCTTCCTGTAATGATAAGTGTAAGCTAAAGTGTGCTTTAAATATTAGTCCGCAAGAGAGACAAGAAATTTTTGAAAAATTTTGGAAACTTGGGAGATTTAAGTAGGCAAAGAGATTTCATAGCATCCCACATGCAAATAATTCAACCTGAATATCGGTATGTCAAGCAAGGCAGCACAAGATGTCTTTATAATGTATTTTATTTTGTAGTGCAACACAAGCGCATACGAGTATGCAAAACATTTATTTAAAATACATTAGACATTACAGACAGGCCTATTCGAACAGTGCTAGATAAAAAGGCGGGAGACGGATTTATTCAAGAAGATCTACGAGTGAAACATTCCAATCACAAAAAAGTTGACGAAAGTATCAAGGACGACATAAGAAGACACATTGAATCAATACCCAAAATTGAGAGCCATTATATCCGTCAAAACGGTACCCGGGATTATATCGAGGGAAGTAAAACAATTGCAGACCTCCATAGAGATTATGTAGAATTGTGCAAATCGCCTGAAGATGGAAATGTAAAGGCTAGTGGAAACTATATCCTGTACCATAAAATATTCACTGAAGAATTTAACATATCAATGTTCACACCTAGAAAGGACCAATGTGAATTATGCCATTCCTATAACATAGCAGAGGGCAATGACAAAGAAAGCCTAAAAGAGAGCTACGAAAGCCACATACTAGAGAAAGATTTATCACGCTTACAGAAGGAAACTGATAAGAAAAGAGAGAACCCAAAAGAAATAGTCGCTTGCTATGATTTAGAAGCTGTACTTCCGTGTCCTAAGGGCGAGGTATTATTAATGTATTATAAATCCAAACTTAGTGTTTATAATCTCACTGTATGTGAGCTTAAAAATGACTCTGCATATTGTTATGTTTGGCATGAGGGAGAGGGTGGCCGAGGCTCTGTAGAGATTGCCAGCTGTGTGTTAGATTTTATAAGAGACAAATCCCAAAACAAAAATGATGATATTGATTTCATTTTCTATAGTGACAACTGCGGGGGCCAACAAAAAAATAAGTATCTGTTTTCCATGTATCTATACGCTGTAGAGTGCTTACCAGTTAGGAGTATTACCCATAAGTTTCTCATCAGAGGCCATAGCCAAAATGAAGGGGATAATGTGCATTCAACCATTGAGAAACAAATAAAAAGATCGCTTAAATCAGGCCCTATATACCATCCCGGCCACTATATTTCACTAATAAGAACAGCAAAAAAAAACTGGGAATCCCTACAATGTTATTGAAAAATGCCATTCTGACTTTCAAAACTTTTAAAGACCTGTGGGAAAATATAGGATGCAATGCCACGTTAACTACTAAAGGCAAAAGGATGGTAATGAGCGACGTAAAAATTGTGAGAGTCGAAAAAGCTAAACCTCTGACATTACAGTTCAAAACAAATTTTGATGAAAAAGAAGAGTTTCACACAGTGTGTATTCAAAATGTAAATGGGATAGAAGATCATGCAGAAGCTGAAGGACGTAAAAAAAGAAAATCAGCAAGGAAGAAAGAAGAAAAACAGCTATTAGCTAGTTGCAGTGCTTACACATTAAAGCCAATGTATAAAAAAAGACCTTCAATCACGGACAGAAAGAAAAAAGACTTGCAATTCTTGGTTAAAAAAAAAGTTATTCCTGGTTGTTATGCTTTATTCTATGACTCCCTTTGAGTAAACAGACATGTCTAAACTCACCCATGTTTTTCTTATATAGATTTGGTTAGCTTTTTTAATCATGTGTTTTAATTGCAGGGCACAAAAAGGGGTAGTAATTAAAATGTATTGCAATAACGTGCCCACAATTAAAAGTATTTCTGTATTGTTAATGTATTCACATCTTGAGTTTTATATTACATTAAAATAGATATACAAATAACCTACTTTTTCTTTAATTTACCTAATTAACAACTCAAAAAATAGATCTTTCAATATGAAGAATAACGACACAATTAAAAAAATCAAGGTCATTTCTAAAAAAACAAACACTTAAAATTTGTGGAATAATGACATAAATCAAAATATATATGTTTTTAATTATTATATAAGGTATGGTACAGATACAATACATCGTTATGTATATAAACATACAGTACAATATATGTACATTTCATAAAAAATTTACAAAGTACATAGACTGTTAAGAACGTTCAAATTTATTATTCCAAATACATGCCGATTTTAATTTTACTCTCCTGTAAAATAATGTCTTTTTGAGTTGTGTCACTATTCTTGCAAAGGTGCGACATGATGTCAATACCATCTAGAGGGTTATTTTAAATTGGCTCTGCGAATAGGGCACAATCATCTGGCCTTACACAATCATTTGTTTCTATGTGGCCAGTTACAATACAACCCATTGAGTATTATATACGTGTTACAATAGAAATGTAATCATTTTTATAAGCTAAGCAAAGAACACCCAAATTTTATTCCAATATTAAAAGTACTGTTTCATTATTTAAGAGGTTTAAAAAGTTTAAGAACTAAATCAGTGCAAGTTATTTCAATTGGGAGAGAAATAATTACAAAGTTGCCTGGAATTTGAGTTGAGTATGTTCTAAAGTCCACGCTGTATTTCTTTTAAACACAGGGATTTAATAATAATATTATTTGTCCATACAAGTTTTAATTTTGTATAAATTTCTAGAGTAATAGTTTAATTATATTTGTATTTTTGCAGGAAATCGAGCAAAAAGCTCCACTTCTAAAGAAACAACGAGAAGATTATGATTATGCAATGACAACAGTAGAGAGTCTGACATCTAGAATGGATGAGATGGAAGTGGAGACTTCAAGACTAAGGTCTGCCAACCTGGAAGCTGAAAAAGTAGCAGCACATTTCAAGAGGGAAAATAAAAGGCTTCAAGAGACCCTCTCTGATTTGGGTCGTCAGGTTTGTGTTAAAATGAGAATTAGCTCAGTTAAATTTTAATGGTTTAAATCATTATGACATACAGAAAAAATAATAATCTTTAACCCTTATAACGTCAGTATATCTTTTCACGACTTCCAGCAAACGGCACAATATAAAAAAAAAAAAAAAAATTAAATGTGTAAAGTTCATTTTTATTTTTACTTTCTATAATTATGGTAAGTATAAAAAAGTAAAAATTTTAAAATTATAAAGTCACTGTACTCAGGATCGTCAATGTTACGAGACATGTTATTTATCACTAATAATGAACACGGTACTTTGGAATTATACCGACCACACCCAGACATGAATCGTTATTTGACATTTTGCTTCTACTGATTACTAGATTAGCATAGAACAACATTTCGTCAATATAAAACAGGAATTGTCTTATTGCAAACCCCTCCCCATCCTCAGACAGAGGTCAAAGTCGAGCGGTCTAGTAGATAACGTGATTGCAGAGTCTCGCTGCCCGTTCAGATGATGCGTCGCTTTGTTGTACTTCCGTGTTTTACCTCTACATTTCTCCAAACACATAAATTCAATAAAAACAAACATGATCAAACTAAAACTAAATTCTTTATTGAAAAAACACTCAAAACTTGTTTTTATTCTTGATCATACTCCGCCACCCAAAATGCGAGTGCCATGCCTTCTCGCTGATGTCAACGAAAGAAAAACATCCCTTGAGATAGTACCTATCAGTAAAATATCAAATTCTAGAGGATCTGATCAGAAATATAAATTGAATTGTAATGGAAAGGCAATTATGTACCGCACAAATCATGTGATGCCACGTGGCCTGTCGTAATCGGGATTCTCGAGAAAGATAAGATAACAGCGACAACAATACCGATCACAATGCCTGGAAATGCTTGTAAGTTTGTAATTTTGTAATTAAAGAGTTGTTTTTTTTCGTTCTATCATGTTTGTTTAGCTATAAATTTATATTTTTGTGGTCTTCATACTGGTGTGGTCGGTATAATCCCAAAGTACCTGAACACTAAATAGGTGACACTAAACACTAAAATGACACTAAAAACACTAAATGAATACTAAAACTAAGATATCAATACTTTTAACAAATAAATAAAAACCATATAAACAGAAAACACGACGAAGGAAACCGACTCAGCGATGGTTAGACACGAACTACCTGAAGCCAAACTGCAAACAAAAGCGCGCGCGCTGTACGGCGTGTGTGGCGGGGAGAGTGTCTAGACACCGCGTCTATTGTTTCAAACAATGTAACGCGACAGCTATATTTTGACGCTTGACATAGGTCAATAACCCACACACATGGTTGACGCATACCGTTAGTGACATTGATCGGATTTAAAAGGAACTTAAATTTGCTATAGACGCAGTTTTGTGTCGATGCGCCGTACCGCGTCTTTGCCGTTTGGAGATAGTTTGTCTATGCGCCATACGGCGTCTGTGACGTTATAAGGGTTAACACTGACTTAACTAAGAAAATATTTTTTTTAATTTTGTAAATATGAAACAATTCAAGAATGGACTTAGTGTACACTGTACACTGTGCAAGGTCAAACACATCAAAAGGACATGAAAACTTGTTTCATCAAAAGATATAATCATTTCCACAAATAAAATCAATTATCATTATAGGCTAACCTAATTTTACAACTAATACACAACAATTTGGTAACACTCAAAATAAACAATGAACTCATTCTACGCCGCTCAAGCATATACAACTTTCCCCCTCCACACCTATCAATCTTACTGAGCTGTGTTACTTCAAGCAAGCAGACTGTGCAAGTAACCCTAAACAGTGAATTTGTTAAACTATCTGCTGTTGTAGATATTTGTGTAATTACCAAGTATTGGGCAGTAGCATGAATTATTGAAGTTTTCCTATAGCTCTTAGGGTGAATTCTTTTTGATTATTTTATTGAAAAATATTACTGTGTAACCAAAATTATATGTAGATTTAATATTTAACTTATGTTAGTTATATTTTGTTCCAGTAATTCCCAGACAAAACAAAACGGCACTGATATTTAGTTTTTCTTGGAGTCAGTTAATTTCCCCCAAACCCACCATTATTATTGTCCAGCATTAGTATTTCATTTCACAAAAACTTAATTATTTATCAGTCTTAAATTTAACATGCACCATTATTACTAGTGGATTATTAGATTACATATGCCCACAGTATTAATTAAATAATTGAACTAATTTACAGTAATAACGTTCTCAGTTATGTGTTCCCTTCAATTTGTTATAATGATTTTTGAAAAGTGCCTTTCTATTGACTTATGAACAATGTGGTAGACCTATATCAAAATTAATTTTCTTTTTTAATCAAGTCCAATCCTGAATGGGTATCAACTTTGGAGTTTGGCATCATATTACTACCTTCTGTCCCAAAAGTCTCCTCACAACTCGACTTTAGAGCAGTTATAATTTTCAAATCTCTATTGTAATGACATCACCCAAGGATGATTTGGATGGATTTCTAATTAATTAAAATATTTGTAATGGATAAACTTCAAGTAATACCTCAGACTGAAAATATGAATGAGCGAAACCAATCAATTATATCAAAATACACTTATCATACATAATTAATCGGATAAGATGCAAATTATGAGCATGTGCGTTTAACATAGTTTGGTAAAATTCATCAAAGGCAACACTGCATAATAGTGAAAAAAGTAAGTAATCATTGTCTCATCTTTTATTAATTGAATGCAGATTAATGCATTTTCTGCATTATGTCAATATAAGGCAACTACAGTCCAATTGTATCATCCAAGCTAACTTACTACCTACAGCTGGTGTTTCTTGATCAAGTTATTAATCATTATGGGCATGTGCATAGAGTGGCATGAAGTTTCATCTATTTTGGAAATTTTAATTTGAAATTCACTTTTTTATTTTTATTATTTATTTATTTATTTTTAAGTTTATTAAAAATAAATTAAGTTTATTAAGATTTATTTTTAGTTAGATTCTTTTAATATTATTAGTTTGGTTGAGAGCGTTTAATTTTCTGATATCCAGTAACATTATTAGTATACAGTATTGTTTTACACAGCATGTAATTAGCAAAATCATTTAGGATATAGAATGTGTTATATTGTCAGAGATATCTGCACTTATTGTGTCAGATAAGTTGTTGATTATTGACAGATTTCACTTCCTACAAAGAGTTTCTCAGACTATTGGATTATAATGTTAACATTAACCCTTTGATGCGGTACTTATAGTGTACATTATAACCCCTGTCACGATTCTTTTTTGAACAAATCTAGTACAATAACTTTGATGTTTAGTAAAAATGTAATATCTTAGCTAATTTTGGTCAAATACTCAATGATTTTTTCACAAAAATACATATAAAGAATTTTATTATGAATACATAGTAATTCTTTTATTGTAAAACTATATTAAATGCATTTTAACTTATTTATTACCTATTAAAAAGTTGATTTTGGTGTGTTAATCTTTGAAGCATGGCTCCAAACAATGCCCTGCCTTGCAGTCTGGGCACGAAAAATAGGAATATTTCCTTATGTTCTTTCTTGCGCAAACACATCACCTCTTCTATTGTCTGTCCTTTTTATTTGTAGGTGGAATTCTCTAAAAAAATTCCTTTCTGTTAATCTTGCTGGCCAGGGTTCAATTGAGGGGCTTGCATGCACTGGCCTTGCTACTGCAGCTCCATACTTCTCAAAAAGCCTTTTATTAGTTGCAGCCTAACAAATAACTGTTCATCATCTGGCTTGGAGGTTTTAAAAATTATAACAGAATTTAAAACTGTAACATTCAACATTCTTAAAAAAAAATTGATGTACTATTTTCTGCCCTTTTTCCTTTTAAGTAAAAAACTATGCAAAATTTGGTCTCTTTTTTACACTTCACCCATCTGTTTGTTACAGTCAAACACTAATACTGGCTTACATTCTTAATGTCTGAATTTATTTGTTTTTTAACAATGTCGTGTGATTGAAATAAGAGACACATGTTGTTTATCCTTCCATTTCATTACCATAACTGGACCTCAGTAGTTAGCAGTTATTTGACCCTGCTCTAAGTTTGCCTTTTTCACTTCCTCTGGTACATTTTTGTATTTAGTTTTTAAATTCCACATGTCAGTTTTTTTTTTTTTTTTTTTAGTACTTGGGACAGATCTGGTGAATTATACCAGTTATCCATCCATACAGTGTGTCCTTTTTCGAGAATAGGGTTTAACAGTGTCAGAACTATTGCAGTAGATTTCAGTGTACTTTGCGGTATGATCGGGAATGTAAAGATATCATCCTTACCAGTTTATACAAGGAAAGACCATGTGAAACCTATAAATGACTCACAGTTCAAAAGTTTTAATTCCAAATTTGAAACTTTTAGCGGCATGTATTGTTTGAAGGATAGTGTTCCCTTTCAAAGAATTTTGAGATTCATCAATAGAAACATTTTGGCTCAACTCGTATAATGTTTGAAATTTGTCATTTAGATGATGAGTAATAATTTGAATTTTCAATAACTTTTTGGATCCTTAGGGTAAATTCAATTTATTTGTGTCACAAAAATGTAAATATTTATATATAAGTTCAAGTCTCTCAAGAGGCATTGTGCTAGGGAAAATAGAGCTGTCTAGTAGGGAGTTCTTGGAATAATAAGACTTTTGAGAAGGTTTTTTTTACAATGCCCATTAGCATAAAACTACCAAAAAATACATTACAAGTTCATCAACCGTAATAGGAGTCCAAGCCCACTCCTGAGGCCTCCTACCGAATACAAAACTTCTCTTTGCCCTCTGCTCTGAAGCATACAACTTAGTGTGGTCAGCAATCTTTTGAATTAGCTGATGATAAGAACATAAAACAGAAGAAACATAAAAAATAAAAAATAGAAAATATAGAACATAAAAAACATACTCCAAAATATTTACATTATTTTTAACCAGAACTTTTTGAACTCCATTTCCAGTGAAAGTTTCCCTTTTACATATGTCACACCATACTCATCCATACTTTCCCACACAATTTCTGTTTCTTTTTCTTTAGGCCTATTTCACCTCTTTTTTATTTCTAGGGTTACTTATATGACCTGTTATGGCCTAAATGATGTCTCTCTTTCTATGGTATTCCCTTGCCCTAACTCTAAGCCAATGTTTCCATTATTAAGTCCAGTAGGCCTACCTCGGTCAAACTTGTTTTGAGTAGGCCTAGGTAGTAAAACTAACATTGCCATAGTCAACATCCATAAATAATGGTACTTGATTGTTTAAAAGTCCTGTAGGCCTAGATGAAGAGCAGCCAACAATTTTATCTTCCTCACTTTCCTTACAATTTGGTGTTTCTTGCATCTGAGCAGCATAATCAATATCAACACTAACACTATCGTCAGAATCATAGTCCACCCAGCACTCATTATCCCGTGCTGTCATTTTTACAACTAATTACACCATTAGAATCACAAACACTTTTCAAATGAACAATAAAATTCAACAACGTAAAACACAAGCAAATATGTCCCAGTAATCAAGTCACTCCGCTTTGTTTAATCATGTTGCCATTACTGCAGTCAGCTGACAACAGACTGTGAATATCGTAAATGTCCAGACAAATAAAATAACGAGAACAAACAGAACAGCAACACATGTTTCTTATTCTATCCACAACGTTCTCACATTATTATTTGATCAAAATAGTTTGGGATTTTTACGCAAGATGAAATCACATGATAAACAGATGGCTGGCGTTATATGCACGTCAAACCGCATAATTCAGTCATGAGGTGCCGCGTCCATACAACTTCAAACCACATCAAAGGGTCAAGAGAGTGTCAAATTAAAATTAAAATAAGCTTATTTCTTTTGATAAAATATATGAATTGCTCTTCTTGGCAGGTATGTTTCCTGCTGAAGGAAGTGGAAGAATCAAGAGGAAATGCTGTGGAGATGACCAGATCTCCAGGGAGAGTGAGCGGGGAACTCACAACATCCTCTCAGGTATTTTGTTTGTATATAAAACATTTTCAAAATTAGTTAATGATTTAGTTTCATGAAATTACTTTATATAAGTAAATTATTTATAGTCATACAAAGTTGTCACTGTACGAATGTCACAGGTGATCTCGAAACATCTGGTGACTTTCAAGGATATCGAGGAGCTGCAGGTGACAAACCAGAAGCTGCTTTCAGTAGTGCGGGAGTTGAGTGAGAAGCAAGAGCAGGCAGAGAAGGAGAAGGGTTCACAGCTGGTGGAGCAGCTGGAGGGCAAGCTGCGGCTAGCAGAGCAGAGGATTATTTCTCTCAGTGAGTCAGAAGTTCACTATGTCAAAGCAATGGAGGTCATCAAAGGTCAGCGGGAAATGTACCGTACTCTCTTCCAGCAACAGGTGGCTGGACTGCCTCAGGCCAAGGTAACCACTTGATAGATTACTTTAGTATGACAGCAAAAAAATCAAACTTGTGATGACAAAGAGATAATCAGATAAAAATTAATTGTCTTATTTAAAGTGTTGTGTGATGCCTCTTTTTGTCTGCTGTTTTAAGATGTCTTTTAATAATCTTGAAATAGCTTATTTATATTGGTTACTTAATTTTTAAATATCACTCATTTCAAAATCTCAAACAAACCAATAATAGTTGTACTTTTTATTTCATGAGGCCTTATAATAGCAAGGCTGTCTTTATCAAACACTTTACAAAAGTGTTAGTAAATTTTGAACCAAAACATAATACAGTACTGTAGAAAACCGTCACTTGTTTATTGTAATATTTATAGTTGCCAGAAGCATAGTTAATAAATTGTGAAGCTTAGTACCTACAACAAAATAGTTATATCAGAATTCCACTTTATGTGTTCAGAGTGAAACTAATTAAAACTGTCAATTTTTTGTAGATATAAATATCTTGTGTTGCTGGAGAATAACATTAAACTGTGTGCCTCACTCACAAATAAGAATGCATACACTAAATGCATCAACAGTTCAATTTGAGATTTTAAATGTAGTGGTTATAGTAAAGTATGTTTTATGTGTTAAGTTAATATAAAGAAACGGACGTAGCTAATATGTACGTGTGCAGGTAGAAGAGTTGGAGAACTCAGTGAACCAACAGCAGTCACCTGGCAGGGCTACCGTTCCGTCCACACCAGAGCTGAACCATTCTACTCCTGCCAAATCTACTTCTCCAGGCCAACAGGCCAAGCTTGAAATGGTACTTAATTTGGCCTCATTATTAAAAGCCCTATCTTTTAAATATACATTGTACAAGAAACAATGCTCTAAAACTTTAGGTTGTGTTGTACAAGTAACTTTGGAATATTTTTGCCTATACATGCAAGACCACATCTGCTCTCTCCTTGGGTTGCACAACCATTCATGAAGTACTGCATTTATGCATGAGTTTCCATTACCTTGTGGCAACAAAATATGAAATAAAAATGTGTTTTTATTGGAAGAAAAGACTTGTTGACGTTGATATACTTCATCCTGAAAACATTTCCTGTGTATGTACAAATGTGGTATCATGATATCCATATTCGTTTATTGTGGTTTTTCTATTGTGTTTGAACAATTTCTACAATCAAAGTTCATTATCTTAATTTTCATAGTAAATAATTTTAACTTAAGATATACAATATTGTTCTTTAGGATTTTGTGGAATGGGTTTTGGATACAGTATATTTAGGACTTCTACAGATTTTTAGATGGGCTCTCAATATTAATCCTTCATCTTACATAAAAAAAGACAGTATTGGCTAAATATTAGAAAATGAATAGAATTTAAAACATGAATGTCTGTTGTCAGTATTCAATTACTGATATCCATAATGTGTCAGTCTTAATAGTAGTTTGAAACATCCAAGATGTCCATACTTGTACTGTGTGTGCATTGTGATATTTTTTTGCAAAATTGTATGTATTGTTTTCGTATAGCTGGAGGAAAGGTTGAAGGAGAAAACAAAAGAGTTGCAACAACTACAAGAAGACTTCAACACCTACAGGAAGGAGAGGTCAACCAATGAACGGATGCTGAACGAGTCACTGGAGAAGGCGAGGGATGAGTTGCGGGCTCTGGCAGTTAGTAAGACAGAGGTTGTGGCCAAGGCGGAGTTGGCTGAAGAGAGATTCAAGGTGCTCAAGGCCAATGCTGACTCATACAAATTACAGATCCAAGCATTGGAGAAGAAGAACAATAACTATTCTGTGACCGTTGCTAAATATGAGCAGTCCATCAGCCACATGAAAGATGTGAGTTCCAAGTTCTAAGTCTTGTTTCTGGAAACAAAGACCTATTAAATGATAACTGTAATTGATATTTAATTTGTATAGTAATAGATAAAGCAGATATTACCCCACTACTAGTGAGTCATTGAAGTTTTTGATCCTATTCAATTTAAGTTCTTAAAAATATCTGTTCAATTTGTTGAGGGTTTATGGCTATGAATTATTTTTGGTCAGACATTTCGTAAAGTATACTATGTAAGAAGTATGAAATCACATAATTACCTCAAACACAAAGTGATATAGTTACAAACATCACATCACAACTTTTAGACAGTTTGTGTCCGACGTGTGCTTTTATTGTGATCCCTTACACAATACAAATTGCTAAATGGCATAACTAAATGCCAATACATGGTTATGTAATTGATGTAATATGTCCGCAACTACAACACAACTGGTGTAAGTGACAACCCTTTTCACTCTCATTCAGGGTGTACTTGTGCCTCCAATTTCTTCTAATTAATGTGGCTTAAAATGCAGGATTTTCCAATAGGTATATAAGGAGTTTGTAATCAAACCGTTTTTGTCAATGTTTATTTTAATTTTATGTCCGTAAATAAACTAAGCTATAATTTCAATAAAAAATTTAATATTAGAATATTTTATAATTCCTTGTAGATTTTAAAATAAAAAAAGCGAGTAAAATAAAAGAGAAAATAAACAAGACAACAACTCTTCATAGTGGTCATAACTAAGTTGGAAATTATGTTTGTTTTATCTACTGTATTTTTGCATTACAAAAATTAAAGTAATTTAATTGAGATTTAGTCTAATAAAAGTTCAAATTTATTGTGTTATTTCCATAAACATATATTATTCTTTATCAATTTTACTGATTACTTTTCAACCAATTTTATTAAAACTGCAATATTTGGTTGTATGTTAACTTTTAATATAAATGAATGGTACAATATCAAATGTTATTGTACATTCAAATGTACGAAATAATCATTAATAATACTACAAATATTGGGTTAGATATTTTTACCAAAATAAGGTTTTCTGGGTATTTATTAGATAAATGTTATTTAATAACATTAATACATACAATTGTTTAAAAATAATGTAATTAGATCCAAACTTGATAAAAACATGATGCGGAGATTATGTTCCTTAACCTGATCTAACCTCAAAAACAATTCCACCTGTCACTCACTACTAGTAAGTTTATTTACAGCTTATTAAAACATACCTCTTTTCCAGGAATGTGTGGCAGCCAATGCTAAATTGTCCAGAGCTGAAGTTGGATTAGAACATTTACGGCGAGAGTATCAGGTAAGTGTGCTTATGAAGCCTTACTTTGGTTTTATTGTCATACAATAATCCTAGCCTTTGAAAATACTATATTCACTTAATTTATATTAGCATAGCCTTTATACTTATCCAATAACTTAATCTCTGCACTAGTAACACACAATACAGAACAGGGTTAATATTTTTCCTTAACATGTTGACTTTGGCAGATGTCTCGGGGCACGAAATCAGAGTGAGAATACTCAAGATCACTCAGTACAAAGCTGCAGTGAAGGTACTAAGGGCTGTTTACCCAAACTAATAAAAGTAAACACATAAACAAGATGGTACAGAACCAATAGAACGATAAAATCCAAAAATTGAGATAAGTTTTTATTGAAGGTTCTTATTAAATAATTTTTTTATGGTTTTGAATTACTTAACTAAATTTGATCTTATTTCAATTGCTGTATAAGACTAAAAATAGTAATGTTGGATGACAGCTGTTGAAGGAGTCTGAGGCTCGGCTAGTGCGGGAACGGGAGGCGACAAAGCGGCAGGCCAGTGGGCAGGCTATGCTGATGGCCAACCTGGAGATGATCAAAGCCAGCTTCGAGCGGACTGAGGCTGAGAGCAAAGTCAAGCTGGAAGCCAAGCTGGAGGAGGCTCAAAAAGAATGTTCTGCTCTTAGAAGACGGCTTCAGGTTTGATTTTTCTTGTTTAGGAGTATGAGTAAAATTAAGTTTGAGTAAAAATAATCAAAAAAGCTTCAGCAGATAAGATGTTAGTTTTACAATAATTGATAGTGTGACATATTGGCAGTGTAATCTTGTTTCCAAATGGTAAATTACTATGGGTTTAAATATTGGCTGAAATAATATTTTTTTCAAATTGATTATAAAACATCTTTTGAGTATGCTTGCAAATGTTTAAAAAACACGATTATTAGAAAACAAATATAAATATGTTATAAATACAAATTCAAATTTCATACAAATAGTAATATTTAATAATATTTGTCCCTTTGACTATTCAATTAGTATATTAATATAGTGATTCAAAAATTAACATTAAAGATAACGTTAATGTAGCAATAAAATTTATTTTTGTATACAAGAGACAATACTTAACATTACTTATGTACTTTTTATAAATATAATTATTTGTAGGGCATTGTGATGACACAAAATATAAACAATTCTTTTTATATTCTAGTAACATGATGTCTTGATATCATGTACTCTTACTTACATTTGTAACTTCTTTGACACAGTTAACATAAGTATTAAGTAAAAAGGTGTTTTGTCTGTTTTAATTTTCTCATTTTACCAAACTGACATTGTATTAGCAAATACAATGTCTCAAACTGATAATGGGGTATACAAATTCTTTTAGAGTGTTGTCAAATAAAATTATAGAGGTTTAAAAGAAATAAAAGAATCAAAATTAATATAAACATTATTTAGGATATTTACCAGTAATGCATGTACTGGCTTAGTTAATATTTAGACGCTTATACATTTTCACATAAACCACTCAGGTTGTTCCATAACAAATATTTCAACAGAAAATAAAAAAGGTCAGATTTTGAATAATCATATACACTTTTTTTAAGATAAAAAAATTGTTATCAAATACCCCTAAGCACTTTATAAGTGTTATCAATGAGAATTTTTATTTCATCTAATGATGTACATCCTTTTGAACATAATATTCTATTCCTTTTGTTATATATGCATAGTAAAAAATTTGATAACATTAAATAACAACAGACCTAATATTGATTTTGTAATTTAACATTTATAGAAACATTAGCATCTTTAATCCTCTTTAGTCAAAACTCACAGTTAGAGTGTGTGTGTGTGTATGGCAGGAGGAGCAGGATAGGTTTAGAGAGAGGACGGACGCACTTGAACGCTCTACGGAGGCAGCCCGTAGTCGGCTGGATGAGGAGAAGGAGATCTCACACCAGCTGCGTACACAGGTGGAGACCTTGCGGCAGGAATTGCGAGTTAGTAAGGAGGCGGTAGAGCAACTCAACACCAAAGTGCGCACCACCTCACACAAGGTGGTCCCTGACCCAGAGACTGGTGAGTAAACCTATTGTTCTTAACTGATTTTGGTGTAGATCTTGATGTCTTCTTTTTTATGACTTTTTAATCCTAGAATTATCATTTAAGCGGCAAGCACTTAGGGCAAATTAGTAATAATCACTTTGGTGATTTTAATATAATTTCAATCTTGCAAGAGTAATGGACGGTTTGTTGTGACTACGGGGTCTGTATAATAAGTAACCGGACTGACTTCAGGAAATTTTTTATTGGCAAAATATGTACAATTTTTCTTTAGAAATCTTCAAAGTAGTCCCCATTGGTGTCGATAACACGCTGATACCGTATTTTCCAATCCCTGAACGCTCCCTGGAAGTCGGCAACCTCGATGTTGTCTGGAGCCCTCGTCGTAGCACGTTGAACGTTTTCCAGAGTCCCGAACCGCGTCCCCTTAAGGTGTCTCTTGATCTTGGGGAACAGAAAGAAGTCCGGTGGTGCCATATCCGGGCTGTAAGGAGGCTGTGGCAACGTTGCCCTCGACTGTTTTGCCAACTGTTGGGTGACGAGCAGGCAGGTGTGCGACGGTGCATTGTCGTGATGGAGAATCCACGAATCGGCAATCTCCGGACGGACTCGGTGAACCTGGGACAGTTAGTCGACGGAGCACCTCTCTGTAGTACTGGCCTTTTACAGTTTGACCGGGTGGCACAAACTCTGTGAACAATGCCTTTCACGTCAAAGAAAGCAATGAGCTTCACCTTCAAGCAAGCAAGAAAGCAAGAAGTCGACTTCACCTTCGATTTGCTCATGCGCGCTTTTTTCGGTCGTGTTGACACCGGTGTGTGGCACTCCGAACTCTGCCGCTTCGTCTCAGGATCGTATTCAAAAACCCACGTCTCGTCTCCTGTAATAACGTGGTTGAAAAACTCTGGTTCGGTTTGCAGTCGATCAAGGATTTCCGAAGCGACAGCAACACGACGCTTCTTTTGCTCATCAGTCAGGTTTTTGGGTACCAGCTTCGCGCAGATCTTCCTCATGCCCAGATCGTTCTTAATAATATTTTGAACGGTCATCTTATCAATTCCGACCTCATCTGCGATAGCCCGAATGCTCAGACGACGATCACTGTTCAACACATCACACACTTTTTGCACATTTGTGTCCGTGTGACTCCTTGATGGAGGACCGACGCGCTGTTTGTCATGGACGTCATCGCGGCCGTCCCGGAAATTTTTGTGCCACTGAAACACCTGAGTTCTGGACAGAGCATCCTCACCTTAAGCCTCTTGAATCATTTGAAGAGTTTCCGTGACCGTTTTCTTGAGTTTGACACAAAATTTAATGCTAAAACATTGCTCGATCGTACTCTGCATTTTCACTCCGACGGGGTAACTGAACATGCACTCCGCTCTCGCTCGATACTAACTCTCCAAGCGCTTGGAGGCAACTGCTGAAGCCCGGTTCCCTTTCACTAGACCCCCCACCACCACTACAGCACCAGATACCGGTTAGCAGACGCTTTGACGGAGCGGGGCAGGCTCAGTCCGGTTACTTATTATACAGACCCTGTAAACATGTGGAACAGTACTTATCTAAATTATTATAGTGAGATACATTGTTACTTCATTTTAATTATAGTTGACTTATAAAATTACTATTGTTCTAAGATTTGTTGTTATTTAATAAGATACAGGATATTAGCATGATAATATTAGTTGCATGTACAGTACACTGTCAGAAATACAGACTAATGTGATGGATGGTTGATTTGGACTGTAAAAAATATGGATTTATCAGAGGTTGTTGTGACTCATTAATTCCGTTGTTATCGCAGAGAAATATGACAATGTGCGGTGGGAAATAATGGTAGAAAGCGTATGCGGTAATGTCTAAAGATAACAATAACGATGTTTGAATATTAAACATTTAATAAAACATCATTTTATATACATACACAATATAGTAGGCTATACTGTAAACTAAATATAGTTAAATCAAATTACATCTAGGAGTTTTACAACTAAATTAAGTAAAAATATAAGGGATACACATTATGTAGTTGAGAATAAATATATCACATATTCACTGGTATAAAATTAAATTAAAGAAATAGAACTTATTTCTTGGAGAAGCCAATAATGGGCATCTGCTTCACTGTTTTGGCTTGTCTTTTTGCTGCAAAGTCTCTCTCAAATACATAATGTCGGCTGCGGATGTTTTTTCTTGTTGAGTGATGTGTTCTAGTGCCCCGTCAGCATCTTTAACTTAATTGTGGGATACATTTTCCTGGCCCTCAGGCATTTCATCTTCCAAAGTTTCGTTATTTGTCACCATTTCAACAATATCATTGTCTGTTATTTTGTCTTTATTGTCATCTTTTCATCCACTCATCAAAGTCTTCATTTACTTTGTCACATCCGGGAAGTTTTTGTAACATTAAAACATTTTCTTTATCCACTTAATTTTCTTTAAACTCCTCTCCATCAATTTCTTTAAACTTGTTGCAGTCATGTTCCAACAGAACCCTCCACGTTGAAACCATTGCCGTAGGAGTGAATTCTTCCCATCCTTCAGCTACCCACCTAATTACATCCAACATATCAATTTTCTTCAATGTACAGATGTAATTCTCATCATTATCTATTGCCAAAATTAAATAATTAAAGGCGGTGGCGGTATTTCAACTTTAATGCCTTAAGTATGCCTTGATCCATAGGCTGGCAGAGGACCATGACATTTGGAGGTAAAAATACAGCTTTGATATCCTTGTCATTTAATTTGTTAGCCATTGGGTGTATTGAGGCATTATCTAACTAAACAAATAGCTTTTCTTGCCAAATTGTTTTCATCCATATGCTTTTCTCCTGATGGCACAAATTCATTAAAAAACCAATTCTTCAAAATTGCAGAATTCATTCACGGTTTTTTTTGTTTGTATATCCAACTGACAACACATCATCTAACAATTTAGTAGTTAATATGACATATTATAAATAGTAGCCAAATTGCAAAATCATTGTTGTCATTTACATAACACTTTCAGGCAAACTTCTTTATTTCATGATTTATGTAGTCACTAAATGGATATTGTAATTCTCTTCCACAACCGCATAACAATTTCCTCCATCACGTACATAAATGAAACCATTGTACTGAGCAGCGAGTGCCCAAAAATGTAGTGCGTAAAATATGGGCTATGCGGACTATTTGTGTTAAAACTTTTGTAATTCATATGGCATTTTTTATTTTATAATCGAAGCTACGGAGTTTGTATTAGTGCATCTGAATTTCTAAGAATGTACTGAATATATAAATACATTTTTATGTTCCCATTAATTTGAGTCTGGCCATGTATGAGTGATATGTTTATTCTGTGGTGTGTAGAAAAGCGAGCATCACAGCTAGAACAGCAGCTGGCAGAGAAGGATGGAGAACTAGCCTGTCTGCGGGAACAGCTAGCTGCAGCTAAGAAACATGCCCAGGAACTCTCAGACATCGCTCAGAGTTCGGAGAAACAGCTGCTGGAAGTGACTGCCCTGCACACTAAATACCAAGAAGATTCAGAGGCCAAGTAAATACAAATGTTGTTCTTGTTACACTTTTGAATGAGTGTCTTTTTGTTTTGCTATGGCATTCATCTTTATTTATTGTAAAACCCATTGTAATTTATGCAGCTGGATTTATTAGGGAATATATTGAGTATTCAACACATAATGTGCCAACTTTTATATTTACTTAGAGCTTATCATGTAACTGCGGGACAGTTGAATATCAATCTCAAAGACAGTCAGAATAGTAAATAAGAGGTAACTGTTGCTATTAAAGTTTTATACTACGTAGTTTCTGTAGCTACAAATAGCGTGGTGTTAACACATGTCCTTTGGCACAGAAAATACTAGATCTGTCATAATTAACATTTTTCCATTTATGAAAGTAGGAAGACTGCAGAATATCGTATACACTTTTAAGTATTTTTTACTTTTTAACAGTTAAATTTATTAATAGACTTATGTTTGTGTGGATGGAAGTTTTTTTCCATAAATTCATCAATAATAATTCATTAATATTTGTGCAAATGCTTAAAATTGTCAACAACACAAATTCTGAGAGTCCGTTAGACCATCACTATTTTAAATTCTTATCATTAAGAAGAAATGTTTGAATCAAGAAATTTCATTTTGGTTAGTTATTCAGTAGTCTATATTTGATTGTAGATTGAAAGTACTGAACGCAAGAGAGGTTGAAATGAAGAAGGCTATAGTAGAGTTGGAGGGGCGAGTGGCCAGTCTATCCACAGCCCAACAGGAGTCTGCTAGTAGTCTGGATGGTAGGCAAGAGGAGTTGACCTCGGCCACCACAGAGTTGGCAACACTGCGTGCTGAGGTGACCACCCTGCGCCAGGAGCTGACAGCCACCCGAGTCGCTTACCAAGCAGCAGAGGAGAAGTACAGTCATGAGATGCTGCTGCATGCTGATGACATGCAGGTAGAATCTCAATCCAAATCAAGTTAATTTGTTAGATAAGAGAAAAATTATACATTTTCTAATCACTGTCCAGATAATGCTAGAATGGTAACTTGTAAACTATAATTTAAAAATAGTTTGGTCTGGAATGGTAGAGAAATAGTGGAGTAGTTTGTGTTTAGTTTCTGATAGTATAAAAAATATTAAAAATTGCTCTTTTTATGATGGACCTCTTAATCCTCTGCATTCAAAAGCCTCTTAAGTTAGTAAAGCAAGATGGGATACTAATCATAGTCTGTTGACAGAAGCGCAATGGTTTTCTGCCAGTTTGTTGCAATTAAAATATGTGAGATGTAATCAATTTTAATAATAATTCATTTTATTTAGAGCTAAATAAAAATATGCAGTGTTGGACTTTTATATAACATCAGCTATTTTTTGTATCCCCAATCTAAATTTTACTGAGGCCTGAGGGTAAAAAGGTCTGATGTGTCAGACCAACAACTTAGTTTGTTGATGTAAGTTTTTGTTACAAGGTACTAAACTGCTCTCATGAAAATTTTAATATTATCCTATTTTAATGAAATCAGTTCAGCTAAATATTTCTCTGATTTATTATTAAAAATATATAAATACAATGGTTATCAGAGAGTAAAGTTTGGTTTATTGCTTTAGTTGGTGTTGCTAGAGCTGCCATCTTAGTGTCAAAACATTTGTATATTCACTTTTCATCAAGCTATTATAGTAGTGTGCTCCTACTTAGCACTCTTATTACTGTACTAAAATGTCCACTATTGTATAAAATGCAACAACTTATGAGGTGTGTTCTGTCATTAGGTTTTTGTTGGTAAAAAGCCATAAACCAATTAGAATTATTTATAGCCAACATTGTGATGTGAATTGAAAAGGAACAATATGTGAAACTCGAGAGAGACAATAGTGCTTTTATTTTAAAAATGGCTTAATTTTAATGTTGATTATAGGAAAAAGTAACTTAACAATATACCTTTCAAATATCCATAGCAAAGTTTTTTTTTTCATTTCAAAGTGTCTGTTATTTTCTAGACAGCACTGTAACAGAAAATAGTTTATTGCATCACTTATCTAGCCTTATCTTTCCTCAGTCCAGAAATTGTTTTGAAATGTTGCTTTACATTGATTGTTGAATTTTCAGGCAATGAACAAAGTGAAGAAGAAGCTGAGTGATGTGCTGGGCCGAGTGTCTGCCTTGGAGACCGAAAGGGATGAGGCAGTGGAGGCCCTAAGGTTGGGTCGTGAGAGTTGGACAACCAGCGAAACAGGACTGCGTAGCCAGCTAGCAGATCTCAATGAGCGGTTACTCGACCTCGACAAGCAGAACAATCTATTGCACGAACAGCTTCAGGAGTTGGGTCTGAAGGTTGCAGTAGTTCACTCACAGGGTAATGTGTCTTCTGCGTCTCTGGACACTTCAATGGATGACGACACCCGCAGCTCTGATCATTTGCTACAGGTACTCAAGTATATTCGGCGTGAGAAGAACATAGCGATGGCTGAAGCTGAGGCCTTGCGAGCGGAGAGCTTGCGACTAAAAGCTCAGCTGGAACTGACCAGTCGACAATTAACTGAGGCACGGGAATTGCTTGAGTCTGAGCGCAATCAGAGTCAGGTCCACCTCGTCACAACAACCAAACACGAGGAACTATTACGCAAGGTTGGAGTCATGATTATATATTATATTTGTTTTCTTATTATTTCATTTATATGTCCGTCTACAATTCAATATTAGTTTTTATATTTGCAAGTAAAGTGTTAGATAAGATTTTTCATGAGATTTATTCTACCAGTTTAACAAATGATTTGTGTGTAGGTGGACACACTGAATGCCCTTACAGACAGCAATAGAGTATTGCGGGAGGAGAGGGACAGGCTAGCAGAGCGGGTGGCCACCCTTGAACAGGAATTGGCGAAGATGGAGACAGAAGTTGTTGTGCCTTATAAGGAGCAGGTGGTCAAGTTGAAAAATCACATAGAACATGTTACCACCGAGAACACAGCCATCAAGGCTGAGGCTGCCAGGTAAGTTGACATCTTAGTGTCTAAACTATGGCCCGACTGATTCTGTATGAGGAATGTATAAAACTCTCTAATCCATAGCTAGTGCATTACTCAAAATGTTTCAGTATTCATTCTCTTTGGGTTGTACATAATCTAATTTGTTCTCCTGTTTGATTGATTTTTTCATGAACGACTGCGACTTTGTGTAATTATTAATAATTCTATTTTCATTTTGTTTTAGATGGAAAAATAGGGCTAACTCGCTGATTGAGAAACAGAACAAAAACAGTCCAGAAGATTTCAAGCGGTTAACCTTAGAGAAGGAAAATTTGACTAAACAGCTAAATGCTGCCAATGAGGAGTTGAAGAATGTGAAATTAGAGAAATCTAAGCTGGAAGAACAAGTAAACAATGTATGTATTTTATGGGGTTTTAGTGTGCACTGAATAAAAATAACAATTAACTGTGTGATGTTGATGCTTATTATATAGATATATATTTTTTTTTTTTTTGTGTGTGTTTATAAACAAACTCTTGTCAATTATAGTTGAAGAGAGAGCAGCAGCAACAAGCAGAGCAGCTGGCCTCAGCACAGAAGAGCCTGGCTCAGGTGAAATTGGAGTTGGCTGAAGCACGTACCGATATGGACAAGAAGGCAGAAGAGCTAAGCAAGATGAGCCAGGACTTCATTGCACAGGAGGCGGCTCTTACTGACATCAAGAGTAAGGAACTCCAGGTAGGTTCTGATACATCTTTGAGGATATCTCTCTACCTGTAGTAGTGAGAATAATAAAATATTCTTATCAAATTTACTGTATTCTCGTCAATATCATCTGGTGCCTAATAACACTAACTGATTTGGTTTGGTTTGTTGGTGAAGATTCGCCAAATAGCAAAGAAGTACAAGACACAATACCAGGAGCTGGTGAAGACCAACGAGGAGGACAAAAAGAAGAAGGAGGCTGTGGTGATGAGCCTAGAGGAGCAAGAGAAACTGCGAGAGGAAGGCAGGCAGGAGGCTGAGAGTAAACAGGCCGACAAGGTCAAGCAGCTCACAGACCAGGTAAGTTACCCTCACCTCACCAGTTTATAAGCATTTTAGTGTTCAAAGTTGATATTAGCTTTTGCGCTCTACTACCATTGTCCCTCTAAATCGTATTGCGTAATTTGCCTATGCAAAAACCTGAGCTGCGCAGCAAGCACCACCAAGGTGCACCATCAATATTCAGTTCAATACAAACATTTAATTTGTATACTAAAAAGAAATTTGATGTTATTCACAATGATTGTATTCTAAACTGAGATTTGGCAGAAATATTTATCAAATTTCACAAGTAGTATTGATATGGATAAAGGAATTTAGGAAGTCAAAGAGGCAATCTAGCAACACTGTGACCAATCCTACAATATACCTTATACCATTTCAAACACCAAAATAGTATTGGATTTACTGTCTGTCTGTTGTTTGGTTGATCAGCGACTGTACGTGCAAATAGAAATAATGCTCAGGAGACAATTCTCACTTGTCAGCTAACTGGTTTATAGAAATTGTTACATTTTTTTAGTACGTTTACAGTGTATAATCTTGTTTTGAAATTAAAATATTTGAAAAATTTAATCACATTGATTATACACTGTACATTGATATTTTTCTTATTGACCATAATTCATAATTTTTACAATTATTACTATTTCTCTTCATATCTTAGTCCATTGTTGAAATAACATGCAATACCCTAACAACTAACATGTAGTGCATAACCTTTTTATTACATTTTAAAATTTTTCTCCAGATAGATGCTAAACAAATTAATATTAAAATGTTTTAAAACCCTTCAAAACCATTTGAGAGTCCCTATTAGTTTAGAAAATAAATTTTTTCCATAAGCCATTACAATGTTGGTAAAAAAGTGATTATTTCTTGAGGCATGAAAAGGTGAAAACCCACGACCCAAAAAGAGTTAGTTACATTAAGTTCAAATAATTTGTATTGCAGAAAGAAAACAGAATTTGATATAGTATTGATACATTATTTTTATAAGGACTAAGAAAATGATTATTATATTCATTTGTACGTACAGAGAACATTACAATTTCAATGATGATCACAATGACTTTTAACTTACCAAGTAAAAGTCATTGCATTATTAGGTGGACCAACATCTGCCATTCCAGCTTTCCAAATATATTATGAATGGAATTTTGTTATTTTATCAATTTGTGTATTGTTAAATTAACACTTTAGTTGCTGATATTGTATGTAAACCTCTGCCATGTTTTTACTTTGTTGTACAGTACATTTTTCTGTGACATTAATTTAGCGGACATAAAGTGAAACCAAGTGTACTAAAATCATTGTTAATACCAGCCAGCATCAAATCACAAGTAATCTTGACATGTTAAAAAAACACTCACTAACTCATAGCATTACTAACAGTAGAACCTTAACTGTTTGTATGAGTCTGATAAAAAGTACTTGTTACTGTTGTGTGTTACCAACTTAAAGTATTATACAACAAAGCCAATATGAGCAAATCATCAATTTTGTGTATGACAGGTGACAACCACACAGACGGAGGCCACCAATCTACGCAAGGAGAATGAACAGTTGCGACTAAACAGTGCTGACAAGGAGGAGCGTGCCAAGGTGTTGCTGAAGAACGCTCGAGCTCGCATCATGCTGCTAACTGAGGAGAAGCGGAAATTAGCCACAGAGAATACCGAACTCAAGACCAAAGTTGATACCCTGGACCGCAATAAAGGTGACAAGTTCTTTAAGGTCACTTTTAACTAAACTGTAATGAGTGAAACATTACTTATGAAGTGTGAAAAGCAAATCTCTGCAAGACTGACTTTTATAATATGGTTAAATAACTTTCAATATAAGTAATTATTTTTTTACATCTATGAAACAGTGAATTCACAATACCATCAAATGAATCAGTGTTGGGGTACCATTGTAATGACGGTAATCCAGGAGCCGAGAATTAATTTGTAATGTCAAATGAAATGCAAATAAAATTTTGATTGTTCAATAAGCAGACTTGAAGAATAACTCAAATAAAACATAAAAACACATGATCCTAACAGATGTTAATTAGTGAGAATAATACAAACAAATTCTTAAAATTTGATGCTTAAAAAACAACTCTTCATAGTCTAGAAACCAAGAACCAATTTGAATTGTATAAGCACACAACCTGGTTTTTCTTGAAATCGATTTATAAATTTGACCTAAGGAAGAATTCGACGGTCAGCCGCACTAGTTTTGGTGGAGGTTGTAATGGAAGGGTATCAAAAGAGTTAAACAATATTTTTCTCATATCATAATTTTTTAGTTAGACTTTCCTAAAACCAACCAGACAAGTGTCTGTATGGTGTATGCCCTGTATAATAATAAAAAGACCAGATAAACTGAAAGTTAAATAACCCACACTCCATATTCACTTAGTACTTGTTAAAGTCATTTTAATTAAAAGACATCATCACTCCTGTTTACAAAGCATGAGGCAGTAATACAGAACAGAACTATTTAGCAGGTTGTCACCCTTACATTTGCAGGCATTATAAGAAGCAGCCATAAGTTATCTATGTATGTTGTGCTTAGCTCTTGTGACAGTGAACAACTTGTAGGAAATCTTTAAGTTTTTAGGCGCTTAAAATGTTGGGTTGTTGTCTTGTGTTTTTTTATATGTTAGTAATAATATTACTAACATATAATATTTTATTTTATATATATATATATATATATATATAAAATTCATGTCAAATGGCTTTTAACAATGTTTAAACTATGTACATTAGTCCTGATTAACATTCTAGATTAATGAACAGTTGGACTTACCAAAGTGAATTACCCTTGTTTTTAAAAGTTATTTTGTTGTATCTTAATTAATGTTAAAATTTTGTGTAATTTCAGATGATTCTGATGTACGTCAGAGAAGAGCAGACAAGGAAAAGGCAGATTTGTTAGCAGAAAAAGAACGGCTTGTTAGAGAAGTAGATATGCTCACTCAAAGAGCCAATTTATTGCAAAGACAAGTGGATAAGTTGCAGGTAATTTCTAACTTCAACCCACGTATATATATATATATATATATATATATTTTTTTTTTTTTTTTTTTTTTTTTTTTTTTTTTTTTTTTGGGGAAAATTTGAAGCTGTAAAAGTTTAAGTAAACAAACTTTAACTATATTTTTACTTCATTTGTTTATTGTTCAAATAAAAATTATTTTTTAATGGTTTCAGGGAGGAGTGAAACCTTCCACTAGTTCTGGAGTGGAGAAGAGCTCAGTCGAACCTCCAACTGCCAACATCAAACCCATGGCTGGTCCTTCATCTTCAGTGACTAAACAACAACCGGTACTATTTGATCTTCATTCTGTATCAGGCTAATAAGTACACCGCACTTGTTATTAAAGTATGGTTTTCTAAGAAATTGTAGACCAGGTGATGTATGATAAACACTGTAAGGATCATTGAATCCTTGGCATAGGTCCAAAACCTGCTTTGCCTGAAATTTTCAATCATGTTTAATCATCTAAACTTTTACTAATTCAGCTCTTTCTCATTCTGTTTGTTGAGTTTCTCACTCAGATATCTTATGGAAATAAAATGTTAATATTATTATACTGAAGTGGAAAAAAAAGAAAAAGGCTACATTTTAGTAGTCCTCTGAATAACAAAAAGTGATGATCCTGAGTTTACAGCGTATGTGCATCATCACCTGGTACTCAGCAGAATAAACAATATTCAGTAAACCTAGTTTATAACAAGTGTTTTTAAGGTACAACAAGAGAATTACGTGATACGAATTGTATCATATCATTTTGAACATTCCATTTTACTTATGTCGAAAAATACAGATACAAGCAGTGTATTTTGAAGATTTTTCCATCAAAGTCAAAGTCAAAGTCAAAAGTTTCTTTATTCATATACATCAAGTACAGAGATAGTGTCAAAAAGTAAGTTGTTACATTTATGTGATAATAATAATCGATAGCATCAAAATTCATGATTTGTCTGATAGTTTGAGACATCCAGATAGAATTCTTGAAGTGTATAGATGGCCCGTTGAGAGAGTAGTTTCCAGAGTGCAGTCTTCAGTTCTTTTCCCTTCTTCGTCCGTATTTCTGTTGGTAGGCAGTTGCTCAGCTTTCTTTCCCATGTAGGTCGGTTTCTTCTCATACTGCGTTAAGTGGTGAGTGGGAAGTTTGGTACATTGTTGAGTTGCGTGTGTTGTAGTAGTGAATGTCTTCAAGCCTTGTAAGGTTTTCTCCGTCCACGTTACATCACGAGTTCTTGGATATAGAGAGCTGTCACAGTCAAGATATTTAGGGTTGGGAAAGGCCTCTCTGCAGCTTTCCAGGGGATGAAGGTTTGTAAGGATTCTAATTGCCTTTTTTTGGAGGATTAGAATTCTGTTCATGTTGGTTTTTGAGGTTCCTCCCCATACAGCCAGTCCATATCTTATGTGTGTCTCAAACAGAGCGAAGTAGGCAGTACGTGCAGTAGTCAGATCTCCGATAGCTTTGATCTGCTTGAGGGCATACAAGCTTGAGTTCAGTCTGTTACATAGCTGGTCAATATGAGGGTCCAAGATAAGTTAGAGTCAACTAAAACCCCAAGGAATTTGGTTTGGTCAACTAAGTTCACTTCTGGTAAGGAGTTTTTATTTGCCCTGATTCTTCTTCCAAATCCTAATTGGCTAGTTTTGGAGGGGTTCACCACTAAGTCGTTTCCATCACAATATTGATATGCCATATTGACAGCAATATAAGCATTCAGGCACAGATTTTCAGGAGAATGGTTGTCGAGGATTAAAGTTGTGTCGTCTGCGTACATCAAAGTTTTTAGTGTATTCACTTAAGTATTCTGGGAGGTCATTAGTAAAAAAGAATGAACAGCACTGGGCCCAGCACAGATCCTTGGGGCACACCTCTTTGGATTGGCAGAGGTTGCGACCGAAATGCCTTGGTGTTCCTTTTACTGTAGACTTAATTTCAACTACTTGACTACGGTCCTTTGAGGTAACTCTCAAACCATTTTAGGGCCGTTGCTGTTACAACCCAGTGCATTCAGTTTCTTCAGTATGAGGTCGTGTCCTAAGCAGTCGAACGCTTTGCTGAAATCGAGGAAGATCGCTGTAGTTAGGTTCCCATTTTCTAAGCTGTCAATTACTGATTCTAGTAATTCAATCATTGCTGTGGTAGTTGATTTACCTTTGACAAACCCATGCTGAGAGCTTGTTATCAGGTTGTTGAGTGTACAGTGTTCTAGAAGCCTGGTGAGTACTACTTTTTCACAGAGTTTTTGCGACCGTTGGGAGTAAGGATATGGGCCTATAGTTGCTTAATTCTGTTCTACTACCAGTCTTAAAATTTTGGATATATTTTGGATATTTTTTAAAGCGGAGGGAACGTGGCCTTCATTGAAAGATTTATTGAAGATGTCAGTGAGGGGCAAATTAGTTCTTCTGCACAGTGCTTTAGTACTTTTGTGGATATGTCGTCAATTCCTGCTGAGTTTTTTGGATTTTAAGCTTTTAATAATTGATCTTAACTCCTCTTGGGGTGTGGGTCTTAATGATCTGAGTTCACTGGTGTGAGTCCCTCCAGGAGTTCAACTGGTCTCCTGGCAGTGCCATTATTACGATCAATGGTGGAGTATTTTGCAATGTTGGCAAAATAATCATTGAACTGTTCAGCTACAGCATATGTGTCTTCAATAAGTTGTCCATTGATGGTCAGTTTGAGCTGAGGTAAGGTGTCTTGTTTTTTTTTGATCGGACACTATTAATCGTTTCCCAGATTGTTTTTGACTTATTTTGGGAGTTGGTAATTTGATCTCCATCCCAGTTTGATAGTAAACAATTCCTAATTCTGAATTAGGATATAATTCTTGAATTAACCTATAGACATAGGATTATGTAAGACTCAATTCAGCCCTTAAATCAATGAGCAGTAAAATATCTGTGGATAAAGGGAGCATCAATCAGGAAATGAGTAATCAGTTAAATCGCACCTTGTTATCAACATATCTGAAACTGTTCCATAATCAACTCACATTGATGTCATTAGTCTGCCATTTGGTTCTAACTCATTTATTTATTTATTTCCAACGGCAGCCATTCTTAAAATTTTACATGCAAATACAAGTGCACAAATTAGTAAACAAAAATACTTACGCAAATATTAATTTAAAAGGTAATAAATACGCTAACTAAGTTATGATACAAGTTGGAGGAAGGCATGCAGTGGCAATTCACAGGCCATACTCAAGGCCAATTCTTGAATTGTTTTGGCTATGCAACCATTAGAGAACCAACAAAACACGTGTTTGTATTATTTCTCTTGTAGTTGTTTTATTTTGCTGAATATTAACAATATTCAACAGCCTTCTGTTAGATGATTGCAGTTACATCAGCATGAGTAAACAAAATGACTAGACTTGTTTGATGGAACATATTTGTTGCTATTTACATTAGTGACATTAATATTGTTGTTTAATCAAATCTTTGTGATTGTGAAATAGTATCTCAAAACTGTGATAAGTTGTATACACAACAGCTCAGGACAGGGAAACTGACTCCTGGTTGGAAAATTGGTGTTTGTTATCTGGCAATAATAAATAATCTTGAGTATAAAAAACAAAACTTATATTTACATAAATAATATTACAGATTCAGTGTGAGTTTCATTATCGATATGTTAAATGAATTGTGAAGATCTGACAGAAAATTCGGTAAGATATGATTAAAGACTTTACTACTATGTCTATGCACCAGCTTTCAAAACAGTATTGCTGTAGGTGTCACTACCTTTCACACTAAAACAACTGAGTTAAACATAATACATAATTTTAATCCAAATCAAAATTGGGTGAGAAATATTGCAGAACAGTTAGTTTACACAAATACCTGAAGATGAATTCAAGGACTCTGTGACATTTTTCATATTAAATGGTTGTTTGCACATGTCCAGTTAGAATGACCATTCTTTATAGATATGTTATTTTATAACAGGATTCACAATACATGAGAGGTTTTCCACTTATTACTAAATTTCCTCTCTCCCATAGAAATGGTACTGGGTCTTCCTTTTCCTGGCATATTCTATAACGTACAGCGGTTCTGAATTCATTAAGGTTTAAATTTTCATTGTTTACTTACTAAAGGATGTTTCCAACTGAATAAGGAAGAGATAGACATGTAATTTTTTAAATTATTCTTATCTTTAGTAATAGATTATAATATTGTGAATGTATTTTAAATTTTCAATTAGATTGTCATTGTTTGTTTTGGCAGACACAACATTCTGTGACAGTGACTCCATGGAGAGGAGGTGGTAGTGAGACTCCGTTTGCCAGTATCCGGCCAATGTCCTTGCAGTCCCGCACTGTGGCTGTGTTACCTACCACAAACCAGAGGTGACCATCTCACTCATTCATAGTACTTAAGTGTGTGAACTTGCTCTTGGCTGTGGAATAGTGTTTGTCTTATATGAGTGTTTAACTGTGACAGCAGCCAAGCAGTGCTGGTACCACCACAACAGCAAATGGTACACACAAGCACTGGTACGGTGGAGGGCTTGTCGTCCTCGCCCACCTCGTCCCACACTGATTACATGCCAGCCACCAGCTCCGGGGTTGTAGTCACCATACGCCAGGCCACTGTGCCTCCCACACAGTTACCTCCCCCATCTGCAGAGTCCACTCAGGTAACTGTTTTAAGTCAGAAGTTATGTTCTATTTTTATGAGAATTATAAGTAGAACTATGTTTTGTTTTGTAAAGAATGAAAAAACTTATGATATGAATTTGAGATGTCTATTTAATTTTCTTATATTTTTTATTAATTTGTGCGCATTACAGTAGATGCTAGAGGTACATAACTACAATTTCAGTGATTTGTTCAAGGTGTTTAAAAAATCAAAACACTAATAATGGTGTTACATTAATTAATCTCTTGTTGTACGGTATTTGTTTATATAATTTGCTAGGACAAAAAGAAACTAGTAAAAAACCAGTTATATGTTCCATGTTTGATAAGACTGGCATTTTGTAAATTCAGTGCCATTTATAAAAGTTTTAAAGAATTGTTAGTCATTAAAACCAAAAGTCACTGGGCCTGAAAAATAATATCAATTTGCCTGTTTTGTATACAACCAAATTAAGGTTGCGGTAACTAAAATACTTTTTACTGAATTGTATAATATGATCATCCTTATATTAGACAGAATATTGAAAAAGAATGTGTCTCTAAACACACTTTCTTTATTGATTCTTGACAACTAAATATTACATCAAAGCTTGATATACTGTATTTAGTCAAGAGAGGGAGTTTTGCTTGTTTTAAAAAACTAACCCAAACATCTTAATCTAGATTAAGAGCTTTGAAAACCTCTTAAACAAAAATTCTTGTCTTTTATGGAAAAAATTGTTGTAACCTTCTTTAACTTTCATAGGCTTTAAAAAATATGAAACACATATTTAAACACATATCCTGTTTAACAATGCCATATAAACACACTAAACATAGACATTGAGCTGAATTAAGAGGAGAGCTGATTATATTGTTAGTCCTGTTCACCACAAAGAATCCTTACATTGAAAGACATTAAGAAAACGTTTTGAAGCTTTCTTTTAAACTAAAAAAGGTTTTAATTTTTCCTTTTAGCATTTAAGCATTACTTTAAGCACACACTGTACGTTTCATTACTTCACAATATTATGAAGTATTTGTACATATTACAGTACATGTACTATGTGTTAAATTTATACCTTATAAATCTCACTACTTTGGTATACCGACATTACTGACCCCACACGGTCACTAACTCTCCCAAAGTTGTCTGGCTGAAGTAAGTGTGTCCCAAACTGATTTAAATGAATTATTTCTCACTGAATGTGTTGTGACAGGACATGGAGGTGGAAGGTAGTCAGGCCAGTGTACAGGCTGGGGCCACTGCCAACCCACAGGCTCTGTCCATAGCTCTGGTGTTACCACAGCCCACTGCCCAAACGTCCTCGCAGACTACCCAAACTCAGGTAACTTACATATAATGATACCGTAATTATAAGTTTGTAAATGTTAACTAATCAATGCAATGTTTGTTTGTATAGCAAGTCCAATTTTATTCAAAATAGTTTTAAAAATATTGTTGTTATCCTCATGGAATAAAGAAGTAGATCAACTAGTCATACTTAAAATGTTAATAATTTAGTTATTACTTTTATAATTCTGTGAAGTCAGTTATATATTTATTAACCCATTAATCACTTATCACGGTACCGTCTCGTGACAGCCGACGCGCGGGGTACCAAAACACTTATCAAAAGACGGTACCGTGAAGACAACATAGGTTATTTAATATTTGTTCAAACAATAACATGGGCTCAAAGAACAAAGTTTATACATTAAAATTAAACTTAAAAAAATGTACTGTACATATAAATTTGTATTAACCCCATAACAATAGGAGCGTGATCAGCATTTTGGTACCTCGTCGGCCATCACGAGACGGTACTGTAATGACGATATATGTTATTAAATATCCGTTTAAACATTAGTATGGACTCATTTAATAAATTTTATGTATTAAAAGTAAACAAAAACATGTATTATACATATAAATATGTATTAATCCCAGAAAATGAATGTGAATCAAGGTAATAATACTATACACTTGCGAATTTTGCGCGTTTGCTAGAATTTGTGTAAAGAGAACAAAAATGTTGCATTTCACAAAGATCCACGTAAAATTGTAAAAAATTAAGATAATCAATGAAATAACATTTTCCACATAAAGAATTAAATTTCCTATAAAACTATACAAAATATCATAGGTTATAACTTTGTTTTGTAGTAAAAACAATTTCTTGCTTTCAAAATTTGCAAAACATTATTACTTTTAAAAATTATTCTTGAAATTAAAAATTATAGACTTAAGTGCTCATAAATTACAGTATATTATAACCTGTTTTATTCACTATAAAACAATGGCTCAGTCAACCAAATGGCAATAAAATTGAATGTTTTGTGAGAGTTTTGCTAAGTCCTCCTTGCTTAAGTACAGGTTTTTGTACACAATGTACTCACTATGTAACTTTAGAGAAAGCTTGATATAAAATTAAATCCATTGAATGTTTGTAGTGCCTGCAAGGAAGTGCCCAGGACTCGTCAGTAGGATCAGCATCAGCCAGCTCTCAACAAGAGCAGCGAGAGAGTGCTGAACAGAACGTAGTATCAGCATCAAACCACGTTCCCAGCGACCAGGGACTGGTGTCTGCCAGCAGCAACCAACAGAACATGTGCAGCACAGTTCCGACCTATTACAGACAGGTCAGTTTATCTTTGACTTATATCAGTGTCAGCATTGAACAACGTTTCCAACAACCTGGCACTGGTGCATAGGGCTCATAATTTTATTACTTTTGTAAACAATGAGTATTTAAGTTTTGAATAAGATGGGTTGTTACTTGCAACATTAATAAGGAAACTTGTAAAAGCATTATCATTTAAATTTTATCATTATGTTTACTTAAAATTCGTTAAACAAAATATCTTACCCAAAATAGGTTTTTCAATCAAAAACGCTTTGGGAATATCAGTAGACTAAATTCAATTGAATCTTAGACTTAAACGTGTAACATCTCATACTTTGAAAATAGGTCCTCAATTATTGGAATATTTTTGAATAAGTAAATATTTATAAGCTTACCTTAGAATAAGGATAATTGTATTCAGAGCTATAATTTAAGGTCAAATGTATCCTACTCCTTTCTGGATCTGCCCATCATTCTTAATTTTACATTATTGCACGATTTTTATCTTACATTTTTGGAACGACACTTGGATTGTCTTATACAGGAACTTGAAGAACCTGTGCAGGGTGTGGCCAGCAGTCACACTACAGCTACTGAGCAGTCTGTGGTGGCCAGCAGCGAGTCCCAACTAGCAGAGGCTAGCAACTCTGCTGAGCAGTCTCCAGCAGCTGTGAGTACAATAGACATAGTAGCCACTTTCCTCTGCTAATGAGCTTGTGTCATTGACATATATACTGATTTACGATTGCTTAGAGTAGAAGCAAAATCAATTTAGAGCTGCCCACAAGAGTTTTTTTTAAGATTGTACTAAAACTTCAGATAAGGAGTAATATATATATATATATATATATATATATATATATATATATATATATATATATATATATATATTTATTTATTTATGCATCGTTATATATTTTTGTTGAAAATTACAAAAGAATATAACTAGGTCATAAACAAATATTGAAGTTTTATTTTTGTTATGATTAAATTATCACAAATTATTTTTTGTGCAAAAATGATTTCAATAATAAAGTACATCCAAATACATTGAACCATATACAACTGACAAAATAAAATATAAGAAACAACCCATTAGTTGAGGAGATTGTAAACAACTAACGAATCCATTTTTACATTAAGAATATACGAATTTCCTACATCATACTTCTTCTAACAAAATTGAAAAAACTATAACTTTTCAGTGAGAAGTTATTAAGTGAAGATGTTTGATCAACACAACATTGTGAATAACAATACAAAGGATTAATTTTTTCTGAATATTGAAACCAGTAATATATTTTATTGATCAGTTGGCACTGTTTTTGTTATTTTTAATGATAATGGATTATCACAGTTTCAACTGAACAATTATACTAAAATCTTACAGGTTTAGCAATTATATTTGTTATTTTCTTAATAACACTGTTTGAAAAACATAAAAATCCTTACCTGTAAATACATTTATAATTCAGACACAATTATCTTAGTTGTTATAATTTTTCTCCACTTTAAACCCTTGTTTACTACATTTCAGTCAACAATAGATTTATTCACGTAGTCAAGAGCAAGATCTGAATGCGGGACAAGGACGTGAACTCAGTTTTCTCTAAAATTGAACTTTGAAAATGTATTAAGTTTAATAGCAATAACAACAAACAAATGTAATGACATAAAAATATTACTTATAGAAACTAACATTAAGTTAATGGGTTTTTAATGCAGTGTTGCTAGACTCCTAATAAAATCATAGACTACATAAATAGGCTAATGACAAGAAGAACTATATAACAAGTAACATGGATTACAGGTGGTAGCAAGCAGTTATGCCAACAGCAGTAACACAGTAACCACCTCCCAGGCTGGACCGGGCACCAAGAGGCTCCGCGATGCGTCAGGCCCCGCAGAAGAGGATGCCTCTAAGTCGATGCCACCCGTAAGTGTTGAATACTGCTTCTTCTTTAATATCTAGTTGTAAACATGTCAATTTGATTTCTTTTTACTAAATACAATGTATGATGTGCAAACAAAAATAAAAAGAAGTAAATCAGATTGATGATTTGAAAATTATATTTAAATAAATTTTACTTTTGGAAAGTGAGCATTTCACTTAGTTCCCTAAGCACATTAGTGAAGCATTTCACTAGAGAGACTGCAAATATTTCATATTTGTCTATCTGTTCACGATATCCCAAGAATAAAGTGACCTGTTGGCTTGAAATTTTGTATTAAGTTTCATTTCTATGATGGCAACATCGAGTTTAATGATGGGTGCATGTCACTTAGTTTCTTAGAATTGCTACATGAAACCATTTTCTTGTAAAAATAATGTCAATAACAAATTCAAATTTCTAGGCACATACCTAGTGATAGACTGAGCTGACTAGAAGTGACGTAGTGTGCCCAAAAGGGTTCACTTCTGGTTGGTCTATACCTGCCAGTAGAACATTTACTGGTTATAGCAATAACTGATGTCACTTAAATTTGAGCAACCCAATGAATGTTTAGGAGTGGCTCATCACTAACCGCAAGTGGAGATAATGGGGTAAAAAGATTGATCTATAAATACTGTAGACTATGACTCTTGCAGTGGGTCGGCCTCCTTAATGTTAAGAGGTTTTAAAGCCTAAACACTAAACATAAGGGAGTATGGCTTCCCCTCATGACTTGTTCACTTTTGAATGGAAGAGGCTGGAACAGAGCTAGCCTCTCCTTCTTCCAAGATGACATAACTTTGATAGTACCCGTCCTTATGAGAGGCTCGTTAGGTACCCTCCAACCTTACTTACTCTTACTTACTTACTCTTACTTACTTACTCTTACTTACTTACTCTTACTCCTGTGGCCACTCGAAACCCAGATGGTTTTTGACCTCGCCAACAATGTCTCTCCAACTTCCTCTATCTTGAGCCACTTCCAGTGTAGCGCCAATCGTTCTTAAATCCTTCTCCACCTGATCTCTCCATCGCATCCTAGGTCTGCCCAACGGCCTCACTCCCTCTGGTTCCCCTCGCCACACCTTCTTTATCATTTTATCTTCTCCCCTACGGGCAACATGGCCCATCCATCTCATTCTTTTACTCCTGATCAGTGCAATCACATCGGGATCTTGGTATATTTCTTTTAATTCTCTGTTCTTCCTGAACCGCCATATGTCTCCTTCTTGAACTGGTCCAAAAATTCTTCTTAGTATTTTGTTTTCAAAGGTTATTAACTTTTTTTGGGATTTCTTTGTGAGTGCCCATACTTGTGACCCGTACATCAAAACTGGCAAGATCATGGTTTTGTAAATTCTTAATTTAACTTTCCTCATTAATAGTTTAATAGCTTTTGAGAAGTTTTGCAAGGCTCCAGTATGTTCTATCTGTTGCTGCTAATCTACATTGGACTTCAACTTCTTCTCTATTGTCATGTGTTATCGTCATTCCTAAATACTTAAATTCCTTTGTAGCCTTGAAATCATATCATGTCACTCTGGAGCAGTGCAAAGGTCCTTTTAGGACTAAGTGCAATGATTGTGTCCTTATCTTCTTGGCCTAGATGAAAAAATACTGGCTAGGGTGGGATTTACGCTTGGCAGTAACAAGTTACTTAGTGATCACTGACCTCTCATTATGTCAGAAGTCGCTTGCTATATTCTGAAGAAATTTAGAATAACAAAAAATTTGCAAAGGAAATATGTGTTTAAAGCATTTTCAATCAAGTATGTATAGTGTTTCTTTTTGTTTCCATGCTTATGTTAGTTTAAGGATTTAAAATCTATGGATTGTTTTCAATGTACAAACAGTTCTCAAGATTTCAGAGATTTCATTCAAAGTTAATTTTTTTAAGAAGCCTATAAATTGGTTCAATACAGTTCTTATATAATGAGTGTACATGAGCCCAAGATTATAATTAGTATTTTTTATTTATATAGATTATTAAAATATTTGTTTTGATTCAAATTAATGTTTTGTTTTTGTTTAAATTCAATTAAATTAAACATTTTAATATAACATTTTCTACTTTAACATTAATAAAATTGACTTGTTTTATCACAGGTTTGTAAAATGTTGGCTGTTAGTCACTCAGATTAAACTGTGTGATCATTTCAAAACATTTATGTATATATAATTTACAAAAAATTCAAAATTCATCTCTAGTAGGAACTTGGCAAAGGACCAACATTTTCATATGTTTATTTTAACTTTTCCAAGGCCTGATAAAATAGAGTACCAAGTTTATAGAACAACACATTATACTATTTTGTGTTCTCTCATTGTTATCACTCAATAGTACAGTACGTTAAAGAAATATCAAAGTTGTAATTTGTAGTTATTGTGAAAGATTGATTTCTCACTCAATGATAGATAATGTTGTAATGCTATGGTTTACCTACTGCAGGCTAAGCGCGGACGGACAGGTCCAGTAATGGAGGGAGGAGAGTGTTTGCTACGAGCGGACGGGCTGGAGGTGGAGTATCAGGTACCGACGTCCAGCCAGCGGGATCAGGAGGACGATGTCATACTGGTAGACTCAGAGGAGGAAGAAGAGGAAGATGACGACGAAGGCTTGCCAGATGACGGAGTAAGTTTTAGTACACATAACATAGCTATGATGCACCTTTCATGAAGTGCAGCTTGTGGAATCTGATACTGTCACAGATTTTACTCCCGCAAACTGGAGTTACGTTAGTCTGAAGACATCTAAAAACAGTCATTCACAAAGAAGCTCAAAATGATCTCGGAAGAAGAAGTTCAATTTAAATGTATGTTTACACACCCAGACGTGTTGGACCAGGAGCTTTGTCTGAAACCAGTGCAAAAATTCTTTAGCTGTCATAATTTATATGTAAATACAGACAAGACAAAGTGCCAAAGTAAAAAAAAATCAAAATAAACAAGTAATCCACTCATTAAAATTGAAGGAAAAGAAATAGTATTTGTCAAGGAAGTTACATTTTTGGGGCTAAAAGTTGACAGTAACTTATTATGGGATGATCACACCAAAATAATTATGAATAAGATTGATTCTGGCTTGTACGCAATAAGGAAAATGTCTGATACTGATACTTTAAAACTCATTTTTTCACAATATAATTATATGGACTGTATGTATATGGGGCTTCTAAAATGAAAATCTTGATCCAATACTAAAGTTCAAAAAAGATGTCTGAAGCATTTAAAAAATTGTTTAATTTGTAAAGAACGTTGTAAGAAATAAAAATATATTAATTATATATCATTTATATTTTTAAAGCCATCATGTATGTTAAATATCAAATATCCAGCAGTAGTAATATGGTGCATCACTTGGACACTAAATATAAAAATAAATTTGTAGTCTCTTTTCATCATTTGGAATTATATCAAATTAAACTTTATACGTAGGAAATAAATTTTTAAGAACAATTTCTGAGTATATAAAAAAGTTATGGTAAATATATTTGTTTTAAAAGAAAGTTGAAAGAGTTTTTGGTTGGGTTAGCTTTATATTCTTAGAAGAATTTGAGTAATTTCCCTTAAGATCTTTATATTATTTTTGTAATAGTTAATGCATATTGTTTTATACTCGTTAGAGATTTGTTAAAAATTAGATTGGAAACTTAAAGAAAATCTTCAAAATAATTGTTTTAAATTGCAGGGATTGGATGATGGGCAAGAGTTCGAAGAAGAACCTGACAATGAAGAAGTCTACGAGATGGAGGTTTACAGCCGAGATGACCCGGTAAAGGTTCTAAGTTATTACTTTTAATTTATTTACAATATTTTGTTTCTAGAATAAATTATTGAATAAAAAATATTCATAATTTTGAGAGTTGTCTATGAAACTACACAATAAATCAGAATTAGTGGTAATTTTTTTATCTCCTTTGGAACCAGTATAAATCTCTAAATATTGTAACTTTTATTTTTCAGGAAATTGCTAACTACGACATCGGTGAAGGTCCAGACATAGACGAAAATATTACAAACCAAGATAATAATGAAGTTGAAATTATTGGTATGTTAATTTCTTTTGGATTATTATGATATAGTATCAAGTTCTACATCTAAAATTTTGAAAATTCTTATTTTTTTATGATATTATATAGTTTACAGCAGGCCATAAAATCTCAAATATATATGTTACCCTTTTAAGGATTGGCAATTAAAATTTTCTCTGCTGATATTGATTCTATAATCTATTGATAATTTTCAATCAGTTGCTATATCTAACAAGAATCATTTATCAAAAGCGTGTAAAATAAAGAAAAGACATGGTTTGACCAAATTTTTTTAACATTCAATTATATACTGTAGAAGTCACGAGATGACCCCTGGTCTCTTTTCATACTGGAAAATTGAGAGTGCTAATCGCCTCTCTTGAGACTCTAACTATAATCGTGTGCTCTAATGTTGCAGACGTCATTAGTGACTTAACCCTTAGCGAGCCACACATAAATAACCAAAACTACTCCTAAGAGCCATACACTGTAAAAATAAAAAAATTCCCACATACCAAAACCATTTTTTTTTATAATTCTTATAACATAAGAGGTAAAAAAACTACAAATTTTTTTTTTTACACTTTATTGTTAATTTACAGCCAAGAAAAGGTAAAATCATAATTTCACTGAAAAATTTTAATTTAAAATTCTATGTGTTCATATATAAAATTAACAATAGTTGAACATAATTATTGTAATATTTTACAAAAAACAAGCATATAGTAATTTTTATTTAAAGGAAATATAAAGAATATAGTAAAAATGTTTATATACAAATTAAATAAAAGCAATGAAACTAAAAAATTTAAATTTTCCAAGTATAAAAATAATAAAGAACACACTACATTTTACAATATTATAACATGAGAAAACTTATAAATGATACTTATTGAAAGTGAGCTACATATATGTGATCCTTAGGCGTAGGTTTGTTGTGTGTGGTACAGCTCAAAACACAGGTCAGGATGCAAGGCAGGCTTCGACGCGCACGTCTTGCAGGCATAGTTCGTCTCACGACGCAACCCCCTCTTAGTGCACACAACACAACGGAAATACTTTGGTCTCTTCTCCAAAAAATGACGTCCAATAAGTCTTTCTTCCTGGGGTCCTTGTGTCAAACGTCTTCCTTTCCTCTTTGTAGAATTGGCTGCCATTTTCTCACTTACTAAGTCACATACCAGTTTTTTCCTGAACTGTTGGTGTGTTAGTGGTTTAGTGTTACTCTTTATTTGGATGTGTTTGAACAATAGGTAGGAATTTACAATTGATACTTCTAACAACCAAAAGAATACTTTTCTGTACCATTTTTTTGTTTTTCTCATAAACTGGTAAGAAGCGATAAAATGGTCGCTTCTGTCAACTGCGCCCATATGCTTGATATAATCTAGCACTACATTTGGTTTTGCAGTAGGGGGTTTATTTGGCCATTTGCTCGCAACCTCTGTAGTCTCTGATCTATTCCCTTTGCTCTTAGTACTCAGCATGTGTACAACCCTCTTGTCTCTCCAAGATAAAACTAGAGTATCATTACTTCGTTTGGCCGAGATGTCCCCAACCTTCATTTTTTTGGATTGTCTATTCAAATCTGGTGGCATAGATGTACGATTAGGCATTACTGTCCCAGTCAAATAACAATTTATACTCAACAGCTCATCAGCTAGTTCGGGACTAGTATAATAGCGGTCCGTAAATACATGCAAACCAGAAGTTGGATTTTGCGGGTCTTTGTAAATGACAGACTGACACAATAATTTTACAATCTGTGTAGTTCTCAAAAGCGGGGAATTCAATATAATGTCACTTTTTCCTAAGTATGGCAGAAAATCGTAAATGTATCCATTTACACAGTCTGATAGAACGAAAACTTTCATGCCATATTTTGTGGGCTTGTTTGGATTGTAAACCCTGAAACTGACTTGCCCTTTGAAAGAAATAGTACTTTCATCCACTGCAACAAAGTCACTAGTTGTATAGAATAGCTTACATTTATCCCTTATGTGTTCAACTATTGGTTCTATTCTTTGAGTCTTACTCATAGGCGCTCTTCCATCAGAATTATTGAAGTGAAGACTCCAAAATATGTTGAGAAAATCATTTCTCGAAAATACATCTGCAAAAAAAGGAATTTTATCTTCCCATTTTGTACTATGGTAAGATGTAATGTCTGGAAGGGGGATAAAACCCATGTTTATGATCATTCCCAAAAATGCTTTGAAATCAATATCCGTAATCGGTTCCCACCTATTCATACGAGATTGTGGAGAATTTAGTTGAGACTTTCTTTCTTGGGCAAACACATTTGTTTCAGATACGATTTTCGTGATACAAGTTTCGTCAAAAAATAACTGGAAGTATTCTAAAGGACTTGTATCCTTATCAAAAGTGCTAGGTAATACTGGGCCTTTATTGATATTGTACAGAGGAATTGTATGAGATGGGCCTGGATCGTTTGTAGTAACATCAGTCCAAGTGCGTGGTCGGTGATTACGTCTAGGTCTAGGCCTACCTTGTATGTTTGGCTGCATTGGCGGTGGAGTAGCATTTTCCCTTTCAAGAGTTTCATTACGTAATGAAGGAGTTTCTAAAGGCTCAAAATCACTGTCACTAACACTGTCATTTTCATCACGATTATGTAAAATAATATCTTCGGCTTCACTACTGATCGATCCCTCTACGAGTGCACTGCTAAAAGAAGCGTTCATTATTCCTTCCACAAAGTCTTCAAACCCTTGATCGTCTATGTTTGCCATTGCTAAATGGGCAAATAATAGCTAGAAACACTTAGTATTCTAAAAATTAAAACTTGACAATAAAGCCCTGCATCACGATAATAATACATAAACTACACTGTACTTTGATTAAAAATATTGATTAATATATAAATTGAAATGAAAATACGCGGATCGAAAATGGAAGGGCGAATAAACATCTAACCTCACGGAAGGCTACAGGCAGACTGAGCGCGCGTCAGTATACGTCGTTGGCTCTGCGGGAGACAATGTACATCCGGCCGCCCGCCATTTTGTCGCTCGAACAAGAGCCGTGACCTTCAAAATAGACACAAACGGTTGTCCCTTATTTAAATAAACCTTGTTTAACAGTTTTTACTAATTTTGTTACCCAGAAATGCTTTTAAATTATATTTAAAAAAAAATATTGATTTTGCGCCAGTGGACGTCGTTGGCTTTTAGCGCTAGTTTAGGCATGACGTCTAGTAGCGTCATTGGCTCGGAAAGGGTTAAGTGCCTGCAAAATGAGGTGATACTGCTACAACACACTGTGTACTGGGCTAGGGGTCGTCTCATGACTAGTCTACAGTAGCAAGATTTCAGGATTATTGGAGAGTTGAATGTAGCATTAGTGTTTTTGGCAACACAATTGTCTACAACTTTTTTGATAAAATAAAAAGCAAATTAATATAATTTACTTTATTCATATGTATATATGACTAATTTGAATATTAGTAATCAACTTTAAAAGTAAAGCTGAAAGAAAGAATCATATTATATGTGTTGGATTCCAGAAAAAAGGTATAAGATTTTCCTTCAAGATTTCTCAATAAGAAAGCTCGTCAAATTTTGTCAGGGAGGAAAGTCATTGCTACAATTTTTTTGGTATGCTAAGAGAATCTTATCCATTGATTTTAAAGAATGTGCTAAGATCATCACTTCTGAAGCCTACCGCAACACTTTGAAAAGGCTAAAAAGAGCAGTCTGAGTCAAAGTCAAAGTATCTTTATTACATGATCATTAAGAACAGTAATTTGTCAGATTATAATACAAAGTTATTATAATACAATTGTAATATAATAGTTGTGAATTAAAAATTGTTTAAATGTTGAAGGTCATGGTAGTTCTTGTATTTGCAGATTCCAGAAACTCTTCTATAGTGTAGACAGGATTCTTAAGTAGAAATTCTCTAAGCGAGTTCTTCAGTCTGTCGCCTGTCAGGTTTCGGAGGAAGTCTGGAAGGAGGTTTTTTAATTTTCGGCCTATGTATGATGGTTTTTTTTTCAAAGAGGGCTGTTCTGTGTTGCGGAATGGTAAGCCTTGAGGCATGGCGTGTGGGGTAATTGTGAACGTCCATGTGAGTCTGTAGGTCTAATTTGTCGATGTGTAAGGTCGCTTCATAAATGTAGAGTGCAGGAACTGTAAGTATGCCTAGGGTCTGGTAGGCCTGTCGGCAGCTTTGCAGCGGCTCAAGGTTTGCAAGAGTCCTGACTGCCTTCTTTTGTAGTACAAGCACTCTCTTAAGGTTCCCTAACGAGGTTCCCCAGATTATGAGGCTGTATCTAATGTGAGACTCTACTAATGCATAGTAGGCTACTTTTGCCACTTCCAGAGTGCCAACCCATTTGATACGTTTAACAACGTAGATACCTGTACTGATCTTTCTGCAAATTTTGTTTACGTGATCTGTCCAAGTGAGTCCGCTGTCTATAGTTACACCTAAAAACTTAGTCTGATTAAGCACTGATATATTGGGGATGCTTGCAGGTAGGACTTTTTTCTTGCTAAAATGCACTTGTGTAGTTTTGTCAGGATTTATCGCCAAGTCATTTAATTTGCTGTAGGCAATGGCATTTTGTAGAGAATGAACAAAGTTATTATACAATTCTTCAGCTGAGCCATTTCTTAAAAGGAGAGTTGTATCATCTGCGTACATTATGCAGCTGGTACTGTTGTTTTCAATTAGGGCTGGGAGATCGTTAGTCAGCAGAATGAACAGGATGGGTCCTAGTACAGATCCCTGTGGGACTCCTCTTGTAATTGGTTTAGGGTGTGATCTGAACATTCTAGTGAGGTTAGATGTTGTATGCTTAATCTCCACAATTTGAGATCTTCCTTTTAGGTAGCTGTTAAACCACTTGTTTTCTAAGCCTCTTACTCCCAAGGCTGCAAGTTTTTTGGAGATGAGATTGTGTCCCAAACAGTCGAAGGCCTTGCTGTAATCTAGAAATAATGCAGTCACGAATTTTCCTTCTTCTATACTGTCGATTATGGATTCAACCAAGCTTATGATGGCAGATAAAGTTGATTTTCCCTTTTGGAAGCCATGTTGACAGTCCGTAATAAGGCTGTGTTTTGCAAGATGCGTCATTAGCCTCTTCAATACAATTTTTTCTATAATTTTTGAAAATGTAGAGATTAATGATATGGGTCTATAATTTTTGGGGTCAGTTGTTAGCCCCTTTTTGTGCTTGGGATTTACCTTGGAGATTTTAAGTTTTGTAGGAAATTGGCCTAAGGAAAACGATTTATTTATGATTGATGTAAGAGGTTGAGTCAATTCTTCTGCACAATGCTTTACAGTTTTTGAAGAGTATTCATCTGTACCACTGGATGATTTATTTTTTAGACTGTGTATTACTTGTTTTACTTCTTTCCATGTTGTGGGAGTCAGATGAAATGGTTGTATTAGAGGGGTGTTTAGATCCTCTCCTAGTCTGCAATCTCCCAGTTGTTGGTTGTTTTGCTGTATTGTCAGTTCAGCTATTTGAGTAAAATAGGTGTTTAGTTGTTCAGCTACCTGAATAGGGTTGTCTACCACTGCATTGTTAATGTTTAGCTTGGGACAGGTTTTACTAGGTTGTTTAGCATGGCTCTCTATATTTATTAGGTTCCATACAGCTTTGGACTTGTTGTCAGATGTCATTATTTTCCGGGTATTTTCATTTTGTTGTAGTGCTTTTAGTTTATTGTCGTACATCTTTTTCATATTTACCATAGTTTCCCTGTCTTGCACCTTTCCAGTTATTTCATAGGTGTTTAGAGCTCTTAAATAGGCAGCTTTCATCTCGGCTGATTCTTGGTCATAGTAGTGAATTGGTTTATTTTTACTTTTATTCTTCCTTTGAGGGCAAGCGATGTCAAGGGCAGTTCGCAGTACTCCTTCAAATATATTGAATGCTGACTCTGCATCTTCAGCATTGTGGACAGTATCCCAGTTTTGAATGGAAAGCAGTGACTTGAGCTGGTCGAGGTTTCTCCTTCCCATTTGTCGCCGTAGAGTTTGTGTATTAGTATAGTGTTTACTACAATACACACTGCACATTTGAGCTGTATGATCTGATAGTCCAGTTTGTAAAATTGTTGCACTAAGGTCATGTTCTGGAATATTAGTGTATATACAGTCAATTGAAGTACTTGTGTCAGGTGTAATTCGAGTTGGTGGTAAAGGGAGCCTTCTTATGTTTTGTGTTGCCAGCTTGTTGTCAAGCATTATGTGGTCAGGGTGGTTGGGTTTTAATCTGTCAATATTTATGTCTCCTGTCATAATAAACAATTTATTATGTGCTTGTATATGTTCCAGGATGTTTGATAGAATGTCCAAGCTAGTTTGAATGTTTACCCCAGGAGGGCGGTAAACACCTAGGAGGTAGAGATGCTTCCCTCTGATTGTTATGTGAGCCATTGCAGCCTCGAGCAGTTTTTCTTCACAGTAGTTAGTTATGTCAATAGCTTCTATACTGTTTATTAAGCTGTCCTTACAATAAATAGCAACTCCTCCCAATTTATGTTCTTTTCTGCAGTATTCAGATATGAGAGTGTATCCTTGAAGTTTTGTGTTTTCAATATCACTTTGCTTGAGACCGTGTTCTGTTAAGACTAAGAGGCTGGGACATATTTCACATAGTAGATGGTTCAGCCGGTTTATTTTTGAAATCAGACCTCTTATGTTTTGATGGCATATTGTTAGGTTGTCACTTTTCTCTGCTGAGTGTTGCCTAAAAAACAGTTTGTTTCTATTGACTCATAGCATTGTAAAATGTTGCTACTGCATGCTTCTGTCTTTCCTTTTGACATCACTGAAGGTGTGATTGTATCCTTCACAATATGATTTTTAATTTGATTTTGTGACAGATCTTGTGGCTGAGAAGGGGTGTAGGTTTGTTGCTTGTAGGATTGATGGGTCAGGTTTCTGGTGGTCGTACATTCCTTATAAAAATCAATGTGTTTTGAGAAGAACTCCTCAAAAGATTCCTTTGGCTTTATTTTGGCAAGTAATGGTGGTTTCCTTTTACCAGGTGTTTTGTGTGTTTGTTCTGTGTCGAGTAAGAGTGATGGCCTTCTCTTCTGGTACATGTTGTATTCGTGCATGACTACACTCACCCTTACACAGCTTAAACAACAAATTAACCTTTGGCCAAGTTCATATCAGATGTTTGACCATCCCTCTACAGCCTGAACTAGGCTAGCAAATGTCACCTATTTCCAAAGATGAATCAGTGACTAGCATCTCAGCGGTTTGCTGATGTCAAAGAGTTTCAAAATGCCATGACATTGAAAAGCAGCAGGTTTTTATGTAGAGGATATTAAAAATCATCAAACATATGACAAGTATAATAGAATTTTGGAAATTTGCCATCGTTATATGTTTCATAATGTATAACACTACATTTCTAGAGATGAAATCTATTCTCTTCACCAGGTGTGAAGACAATTTAATAATTTACATATACTTATACTAAAAATTCAAAAAAAAGTAAAGAAAGGCAGCATACCCAAAAACTGCAAAAGTGAACCCAGGCGTTGTGTGACCCAGGCCATTATGGATTACACTAGCAAAAGTGGGATACTAACAAGAAAACGTTTTGACAAAAAAGTAACAATGAAATTTACAAACATTTTTAATTGTGTAACCAAACAAGTTAAGTTATCTGTTTGAAAAATTCTGAAAAGCAAAACTTGAATATTTGTAATAAAGGCCACTTTTAATTTATAGTGATTCGTAATTAAATTACTTCTAAATCATTTATTAAATTTTATGTTAATTTTCTAAAAAAAATTATTTTTTATAACTTCACATAGTTACTATTATATTAACAAACAGTGTACAAAACTGTGTTCTATAAGATTAAAATTTATTTGTTTAGATATTCAACGTAAAAAACCACCACCAATAGAGAATTGAACAGATATTATTACAACCATGCTCAAAAACTGTATTATTTATTGTTTCACATAAATTGTGTCACTAAAACTGGGGCTAAAAGTGACAATAGCAATTAATTGTTCTCTTTAATTGTTGAACTATCCAAATCATGGTGAACAGCTGGAGATTTGTAACTTTTATAAATTTTAGCAATAATAAAAAAATTATAGTAAATCCTTCTAAAACTATTTTTTTTTTTTTTTTTCTTAAAAGGTGAGTTGGTCATCATTCCTGACTTAAATTTTAATAGGCACTCTTACAGACTCTACCTTTTAAACATTATTTACTATTTGAGATGATGTTTCAGATGATAGTAACGAGGTGCCGAACCAGTCGGAGAGCAGCAGCAGTGGTGTGGTGGAGACTGGGGGTGCCAGTGAGGTGGGCGGGGAAGCTACCAGTAGTGGCCAGGGGCGACGTGATGTCAGTGTCAGTAGCAATCAGGCGACATACACTCGGCGAGCTTCCGCCACCCATATCCCTCCTCTCAACAGGCAACAACAACTGCTTCTGGTCAGTACCTCAGTTACAGTTAGTCCATACAAACTGTACATAGAGAACTGTACACAAAGTTCTATATATATATTTAGTATTCCATAGAAAAGTAAATGATAAGCAATTGATGATATTAATCTCGAGTAGTGTCTAAGTAAGACTGTGGTTCTGTGATAGACTCAAATAGTTTTCTTTTAAATTCTGATAAAACTTAGAATATATTATTTCAAATAAGAGCATTTAATTATAAGAACGATGTTAATGATAATGATTGTGTTACTTACGTACAAATTTTGGACATTTTCAATGATGAGCAGTTAAATTGGTATAGTCATTTAGAATATATAGCGTGCAGATTATATAGGGTGTTTTTCTGCTGAAGCGTTTAACATCATATGTGACACCCAGTTATGTCTAAACAGCCTTGTTGCATGTTTTTTAATCCGCCTTTAGATATGGCCTAATTTTATAAGGAAACTATTCAAGAATAATATGATGTTTTGTTGATTCAAAAAAATGGCAGTAATTAACAAAATCCTTAACAGTTGTACTGTGTTAAGTTAAAAGATTTATAATAATTTGAAACATATCAATAAGTAAGATGACAATTTATTTTTAAACAAATGCTTTTGTTGGTTACTTCATAATCCTTTCTATGCTATAGATGAGTTTTTTATGCTTGAAAACATTAAATTTAAAAAAATATTTTACTTTGCATATAATTATAAAAACTATGAAATCTCATTAAATTGTTTATTCTGTGTTTTAGTATAGATTATAAATTTGTATGATTTTAATGCACGATTCAAAAATGATCTATTCTGTGTTTTTATTTAAATTGACAGATTTGTATGATTTTAATTTTCTTACCATTTTATAAGCTTCAAATAGATATGAAATGTTTGTGAGTTTTCTTAGGTTAATTTTGTGACCTAGCTTGTGGCTGTGACTTTGACTTTGTTGATAATACTTGTATTATGTAGATAATAAAGATGTTTCTGCGTGTGTTGTTACAGCCTGGTAGCTACGAGGAGGTAGGAGATGATAGTATAGTGCCCAGCACTCCCACACTGTTCGTGCCACGGCGCACTGATGGCTTTGGTGAGGCTGTCAGTTCTCCTCATGTTCCTTCTGCTAGGTTCACCTTTTCTGACAACAATCCTCCTGCGCCTGCTACAAGAGCTGGTAGGTGTCCATAAGTCAACTATAAATGAGTTTAAACAGTGTTAGTATCACAGATGTGTGAATCAAATAGCAATACAATATCGAATCACAATTCATTATTTGGTGGTATTTAATCATCCAAAAGGTGCGAGATTGTAACATATTTAAGTGAATACTTCTTACCGATTGTAAAAATAAATGAACTAAAAAATATTTGTCAACTAGTCTGATTTATCGCCAATAACGAGTTTAAGGCTCAGGCTTTAAGTATTTGTAAATATGTCGGTGATAGGGTAGAAATTAACTTAGTCTTTGTGAATTTTGAGTTTAGCTCCTGTTTTCCTTCCTCTAAATGTAGCATCTGGAATCTGATGCTGTCACAAACTTGACACCTGGAATCTGGAGTCATGTTAGTCTGAAGACATTAAAAAAAGTCTGTGAAAAAGAAGCTCAAAATGGACTCTTTACATCATTTTGACATCAGAGACACATGGACTACAAAATATTAAAATATAGTGTGATCTAGGTGGATAGGCATTGTCATTGTCTCATCAGGTGCATAATTGAGTGCATTATGATGTTTCTGTCATGATCTCTAAGCACAGCGGAGGAACCATGTTTTCTACACATGACATAACCATGGTAGAAATGTTTGATTCAATGTGAATGTTAAGTATAGCTTCAGTTCACCTTCCTCTTAGGGTACGGTATGGAATCTGACACTGTTACAGACTTATATATTTTTTAAGTTTTTTGCACTGATATTTATGTTTTAATATTAAATGAAATTCTCACTTCTCAGGAAACGGTTGAATGAAAACCAGGATGATCCACTGGTTGCTATAGGTGTGGTATGCTTTGGTTGTATCCACAATAATGTATTGTACTGTTGGCCTATTGCTGCACATACTTATATTTCCAACTTATCCTAGAGCCAAATTTACATTTTTGATATTTTGTCCTGCAGCACTTCATTAACAGTCTGTTTCTTTCCTTTAATATATTTTTCTAGCAGCATGTCACAGCTAATCTTTGTTATAGATAGGAATGGGACGAATTCAATACTCAATATCTGAATACCTTGATACTTACAATATCAACAATCCTCGATATCAAAATTCTTTCCATTCAATTGGAATACCAGTGAGCTTCCCTTACTCATGGAAAATAGTTGATGGGCATTACACAAATTACCCATCACTAAAAGGTGTTTTTGTCATATTTTGTGTATTTATAGATGTACAACTTTGAGAGAAAAATCTTGAGATAGCAATTAGGTAGTATATTTTTTTTTAATTCTTTTAAACATAACATAACATTTATTGTATTATGTAAAGGCATACTAAAGTTTCAAATAAAAAATTGAGTAAGCCCATAAAAATGAAAAACTGCTGAAATTATAGCAGTATGTTTGTTTTTAAAAACTCATGATTTCTGCTATTTTGGTACTATTTTATTGATTGAATTTAAACAAAGTATTAACAGTCATTCTCCCACGTTTCATATAATTTTTCACTGTGCATGATTATGAATATCTTAAAATATTAGACTAAAACTGGAGTAAATTAGTTACATTTTTATTACAAGTTTTAAAGTGGTCATATGAATTTCGATAATTTGAACATGATTTTGGTGGGTGTAGTCCCCCAATTAGAGCTTGTGATGTTGAGGGAAAGAGAACTCATGGGCGTTGCACCATATTTCCTTCCCACTATTTTCTATCTATGTAGCTAGTTGGCAATGAAGGAGATTGATGGTTTTGCTCATTGTTCTGTAGGTGTTGCCCAAGTAGCATCTGAAGGAATGGATGACACCAGGATGGACCTGAGTCAGCTGGAAGACTCTGGAACTGGAAGAAGTGTGCCATCAACTCCTCTCCAGGTTTCCCCTCAAGGTTAGCTGTTTGGTTTGTTCTTAAATCTGAGTTTTTAAATTATGTTGTAAGCATTTAGTTAATTATTCTTAACATTTTCCTACAATTTTAGAACCAACGGCTGCTGAGGTGGGTCAGAGCATGTCGACTGAAGACCTTTCAGAGACTAACAACAACCTGCACATTCCCTCTATTACCATTACTGCGGCTCCTATTGTTCAAGAGATGCCCCCACCTGCAGGTACAGTATTTGTCAAGAGAAAATCATTCTACTCTAATAAAATAAGACTGGCTATAAAAATAACCATAAAGATGTATTCTATTTTAAATTTGTTAATACAGTTTACTATGTTGATGAAGTTCTCTAATACTAGTGACATTCATGCTGATGTATCTTAGATCTAATTAAGGATACAGTTTTTGAAATATTAATTCCGAAATGATATGTGTTTCTCAAGAGAAAAATACACTATTTAACAATTATTGATAATAAATTATAGGTTTGCCAAAACAGATGGTTTATGATTGGCTAAAATATATTTCTGAAATTATCTTCGAAGGACTTCTCAAAATCCAAATATCGTTTAAGAAAGTCTTTATATTTGTAAACGAAGACTGAGCAAGGCAACACTGGCAGACTGGGCGATTTGCGCATTCAAATGAGCAGAACCAAAACTTGCTCAATTAAATCTATGTTAAAAAATTACATGTTTGAAATAGTGATTTACAATATTACACACCCAAGATAATGAAATGTATTTTTACTGAGGATTATGAGATATTGCCAAGCATTTCATTGGTCATTCATTTGTATAATTTTATTTTCGTCTCACCAATCCCATCTAGATTTAAAGCTATCATAAACCCTTATTTGTTAGTAATGTGTATTTGGTCATATTGAATACTTGAATAGCTAAGTGTTGAGTATTGGTTACAAAAAAAGATAATTTACTGAAGTATTTGTAATTTTTGTCAAACAAGAAAGTCACAGTTAAGTATACAATATTATTAAACTGTTGTGTGTCCAATGGCAGAAGTAGAAGACGCAACTGCAGAAGAAGGTAGAGATGTGCGTGAAGAAGATAATGAAGGGGCAGTAGTGGAGATGGATCCGGAAATGGATCCTGAAGAGAGTGGAGATGGTTTGTAAATTTGATTTATTTTTCTAAAACTTGCTTATTGTTGACATTAAAAATTTAATTATATTTTAATTAGATTATTTGCCTGAACCGAAAACTAATCTGTAACTAAATACAAAAAAAGGCATCTGTAATTACTCGTGTGTTTAATGGTTAATACTGTGACTGGTAGTGTATGTAGATTGGCTCATATCTTCCACAATTTTCAGTATCACTCAGTCTACTTGTTTCAGGGTCTCATCCAAATCCTTATATCTCCATCTTTTCACTCCATCTATCCTACAGTCTCAGATAGTCCTCCCATCTCTCTCCATTACTTGTTTATCCAATCAGTTCTACTCTCTTGTATCTTCATCATTAAGTTATATTCCCCCATCCTCTTCATATATCGAAACCACCTTATACATTCCCTTCTCAATCCTTTGTAACGCTAGTAACTCTTCAAGTTATTCAATTCTTTATTTTCTTTTAACTGCTACTCTTTAGCTGTATCCCACAGGCTTGAAAACCAGTTTTGTGTCCTTCTGTTCTATCATCCTAGTTTCTGCCCAATAAAAATACATAGAGAGAGGTGTAATATAGATATGGATATATGTGGGTGTCCTATAATATATCATTTATTTAATGTTGCTCATTGACTGTTGTTTACCATTAATACATTCTCTAAGTATTTAAAACTCTTTGTCCCTTCCTTTCCGATCTCCTTTCTTCTCTTTCTGTTGCTCATTATACTACCACATGATACGAGGTCCAATCAAAAAGTATCCTACCTTTTGGTGCAACGTAAAACTGAAGTTACCTGAAAAAAGCTGGCGTTAATTTTCTTCAAAATAAGCACCCTGAGAAGCAACACAACGATTCCAGCGACATTTCCACTTCTGGAAGCAGTCTTGAAAATCACTTTTCAGCATCGCCATGAGATCAGCCGTCGTTTTTTTCATAATTGCTTCTCGACTTTCAAATCTGGTGCCTTTCAATGGTTTTTTGAGGTGGGGGAAGAGCCAAAAATCGCATGGAGCCATATCTGGAGAGTATGGAGGCTGAGGAACTTGCGGAGTGCCGTGTTTCGCCAAAAAAGTTTGAATGAGCTGGCGCATTGTCGTGGTGTAGCCGCCAATTTTGAGACGCCCACAAGTCAGGTCTTTTGCGGCGAATCGCATCTCGGAGACGACGTTGGACACTTAAATAGTACTGTGCATTCACAGTTTGACCCTCAGGGGCATATTCATGGTGCACAACTCCACGGTGGTCGAAAAAAACAGTAAGCATCACTTTGACATTGCTTCGAATTTGCCTTGCTTTTTTTGGCCGAGGATCCTGGGGAGACTGCCATTGTGATGACTGAAATTTGGTCTCAGGGTCATATCCATAGACCCAACTTTCGTCTCCAGTTATTATCGATGTCAAAAAGTCTGCATCATCCTCACAACATTGCAGCATGTCCTCTGCAACATCCAATCGCCATTGCTTCTGCTCGTCTGTCAGCAATTTTGGCACAAATTTTGCGGCTACCCGGCGCAATCCCAAGTCATCCGTTAAAATTGCTTCAGCTGATCCGAAACTGACATCTAACTCAGTACTTACTTCCTCCACAGTCATTCGACGATTTTCACAGATCAAAACTTTTGCTTTCTCGATGATTTCCGGAGTTTGACTTGTTTTTTGGTCGGCCCGAACGCGCGTCACTTTCTGCCGAGGTTCGACCACTTTTGAAACGGTTATACCACTCTTTAATCTGCGTAACACTCATTGCCTCATTTTCGAATGCTAGCTGAATTTTCCGAACGGTCTCACTTTGTTTTTTCTCCGAGTTTCACGCAAAATTTAATGCAATAACGTTGTTCCACTTTTTCCGTCATCTTCACAGTTAGAGAAAACCGATACGCGCACTTGACTTATCAGTACATACTGACCCGTCTCCGGCGAACCAGTCGGGGGATCAAGATAAGACTTTGTACCTTTCCTTATCATAGTAGGAACTATTGTCGCAACAAATCTTATTTCATTATTGGCAGCAGAAGCCGCGATACACGACGAGGTCGGATACTTTTTGATTGGACCTCGTACTTGCATTAAATTTTCACATTGTCATTTCACTTGACAGGTCTATATTAGTCTATATTTACCTTACTTTTTCAATTTCCTCTCCAATTTTTCTCATACAATTTTCTGCACTAGCATATCTTTTTGAGAGGTCTATTGAGAATTTCTCAATAACTGTAAGCTTCCTAATTCAAAAGCTTTTTACGTCTTGTTTTATAAATTCTGTGGGCTACTGACCATAAACTGTTCCTAGATGAGGCACCCATCTGGCATAATCTTTTCACAAACCAAGATGCTCAACTATCAGATAGTGATGCAAAGAACAAAGCTGATTTGAATGTTTGCCGGCAACCAAGCAATAATGTCATCCAGTATTAGCTGTTTGTATGCAAAGATTATGTACCTCTTTAAAGATGTCACCACTACATCGATTGGCGTAATGCTGCAATCATTATCTCACACATTTTCACTTCCTTCAATCAATATTGATTGCTATCAACAACCATTTGATTTCATAACCATAAATACTTGAAATTCCACAATCACTTTTTCCACAGTTCAATTTTTTTTTATTTTTGTAAAATAAATTAATAACACAGTGAATCTCACAAACTGCAGCAACACGCAGTGCACTTTCAATTGTGATACACTTACACTGAATTAGATTCCTTAGAGTGATAGAGGTTGTTAGTTCAATTTTCTTTTTGTACACCCTTTGTATTAGATAAAAGAATTTATACTTTGTAAAGACTCATCACTATAAGGTTTTTAGGCAAAACATGTGCTTGTAAATATGTTAATGATTACAATAAAGTAACACACAGATCTTATCTGTTATTGTAGGAGTGAGTTCGGAAGGTGAGAAGTCAACAGCTGTGATAGACGAAGTAGAGGAAGGTCGGGAAGCGGAGGCTACGGAGACAGCATCTGTACCCAGAGGCTCTGGCACGGCACGGCGGTCAGTGAGGCCTGGGACCGTGAGAGGCCGCGCCACCCGTAACCCCCCTACCCCTATTGTCTGGGATGAAGATCCACCATCATCAGCAGCTGTCAGAGGTTACATTATATACATATTTATAAGTGTTTGTTGTTGAACAAATTATTGTTAACCCTTTGAGAACACTAGTTAGAGCAATAATTGCCGCCTGCAATATCTGAGCGAGAATATTTTTTAGTTTATTATGACTTTACGTCATACATTAGTAAAACTAGAGCATGTTTAGGCAACATTGGAATTAATTTTATTTGGTTTACTTTTACTTGTTGACTATTTGGCTATTGGTATTATTTCAAAATCTAACCTTCAGCTGAAGACTGGCCTTGAAGTCAAAGTAAAGTAAGCTGAGCTTGTTCATTTAATAGGAAAAAAACAATATTTTATAATTTTTTCTAAATTATCAAGAGTCTTGCTTATGTGCAATGAAGGTTACCATGGAACGTACTTGACAAAGCATGTTAGCATTAAAACTTATTCCCTTTTAATTCAGTGCAAATTTTATTAAGTTTTCATGAAAATTAATGAAGTTATGAATATTTTTCCAGGCATCAACAAAATTTTCATGTACTGATCAATTTAGTTTGCAGCATTTCTGCAAGATATCATTTAAATGGCCTCCTTAAGTATTTAGATACAAAAGCTAAACCTTATAATGATTCCATTTGTTGGAAATGATTAATTTAATTATTCTTTTTTTACTCATTATTTGTTTACATTCCATATACAACTTGAAAACTTACATGACTGTCAAATTCAAAAAGTTTCATAGTCATTGTGAATATAATGTAAGTGAGAGTAATATGGTAAAAGGATTTAATATTGTAATAATAATTGCCATTGCACATTGACAACTTTTTCAAGACTATCAAATTAAATAATATTTAATAAACAATTAATAATAATTAATAAACAATAAACTATACAAAATTGTATATGCTTTATGTGTGCAGTAAAACGTTCTTATGTCATGACTAAACTAAATTTCATTCAATGTAAACTATAAATTTGTATAAACTATATTACCAGTTTAATTTTGTTGTAAAAATTTGAATGAATAATATTTTTATTTAGTATATATTTTTTTCTTCTTATTCTTATTTTATAATTTTTTTATTGTTTTAAAGAAATGCTTCTGTCAATAACAAATCATCCTGAGGTGATCAAATCTTGTCTATTTTTCCTCTATTCAGAAAAGTTACTATGTTGAATGTAGATCTAAGTTTAAAAAAATAACCCAACCAATAATTGGTCACGCCACCATTATACAATACAATTTAATTTTAGGTTTTGTATACAATACCCCCCCCCCCCAAAAAAAAAAATCCACAAGTCAGTTTCTGGGATATGTCAATGAACATTGGAATATTAATGAAAATTGTTATATTTGATTATGGCCAGATATATTTTAGATCGAATCTGCAAAACACCTAATTGTTCAACTATTATTGCGCCCAACCTAAAAACTTTATCTCGAATGCACCACTCAGGCAATAATACTGTGTCAATCACTGTGCAATAATGTGCTTTTTTATTTTATTTAGCTGTGTCCAAACGTAACTATCAATGATTTATGCAACTGCACAAAATATAGTCAAGTTAACAACATTGGCAATTTAACAAACATTGGATCAAAGTTTGCACTTCAAATCCAAAATAGAGTTGGACCGTAAAATTTGCAAGATGCTTGGTAAAAATGGAGCATACACTAAAAGTGAAATAGTCCCAAAGTATGTTTCTACTTATGAGCTTCTCCAATGAAAATCCACATAATTATGAGTAAGCACAATTAAATAGAAGTTTTGTTATTATTTTAATTTCACATAACCAACTTGATTGGGCTTAAAAAACTATTTCCTTGTCAAGAAGTGATCACAAGTTTTGTGATCATGGTTTAGATTGGCTTTATTGTCATTTTAAAATGGAAGTGCAGTTTTATCATATTTGTTCTACTATTTTTTATTATTTATTGAAAAATAATTTATTTATGTACATTCTATTGATAGTCAGTTAATCCTACTTATTATTATAGTTATACCTGTAAGACGATCTCCTCGAACCCACAGACCTAAATTGATCAGGTAACTCACCTTCCATTCCTTTTCCTTTTGTAGTCTTCCTGGATTTTACTGTATTTCATTGACTAGATTAACTACTTATCTTATTTATTTGTGAAATAGTTATTCAATCATTGTATCCATTAATACATAACAACAAAGTAGGTCATTACTTGGTGTTCTTTCTTTTTTCTCTTGAAAATGATTGCTTAGAGACAACATTAATAACCTTATCATTATTATAAAACATGTATCTAAAATTGTGTTCAATTGTTTTAATACCAAGAATTATAGGTAAAAATATCACATGGTTTAAAATATATAATTATTTAAATAATTATGTATAATTGACTATCTAAAAGAGGAAAGTTACCTTAATTATTATTTGAAATATAATAAACTTTTGAAGTATACCAGAACGATAATTTCATCGGACTCTTCAAAAAGTTTTGATAAGTCAGTAATTTTAATAAGATTATTTGTGTTTATTACAGGAACAAGTCCTTTGTTCCTTAGAGGAAGGACACTCACCATGACTACTAGAAGTTCCATACTAGACCAGAGTCGTGGTAACTTTCGAGGACGCCCCAGAAGAGGAAGAGGTCCCTTTCATTTCCAGCCTAGATTTTAAGTTAATATTTTAAAAGTGTATTTTTGTGTACATTACTATGAACATCATTTTGTATTTTTTGTAACACCAGTCTCTGACATTTTTAATTATACATCATTGTTGGTGTTTATTTATAAGTATGTATCGTCAATCTAGTTATTTGTAAAATTGACAAATGAATTAGTTCTGTAGCTTTTTCTGATGTTATTCTTTTTTATAAATAAATAATTTTCAATTAAGAATTACAAGTTATGTTTACACCCCAAATTACTTAATTTAAATCTAGATTTTTATGTCAACAAAATTATGTATGTTTAATAAAAACATGTGTAAAGTGTAAGAACAAATCTCTTAGTATTATAAGAAATATTTTTTTAGTTAAGATTTTTGATTCCTGTAGAGCAATTGTTTCTCTCTGCTATTAATAAATACAGTAATAAAAATGTTATCAGTATTTTACTTTTGTCCATTAAATTTCGCCAAACTAATCCGGCTATCCAAGTAATTTGCACTTTTTTAAATTATCAAATGAAAGTAGAAAGTTACAATAACTAATTGTTACACCCTGTGTCCCCACAAAGGTGTTTACGTTTTGGTGGAACAGCCACCAGATAAGTATTTGTCAGCCAATCTATACAAATGTTTCTATACACATTGGAAACATTAAAAAATATCCCTTAAAGTTTTGATTTTGATATCTGCAATATAAACCAAATGGTGGCTTAATTAACCCTTTGACACGTTTTAAAATACCTAGCTTACGCACATTGAGAACTTGAGAATGTGATTTGCCATGCCGGTTCATGAAATGGTGTATAGAATATTTTCAGATTTATTTCTTGGCCATTCAGACATCGGACTATCATAACTGATACAGATGTAAAGCTTATGAGTTTAGCGTTCTAAATCAAGAGTCATATGTTTAAACCTACTCGCACAATGGAGAGCACGCTCACAGATTGGTGATTGTGCCCAATAGCACAGGCACCTCAGTCAAGAGCACTCTTGCTGTAGTCATAGCTGAATTTGTACTAATGCTTAGGCGTGAATTCTACAAAGTAGCTACAAATACACAAGAAAAAGGTCACAGAGATACCCCCATTTTAAGATCAAATTTGCAGACATTTAGGAAATCAACCAAAACCCTTTTTATTTTGTTCATATAAAGATGTCTACAAAATATGTTATGTCATATTTCCTGAAAACCCCATAGTTTCGTAGTAGTTCTGTAAATAAAACAAAACTCAATTTTATCAGTAGTTGTGAAAAAAAGTATAAATATTTATGGACAGGTAAAAGGTCATACAATCAGTTTTCAATTAAATACTGTTTTAATTGAAAACAAAGTAATGTTATGGTCCCAGCTATTTTAAACATCTTTTTTTATGACAGAATAAATAGAAATTTTTTTTATCACTCCATGAGAAGTATAACATGGATTTTTACATAGGTGCGCACAATAAACAAGTTGTAGTGAAATACTACACACTCTACTTTAAAAGGAAAAGTGAATCAGATGCAAGGAAAGGAATCAAACCATTTTTATACAAAAGATACTTGAATATGAAAATAAAAGATAGTCCAAAATAAGGGAAAGTAGAAAAGCTGTTTGTGGTCTGTTGCAATTTAATATGAGATTTATACAATCTTCAGTATGCTTCTACATGTATTCAGTAATACTCTTCTGGTAATTTTTATTGCATTTCCTATAAAAATATTTATCTGTGACTGCTACTTTACTATGCTATTAGTTATAATATGATTAACACTAGTAAAATGGCTTAAGCAAAAATATCTGCAAGATCAACTACCGTTGTACTTGATTGGTTAAGTCCATAGATCAACCTAGTCCTCCTAAATCAACTACATAATTAATTGGTAAATGAAGGTTTATGATGAATTTAGTTAGGAAAACCCCAGCAATTGCCACATCTTGTATAACCTAGTAAAAACTACTCTTACAAGTCATTCACAAATTCGATAATACAGCCATTTAAGACTTAAGTCAAAATAGTTCTTGAGACTATAACAAGAGTGGGTAAATTAAGTAAATATGATGTACTATTTAAAATAGACTAACATACTTTGATGGTGTCAAACATATTTGACATCATTACTTATCTTACAGAAAATCCATATAAAGATTGTGTTTGATTCATGTAATTAATTCCAAAATATGATTCCAACTTTTAGTACATCACATAAATACTAGATACTATTGTGAAATAAACTAAAGGGTAATGCGTTTACAATGTAAAAACTTGAACAGAATATGGTTTACAGTTGTAAAAAATATATGTCAGACACATTAAAAAAAAAATAGTCAAGTGAATATAAGGGTATATCTAGAAGCCAGTTGTAAAATTTACTTTTGAAAGTATTGATAGGTTATTTGGCAATTAAGGTTATTAACTTATTGTAGATTTTAATTGATATGACTTAAGTTTTACTAAATCCACAAATACTAATTGAAGCATCATACTTTTTCCTGGCATTATACTCTTGTGATTAACATCCTGATAAGATAAATTTTTTAATACATATACCATGAAATCATATATGTAAATATTAGTTAGAGTTTGTATGTGTAATTTTTTAAACAAGGACTTACAATGGTCCATTGAGAGTGTTGGAGACATTATTCTAACTACCTTCTTTTGCAAAATCAAAATTTCTATCCTACTGCAATTACCTTAAACATTACAATATCCAAAGACAGAATGGAGTAAGCAAATTATGCAGTTTTAATGTAGTTTGGATTAATTCATTGAGTTAATTGTCTGATAAGAAAAATTACTCTGGATAACTTGGAAGTAATGTAATCAACATGGACTCCCCAAGAAAGTGCCTTATCCAAATTAATTCCAAGGAATTTAACATTGTTCACATATCGCTGTGAAAAACTAATGTCACAATGTCTAAGGCTGAATAACATTTTTTTAGTTTGGTCTTATTTCAAAAGGAATCCATTAGTTTCAAACTAGACTGATGCTTCATCAATAGTATTTTGAGCTAATAGTTGTAAATGTTTTATTTCAAGGTTAGTATTTTAAAATGTGTCATCAGCATACAAGTAAGATCTGCTATGCACACAGTCTGGTAGATCGTTAATACAAATACAAATAAAAAACAATAAAAGGTAGTACGGATACCTGAGGGATGTCATATTTTATATCAAGTTCTTGGAACCACTGATCAGCAATAGAAACCTTTTGTTTTCTATTACTAAAGTATGATTTGAAAAAAGAAAGCTGAGTCCTGGTTATGTCATAAAAGTCCAGCTATATTAGAAGATCAATGTTACACACACACAAGCCCTACTCAGGTTACAAAAGGTGGCCTGGACAAAGACCTTTCTTTAAAACACCACTAATATCTCAGTAACCAACTTATCAATTACATGAGAAGTACATTTTCCTTCTCTAAATCCAAATTGTGGAACGTTATTATATTCAAAAGAAGAAATTGAGCTGTTCAAAGACCAAAATCTCAAAGTTTTGAGATTACTGAAAATACGGATATGGTGCGATAACTTTCAGGTATATCTTTTTTCCTTGCTTAAAACTTGAAAGTTTTAGAGGTCTTTAGTTCATTGGAGAAGTCCCCTTCAAGAAGACTTGTTAAAGCAGTAGGATATAGGCTTAACTACGTAAAAATAATTTTCTTAAGCAAATTATTAGACAACAGGTATACATCATTACTCTCTGGGTTCTTCAATAAACTGTCTGTTAGATCCAGTCACATCATAGGGTGTGATAAAATTCCAGGTAAATAGTACAGGGGTAATGGATATCAAGTTTACAAAATCAATTGAGGTGTGCAAATTTTTATCAATTATTTCTTAATTTTTTCAACTGATTCAATTAAAAAAAGTATTAAAAGTGAGTTTGGTTGTTTTGGACTCAATTGAAGTTTTTATATTTATTTGCAAATATTGTAGTTTCAGATTGGAAAGGAAACGAGTCTCTTTGTGCTATAATGGCAGTAAAGTCAATCTTATCGATTGTCAACCCTTACCCTAATTGACCCATAGACTGATTGGTGGAAAACATCCGGAGAGCAAATATTTCTTGCATAACTCTTGAATATTTTGTGTATCCAAATGACATCCTATGGTGGCAAACAAGTTTATGTTGATTCGAATTTCCATGCCAATTCTTAAAATCTTAGGTCAAGCCTATAAATGATCAGGATTTTACTGCCTTCATGAAAAGAAACTCACATTTATTTTGCTGGAAATAAAAATCACGTAGTGGGCAAAATGTGCGGAAATATATTTTATATCAAGCCTATATTATTAGTTAGATGACTTCAGAAAATGTAGCTTGAAACAATATGTATATTTCAGACTTTACATTAACATTTCTCCAGTAGAAGACAAAAAGTTCATTGTTATTCATTTTAATAAATAGCCAGCAGGAGCTCATAGAGGTAGGTAGAAAAGATCTTCACGTCATTATGTAGGTATTGTCATCGTCGGTCAGCTTTTGAAAACAGATGTGATGACGAGCAGGAACAATAAGTTCCAATATATGAGCTTCATTGAGACGCATAGAACTTCCTTACGGCACCCTTCAGTATCATCTCGTGTGTTGTTTACAATGAAGACAGTTACTCTGTTCTATTTCACACACTAAGACTGTTACTGCTGCAGATTTTAATTCTTATTGCCTCATGACAAAAGAAGGAAACATAGCCATTTACTAAATCACTGTGGACTTCTTAACCAATGTTTAGGTAATATGTGCTCAAAAACTGAACTTCATAAAAAATGACTAAACAAAGCTAAGACTTGACAATTATGTTCATATAAGAGATGCTGTTACTAGAGAGACGAATTATACAAGTGATTTTGGACAAGCAGTGAATCTGCCATCTTCATTAAGGAGGATCTCGCTATATCCACAAGTGCCCTTCTTAGGATGCACTCCTCTTTTTATCAAAAGCTTGTATGCAGCCCCCTGTGCTTGTGTCAGTATGGCAGACCCGATCTGTTCAATACATTTACAGCATTGCACAAGTTAACGAAAAAGCAAAATTATTGTTTGGGATGTAAGCACTACAGACCACAGAGAGAGTTCCAGTTCCAGACAGAACGCTGCAGGACATTCGCAACAACAAAACTGTGATGGAAGGTATAACAGTGCTGTTAGCGGGGACTTAAGACAGGCCTTTTTAGTAGTGACCAGAGGAATGCTTACCCATGAGGTGTAAAGGCGTCTTTTTATCATCGTCAGTAAAGGTCATGTCCTTAATCGTTACTGTGAGGACTATAATGTGATCAACTGGAAGGGCCTTCTCAGATTTCCTTGTACTACTAGGGCTTGAACGAATTGCAAAATTATAATACCTAGTATTATCCAGCTCGTAACTGACATTGAAGCTTTGTTGACAATTAATACGGCACCCAGACGTTATTTATAATGTAGTTTTACACTTTAGCCCTATTTTAAAAGCTGAGCCTCAGATGCGCGGCCATCAGTTAACTATAAGATGTAATCTTAAGGTGATGTACGATTGTACACACAACAAATTGTAATGTGCTGCTCTCCCGGGCACATCATGACCTCGCCGATAACTGCCAGCTCGATACCTCGACTCCGTTCAACTGGGTTTGGAAGAGGTCTCTATCCCGAGCAAAAGGAGAGGTCCAGTGTTAAGGGCTTCCTTCATTCGGTATTTATGTCTTTATTGGATAAATAAATTTAACACAACAACGTTTTAGCTTATCTTGAATAATGGAACAGAAACTTGCAACATAGGTATCTTGCATGGTCTCATTATAATAATTTGTTAAGACAAATTCCAGAACCAAATCTTGTGAAATCGAAGAATAAAGTATTGATTATGACAAGTTACATTTGTATCTAGCGCTGTATGTAGTAGAAGTTCACAAATGCGCTCTCTAGCACTACGAAACGGCAGTACCCCCTTGTTAGGTGACAATGCCTTAAGGTTTACCTACAGCGCGTATGCCTGTTATTTTAAATCGTTTTCCGATGATTAGGGCCCGATTGGTGTTTAGATGATGGGCTGATCTTAGTTCAGGTGGTCCCCAATGAACTGGGAAAGTATCCCCCCCAGGGATTTCACTGTCTCTAGTGTCACTCAAGACTAATGGGGGATCCGAGTACAACCAATGGTTGAGCTCGGATGAACGCTTAATAAGCGTCTGCATGAGGTGGTCCTGCTGTCAACGGAACCTCAGGATCTAGGCTAGTACCTCGATTGTACACTACATGCTTTTTGTGTGTCTGAGGGCCTCCAATCCAACGATGTGAAGCGCATGGGCAGTGAATCGCGAATTGATCCATTGGGGGATGGTGATCCCCCCAAGCGTAACTAGCCTTACTTGGTCATACGAGGCTCTGACTAGGCGGACCTGTTACTTCCTCGGTACTCGTAGGACCTTTTATGATCCTGATATCAAAAACCTAACAGATCTTAATCTGGAAAGGTTACAGCAGGCAGTTACATCCGGAAGTTGGGCTTTGGGTGTCTATGCCTTATTCATCACGCTTAACTACCATTGACGGATATTCAGCAGTTGGTGGTGTTGTTGTAGGGATTGAACAGACTAGCTATGGGCGCGAGGTGTGATCTAGACGACGGAGGGCATGGTCACAACCAGACGGTCATTCAGATCTGGCGGTCGGTGGTGATCTGACGGTTAATCAGATGCATGGTTGGCATGTGTCAGACAAACCTCTCTCTGATCATGCTCAAATCTACTTTAAGGTCAGAGACTTAGAATTTGATAAAGTTCAGTATATAAATCCTAGAAATACAGACTGGGTCTTATACAAGGAAAACCTAAAGGTACAACTAGAATCTGACAGTAGTAAGCGGAATCGGATTCACAATACAGTACAGTTGGACAAGTCTGCTGACAGTCTGACTTCTGCAATTGTTGGTTCATTTTATCTTAGTTGTCTTGTTATTAACAGGAGTAGATGCAAAGTAGTGGCTGGAGTTCTGGATTGGCCTCTTTGAGGAAAAGAGTCTGGGCTTTATTCAGAAGAGCTAAAACTTGGGGTACTTGTGACATCTATCATCGAAGATCTTGCACTGTACAACCGCAAGGCTTGGGGCCTTACTGTAAACCCCACTAACGCTGTTGTGGTTGCCTTTACAAGAAGACGTCAGTTAGATGATATTCGTCCATTCTTACTGAGAGGCTCTTCCTTTGAGTTAAAGTCGGAGGTCAAGTACCTGGGCGTATTCCTGGATAGGGTCATTAACTGAGGACCTTATATGGAAAGGGTTATCTCCAGAGGAAAATGGTATCTAATGCAAGGCAGAGGTTGGCAGGTGGTTCTTTGGGACTTATATCGATGCTTTTGTGTTGGATTTACGTCTCCGTGATTTGACCTGCATTAATGTTTGAGGCTGTTGCCTGATGGCAAAAAACGGAGGCTAAGATTGTGGTGGCTAGTCTGGTTAGCATCCAAATGATGGCTTGCCTAGCAATCACCGGGCTTTTGCTGAAAATCTATGACAAAGTTTGATTTTAGCACACTCTTGCAATGTTGTACTCTCACTACCTATCCAGAACTTTCATAATTTAAACTCTGCTATGAAACTATACTTACGAACAAATTTTTGAATAAATCATATGCAATATAGTTCGAAACAGATTTTATCTGTAGACTTGAAATTTTTGCATGAAACATTTGTGCATAGACGAGAATGAGTACTATGTCCATTTTCAACTACTGAATTTGGCTGAGCACCATTGAAGCCTATTACCTTTGACTGAAACCTATCACTTAGTTGGCTGATAGTTTCTCTTGTCTGCCGGCTGGATGTAAAAATGTCCTTTCTATGTAATTGTCTGCTTGTCTATCGACCAGCAGGACATTAAAAAATGAAATGAGCTGTATACTAGATATTTTACATGCAACATCAGCGGATCCTACTAATGTCCCTGCAGGAAGGCCCCACAGTCAATGAGGATTTCAACAAGATTCTAATTTATATGTAGTTATTAGTCTATATTGTAAAGTCATGTAAAAATATGAAGGTATTAAATTATGATATGGGTGGTTCGGTAGGCGTGTAGGAGCCTCTTAATAATATTAATAAAATGAATTGTTCGTTTTACCGTAGCAAAGCACGGGTTTGATGCTAGTACAAAATAAAATGAAAATAATTTAACTGCATGTTGGTGGCAGCATTGGAAGGGTGAGGCTGTGCAGTGAATAAGAAAGAAAAGAAAGACTTGTGCTAGCATTCTTTTCCCTGTCTGTTTTTGTTTTGTGTCTGTCTTCGCTGTCATGATTGTTTACACCTAATTCATGGTTACCAGACTTTGGTTAAGGTTTTATATAACTTTATCCTTAGAATAGTTTTGATCTAAATTATTAGAATTTTATTTATTCTTATTTAAAACTTTAGTTGAAATTATTTTATAAAATGCTTTATTCTCCGAAGGAATCACTAATTTTAACATTTTTAATATTGGCTACAGTACTTACAACAGGTGAGTAAATTAAACCCAGTTGTATTTATAAATTATGTCCTGTTTATAAGATTAGCAATTGTTTCTAATATAGTTAGTACTATAAATTGTAAGATTAACAAACCAAACAATTATACCTTGCAAAACTAGGGCAAAGTATAATTTGCTAGAAATGTGGTGTATAACAACAGTTTCAAAGATTTTACATCTTATTGGGTGTCAAAGTGAAATGCAAGACAACCCTGTAACTGGCAGTTAAAAATAATGTAGTTGCAGTTTATTCTGAATGATTTCTATTCAGTCCAAGCACTGGATGTTATAGTGATATTATACATTGTTTTACTTTATAAGGTCTGCAGAATTATGGAGACACTATAGTATGATAATCTCATATAAATAGTTTTCAATTACCATGAAACTTGTAGCCTAGTTGAAAATTAGGTTTTAGTTTACATTAGCCATGTTATACTTATAATTATCTCAAACCATTTTTGTAAATTTCTTAAAATAGTGTGTTCTCATTTTCAGAAAGAATTTGTAGGTGGTTATCCATAATTGCATAATAACCGATATAGGGTACGGTCCAATAAGCGGACCCGGTTTTTTATATCGAAATTGGCAAACGATATTACTTAATCATAACCATCGATATAATCAATCGATACTGATGAATTATTTTTAACAACTTAAATAATCTATATGAACAGCTGTAAACACTTTCAAATAATACAAGGTAATATTTTAAATTTCACGTAACATTGTGTATTAAAATGGCCGTCAATCTTAGGAAGCTTCACGAAATTGCTTTAAAAGACGATAAAATATTTTTTTTTTATGGCTTCAGGATGTTGGGTTAGTACCTAAGAATCCATTATGTGATATTTGTGGAAAGGTAACAAATGTAACTGTCAGAGGAGCTAACATGGTCGTCTTCAGATGCAAAAAAAGAAGGTAATGGTGGTGGACACAACTTTAGTAAAAACGTTTTCGTTCTGTTTCATTTAGTTAAAGTTATGAGTTTTCCCTGATTTTGGTTATGTTCATTTATTATTTGTTATCATTAAATTCACATTTTAATTTAAACATATGATTGTTATTACTTTTATATCGATTGATAGTCTATGATTCGATATGCGAATATTAGGTATCGATGATTATATTCTTCGATATAAAAAACCGGGTCCGCTTATTGGACCGTACCCCCGATATATTTGATATTTTAGGTTGTATCTCAAGTAGTTCATTAATGTAGGGGACCGAGGGAAATCGGGCTTTCTGGGTGGGGGAGATAACAAGCTTAGGAGGGGATAAACGGGATACCAGCTTTCAGGTGAAAAAGAACAAGGAATTTTAGAGTTCAGAGTAGAGCTACCAACTGCTCAAGAGGATAATTTAAAGTTATTTGGTTTTTCCTCTTTATTTTAATTTTTGCAACAGGTTCTACCTCTATGGTGGAGTTTGATTGTCTGCTCTCGGTCTTGTTTGTCAATATACTATTTGCCATCGTATTTGCACATATGGTTTGGCTATTAAATTATTTTTTCCTGTTTCGTGATTGGTCAGATTTGCTGCATAGTAGATTTCAAAATAAACACATCTTTGTGTTTTGTTGTCGCTATGAGCCATTTTGTATTTGATTAGTGGTGTGTTATTTTTTGCTAATGGATTTACTTCCACAAGTGAAGAAAATATTTTACCTATGGACAATACGTGTATTGGGTGCTCTGTTTGATTGTGTTAGAATGAAAAGTTGAGATATTGTGCCATTTTTAGTTTTATTGTGTTTGTAAGTTGACCATTATATTTATTTCCTTATTCACTTTATTTATACAAATTTTTCTTTCTTTCTTTTTGGTTATATTTACTATTTTTAGTTTTATATTATTTTAATTAAAAGTTATTGTTTCTTGTGTAGGCCAGTTGGTCCCCGGGTATGTCACTTTTCAAACATTAGATCATGTTGGATGAACTGAGCTCGAATTTAGGTACTATCTTGTGGATGTTTTTCTTTTTTTGCCAGAAGTGTGGGGTAGTGCCAAAGGCGCCTCCGAAGTCTGCACTGATATTTTGTATCAGTACTATTCCAACATAATTTCAATTATTATTTAGGGTCTCATGTCTTTAATAGCTATTGTACTACACACCTATACCTATATTATTTTATTTTAAATTGAAATTTTGACAAACTGTGTGAAGTGGCTAAAATAAACAATAACATAGCCTAATTAAAATAAAATAAAACTATAAGTAACAAATATAACCAATGAAAAGAACATCTTATATAAATAAAAAGAATAAAGAAATAAAATAATGGCTAACTTACAGAATATCTAATAATGAGGAGGAAGATATAGAGAACAATGGACGCAGACATTCGTTACAAAAAAGAGAAATGTAAAATTCCATGTTAAACTAAAAATGACACAATATCTGAACTTTTCTTTCTAACACAATCAAAATTTGATAGAGCACCCAATTTAACCCTTTGGATGCCAAGCAAATTTCAAGATTCGTTTTGAGTAATGCCATGCATGTGAGCTGTGGGTGTTTCCTGAGTGCCAGTGGTAAATGGCCTATAACAGCCAAGTGTGCCAAGCACAAAACAGCTATTTTGTTATGTTAGACTAAAAATTGTATAACTCCAATCCTAATACTGATAAATGGACAATTCTTTATTTGTTTTGTAGGTTATGAAATATACTGTTATGTTATAACAACGTTTTATGATAATATCCAAAAATATAAATAAGTAAACTAAAAAAAAAAAAAAAAAAAAAAAAAAAAAAAAAAAAAAAAAAAATTATTTTATTTTTTTTAAATTAGAAAACTTATATTATTTTACTATTTATGTAAACATATGTTACATTTTACATTAGTATGTATAATTATGAACCAATATAGAAAATTTCAGAAAGAAATATTGAGAAATAAAAGTTTTATAAGATTTTTAATAAAACTTTACATTTGGACTAAAATGCTAAAATATTGACAATGTAATGGGAGGGAATGTTATTGTAAGGGCTTTTCTAAACAAAACTATATTTATTAAACTAGCATTGAGATGGTTGAAAAAACATTGGTTAGGACCCTAATGCATGTTCACAAAAAATAAAATCATGACAAATAGCCTATTTTTTTATATTATTTGCTTTTACTCACCCTCAGTTATTGAAAGGCAGAAAAAGTCCAATCTTCAATCACTCACTATTTTTTTAGTGCCTATAGTCTATAGCATAGGCCTATTGAAAAATGTTACTAAATCTATAAAAAAACTATGCAAAGAAATGTCTCTATATACAATATATACATTGTTACATAAACGTTCAGTCTATTTACACTCGTGGCGGGGGAGACAGTCAAGGTGGCAACCCCGGGTGCACTTGACACATACTGTCCTGGACCATTATATATATATCCTGTCCGACAAATTATATACTAATTTGTTAAGTAAATCTTCCCTTTCGTTTGATGTATCTGTTATGAAGATTCGCTTACTATATGATTTAAAAAAATAATATAATCGCAAAGCCGAAAATATCGGCCCGCGGCACACTTTGGTTTAAACGTAATGGGCCGAAAACATCGGCTCTCGGCACACTTCGGTTAAACGTAACGGGCCGAAAATATCGGCTCTCGGCACGCTTTGGTTAAATATAGTGAGCCGATAATATCGGCCCTTGGCACCCAAAGGGTTAACTTAATACCCTCCATAGATAAAACTAATACACCTATAGAAAATAACTTCATTGTTGTAATCAAATCAATGAAACTCGAATACATAATGACTAATGGTGATGACAAAACACAAAAATCATTGTCTTTATTTTGAAATCTGCTATGGAGAAAAATCTGACCAATCAGAAAATGGGTAAAAATAATGTAATTTTACGTGATGCACAAATATGATCACTGTATTGTTTATTTTCATAAAACAATCGCTTTAAGACAATTAAAACATCAAAGGTGATTGTCAATTGTCTACAAGTGCATGTACAATTGAGCTTCCTTAATTAACTGTTCACTAGTTCTTTTAACGTTTAATACAATTAATTTTAATTACATTGGATAATGTTAAAAATATTATTTAGTAAAATTTATTATTCTTTCTGGTTTTATATGAATTAAAGAATTATTACAAAACATTTTTAGGAGTTTAAAATGTGGGTAGGCTATGTTTAATAAACGTGGCACTAGAGCATAACAGATTACCTGACTGATCTTTGCCCATTGAAATAAGATGAAACATCATGTGTAACAAGGAAATTTTAATTCTTGTTCTATATAATGAACAAGAATAATAATTTCCTCATTATATTGCTTGTTTCTTTAATTTTTCCTATTGAAACATACGAAAAGTAAGTAAGGTCGGTATAATACTTAATGCACTAAATTTATGATTATAGGTATTTTTACTCTTAAAAATAATTTTTTATAGAGTAAAGTATAATATGCTTTGTAATAAAATTTACAAATTTAAATTGTATTGGATTGATGATTTTTTTAATACATGCACAAATAATTAGCTTTATCATTTTTTGCAGATGGTACTTGTCTGTCTAATATTGTGCAATGTGATTTCTTTTGGCTGCTTGTTTTTAATTTAGAAACCTTTGTCATTCCTTCAAGTTTAAATGTGACATGATTTAGCGTGGTTGAGATTTGTGTTTTGTTCTCACCCACAACTGTGAATATGTTGGTCTCTTAATAAAATTAAATAGTGGTTAGAGGACTGATAATGAAAAAATAAAAATAAAAAATTTTCAGATTTAAAATGTGGGGAATTAGTATCAAAAGAAAACAGTCCAAGTCATATTATGAATAGATAAAGAATATTAACAAAATTACACCTTGGACTGAAATGGAATTATATCTTAGTGATCTAATTTCAAAGGAATGAATCCAATAATTTGTGGAGTTTCTTAATTCCAGCAGTGGTAACCATTAGATTTCCAATGGTTTTGTAACTATTTTACTTTAAATTATGTTTTATGTTTAAGGCTATGTTACATCCTAACATATATATCGCTGAAAGGATGAGATTCTGAACATTCATTTTTGTATATAAAACGTAACTGAATGTTCTTTATTTGGCTATGAATAGTAAAAGAAAATTCAATAATTTAAAAAGTGATGTTTACACCAGTTGACAAGTTGCATTGACAAAATTCAGTTACTTAGATAAATTCCAGAGGGGTTATTTTTTGTACAAAATTAAGAGTAGCATAACTAAAAAGTTCCAATACTGGAACAACTATGGTCAGTTAAGGGGTTTTATATAGGAGTTATAGTTTTATTGTAGCAAATTTTTTACGTTGTCTTTATTTGGATAGCTACAAACAAACAAATGATTCAACAGTTTTGAAAACACATTTTATTTTATCTGTACATATCATATAAAACATTTTCTTTCTTAGTAATGTTATTCATACCAAACAAAAGGATATAATCTGTAATATTGTTTGTTTACCTTTGTAATCATTATCTGTCACCAGTCATCGTGACAGCTGTTTCAAAAGCCACCATTTTGTAAGTTTTTGCATCACATGATGTAAAAAGACTTAAGTCAATTTGGGTTGTTCATATTGACATTGTAATAAAACTACTGTATCACTTTCTTTTATTATGATGCATAATTGAAGTGTGAAATCATATTGTTCCACATTTATTTACATTTTAATTTTATTTCATGTAAACTATAGTTTATTTTTTCAGTCATGACATATACACAGACATTTATAAACATTTGTATATAAAAAAGTATTTTTTCATAATTCATCAACTACTGTACTTTAGCTCTAAAATAACCTGTAAAGTACTAATTTCCATGATTCCAGTAGATGTTACAATAGTTAACCAATTATAAAATTCTAGATACTTGTAAAACATTGATAGAATAGTTACTTTTTAAAATTTTATATTTTTTAGTACTTTTGTTGTGTTTTAGCAGATAATTTGGTACAAAATGTTCATTTTACAAATTCTAATCATCTGTTGAAGTTTCTACTTTTTCAGCACTTTTTTGAGCTAAAACACACCTCAAGTTTTATTTGCAATTTGTTTAGATTTTACAATTTGTAACAAGTGAAACAATATATTAACTTGTTCTCTTTGTTTTATATTATAAAATAAGTTATATAAGCAATATACGTTTTGAAGGTTTTTCTACAGATGTTTTAAATAAAAGTGAAATTTGTTGTAATTTTGATGTTTTTCAATTACAATAATCTTTTTTCGTGTCAGATAAAACAAATTAAAGGGGATTATAAAACAGCATTTAACATAAGCAGTAACATATTATTGTTTGCTATATATTCTGCATTTGTATAATGTAGTATGTATTTAGTTTTATTGACATAGGGCACTGAGATTGCAACAAAGCAAGGGCAAAATGAATTGGCTATAAATTTAATTATTATAGATTAAAAGTCATTGGTAGTTTAATTAGCTTAAATAAAATACTGAGGAAAGTAATTATTAAATTTAATTAATTGCGTAAAGCAGCCTTTGTGTAATGCAAACCTTTCACCTCTATAAAAAACTAGTTTACCATATCTTATCAGCAAAAAATGTTTATTTAAACTACCAAACAATAATACATAACATAATATGTTTTCCACTGAGACTTTCTTGAAAAATGACGCTTCACACCTCTTTACTTTAAATAGTAATTTTAAATATTTTAATATGATGAAATATTGTATTTTTTGTAGTTCTTTTAGTCAGAGTTTAGTTAATTTCTATACTCTTTAGGCACATTGGCCTTACTTATTGTAGCAAAAGATTTTATAAAATTAAAGTAATAAATAAGAAAGATGAAAATTTTACATTTAACTAATGTAAATATAATAAATGAATACTCCTTGGTCAAATTTAATAAACTGCTTTTGATACAAACAGGGACGTCTCATGTCTGTTTCAATACATTCTTTCACAAGTTTGTTTCTATTCATACTATTTATATATTTATACAAACATTTTGTCTTCATTGCAAAATTAAAGAAAAATAGCAGGTATAGTGATTTAGGTTAAACAATACAGAACCGAAGGGAATTTTCTCTTTTCTCTCTTAAACGATTGAATAAATCAAGATCGGTCTTTTGTCTAGAGATGAACAATTTGCAAGTTTTCAAATTGACTGGTGGATAGGGGAAGTGTTCAGGATATAAGTGTTTGGGGGAGGGTTGAAGTAGCTTGCTCAGCTGTTCTGAGTACCCTTATCTTTATATAGTTACTTGCCTATTGAGACATGAATGCATATTTATGTACCATATAACAAAACAGGTACTTAACATGTACATGTATGTACAATATTTACATAAACATATGACTTATGTACACCAGCACAAATGTTAGTTTTTTCTGTTTTTGTATATTATGTAAATAATTAGTTTTTTGTAATTCTCAAAAGAAAGTCATTAAGAAAAAGATAAGGAGAGTTGACCATGACGGTTATACTGTTAAACTCGCCAACACAAATTTAGATCTGAAGATGCAACTGTATTAGATTATCAACTGATTAAAACCAATATTATATACACATTTAATTTAATTTTACATGTTATACATATTTTTTAAATTTAATGAAGCTCTGTTTTGTTTGTATTTGGAGTGTTAATAAAGTATAAATCGATATTCATTATTTGGTATTATCAAAAATATCTATGATTATAAAACTGTTCTAGATTTTAAACGCCTACACAAAAAAACAATGATTTAATTTATTAGTGATACCACTTTTAATAATTCTAAAAATGAATTATTTTTCAGAGAATTTATAATGGTGAAATTTAACCCTGGAATTGTCGACTGACCCGTTTGGTGTAACTTCCAAAGTGCGATTGATACCGAAAGTGTTGATTCATATTTTACAGCTAAAAGCATAATTACTCCTCAAAGACCATTCAATTTTACATAAATTGAAAGTGTATGATTTGATTTTAATGTTTAGTGGTCTTTCTAGATGTGATTTTATTAACATCCGTGCAGTAGACATTGTTGTTTGTAAAAAAAATAATTTTGTTCTTTGTTCAGAAGTTTTTTTATTTGAATTAAGCAAAGTTTTATCATAAACTGTTGATTATATCGTATAACTTAATACTTCAGAATGAATGATCCTTGTAGATCAATTGATATTCATGACATTAAAAAGGAATCTAACAATAAGCTGTAAAAATAATATATTTTTATATTTATTTCAAAACTGTGTAATTTTATTCTCTGTATATATATATATATATATATATATATATATATATATATATACACACATATAAAACACTTTATACATATAAGATTGTATACGCAATTTACAAAGAGACCCTCCAAAATTAACAAAAATCAGTGCACACTTTACAATTTCTGATAGAGGGTTAAACATTATTGCCTACCATATTTACTAATGTGTAAAAATCAATTAATTTTTGAAGGTAGGTGATATATGTGGAATTAGTATGGCAGACAGGAAGAATCCTTGTTTGTACTTTGATGACAGGTATGATGTGGTTGCAATGAGTCAAGTACTAATATTCCTCACTTGTTCAAATTTCTGCACTTTTAACCAACAGATAACAATACTCAACAAGTTTGGTGTTTTTTTTTTTGTTTTTTTTTTGACAATGGTTAAATGCTAGGTGTGTCTATTTGACTATCTTTATTATTTTTATAAAAAGAATAATAATTTAAATAGCATTCAGTTACTAGGAAACCTTTTAATTCCTTTTCAAAAGATCTACTCTATATTTGCTCAGAGATATTACTTATTGAAATGATATTGATGCATGACCTTCACCTTTTTAACCTATGACACTGTACGTTAAGTGTCTAAATATAAAGATAAAAGATCTTTCTTTCACAAATGTTTGAGAGGTTTACAAACAGTGTAAAACAAACTGGTGTATTGTCAAAATATAAAATACCAATTCTATAATTAAAAATAACATTTGCCAAAACTAGAATATTATAGCTGTGTTATAATAAAGACAAATTATTTTAATATTCTCCTACACTATAATTTTTCTTTTCATTGCAAATATTTATGTATTATTATGATGATATCAAAGTAATTATTTTGTGACCAATCATCAATATTGTGACATCAATGTTAAGAATTTATAATTATCTCTGAGAATATTGTAAATAAACACAAAAAGTAAAAAAGGAACTGTAAAGCAATCCTAGAACGGAAACTAAAATTGTGATTTCTCAATTCCAGAGGCTAGGTTGTTTTAAGTCAAACTGAAACATTTCTTACGTAGTGACACAAATAATATGGTTGTTTGTTTTTAGCAAAAAGAATCAGTTGGTGAGTATTAAATCAGACAATTTCAATTGTTTTACTCAGATGTGTAGCATTCAATTTGTGAAATAATTTTACCTTGTTAGGAGTTAATTGCTTGTTTTGACTTGCTGTTTAGTAACTACTCAATAGTGTTTTGGTTTGATTTGTTGCAATCGATATTTGTTGCAGTGTCAAGTATAAGTTGTTATCAGTGTGTCAGCACAGACCATGCAGACCCGTTTCAGTGTGGAGAATATATGTCGGATGATATAGACATTGAGCCGACATCGTGTGATAATGTCTATGGGGCAGCATATTGTATTAAGCATACAGGCAGATTTGAAGGTGACATATCCAGAAAAATACTGTGTTCTGCTTGGACATTCATGGGCTTGGACATTCACGGGCTTGGGGACTTCAATAATAAACTCAGAATATGCACCTTCCAAATGGGCCTGGTGATGGTAGTTGTGTATATAGTTCACTTTACTAACAAACACAAGAACCATTTTAAATTGCTTGACTACTCGTTGCTTTTCCTTATCTAAGTGTTTGACTCTTAAAGAACCGGAGAATGATATGATATTTCAATAAATATGGCTGCAGGACAGTTTCAAATCGGTTGTGTATTGAGGTTAATGTGGCAAAAATCTAGTATGATTTTGTTTCAGCCAATGATGATTTGAAGTGTAAAAATGTCATGTTCTATATCTCAGTTGAGTGTTGAATTGCCTGTAGACTGTAACAACTTGAGATTTCTACTTTATAAAGTTGGAATTAGTATTATAAAGTTCCATGAAGTTTATACTATTACAAATTATATAAACGTAACAACGAACAGTTTAGCTTTACAATACATGTGCTGTCTTAATAATATAATGCACCAAAATGATTTTTAAACCGTTTTTTACAAAAGAAACAAAATATATATTGGCTTTACAGTGTATGCATTCTGGGAACTGGCTTGTTTAACCTTTTTAACATGAAGTTTGTGTGAGAGCATTTCGTATTGGTGTATTTTGCATATATAATGATGATGTTCTCCTTGCTTATCAACGCTTGCATGAGTTACAATGTTGCTATATTTGCATGCTGCCAGCTTGCGGGATAAATTGCTATCAGTGTGCATCGACCTCTAACATTGACTGCAGTAACCAGCTCATCCAGGACACTGAAGATAGCTCGATTGAACCCAGTAGTTGCAGTTTCTTGTTTGAAGCGAGGTACTGTATTAAAGCAACTGGACTACATTCAGGTAAACGCAGCTTGTAATTTATGTTGCTTCATATAAGTGCATGTGTGATTAACTAAGTCCGTACTAATAGAATACACAACCCCAATTTAATATTGTTATAACTTTTTTTACATTTTTGAGTTTGATCTATTATGGTTATAAATTTTATCTCAAATCTGTTTTATATCATTTCATTATCTCATAACTGCTTGATGTATAATTTTATATAAATAATCATAAATTAAACTTATCAAAATGAAACAAATATTTAAATGTCTAACTCTTATATGAGCGAAGCTAAGACAATTTATGGAAATTACTGTAGTTGTCTAATTTAACCAAAATTCTAGAAAACTTTTGCCTATTACATTAATTGTGTTCACATTTATTTAGCAAAGCAAAAGCTTGTATTTTTGGCATTTGAAAAAATTATAAACCAGAAAATTATTTCTCTTGTGGAATTCTAAATCTGCCATCTGTTGAGTGACGCCAAATAATGCAATTTTTGTCGAAAATCCTAGTTTATGTGATAACGTTTTAAAGCAATAATTAAGTTATGTTTAGTAATTTACGAATGCATTTATTAGTGTATCCACACATTTTTTGTATTTTGTAATTTTTTCTTCATTGTGTGGAAACTCTTGATTGGAAAACAAGTACCAGTTAAACTGAAAGAAAGCACTTTACCATTATACCATGGCAATGAGAAAATATTAGAATAAATACATTTGTAAATAAACTCAGTACACTCTTAAAAGATGTTAATGTATGACATATTAACACATGTAATTTATTCATACAGTAAAAAGAAAAATAATTGAGTGGAAAGTCAATATTACAAGTTGGTACAGTGCAACCTCGTTAAGTCGGACTCCTTTATGTCAGATTTCTGGATAATCTGGATTAGTTTGCAAATTTAAAATTAGCTTTTTGTCGTCCGCCCAGACATCCGAGAGTAGTGGGACGGATGTTTGTTTATCAGTATGTTTGTAGAAATCAATAATTACATGTATTGCGACTTGTTGCGATAAAGATGCCGATAACAGGGAGGATACTGACAAAGAAAACACTGAAAAAGTATGAAATAATCACCTTGTTTGGGCGAATTAATGGTTTATTTCGATCAACAAGAAGAGACAACACAAGGTGAGCTTCTCCTGTTAGAAAGGATGTGTGACCACATGGCTCTGAAATTGCATTCAAAGCTGATGCAACTCAAAGTAACAAAATTCTCTCAGAAAAATTAAACTGTGTATACTGTATTATAATTTATCATGATGTATATTTTAAGTGTTTTTGTGCAATTAAGAAGCATTGAATGTTTGTACACTTTCTTTATTTTTTCATCATTCTCCGTTTGACCCGAATTTTCATTATATTAGATCGGCTGTAGTCTTGGCTAGTTCGACTTAATGAGGTTGCACTGTATTTCTTGGCAATATCTGAAATTTGAAATTCATTTCCATATGACATCATGTTAAACACAAATAATGGTATGGTTACTTATATCACATTTTATTCCTTATTTGAAGACTGAGGTTTCAATCTGCTCTGAGATGGTTTTCAGTTCTTGATATAATGCATATAACTTGTTACAAAACACTATTGCTCGGTTCATGTCATAAAAGTAGATAAAGAAACGTTTTTACTAAAAAGACATGATGTGTAAACACAAATATCTACACTTGTAAGTTAAATTAAGTTAACAATACTGGCTTGTCTGGTAGTGAGTTATGGAAAACCGTTTTCATAGAGTTGCTTTCTGTTTGCATGATCATTTACCGTAGAAAATTATGGTAATTTTGAAAGCATTACTAAAAAATTTAGTGTGTTGTAATGTACAACTCCTCTTACTTAGGTCTTTTGGACTTAAATAATTTATATTTGAACTTTTGATTCTTAGTGGTTGAAGTGAAGTTTATGTACTTCAAAAGTCTACGCTTTGTGATCCTAACATTTATTTTATCAGGTTGGCGAATCCTACAAAATTGCTTTCACCAAAGCTATGACAGCACGTTGGGTTTGTTTCCTTTCCAGTTCTGGTCAGATGATCATGAACTTGCTGTGACACTGAGTTCCTTTATGTGTTTTCAAAAATTATACATTTTTTGGTACTTTGGGATTATACCGACTACACCAGTATGAAGAACAAAAAAATATAAATTTATAGAAACAAACATGATAGAACGAAAAAACAACTCTTTAATTACAAACTTACAAGCATTTCCAGGTATTGTGATTGGTATTGTTGTCGCTGTTATCTTATTTTTCTCGAGAATTCCGATTACGGCAGGCCGCATGACATCACATGATTATTTAAGTTTTTTGCACAGTACATAATTGCCTTTCCATTACAATTCAATTTATATTTCTGATCAGCCCCTCTAGAATTTGATATTTTACTGATAGGTACTATATCGAGGGATGTTTTTCTTTTGTTGACATCAGCGTGGGCTTCGGCAGCTGACCTCTGTCTGAGGATGGGGAGGGGTTTGCGATAAGACAATTCCTGTTTTATATTGACGAAATATTGTTCTACGTTAATCTAGTAATCAGTAGAAGCAAAATGTCAAATAACGATTCATGTCTGGGTGTGGTCGGTATAATCCCAAAGTACCCCAAGTACCAAAGGTGCTGCTGAAGCCTACGCTGATGGCCGGAGGCACTCGCATTTTGAGTGGCGGAGTGTGATCAAGAATAAAAACAAGTTTTTAGTGTTTTTTTTCAATAAAGAGTTTAGTTTTTGTTTGGTAATGTTTGTTTTTGTTGTTTGGAGAAATGTAGGGGTAAAACACGGAAGTACAACAAGCGACGTACCAGCTGAACGGGCGGCGAGACTCTGCAATCATGTTATTTACTAGACCGCTCGACTTTGACCTCTGTCTGAGGATGGGGAGGGGTTTGCGATAAGACAATTCCTGTTTTATATTGACGAAATATTGTTCTACATTAATCTAGTAATCAGTAGAAGCAAAATGTCAAATAACGATTCATGTCTGGGTGTGGTCGGTATAATCCCAAAGTACCAATTTTTTTATTTGTAACTATTAGCAATGCTGCAATCTCCTAGTGATCACCTTAATTATCTCAACACTATTAATTTATTACAAACTATTTTATTCTACTTATATGTGTTTTCCCTTTCAAATAAATATGTGGGAGGGTGTATCAAGTATTAAAGTGACTGATTTTTATTGATTAGGATTATATTTTGCTAAACTTACAGATATTTTTTCACCCTTAAAATTAATTTTTCCCGTTGGATTTGGTGCTTTTTTATTCCATCATTGTAAAAACTCCTTGGATGTTCTGTTGGCCATGGAGCCCAAACATGTCCCCACTGCTTCATTGTCCTCGAAATGCTGGCTGTCAAGCACTTCTTTGAATGGTCCAAAAAGGTAAACCTGGACTATAGGTTGGATGTTCCAGTGTTTCCCATGCTGATGCAACCAATGTTTGCTTGGTGGTGTTAGCAGCATGGGGCCTGGCACTGTTGTGCAGAAGAATTATCTTTTCCTCCTAAACAATAATTTTGTGGCATCCAGTGTTTCACAATAGTATTGTTCATTAACTGTGTGTTGATCGTGGATATAATCAACATGAAAAGCACCTAGCTAATAACAAAAATTGTTGCTAATTACTTTTCCAGCACACAACAGGTGTGTAATGGTGCACTCAAGCTTTATTACAGGCAACAATGCAATTCAAAAAGGCCTGTCCTTGTGGGTGGAATCGATTGAAAAGCCGCTGAGAAACCCCTAATCGATGTCGCTTGTAGGTCCCTCTATAACAGATGTGGAACCAACTAGTGGTCACTTTGTGTTAACCCAAGTCTTTTGTCACAATCTGTTGGAAACTCCTGTAACTGATATTGAGTTCCTCAACAATTTCAAAAAGAATTATGTGCCCATTTTACCTTAATAAGATTTTGGACTGCCTCAATGTTGATCTCAATCACACTCGTCCTCGTTCTCAACCATTTCACGACCTTAAGAGAATTCTTTGTGGCAATCAAACACATGGGTTTTTGACAGTGTATTCTCCCTGAACTGTGCCCATAATTGCCACAAATTTCAGTTGGGCACACCCTTTTCTTGGCCTAAACTTGATTATAATCCACTGCTCCACAGAGACGTTCACTTCCTCTTTACTCATGATTTGTTTTTATAGTAAACGGATCTGAGAAGTTGCAGTTTCTGGAGGTTCCCACCTCTTCTTGTTTATGCTAACTGCTGCCTGTCCATCAACCGATCGTAGGACAATGAATCCTTCAGAATTTTTTAGAAAACCAGTCCCATTTATATTTAACACACCCTCATATTTATGGTAATAATATGATTTATTGATTAATTATAAATTTTCAGAAATGAGTGAGGTTTTGCTTTCAAAATAAAAATGATTCATTATCAAACCAAAGCTCTCATACATGACTCTGTTGGAATTATTTTTTATGATTTAGTAAATAGTTTTTACATGTTTTGCTGTATTATGTTCCTTAAATTGAAATACAAAATTCAATCTGTTTCAGTGTTGTAAAAGTTGTTGTTGAGTAAGACACATATGATTTTCCTATCATATTATCGAGAAGCTTTCTGTACAATGAAATAATTAGTCTTCTTGTCTTATTTTTATATATATATATATATATATATTCTGTATTTTCATCCAAGTTATGAGATAAAATGTACTAGTCAGGTTTAAATAAGTTGAGTTGTAAAATGTCTTGAATGTACATGTGTGACCGACTGTATTGTGAACAGGTGGTCTCGGCACAAAGCGTTTCTGCTCCTCTCTAGACCTGGGGAACTACTGTAACTACATCAAGCAGCCAGGAGACGTGATGGAATACCGCTCTTGTGTCTACACGTGCGACTCGGATGGCTGCAACGCCAGCCCTCACTTGGCGCAGCTCTCAGTGGCTTTAGCAGTCTCTTGCACTTTGATTGTTGCATACATTCATCTGTAAATGTTGTATAAGATGTTTTGTCCTCCCCTCACTAGACAAATCTGTGTGGATGTGGCCTTTTGCACCAAAAGCTGCCATTAGTGCTCTAATGTATAGTGTAATATTATAACAAATATGCATGGATTTTATATTTTTAAAATAAATAGATTATCTTTATTTTATAAACAGTTGTTTATTTATTTCCTGTATTTTTGGTTTGAAATAATCATGGCCTAGTCATATTATGTATTAAAACATATATTGAACATCTTGGGAGATAGAAGGAATGTCTTGCGTCTTGCTCTTGATATGATGTAAAAGGATGTTAAGTACTTCATAAGAGGTACAGCTGCAAATGTAGTCTACTACCATAATTTTTCATGCGAAAATACAATAAATACGAATAGTTACCAGAAGAGCTGAAAAATCTTTCACTATCTATATCACATGTTCAACAACTAGCCAAACTGTTATGAAAACTGAATGATTGAATTTCTCTATTTCCCTCAATTAAATTGAACAATTACACACAATCACAATTTGTGGTTTGCAGGTATCATTACTAATTTATAACTCAATAGAAGGTTACTTTCTTGCATATCAATCCATTTTGTAACCCATCAAGATACATCTTTTGCAGTGCACTTTGTCAGTAACTAAAGTCTCCAAATAATCTTTTCTATGACCTACGAGGATTATTTACAGACTAAGAATTGATTGCACGTTATAGTGTTAGGAAATAGGGACTGCAGCTGAAGGGTCTGGTAGTCACTCTGAACGCATGAACCCCCACGCTCCTGAGTACAGGGGTTTGGGGCCATTTACAGTATAAAACATTGTAGGTTCAGAAATAAGATTTTAAAAATACAGCGTCAATTGAAATGATTTTAGTTCAATGAAAATCGAGAGTTGGCAACACCGCTGCAACAATACCTGAATACAAGATATTATTGTACAACTATCCTAAAATTCAGCTGTTGTAGTAACTCGTCTTATCGTATTTGGTTTGTGCAGTGTATGTGTATTATTTGTACTTTATTCGTGTATTTTAACCACAATATGACATTTACATTTTCAAATCAAGAGTACACAGGTATTGTTTTTGTCTATGGTTTTACCAATGGAAATAGTTGTACAGGTATACTGGAATATGAAAGAGGATTTCCGAATAGAAGAACACCTCCTTACATAACATTTGCATCGGTTTTCAATAACTTACAAACAAATGCATCTTTTCCAACCATTAATTGTTCAAGAGAAAGTCTTGTAATACAGGCTGTACATGAATAAGATAATATTATTGACATAATACAACGCAGTGCTCAACTTCACACTCGCCAACTTTCAAATATATTAAATATATCTCGTAATACAGCCTGGAAAACATTGAAAGAAAACAACTTTTATCCAAAAGATTTCAAAATCTTCAGGTGACAGTGCATTAAGATTACAATTTTGTCAATGAGTGTTAGAAAATCAAAATATGTAAGTTGTCTTTTATTCACGGACGAATCAATGTTTACAAGTTACAGAATTCTAAATTTGAAAAATAGTCACTGGTGGTCAACTGAAAATCCAAAAGTAGTTGTAGGGTTAAACTTTCTAATATTCAATTTTCGATAAATGTATGGTGCGGTATTATAAGGACCCATTAATTGGCCCATTTGGATTTTAAAAATGCCCTACTGGTCTTGTGTTCAAAGACTTTTTAGTTAATCAATTCCAGTTGTACTTGAAGTTGTATCACTTGAAAGAATACATCAAATGATATTCCACCATGATGGGGCACAGGCACATTATTTACAAAATGTTAGAGAGCACTTGCAGATAAGTTTTCTAGGCAGATGGATTGGTCGAGGTACACCTAAATTGTCCTCCTAGGTCCTCTGATTGCCTTTGGATTATTATCAACTCATTTAAAGCAACTTATATACGCAGAACCACTTATTTTCAAAGAATAATTATTGAACCGAATTTTAAACGCTTGTGAAAAACTTAAGAATGACTGAGATGCTATCAGAAAAGCTACGTGTGGTTTCGTTAAAACACACTAGATTGTGTATAAATTATCAAGGAAATCATTTTGAACACCATTTAAAAGGTATGGAAATTTAAATAAAAGATTAGTGAAGATCAGCAATTAAAATGATTTTGTTTTACAAAGAACGTTAATTTAATAAGCAGATATTCTTGTCTTATTTTTCGTATCTTTGACTCTATTAAACATTAATTTTGTAAACTTTGTGTTTTTTTATTATTATCCTATTTTACATTATTCTTTTCAGAATTAAATTCTCTAAAAGTTGTGGTTAAAAAGTTTGAGTGTTTATTACCCATTTAATGAAGTTAATGTACTTCAAATTGAAACAAAACACGTTTTTCGAGACCGAATTTTGCATATTTGGTCTGATATCTCAGTAATGGGTGGTCATACAGATCTGGGACATTTTTCAGTTCATTTGACATAAAATCCAATAAATTTAACAGCTATCTTTACGCCATGAAAATATCAGTTTCGCTTTATTTCCGTCCTTTCCTAGAAAATCTTTTGCTAGCCATAGCTCGCTAACAAAGCGTTTCCGGACATATGTTTATAGTAACTTTTCATGAAAGGATACCACCTGAGAAGTTTGTTGGGTTACTCATGGGAGATGTAGTGAGTGGTTTGATAGAACTTTAAGAATGGGCAGTGAATTTATAGGAGTAAAGGGCAGATTTAAATAAATACACTTCATAAATAATGTAATGTACTATTATTAGTGGCAGGTTTACCCATAGTCCAAGGCCTGAGCCATAGGCCTATCTATAGAGGCTGCAAAATGAGTATTTTTGTTGTTACTATCATCATGTATGCATCAATAATTTTCTCATTGATTGATTATTAAAAAAGAATACATTTTCTTATAAGGTACTATAAACCTAATAGAAAATGGCTCGTTATAATTACAAACTTATTGTTTTTATCATCTTATAGTATAGAAAAATTTTCATAAATCTCAACTTTTAAGTGGGAGGGGAGCCCAAAATCTGTCAGGTCTAGAGGAGGCTCAAGAAAGATAAAATCTTTAGTATTTTCTTGGAAAGAACCTGCACAAGTAACCGGAATAATCTAGTTGTTTTCAATTCCTATGGGATACTCCAATTATTGAAGGTGGGCAAATCAGTTAGGCAATTTCTGAAGAAAATGTCATTCTAATTCAAAATAATTTTACATGCACATTGTACAATTGAATATTGCCAATTACCTATTTAAAAATCCAGTATTTTATGTATACTTACATTAATGACAAAATTTAAAAAAATAGCTGTAATATAATTTTACTTGTCTGAGTACCTACCTAAAATTGACTTTACATCCCGACCATATTATGCCTCATGAAATCTTTCCAAAAAACGTTATCATTTATATGTGTTTACTTTTTTTTTTTTTTTTTTTTTTTTTTTTTTTTTTTTTTTTTTTTTTTTTTTTTTTTTTGTAAAAGACATCTGACTATTTATTTTAATTTTTTACAAGATGAGTGTAAATACATATTTCTCCCGTATACCTAGGTTAATTTTATGAAATTCAAGATAGTTGTAAAGGTCAGGAATGATAGCCGTCTTATTTAAGTATTATAGCAAAATGATTTGACAGTGTGTGTGTGTGTTTATATTTGTTGAAAGATCATGATCAACATTATTTAAAATCGTAGGAGCTTCCTACCAAGAAAGAATTATTTAGGTTTGTAGATAGTTGTTAGACAACTATAAGAAGAGTTTCCATGAATTACACAAAACTGTTAGAACAACAGCCTAGTTTGATAGTTTTGTCTGTACTCTACGTATACCATCATAACCTACACAGTATACTGTCGTTACTATTGTCTTATGTCAGTTTTGTTTAATTTTACATAAGCGTTTACCCTGATTATTTACCTTCTATACTGCATTCCATTGAGAAATTAAGCCCAACACTAAAGGTTTTGCACCAGACCGCAGAGCATATTAAGGCCAGTCTTTTATTGTATAGTCCTAGAGGCGGGAGCCAGTTTACACTTTGTATAATACAACATAGTTTCTTGAAATTGACAGAGGATTGAGTTTTAAGAGAGGAATCTATTTCAGTTTCACTAATTTTGCCGGGCGGGAGTCGAATGAGTATGATAGGGAAAGGTTTAAAAATTCAAAATTATAAACAATTTTCATCGGTATATTTTTTATTTTACACACACAGATTTTAGTTATATCAGCGTCAGTCAATGAGAGAAAGAGGCACACAGTGATCTACTATGGACTCTGATATGCCTCAAGGCCATTTTACATTGACATCATGGAGTCCACGTAAGGGTATGGAAAATAATTGCTTGACATGCAGTAGCGTAGCCAGAAATTTCGTTCGGGGGGGGGGTCCGAAACTGGAAGATCCGGGGGACGTTTTGTGTGTTATTTGCCAATGAGTTCACTGGTAAAAGGTAAATACCAAAAATATGGAGCTTTAGTAACTACGCCTTATAGAAAGTGGAAAGATATAATAGGCAAATTCAACTCTCACAGCAACTCTAGTACCCACAAATTTTCTTGTATTGCTGCAGAAACTTTACGAAGTTCGATTCTGGCCGAGTATATGGCTCCAAAGTGACGTTGGATTCACTGGATAAGAAAGAAAAAGAACAAAACAGAGCTTCACTCAAGCATATAATTGACACAACTATTAATATTCTGTGGAAAAAATTAAATACCTACTTCGGGGACATTGGGCCACTGACGGCCGAAACCCTTTAGAAAAGGAGGGCAATTTTCGAGCGTTGCTCGGGTACAGATCAAACTAACGGTCGGAAAATGTACCGGAAAAACTCTACTGATTAGAAGTTCGGCTACTTTGGATTTCACTGATTGAGGTATTTATGATTGAGTTATAATGACGATTTTTTGTATCATTACACTGTAGACGAGTATATAATTATCGGAAAAAAACCCAAAAAATCACTTTCGGTCGGAAATAAAATACACCTGAAAAACTCTAATGATTATAACTTCAACTACTTCGGACTTCGGTTATAGAGGTAAACGTGGTTTTTTGATTGAGTTAGGACGACGATTTTTTGTTATCATTAAACTGTACTCGACTACCTATGTAATTATCGACAAAAAATCACTTCCGGTCGGTAAATACCGAAGAAAAGCTCTCTACAGATTCAAGTTTTGACGATTTTGGATTTCACTGGTTGAGTGGTTGAGGTAAAAGTGGTATTTATAATTTTGTTAGGACATTGATTTTAGGTATTAATTCAACGCCGACGAATAAATATATAATTATCGAGAAAAAAAAAACAAAAATAATCACTTCCGATCGGAATATACTAAGGAAAATGTAGGCAAAGGCAAAGACAAATAACCTCAGTCAGTGAAATCCAAAGTAGTCGGAACTTCTTATCAGTAGAGCTTTTAAAGTGTATTTTCCGACCGAAAGTTATCTTTTATATTTTTTTTCGATAATTATATACACGTCTACAGTTTAATGACACTAAAATAAACGTCGTGACTTAATTCTAAGCAGCCATTTTACGTCTCCAAGACGAATTTGAACGAAGTGGTCGCTAATTTAAACTGTCCAAGTCCAAGTTGGGTCGCTAGGATGGCCTCTGGGCGCTCCTCCTGGTCTGTGGGCAGTATCTGAGCAGTTGAGCTCAATGACTTGCCTGTCAACTGTACAATTTGCTCCTGCAGCAGTCTAGCAGTTGGTCGGTGTGCCACTGACGGCCACAGCTTCATTGAAGAGCCGGGTGAGGGCGGTCAGCTGCGCAGCTATTTCAAGACGGCTTGTAGGCTGCGCTGGGCGGGGGCGGCTGGTTCTGCTGCTGCATCAGCTGCTGGCACCTCCGTTTGTTGCGACAGAGTGGCTGGTGAATGTGGCCACTCTAGTTTCTGCCTGGGAGTCGCCCTGGGCCTCTGTGTGACCGGAAGGTCAGCCACAGATGCCGGCGGGCGAGGAAGTCGGTTGGCTGGGTTCTGGGGTTTCCTCCGGCGCTTCTTCTTCTGCGGCATGTCGTCCTCAGCTTCACTCTCCGATACGGAGTCCGCTGGTGACTCATCTCGCGCTGGTCGCTTGGGCGGCTGGGCCGTTGATCGCCTCGCCGCTGGTTTGGTAGGCCGGGACTTGCGGCCTAATTGGACAGCTGCCGCTCTGGCCTCCTTGTAGGCTGGACACCCACGATAGTTGGCGTTGTGATCGCCGCCACAATTGCAGCAGTGACCCTTCTCCGTCGAGACTTTGGGGCAGTTCATCTTCAGATGATTTCCCCCCCCCCCAGCGGACACATTTTCTCGGCCTCCCGCAGTTGCCGGAGCCGTGGCCAAAACCTTGGCACCGGTAGCACTGTGGCGGGCCGACCGGCTTCTTGTAGACAGTGACTGAGACCCTGACATGGAGCAGGCTTGTCACGTTGTAGATTTGGCAAGCCCGCTTGGTGTCAGGATTCTCTCGCTCACTGTCCCTGGTCAGCGTCATCAGCCAGCTCCTGGTAGGTCTCCTGGCTGTCCGAAGTCGTGCAACCTCGTCGACGGTGAAGCCCTCGTCAGTTAAGACATCGAAGAGCTCCACATCATCGGTGTCGGGCAGTCCGCTGATCACAACCTTAAGCGATCTTTCACGCCCAAGGTTGTGAGTGTAGAAGGGCAGCTTCTTGGAACATAGGTACCACTGAACTGCCCTGAAGTCCTCCACGACGGTCACTTTCAAGCGATAGTGAGCACCGTGGAATGTTGTCGTCAGGCCGTCCCGCGCCAACTCCTCCAACTTCTTGGCGTGGGTAGGCCAGTCCGGAACACTGTCCAGGAACAGCAAGGGTATCCTGGGCGTAGAAACCGAAGCCGTAGGTTGGTCAGATGTCACAGTAGCAGTGGTGACGTTATGGCCTTTAAAAAGGCCCTTTGCTGGAGCAGCGACCTTCTTAGGCGCCGAGCTGGCAGGTGGAGAGCTAGGCCTCTTAGCTGGCTTCCCGGCGCTTCCAAAGGCACGCTGTGCCATCTTCTTGAAGATGTCACTCATGTTGTTCCAGTAGTTGTTTACACAACGAGCGCTGGAGGTCGAATGTTCGCCGTGTTACAATTTAGGTTGCTTTGCGACGTCATGTGACCGCGCTCTATAGAAATACCGTGATTACACTACACTATCCGAAAGGCCGAGCCCAAAAGTATCGTTTGATACTTTATGATTTAAACGAAAGGACAGTTATATTTTTAACAACGGTTACTTTAATCAATTAAATCAGTCAATTTAATGTTTGTAGACAAGAGTAAATGATAACTCTCCTTTTTTTCTTCTGCTCCATGCTTTATTTTTTAATACGTCTTAAAATTTCGGGGGGGGGGTCCGGACCCCCTGGACCCCCCCCTTCGCTACGCCACTGTTGACATGTATTTTAATGGGGCTTTACATACTGACGGATCTGGACGTCCGCGAACGTCTTGGAGGCATCCACATAGATCGCTCGCTGAGCAATCAGGTACATCACTGTCACTGTGGACTCGCATGTGCGGTCGAAGTTAACTAGTTCAACTAAGAGGAAAATGAAGTGGAAAGTAACAAATCCACATAAATCCATTCGCAAGCAGTGTGAATTGGCACACACATGGGCGTAGAGGAACGTATTGTAAGTTCATGGTCGTCACAGCTATCGGTATGAATTGGCCTTTATTACTTTCACCTGGCAAGTGGGATGTTCGAAACTGCAGTTCTGGCAGAGTAAGTACTTCTTGTTTATGAATATTTATATTAAACTAGGATACTGCTATGCATTACAGGCCCGTACTCTCAGGGGGGACATGCCGGGTCAACAACACGTCTATTTGAAGAGACCGTGTTGGCGGACGGTGGGACATAACGGGGCACGACGGAATATCTTTTCTAGAGCCCACCAAAGCTGAGTACGGCCTTGTACGTATACATATTTAATGATTAAATCAATATAGATTTTAAACAATATTTTATCGTCACTGGCTTAATGAGATATACATATTTTATATTATCATAGATTTACGGTTTGCATTGTTTGAAGTATATAAAAATAACGGCAAGCCTTATTGTATTCTAAACCATGTATTATTGTATTCTAAACCATGTATTATTGTATTCTAAACCATGTTTATCACTATAAACATATTAATATAGCTGACTCTCCACTTACATACCTTAGGTACCGGTAGTTGAGAATGTTAAAAACTCATAAGTGAAAATCACAATTATATCTAATTATTGATATAAATAAAAAATAGAACTCGTCCGAACGTACTGCCCTGGATTACCCCGTAGTCGACGGTTTGTTGGTCACTATTTTGCCCACAGATTGAAACTACTTGACGGGTTTTTTTTTAATAACTACTAAACCAAGCCATAGCAGTGCCGCGTACGCCTGTAGCTACTAATTTGTCCAATAAAAGTATTTGAGTCGAACGCCTTTTTCAGGTCTATGAATATGAGCATGCATCTATTATTTTTAGATAGATTGGTATTTAAATCTTTATTTATGTCAAATAAAGCATCATTTATACATTTGTCACGCCTAAATCTATACTGACTCTCAGTTAAAATGTTACTGTTTTCCAGGTAAGATACTAGATGATCTTTAACTATTCGTTCTAGTATTTTAGAGAACACTCTTTTGTCCGAACAAAGAGATCGGACGGAAGTTGCTTTTATCTGTAAATTCGTTATATTAGATTTGTACATGAGAATTATTTTTGCAATTTAAATGTATCAGGAAAAATTCCTTTTGAAATATTTGTATTAATTAAACGCATCAGAGGTTTAAGGATAAAGTGAATATTACTTTTAAGAAGGTTTACCGAGACCCCATCCAGCCCCTGGGCAGATCCAGATACAAATTACAAATATTTAGTAATTTATTTGTTTCGTAAAACCTAGCGACATTTTTAAATCAATGGCTCAATGAACACGAGTTCCATTATGTACTGAACTAACGCTAAACAACAAATATTGAACTTCGCCCCTTAGATTTACTAGACTTAGTTTACCATTATGAGGATAAATTTGTCCTGCTTTTACAGGTATATTTTATTTATAAATTATTATTAGCCTATATGTGATTTATAATGATAATTTTGAACATAAAAACAGGGCGTCACACACGAAAATAAAAGAGTCAGGGCCGGATGCCTAGAACTCCGTACCCACTACATTTACAATTAGAAAATAATGTCACTGGTCATATTTTACTATCGTAGATAGTACGTAGATTTTTGTTTATTTCACTGCCTCAACCAACAGATACCAGACTCTAACCGAGTGCTTTAAACAAGCTAGAACTGAAAAAAGTTATTGTGCCAAAAAGCACGACAACACAATGGTCAAGTCGAGCTAATGCTACCAAAGCTCTTTTGCAAGAATGTAAAAGAATATAGCAGGCACTGGTGAAAATTTCAGATGATATGGAGGATTCAGGGATATCAAGAGTGGCTGCTCCGGGTTTGGTTCGAAAAATGAACTAGAGACAGAGCTTTATTCCGTTTTGGGGACGAGATTTTGGGTCAAGTAAACAAAACTAGTGAATCTTTACAAAACCTTAGAATCGGTGTGAACACAGCCGCATCATTGATGAAATCTTCGATAAGCCTGATTCAAGGTAAACGAGAAAGTTTCGATGAGTATGAGCAGAAAGCTATCAAATTAACTGACTGTCTAGAATATGAAGTTGAATCAAAACGTAAGCGGAAAACAAATGTACGTTAAGTCCCTCTTGATTGTGTACAAGCTCCGGAAGTTGACCTAACCCCATCTAACATTCCGGACCCAAAGTTTCATAGATGAACTCGGCGGTGCATTAAAAAAATAGCATTAAACGTACGAACTTATCGATACGAGTTTTGGACTCCGTAACAAATTTGACTTGTTACACTACAGCGAAGATCTATACGTAGAATTTTACAACTAAGTTTTTACAATTCAAGATTTTTTCCTAACAGTTTCAAAATGAATATGAGAAAAATGAAAAGCATGTTGGTAAAGAAAGGAGGATCGATGTACTAACTTATGTTGGAAAACAACTTTAACTAATGTACTTTAACTTTACTAATGTAGAAGTGGTGATAAGAATGCACCTTTCTTTGATAGTGATTAACTGCTCTGCAGAAGGATCATTCTTTAAGCTGAAGCTGATCAAGAACAAACACCGGACCTCTATGTCAAAACACAGGTTAAAAGTTTTTGCCTTGCTTTGTATAGAATACGACATTCTGAGTCAAGTCAACCATAAAGACATCGTAAATGGCTACAGTGCGGAGAATCTTAGACGGAAAACGGCAATCGGCAAGAGTGACTGAAGTAAACATGATTTGCAGTACATTTAATTTATGGCAAAAGAATTATTCATAAGTATTTAATGTTGACTTGTACTTTTCTTGTAGACTTACCAACGTACATTAAAGTGTTAAAATTATGTTTACTTTTGTGACTTTATCGTTACCTAAAATAACCTGAGTTATAAATTAACGATATTAAAGTAAAGTTGTCTAATGTCTGACATTTTCCCATGCAAATGGGTACAAATATTATGTTATAACTAATAAAGCATTAATATTTTAAGGCCAGACAATACAGAATATTTAGCGCAAATTGCCTTAAAAATTGCCTTTTTGCACCTCATTTTAAAATCTCCCCTCCCTCTTTTTATTGGGAGGTATTCCAAACGCTCGCACCACAGGTGGAGCCTAGGGGCTTGTATTTTCTAAATCCGGCCCTGGAAAGAGTGGAAAATTAAAATGAGAGAATAATAATTATAAGCAAAATAAAATTGAAATACTGTATTCTAATTTTTCAAAACTTACTTTGGAATATAGCATACTAACAATTACCCAAGCTTCGCACGTATTTTTAGAGGCCTTGCATGTGTATGAGCACTTATGGTTTGAGTGAGTTGTATTTCCGACACCCATGTTCAATTTGTCTTATTGCCATGATGAAGCCAATCTGTCAAAAATGTATATTTATGGTCATTGTATGTTACTCTGGGCAGTACTTTTGTCCATAGTTGATTTGGATTTATTTCCTGATCGAGCAAATATATACACATACGTACATACACATATAGGTATGAGAAGCCTACTTCTATAAAAAAAAAAACTAAGATAGGTTTTATAACAGTCTTTAAATTTATAATAACTTTGTCTTTTGTATCAGCATTACAGTACCAACCAAGCACTGCATACTTAATATTTGCTAACTACAAGTATATTATTACTACATTAAACACAAAGTTGTGATGTTATAAAACAATGTTTACATATAGCAATGGATTACATTTAACAGGCTCTTATAATAATATTTGTTTGCTGCAATGCAATTTTAGGAACCAAGATGGGATTTTTCGCAACTTTAGAGACCATTGAAGAGAAGCCCGGAGGGATTTTCGAAATACTAATAGGCGTAGGCTTATATCTTAACCAAACGCTAAGAATGTCCACGTTATATTTCAGGACAATCGGTTTAATCACGGATACTAGATGTCAGTCTAGTATCCGTGGGTTTAATCGTTTGCGCGTGAAAGCGAAACAAACAAACTCACTTTCGCTCAGAAATGTAACCATCCGATGATTTGTACTGATTTAATTCAAATACATTAGAGTTTCTTCCTAAATGAGGAAATTAAATAATGATCATGTTCATGAGTGCTCTTTTTCATAATGGACAAAAGAGAAACAAACAAGTCCTTAACCTAAACAAATAAACGGAAAATATCAAACTAAGGAATGTTCACAATTGAAACTAAACTAACACACGACTTTACATGCTTAATTAATTACTCTTTAACAAATCAAAATACAAATATATACAACATAAAGAGAATAAAACAAGTAATTAAATGATTTTCCCAGAGAAAAAAGGAACGTGTTTGTCTTGCTATTCTCGTAACAATCATCGAAATGTGTGTTTATGTAGAGTAGTATGTAGATGTAGTATGTTTATGTAGATATAGAGTAGTCCTGAAGCCTGAAGTAGTCATGGAACCAAAGAAGACCTATGTTATACCAGTGTATTGTCCGTACATAATTTCAATCCTATTACTTTTTGCGTGATGGAAGGAAAGAGATCCGTCCAGTCAAATTTCCACATTGGTATTGGTAGGTTTCGTAATATTGATATAGATGTAACATTTTCTTAAGAAAATTGTCATAATGAAAATCAATACATTTCCCTTAAACCTATAAAAGTTGTATATTATAATCATATTTATATAAATATTAAATTAAATATAGCATTTGAGCCCTGCGAGTGTAATTAGACGAAGATATTCCACAAGGAAATGTCTCTCACAATTATAAAACGTCCGCCTTCGTAGGTCTACGATTGTGTTAAGAGTAATACATTGTTTTTATCGGCCCATATGAGCTGCATGTTTATGTATGAGTTTAATACAGGTTATTTTCTTTGCATTTTATTTTTGTTGTAAATCAAATAAGTGGCGATGTAATAATAAGTATACCCCCATTCTTGTCGCATTAGGTTGACGAACGATATAAATAAGTATATTAATTTAGATAAACACTTTTAACTGGTAAATAGTCCTTTGTCCCGCTAAGGTTGTACTAGAAGAATACTTTGAGCCCCTCTGACTAAATCCAGCCCACTTTAGACACACAATTTGTTCCTGATTTATCTCAACCATCGACGGACGTGCCGACCACATTTTTGTCACAGTCGTTTCATTCAGCAATGCTAGTCCACAAAATTGGGTTCCATTATTGTCCTTAATTTTTTTCCAGCATCGCGTTCCACTATCTCGAATCTCCCAGAAGTGGACGTGCCTACCACTAATTTGATGTCGACAGACATCTTGTATCACTCGCTTAAATCAGTTTTTTGGGCCAATTTACCGGCTATGCTCTGCTTTCGAATGGCCATTTTAAAACTTTCCTAACGAACTACCATATATGTGGGCGATACTCCGAAAACTCATTTGTTTGTCAGCCATCACAATCTGCAACCTCAAGCAAAATTTTGCTCTTTGCAGTTTAGCGTACTACGAATGCGATATATCCTCAAACTGTGGCTAAGCTCAACAGGCGGCCATCTTGATTATAACACCATGAAAACAATGTTAGACTTTAAACACTTAATCCCTTGTTTTTTGTTGTTGTAGAATTATGGTAGATGTCTCATTTTAAAGGTAGAATTAATACGTCATCCAGACATTCTTTTTACATTTTTAAATATTTTTCATTGATTTTTCAGAAACAAATCATACATTTTTTTGTACTTAATCATTTAAATACCTAACTGAAAAAGCTACCATGGTACCGCGAATAACTGAGACTGGAACAAGATTACAAGAGTCGAAAATAGGCACTTTTGACAAAAGTGGGTTTCTCTAACTGAATATGTACATATTTTTTGTACTTAACAACAAAACAAACTCTATTATGACGTGTGAAATATAACTGATTGTCATCAGGAATGTTTCTTAACGTGCTAAACCTAAAATAAGTGACCAATTAATTTTTTCACTCAATCCTCTTAACAATGAACACTGAAATAATATGTATCTAAACCATTACTTATGTTTCACAATTACCATAGGCTTCATCATATTATATCATAAGTGATTGTATTAAGATTACTATGGACTTACTATTCCTTCACTCTGGCCTAAAATAGTTTAAAGTGTTACTGACATTTTTGGAGCTATTCATTCAAATATTATGAAGTATTGCAGAGAAATTGGTGTACAAGTATTTTTCATTGGTACCGTACGTATATAAAACTGTTCACCGTCCGATCACAGGGCCCCTCTTTAAACTTAAAGTCCAATTATTCTTAAGTGATTCGGGTGATTGGAATATTTTCCATTGATGACCTATTATTTTTAAGAGCTTTTATTGTGTCATTTACAAAGGATATGCCTATGAATTGTACCTCTTATTTGGTACGAAATCGCGTGCTAAGCTAGGGGTAGCTGGTTGTTATTAATACAGTCCCTCAGGAAAAATTAGCAATAATTAGATTCGCTCTTGTGGTAATGTCCAAAAACGGGAGGAAATGTGTTGCAAGTTTATCATCTAGAACATGTTTCGGATGTTTCCAATATTTTATATATGTGTAGAATGAGAGTTGCATTACGCGTTTTACAACTAACTTTGTTCAATCTTTCTTCTTTAAATTCTCTTGCATAAGTTCGTGTAAACAAAAACCTAAAGATAACATATTATAAAAGAAGAGAAAATTCGAAATCGTAGCCTTTAAACTATACGCATCTTTCTAGCTAAATTAATAGTCTAATAAATTTGAAGGGTTTAAAAAGCGAGAACGAATGTACAATATAATTTACGTCTATGTTAAATGAAAATACAAATTGTTACTACTCTTGACAGAACTACCGCAATCTCAAAGTCTTGAGTCTGGATGATCTTTTTGCCTCAACCGAAGGTATATTCATTGTGATTTATTCACTGTAAATTATAAAATAGTGCTGTAACAAGAACTAATAACTGTCGGTATCAACCGCTATTAAAACAATGCATGAGTAGACTACGCCGAAATATTTCAAGGTGGGGTAGGGGGGATAGCGTGTTGTGTCCTGCAGGTAGGAGGCGGTGTCATCATTCTATGAATCATTTACTTCTCCTCTGCGCGTCCCACTGTTATATAATCATGTCTGGACTAAAGCTGCTGCCAGAGTCGCTTACCTTGTGCATGCGCGCGCACGCTAACTACAACTGTGGCTTTCTGGATGCCAACTTTCAATTTTGAACAAGTATCCTGCTGGCTTCAGGACCTTCAGGTTCAGTGAACGAACGGTCAAAGATGAGTAATGTCACAAACGATCCTTTGATCTCGTTAGAAGAAAATATTCAACTTCGAGATCAGCACATAGCGTGAGTTATTTATAAGTATTTTACATTTAGCAGATACTTTATAAACACATGTAAACGTAGTTCAACAGTCATTTGTAACTCTTAAAAATAACAAATCAATCTTTTTTTATTTTAGTTAATTTGTTTACTTAAAAAAGTGTATTATTACTCTCAAATCGGTACGGGATGGTTACGTATTATACAAGAGAACTAGGCTAAAGGTTTTGTTCACACAATATGTATTACATAAGTATATAAATTCTGTTAAGAATATAGTAGAGTAGTAAATTTTAAAATTGTTTGTAGTTAAAGCCAATACATAATCATTGACAATAAAATAGTATACGGAACTTTGGATCCAATCTCGGCGATGTGATTTCTATCATATTTTGAACAATTTATTATCAATTATTATTATTATTATTATCATCATACGCTAACAATTACAAAAAATTAAGCGTTTTTATCATTAACCACTTAAATTAAATGTTGTCTGTGTAATTGACCTAATGAAGAAAGGAAACGAATATGGTAGTTTATTTGTAAACAGTGTACTCCACGTGAGGCTATGAATGAGAGAGTAATTTGAATGTTGTGATCACCCACTGTTAATAAATGCTGGTTTTAGACAACCATGAACAACAATAAACTCTCGTGCAGTGTTATATTATCTGGAGATAAAATATTTAAAACTGTGTTATGCTCTTTAAATTAATCAATTTAATAAATAACATTTAAAAAATAGTTCAAAGACATTGTCTAAATTGTTTATACTGCCTAACATTATATTGTGGTGGGAAAATGGATATTTCACAAAACGATAATGTTTCAGGGACATTTTGAGGCTGCCAGTTGACATTGTTTAAAGTCTAATATCAAATACAAAATGTGGATTATCATTATGACACACTATTAATTGTAATAACATTTTTAAATAAGTAATACTGCACAATGCAGATCTAAAAAGGGCCTTCTGCTAAAAAATACATTTACAAAATTTGTAATAATACATATATAAAAGTGATTTGTTTAAATATAAAACCAGGGTTGTGTTTCAAAAAATAGATGCTCTCAAGTATTGATTATTCAATATCACATATTTTCTTGGCAATTAAGTTGTTTATGTGTTCAATAAAATTCTGAAGAAATCACTACCAATTTCAAAATTATAGCTATTTTTAAATTTTCACATTGAGTGTTTAATCTGGAAGTGGCAAAACTATTTTGAAACAAAATTATACCCAAATAAGACAAATGGATGTAATACACCTAATCAGATATGAATTATTGATAAAAAATTAGTTGAACAATTAAGCAAACTGGGCTATTCCATTCGTTTTCATATTATTATTTTGAATCAGCAGTAATGAAGTTGACAGAATCAACATTGTGCACCATAATTTTGTTATACATGTAAACAGATTTCACAACAATCACACTACATGCTGCTTTCTTCTAAAAGTATTTATTTAAAGAACCTTGCTTTTGACATATAATTTTTGTATATACTTTACTCATTACTCTAATCAGGATTCTAATTAGAAAATATTATTGCCCATTTAATATCCACCTTATAGGTTCTAGGCAAGGTCAATCTCAATTCAATAGATATTTAAAAAAAGAATGAGCACTGTGTAATTGGCTATTTTCTTAATTCCTAATTAACAATAGAATAAATAACACATGAACACATCAAGTAATTGCATTCCCCACATTAACACAGTATGTGGACAGGAGTTACTGTGTACTACAATTTTGCTCTGAATATAACTGTAAGGTTCAATAATTCAAAAGTAGAAAAATGTTTAGAATATTCAAATGAGTAGGCCTACACTGTCTGAAAAAATATGATATACAAATGTATTTTGTAAAAAGTTCATTTTCAATTTGTCAGAATTTCTTTCTAAAAATGTTATTAGCAAAAAAATATGATGCACTGAGGATTTATTTCTCCAAAAGTTATAAAAGATTTTTGTTTGATTTTGATCAAATGTATTCTAGCTGTAAAAATCACATGCATTGTTTGAGTTTGATATTTTAGATGTAAGTCTAATATATAATTTAGCTCTAAATAACATCTTCATTTTTGAAACCAATATACCAGGCTCTAGCAATTTCATGCCGGTCTCAGTGACCAATAATTTTGTTCTCTGTGTGTTGTTACTAGGTCCGATATACCATGGGTTTTGGTTTCTGTGTATTTGTTGTTTGTGTTATTTACTGTTTTAAATTGAACCATTTCCTATATTTACCTGTATATAAATATAAATACAGTATCTCTAATTACTTGTTCATCATTACAAATGTAAAAATTTTATTAGGATACATTATTAAGGATACATTCAATGGATCGTTCATATCAATGACTAAAACACTTGGATCCATGTTTTCCAAATTTTAGTGATCGTATTTGCAGACTTTTTCATGGTGATTATTCAGAAGATTCCAAAGATCAGAGTAGTGTAATAGATGATTTAGATGCAGACCCTGATATTTTGTTTTCTGTGATGTCAAAGATGTTGCTTGTAATAGAAGAATCAAGATCAGAAAAAAGAACAGAAAACTCTTACAAGTGAAAGGTGAACAGGAGACGTACTATCTAGAGAGAACAAAGTGAACTGAACTTGGTGCCCCCTAATGCATGGGACAGCATTCAAGGAATGTCAGAACTCCTGCAAAAAATATAATTCGAACATTGCCAGGAATAAAAGAACGAGCAAGGACTCTGGTAAATCAGCCTACAAAGGAAAAGAGATGGAATATTTTGTTTTACAACACTATTATACGTACAATATCACAACTACCAACAAAAAGCTAAGATTAAAACTGTCTACACAGACCAAACAAAACAACTATAGGGATACGAATGTTAAAGAAATTAATACCCAAATAAATTTGTATCTAGTCTTCCATTTTTACATCCAGTGATGAACAAATACCATCATCATTTAGTAAAGGTCCATTCTCTCGCCCTATATACAGAACCATCATGTCAGAAAAATGATATCAAATCCTCCCAATGTGTCTCAGATTTGACGATGCAGCAACATGTCATCAGAGGAAAATTTCTGATAAGGCTATATTTGAAATATTTTAATCAGAAATCAGAAAGTTTGTTATCTCTAAACATACAATCGACAAAGTCATCTTTTACAATAGGGAGTAACTTAGCCTATGTGCTATACATATTTTATTAGCAGGTTAAATCAATAGAGGAAAGAACATAATGGTTGATATTAAGTTATAAATTCCATATTTCTTCAAATTAACTTGTAAAATTGTTCTAAAAAAATATGAAAACTTAACAACAATAAAAAAATATATTTCCAAATAAATATGGGAATCAAATTATATAAAAACAATAACAAACAAATAAACAGGTATTACACTATTTTTAAAATCTTAAGGTACAAGTATCACAGGTCAAATATCTTTTTACAAGCGTAAAAGGCTTATCCTCAAGCAATTTCTTTAGAATTTTTGGTTAATGGTAAATGCCATGATTCTTGTGATATTTTATTGAACACCTTTATTTTCATAATGAAATCTTTATTTCTAGTGTTTTCCAATTTTACTGTTACGTTTCTATCATGTGGTTCTTCCTAGTAGAAAAACTGTACATCTTTTGCCTAATCTGGAATTTTATAAAATAAGCATTTTTTAGTTGCTTTAGAGCTATTTTTTGCTGTATAAAAATTTTATTTAACCACAGCTATTTTCCTATAGTGTAAAGTCATATTTTAGATGAGAGTGGTAAAAAGCATCATAAGTAGTAATCATCATATTAATATTCACAGAAAACACAATCTTATGTAAAAGATAAGTTACTCTAGATAATTTGTTACATAACGTTGTCATTACTACTAATGCAATAACTCCAGTGAAGATTAACTATAAAAATCTTATATCAAAATGTATATTTTTTAATCTTTTGGTGATTTGCAAATGTTAAATTTATAACTTGAGCATCTTGAGCAATTCAACTAATGGCTTTCAAAATTTCACCAAATTATTCATAAAAACAATTACAGATATTTCTAAAAATTAATGCTATTTGAAGATAGATCCTATAAACTTCTTCTTTATAGCTAAGTACAAACATAGAAAGTTATAATGTTTCTGTTGTGTGTTATAGTAAATTGCTTTCTGTGTGCAGGGAATCATGCGAGCTACACTTCAACAACAACCCAATGAAAATTATCAGTTCAAAAGATCAGTATTTATTTGATGAAATGGGTAACAAGTACCTTGATTTTGTATCTAGGATTACTAATGGTAAGTTAATTAAACACATATTAATATTACTATTAAGTACTGTAGTTACTATTGGTGAATTGCCATAATTAAAGTGGCTATCTCATTTCAGGAGGATAAAATATAGAGCAATTGTATATTCTAGAACCCAATTTGAGTATTTTTCCCAAGACAGTGTGTGTTTTGTTTCTTCAGCAGATCACATCTTTCTTTAAAGCTGGCACAAATTTCCCTTTCTTAGTTTTCTTAGATGGATAAGTCATTGTCAGTATTGAAATACTAGAAGGAGGGTTTTATTGTTAATAATGAATTACCAGCTATTGAACATTTTTTAAACATTTAATGTACTTTCTGGTGTCTTAAAATATTAAAAACTAAAAAACCCTTTGAGTGCCAATAGTTTTTGAAAAAATTTAATTCTGGTAAAAAAATTGTGACTCATGCTACGGATATAGTTATGAGGACTCTCCATATTTGAAACTAAATCAGCTATCATGGAGGTTGTAATTCCAGTAGATTCAAACTGCTGCTCAGTTAAAGGTAATTAAAACTGTAATTTGGCATAATCGTTTTGATGTTGGAAATTCACTTCAATCATGCCAATGTATATGAGGTGTGAGACAAATTATTTTACATTGTCTTTACTATACAGTCCAAAAATAAATCCATCAGTCATATGTTTTATATATTCAAAATGTTGTTTTCTTAATACATCATCTAAAAATTCAACACCACAATTTAGATTAGGACTTCCACCTGCCCTAGTTATTCATAATTTTTAATATCCTATCATCCCCTAATTTATGTCTATTGCTTCATCGCAATTCTCCATACATCCCAATAAAAACAAAAATAAAAACTCTAGAATTATCTTATAGCATCTTTAAAAGTCATCTTATAGTTCTACTACCTTAAGCCTTTTTCTTATTAATATTAAATTCTTCCCAAAGTGTATAATATGTGTTCTGGTACAGTAGGTCATTGTAACTCAGCTGTGGTGGAGGCAGCTTGCGAACAGATGTCACAACTAAGTATGGCAGTCGGCAGCGAAATAAGCAAAGTACAGCACAAGCTCACCAAGCTACTACTCTCCACCTTACCCCCTTCATTTGATGTCGTCCTCTACACCAATTCAGGGTAAGTTAAAATATTCCATTTCTTTTATTATTTTTGTTTTTTCCTCAAAAGGTGTAAATCAAAGATACAAAGTTATTGGTAACTTAAATAAAGGAACAAGTGCAAAAGAGACTAATGAGAGACTTTATTTTGTACCCAACAAAAAAATAGAAAGAAGGAAGATAAAATAATTATGCTGTGTATTAGTACTAATTTGATATGTGATCATTGCAATTTAGAAAAGTTTGTAATGATTATGAAACTAGAGTACTATGTAGTATATCAGAATTCTACAGAGATAAAGTTGCTTCTCCAGACTAGTCCTTATTAAACTTGCTCTCTTTATTACACTAGTTTTGTACATATAAGAAAAACTAAACTCAGAATATTGGTGGTACTTTGTAAGAAGATGCCAATTCCTCAAGCTCTACAAACCCAATACAAAAAATCCAAGTCTATTATTCTAGATTAGAGTTTTCTTATACACTGCTGTAAAACATAAATCCTTTCTGAAGGATTTAGTAATTACACAGTATAAATAATAAGTCTAAAAAGTGTATAAATTATAAATTTAATTCAGCTGTTTTTTTTTATCTTAAAACCCTAAAACTTAAAATACTATTTTTAGGGCTGAAGCTAATGACCTCGCACTTCAGATGGTTCGCAACTACACCAACAGGATTGATATTGTGGTGGTGGATGGTTCCTTCCACGGAACTGGAAATCTTCTAGTTGATATTAGCCCTAGAGCTTTCAGAGTTTCTTCTGCAGGTACTGTATCTGTACCCAAAACTAGCTGTTTTTAAACTGTTTGTATTAAAGTACGCACAGAGAGAGGTATCACTGTTAGACTATTATTGATCCGTGTAACAAATTCATTTTTATTCTTTACTCACTGAAATACTGGAGAGCAGAAAAGTGTAGTTAGAAAGCCCACCTGATTGTATAACAAGTTAATGAAACAGTTGACAGTATACATGAAATACTGATACAATCCCGTGACTCCTAGGCTTGAACCGCTGTTTTGGTTAGTGTGATCTGCTCCTTCTTGTCCTCCTTCAGACAAGAAACACTGGATCTAATTTTCAACAGCATTAAAAGTGTAACTGTTGACTCTGCAGATGACCACCTGCTTTCAGTTGATCCGTATCACCCTCCTTTATCTTTCTCATTGCCTGCTGTACTAGGATTTCTTCATGCTAGTTATTTCACCCACCTTAATCTGCGAAAATGCAAATTTTCCATTCATCCACGACGAATCCAGCTTCATTCAGCAGTGCTTCAGTAAAATGACTTTCTTGCTTGATAATAACTGTTTGATCAGTTTATTCACATTCTTATTAACGTAGGTAGATGTTGTCCGAAATATTGCATCATCTTTAACTATCCCTGCTTCTGCAGAATTTCCTTGGTTATGGAATTTTCAGGTTAGGTTACTTAAGCTCCAATTTAAATTCTGAAAAAATTTACAAAATCAATTTATACTCTGCTTTTAGTAGCTATGTTGACTTTAACACACTACAAAACTTCCAACTCCAAACAATTGTTACAAAAAAACTAAAATGTATGGTTGAATACGGGTTTGAATAAATCTACAAACTACTAATTTATTTATTAATGAATCCAACATAAAATTGATTAACTTACTGCATCATTCAATAGCAGTATTTGAGGCTCATTGGATTCTAAATTGAATTTCAGCATGGTTAATTTTAATTCCTATTTACTTTTTCCTATTCGCTAGAATAATTTTTATTCCAGTTCACTACTAGTTTTGTTTTGCCGGGTTTTAAAAAAGGCTTAAAAATAATTTGATTACATCTTTTCTATGTAATAAAACTGTAGTGTAATTTAATCCTGGAGAAAAATTAGCCTTTCTGTTGATTTTAATTATAAACTTTACTCAATTACATTGGGCCTTACCTTACATTCACTTAAAATATAAATGATGTAGAAACAGATGTTAATACAAATTTTGCTGAAAAACGTCAAAACCATTAATTGACCTTTTAAAAGATAAATTAAATTTAATAATGTCAACAATAAATCATAAGTACAACAGGATATGGAACAACAATAGATGCTGTGTTAACAAGATATTTAGCAAGATTTATTCTAGAATTTCTATTTCTTATTTCAGTTATCATAAACCCAAATTCTATATTTAAAATATAATGACATTGAATATGAAGTAATTATTTTGGAAATACCAGATTGTAGTGACAATGATAATACTGACCAAATTATAGAAACTAATTTAAACCATTATAATGAAATTGTACGAATATTTATTACTTTAATATTTAGAAGTCAGTGATCATTGTAATATATGGAATATAACAAATATAACAAAAACGTGTTTAATAGAAAGTATGAACCTTTTTATGTTAAAGAATTGAGTGACTCATATTATTGTAAAATACAAAAATATAATTACGGTAATTATTAATTAGCATACATATTTTTTCAAGATATGTATTCACATTTTGTTGTAAGAAATAGTCACTTCTATTGGTTAGTACCACGACTGCCTTTCCATTTTTTAATACAGATGTATAAGTTAAGTGTATGTACAACACTAATTTATTATTTTCAGGTAAAAAACCATGGGTTCATGTACTTTCAGTTCCCGATACATTTAGAGGGTTATATAGTGGTGATCCAGATGCTGGAGAGAAGTATTTTCAAGATGCAAAAAAAGTTATAGACCGAGCAATACTCAACAATCGTGAGGTAACTGTTGTTAAAGTACAATACAAAATACATTATAGTGAATACAATATAAAAATATTTAAACCTAACTAATAAGGTGTAATAATGATTTACAAAATATTTTGTAGACTGTAATTATTATTGGTTAGCTTTAGATATTTTTGTTTCTTCTCTTCTTTAGAGTAGGTAAACATTTGTTGTAACCTTGTATAGTAGTTATTATATTATATTAATTGATTTATCAGTTCTGAAGGTTATTATTTACTTTAGTAGTTATATACAGTTAAATTTAAACGTTTTTACTTAAAGAACAGAGTAATTCATTTTTTGATAGTGAACTTTGATACCCTGATATGCCAGTTGTCAATACTTGATATGTTCTTGATAAGACATTTTTAGATTTATCTTAAACTGATAATATCTAGGTAATATTATCACAAATTTTGAGCCTAATTCTTTTGATTTATAGGAAACTAGTCTCTCTGCCCATTTGGCTGATGTTGTATGTTTTAAATCAGAAATGCGTCTTAAAACATTAATCAAAGTTCTAAACACAATTTTTCTGAAAAATATTTATAATTTTCTTGAACTCTTACAATATGTTTGTGGAACATAATGATTCTTAATAATTTTTACATAAATGAAAAATATAAATATTTCATTGGCATCTTTAAAAAAAATTTGATTTACTGCACTCCCACTCAAAACACACTGGATTACAAATGGGATTTGCACCTCTAGTATATGGAAAAGATAATTACATAATAGGGCAAAATTGAATAATGTATTTCTATAATACATGAAAACATATAAATTATATTTTATGAAACGTGTGAGAGCTGCCAAACTGAAAAAGTAACAGTGATTATATTAACAAATCTAAGAATAAAGTTCAGGCAGTATGGAAGGTGGTAACTAGGGAAACTGATGGATATAAATGTGTAAACAAATTAGATAAGATTATTTTAATGATTATATAGTTAGCGATAAGAGTGAAATAGCATCCATTTTAAATATAAATACAAATAAGGCTTTAAGACTCATGTCCCAAGGCTTTAAAACCAGTGAAAGATTGAGAAAATTTTATCTTCTATCTGAAATAATCAGCGTTCTGCAAGCAAAAAGGCAGCAGGCTGGGACGAGGTGTCCCTTTCACTCCTGAAAAAGTGTTCACATCTGATTGTCAGGCCTCTCGTACATCTCAGTAATACCTCTTTTAAAAATAAAATCCTTTCCAGATCTCTTGAAGTTTTCAATTGTGAAGGCAATCTCAAAAAAGAAACATATACATTTAGTTGAAAATCTGAGGACCATTTCACTTCTTTCCAGCTTTTTGAGTTTTTTGAGAAGGGTGTGCTCAGAATAATCCATAGATATCTTGATGAAAACTCCATTTTTCCCCCTTTTCAATATGGCTTTAGATAAAGGAAAAGCACAGCTGATGTAATTTTTTAAATTTTTGGATGAAATTTCTACAGCTATGGATGGTTTACACTGTCATTGGTGCTGTCTGTGACCTATCCAGGGCCTTCAACTGAGTCTAATGTTAGAAAAACTTAAGTTTTATGGTATTGATGGATTTGCCCTGAAATGGCTGGAGCATGGCTCCCCTCAAGGGTGGGGCTGGGTGGACCTTTGACCCCAGCCAGGGCCCTGGGGTTGGTTTCCGGGCATGAGACACTTTAAAAAAAGGTTATTGAAACATAATTAAATTCAAATTACAAGTATAGCCTCTTTTAAATAAAATACTCAAATCAGAAATTTGCACAACTGCAACTTATTGGAGTATAAGAATAAGAATAAGAATACGTTTATTTTCTCCTTTTCTCAAAAGAACACATACATTAACAATTTAAGTATAGAATACAAAAATTGGAACTGATTGGAAAGTATGACGAGGTAACTCATGAACATCTAGCAAAAGTAAGTGAGAACCAGCTTATAAACAAGAGTACGATAGGCCAAGCTCACTATTTGTCTTGGTACTCTCAAAATGAGTTTATTTCTCTATGTGGAGAAAAAATATTGAAAACCATTTTACAGCAAAGAGAAGAGTCTGTTTTCTATAGAATCATCGTTGATGCAACCCCTGACATTTCCTATCAAGAGCAGAATGTACTAATTCTTCACTATGTATTTCAAAATCCAGAGCAAAATTCATTCAAATTTTGTGAAATGTTTATTGTATTCATGAACTTAACGGAAAAACAGGCAAGGCAATAACCGATGAAATACTGTCCACATTAAAATCTGTTCAAATACTATTAACTTGTTGCCGTGCTCAGGGCTATGACAATGGGTCAAACATGCGGGGTCACACTAGTGATATTCAGTCAAGAATACTTGAAAAGCAAGTCTACTATTTTTTCTCCCTGTGGAGCACATCCTCTCAACAGAGTTGGTGTTAATCCAGCTAAACTGAATTCTGATGTTATGACATTTTTTGGAAACATTGGAAGTTTTTACTATTTATTCTCTAGCAGCCCTGGCCATTGGAATTGTTGAAACAACAGTGCCATTGTCATTTCAAAGCCTTTCTGAAACTCGGAGCGAAAGACTACAAGCTGTACACCCAATTGTGAAGCACTATCCTTCAATCCTCAAAGTATTAGACATGCTTCTGGAAGATAAGATACCCACATTAACTCCACCAGCAAGAAATACTGTTTTAGGACTCCAAAAGTACTTTGGATCTTTCAAACGCCTCTTGATGTCATCATTTTGGCTCAAGATCTTGGCTTCCATTGATAAAAAAAGAAATAACAAAAGAAATGTATCTCCCTCAACATCGAGACGCAGCTAATTAAAGATTTACTGAACAAGATGCAGGTCCTATGAGATTCATGGAAAACCACCTTCAATGAAGCAAAAATAGTTGCAGAGTTAGTAGGGAGTCCACCTAAGTTTGTTAAAAGGAACCCTGATAAAAAGACACCTGAACCTGAACAACTTCAGCTAGAGGCATCCAATGCATTCAAATCTTCTGTTGTTTTTTCTGTTTTGGATTTCATTATGGCTGATTTAAAAACTAGACTTGTAAGTTTTGAGCAAATATGTAAACAGTTCAATCTGTTAGATAGAAGCAATCTTCTATCTAAGTATCCTTCAGACTCTATAGATTGAGACAGCTTAGCTGAAGAAATTATTCATATGAAGACCGTTTACAGTATAGTATTCCAATCGGAGAAAGACCCAATGAAGCTTCTCAACTACATCTACGAGAAAAATCTTTAAACCATTTTTGTAAATCTGTGTACTGCAATAAGATTTGTTGTACAATTCCAGTAACTGTGTCTATGGCTGAAAGATCTTTTAGATTGGCCAACTCCTTAAAAACCTGGCAGAGAAGTACAACAGGCCAAAGTCGACTAAATCATTTAGCACTTCTGTCGATTGAGAATGAGTTTGCTAAGACGATTGACTTTTCTGATGTGATTGACCTTTGTAGTCAGAAGAAAGCAAGAAAAACTAATAGAGTTATTGTAATGTAACCCATGTTTACTGACAGATGAATAGCAGTGACGGAGTGATCTATTGTAACTGAACTAAATATTTGTTTTAGTCTACTAGTGAGTTATATAAACTATAAACACATGTCATTGTCATTTAAATAAAAATGATGTGTTATAATTAAACTTATGATTGAACTTATAAAATAGGTACTTATAATTATATCCTATATTTTCAGTTTGAATTATATTGGTTATAATAATTTTATTGGTAAAAAATAACAATGCAATTATACTTTAGCACACGACCGTAAAATGGGGGGGGCATCACTGGTATTGGGACCAGGGCCCATAGTCATATGTGGGGACCATGGACTGGAATCCTTTATGAAGAATCATTACCAGAGGATTATTGTGATGGACAATAATATGTGCAGAAATTATAGAAGTATCATCTTCAGATTTCCACAGGGCTATTCTGGGACCTCTTCTCTTCATGATTTACTGTAATGATCTCCCAGAACTCATATCCAAAGTCAAAATGTTATGTACCCTGTTGATACTTCTGTAGTGGCTTCTGCAAAAAACAAAATAGCTCTCACAAATATTATACCCAAGTACTCAAGAACTAAACTCCTGGTTTGATGCAAACAGCTTAAAACTCAACCCTTCTAAGAATTAGTTTATGAATTTTCCTTTAAATCATTGCAAGACTCCTAAGGTTGACACATAATTTATTCTATCTCATTTTAACTCTGTAAGTTATTCGAATTTTCTTCGATTAGTTAAGTTCAATGATACTCTTTCGTGGGTCATACATTGCTTCCCCACTCACTAAATTAAGAAAATCCTTCTCAATTATAACTTTGTCTCATGAAGTTGACCATCAGCTTCTAAGATAAGTGTATCTTGCTAATTTTAATTCTCTAAAATCATATGGTCTAATGTTCTGGGGTAATTCCAGTGAATCTTCCAGTGTATTTCTACTCCAAAAAAGAGTAGATAGGCTAGCTGGTGCAGGCTTTAGAGAATTGTGCAGACAAATTTTCAGTCTTTAACAATTTTACCACTCCTCTTTATTTTTTATCCTGCAATGTGTTTCTTTGGCCGATTTTACAGCAAGAATCATGAGCATTCCCATTTTACTAGGAAGTCTTCTCTACTACAATATCTACATGTACAATATCTAATCCACAAAACTAGCTTCTTAGAAGCATCTCCTTATTACAACTGCATCACAATCTATAATCCCAATCAGAATTACAAATTAGCAATTGTTTAAGTAGCTATTAACTCTGGAGTTTCTCTTTACTCACTGTTTTTACAGTGTATTTAACACTCACATCATAACTATCATCATGAAATGGGGCTGAGATTATTTTCTTTTTCAACTTTATAACTTTTTATATCTTTAAACATTTATCATTTTTAACTTTACATTTTTAGATTTAGAATTTTAATCCTTTCTCTAACTAGGAAACAAATTTTTAATTGAATTATAAATTCTGTAGGCTTTTCTGTTTTTTCTTGGCATTATTTTTATTCAGTGTGTGAACACACACTCATACACACACACACACACACACACACACACACACACACACACACACACACACACACACACACACACACACACACACACATTTGTTAGTCTGTGATAGCTGTGTATATAATTTATCTATTTATTTATTTATCATATTGAATTTTATGTTATTCTCAGACTAATTTTTTAGTTATATCGGCAATACACCTGTTCATTTTTGAATGTGTATTGTGTAATAAAAAGACTAATGATGATATTATTATTCATGTGTGGTTTGCAAAATGTATACAATTTAACCTATTTATGTAAAAAAAAAACTAAATGATGTAATAAAATGTGACATTAACAGATTGCAGGTTTTATTTGTGAACCCATAATGGTTGTCCATGGCGTATTAATTCCACCGTCTGGCTGGTTAAATAAGATATACAGGTAAGTGTTGGCTGCCTCCTTCTGAATGTTAAATGTAACTTCCCTTTATTTGTAAGTTACAGTATGCTATTTTTATCATAAATAATTTAGATGTTTTAATATCTAATTATAGATAATTTTACCTTTTGTCCTGGTCCTTTGCCATCTCTATAATCTAAAAATAGTGTGGTTTTGAGCTTAGCATCACAACTCTGTTAGAAACTTTGTGATTTAAAAAAAATTCTGAGCCAAGCACTATTATAAATAGATGAGGTAGCACTGAAATGCATTCTCTTTTATTTGGCTTATTATATTAACTACAATAATTTCTGCACAAGCCGCATTGATTAGAGTTTTATAGGGGAGAGAGCCTCTCACCACTGCAACATTCTTCACAATGCACTGTCATTCCTACTGAAGGTCCACAATTTTAGGTGGGTGATTGTAGGCATACCTTGCCTTGCTGGTGTCAAGTTCAGTGTCTCCCTACAAAGGCTATCTGTGATGTTTCCATCACTGTTACAATGCATCAGCTAAAGCGAGTAAGAACATTTAAAATTAAATTGCGTGTTGCATTTTAGTCATAATTACCATCTTAAAAATATGTATATGTTGTGCTACCATATAACTATTTTTAGATAATTAATTGTTATTCATACTATTCCATTTGAATATTTATGAACTAAATATGTAATATATTTCATATTTAGCAATTTACATACTTATTTATTTTTCCTTTCATTCTCCAGAATGATATTGCCACTCTCATTCACTGTTAATTGATGCTCTATTATAAGATAACTTTCAGAATCATTTGTATAAAACTAAATGCCTTGTAGGCTGTAGGTCTATGTAATTTTACATAAATATATTTACATCAATTAGACTCATGGCATGTCAAACATGTGTTAAAATGACATTGATGCCTATATGACACTGGAGGAACATCACAGTAGGTCTAAATCTATCATAAATTATCAAGAAATCTTTCGATAGATATCCTGTTACTACTTTACAAATTATGTTTTTGGATAGTTTGGTTTGTATATTAGTGAAAACTTGTTCACAGTTACATTCACGAGCTTGGAGGACTTGTAATTGCAGATGAAATCCAGTGTGGGATGGGTCGAACAGGAGATAACTTCTGGGCCTTCCAAGGACAGAATGCTATACCAGATATCCTTACTGTGGGAAAACCTCTGGGAAATGGCCATCCCATTGGTGCAGTTATAACGTCAAGGAAAATTGCTGCAACAGTAAAAAATGCTGAACAAATAGTGAGTTTTAATAGTTTTGCTTTAGTTAAGTCACAATTTTCCAGAAAGAATTATAAGGCAAACTGAAAAGATTAAAGTAAAAAACTTCAGATGACAAGGACAAAGAAGATTGTAACAACAACTTTTTCACAATTTATTAGATGATTCACAGCAACATTTTAAATTAAACATGTCCAAATTTGTGTATAAATAATAATTATAAATGCAAGGCCAGCAAGTCATGGTTTACTTTTCATTTCATTTCATTTTTATTAATTGTCATTTGTCAATTTTACATTCCTATAGACAACATCAAGAAATAAAATGTGTAATACATTACACTATACAAAACATACATACTATACATTATGTTAATTTAAAATACATAATAATATAATTATCCTAAACATGATCAAGTGTAAGACTAAGGTAAAGTCCACACTGCCCAAAGGCCTGTACCATCAAGACACATTGAAGTGCTTATATAAAACATGGAAAGAATACTAGTAATAGATTCAGATCAGCCCAAACAGAAAAACCATCCTCAGAGAGTGAGAACTGCCACACATCGACTTACTCTAAGGTAGATTAATAGTAGTTGTAAAAAATTCCTCAAGTAAATAAAAGGCCTTACTTATAAGCCAACGTGACAATTTACATGCATATGGTTGAAGTTCTAAACTTCTGAACTCCTGTGGTAGTTTATTAACATACTTAATTTGTAAATGTCTATGACTAGCTATAGTCTTCTGTAGCCTGGAAGGAGGTATAATAATATCCTGTGCCCTTCGAGTATAATAGTCATAGACCTCATTAAAACAAAACAAAAATCATTTTGGTTTTTCTTTATACGTATTAAATTTTGAAATATAAAAATGGAAGGAACTGTCATTATATTAAAATCAATAAAACATTGCTTACAATCATCCTGATAAGCTAAATTGGCAAAAAATCTCACTTTTTGCCATGTGAAAACCTGGCTAGCACCCTTAGTATTTCCCCAGAGCATTACAGCATATAGCAAGTGAGAGTGAAATTTCACTAAAATCAAAATCTTGTGTTGGTGGAGATATGCATCATATCTCCACCAACACAAGATTTTAATTTTAAAAAGTAGAAAACAGGCCCTAGACAGTTTTGAAATTACTGTGTTGGTGTAATCCTCCCAAGAAAGCTTCTGATGAAAAACCACTCCAAGCAACTTAACTGGTTTAGAACAATTTTCTTTTACGTTCAACTTTTTCAATGTGAAGCAAATTGATTCTGTTTTATTAGTATTGATTTCTAGATTATTACAATTAAACCAAGAATAAGCAACCTCCATTACCTCATCACTATGTTTTTACCTCATTAAATAATTCACCAGTAACGATAAATGAAGTGTCATCGGCATAAAGAGTGGTCTTACATCTTTTATTATATATAAACAAACACACACATACGCACTAGAAGTTACCTGCGGTTTCGCACACAATTTCGTAGGTTTTGCACCTGTATGAGCACTTCTGGTTTGAGTGAATTGTATTTCCAATGGCAATGTTGAGTTTGCCTTCTTCATATGATCAAGAAAATATTTTAAAAAGTGTATATTTTGCTTATTGTAATTTACTTTGATGCTAGTATTTTTTGTTCCTTTGCTGATTATGCCTCTTTCTGATCTGATAGAAAATATATATAGATACGCAGTTCCCTACTTTTGTCTGTACATTAGTTGAAAAGCAGAGTCTAGCGAACTTTCCTGTAGCATAGTTCTTGCCCACTGCTTCAAAGGGAGTCTTTGGTGTCAAATTCCGACCATCTTATGTTTTGGGCATTTTGTAAGATAGATTAATACTTACCTAATTACTGAAATCTAAAACGGTGTTACAAATATTTGTACTCACTATAAATGTAAACAAGTTGAAAATAATAAACAATGTTTACACAGAACATTTTATTATAATTAATAGAACAAATGGTCTTTTAATTAATATTTCGCAACTATAAAGACTAAGGTGAGATTTTGTCACTACTTTAAAGACCAGTGGGACGTAGCCCGGAAGGATTTTAGAAATTAGAATAGGCTTATTTATCCCAGTGACCTTAAGAATGTCCATGTCAAATTTCAGCGCAATTCGTTGATTAGTTTATGCGTGGAAGCAAAAAAAATAAAAAAGTGTACTTTCGCATTTATATTATTATTAGAATTAGGATTTTTGGTTACAGTTTTGAGTAATTGTAAAAATAAAATCATCTGTTGTGACAGTTCTAATTTGTAAGGTATGGTAAACAGTTAATTTTACCAACACACAATAATTCAAGTAACGTTTAATAAGTAATGAAAATTATTTAATGATGGTCATTACTGCTCATATTTAGAAATAAAATTATGGATGATTTAAAATTTGTTATAGGCACAGGTGTCTACAAGCATGCTACACGTACATATGCTTTATTATAAAGTGGTCTAACACTCAAGCTTTAAGTTCAACCAGAAATTTATTTTAAAGACAAATATACATCAAAACTTAGCACCTTAAAATAGTGTTTGGCTATTTAATATACATAACTGTCTTGTAATTTCAGTTTATAATGTGCAGGCACTTTGATAACTTTTATATTTTGCAGCACCGCCTGGTGGTGAATTACATCAATGGGCATAGCATATAAACCTTCTCCGTGGAAAAATACATATACACACAAATGTTCACAATGATTGATCAAATAGTTTCTGAGTCTATAGAGGACATACAGAGTAACATTCATAAATATATTTATTTATTTATAGGTATATTGTCACTACAGTTTACTCCAAGCAGATTAGCCCATGTTTGACGAATGGCGTGTAATAATATTTGGCATGTTGACTGCAGCAGTAAGTCGGTTTCAGTTTTATCAGTCTTACTAGTCTTCTAAACAATATTTTAGCATTAAATCTTTTTGGATATGCGATAAAGATATAATTTGTATTTTTTTATATTAAACAAATTTGAGTAATAGATTCTGGTATTACAATGTGAAAAAACCATGTTTATTCAATTCATGTGAAAATATAAGTAAAAATGTGCAACGAAATTGTATAGAATATCACTTTCCTGTTGTATATTGTTTAGGTTAGGATACACACTCAAATGCAGTTTTCAAGAGAAAAAAAAACTTTATGATCCTGTCATTGAGTTTTGTGAAATTTATAATCATTTGATCTCTTTTTCATGCTTTTGAAACTTATTGGAACAGTATTGTTCAAAACATATTACCAAAAATGTAATAATTCAATAAAAATAATTATATTAGATATATTAAATGTGCAAACACTGATGCAATCATTGTTACAGTTCAAATGTGATCCAGTGGGAGCTGCTATTAGCATGACGGTGATGAATGTGATGCAAGAACAGCAATTGATGGAAAGAGCTAAAGAACTCGGATCTTTCTTGGCAGGGGGTTTTAGAAAGATTCAAGCCAACCTTTCAATGATTGGTAAATTTCTAATTTTAGAACATAAATTACAAGAATTAAGATAATTCCATTTAAAACATACACAGAATAGGAGACTTTTTGATAATTTTTGAAATACAAATACTAACATAATATGAGCCCTTTTACTGCTATGTTGAGTCGAGATACTTATATTACCAGTTTGTATTTTATTTTCTAGGGGATGTACGTCAAAAAGGTTTGATTGTTGGTGTGGACATTATTCGTTCAAGAGAAAGCAAGAAACCTGCCCCAGACGTAGCTGAGGAAATTTCTAATAAGTGAGTTATTTATACAACCCTTCTCTGCTTAATGCTAATTAACACCTTAATGGCTGTAGATGTGTTAACATTTTTCCAGCCGACAAGTCATCACGGCTGCTGAGGTGTTTTGACATGAAGTGCCTGAGGGTGAGAGACAGATGATGTAACCTAAGGTACACATAGCGTACTTTGGGTGGACTAAGGGGTCTGTACAAATATAGAAATATGCTTCCAAAGTCCACATAACTGCAGTCACTTATATTGTCAGTGTGGTCTTATAAGTCCTATTCCTCAGTGAGTCTCTGTATTTTAGCCACAAATGGTCATACCAGGAAGAGATCATACAAGGATGCACATGCCAAGACCGATGACTCTTAGCAAGCTCTCCTTTCCTGAAGTAAAACTTGAGGTTTGGAGGAAAATTTTCATATGCATTGGTCTAAAAATATATAATGACCTTCCTGACATCTTGAAAAGTTATGAAGTTACCAATTTATTTTAAAAAGAAAATAGAGAGTATGTAAAACAGTGGCATCTCTAACTCAGATGTGACTGCAAAACTTGTATAGTAAGTTGGCAGGTTTTAGCACTCTATAATTTTTATTCAAATCGACACTCCATTTATGTTTATATATATTTGACTTGTCTTTTAAGCTTCTTTAATGAAAGTGTGTTAAAAGTCTATAATATTGTTACATTTTTTGTGTTGTCATTTAGGTGATTGTTACTTAATGTGATCCATGGATCTTTATTTTACAGCTTCTCACTGAATACAGCAGTCTTTGATTAATTTTACAATGTAATATTGTTTCAGTTTGAGAAAAGAGAGAATCTTGGTGGGCTGTGAAGGTGATTACAAAAATGTGCTTCTGTTTTTACCAGCTCTGTGTATCACTAAGGAAGACTGTGTCGAAGTCATTACAACATTAGAGAAAATTATTAAAAGTGTTGAGCTTGTATATCTAGATGAGCTATACGATATAATCAATGCACCTGACTCTCCCGAAGAACCCAGCACCAGGTAAGGTTTCCAATTTTTAATATTAACCCTTTTAAGGCCAAAAAAAGTAAAGTAAAGTAAGGATGACTTATTTTACCAGGCGAAGTTAGGGCTAAGAAGCCCTCTTTAACACTTAACCTGGGGACCAACGGCTTAAAGGTGACTTTCATCCACCACACCTATATATCAGTGTTGTCACTTAATATTCTGAAACGACCACCCACCAATACATGTTTAAAAAGTAAATGAGACTTTTTGTTGTAAATGAGAGTTAGAGTCTGGATTGAGCATCTACTTTCTCATGAATCGACTGAACTCAATCTGCAAATTCATCTTGGCTTTTCAACTCTTTTCATAATGTGTTAGGCCATAAAAGGGTTAAACAATCTTAATTTTCGGATCCATTGCCCTCGAAATGGTGTCTGGTGGAAACAGAATTTTTCAAAATTTTAACAGGGATTTATTCCTGATCTATCACTCAGGGATAGAAGAAATAAGTAATACTATGTTTCGAGATCTGCAATCTGAACCCTCTCAAGAGGTTAAACATACAAATGTCTGATTGAAAGGCTTGGAACAAGGATCATTCTTATGGTATAAAAAGGATACTGAAAACCAATAAAACAGCTAAATGTAAATGCATCATTGAGCTGTTTTCCAGTACAATAAATTTTGCAATAGAAATGCTTTAGAAACTTAAGGGTTGTCACCTCTTAAAATAATGTGAAAAATAGTTCCTAGAGGAATTAATAGTATGATTTTTCCACCCTCCAATGTTCTTCTAAGAGAGGGATACAGTGATGTATACACTTTTACCACTCTTGGAGCATAACTATTACAAATATATAAAAATATTTTTAAAATATATTTATTTCCCCATAAATAAAACTTATGTAAAAATATTCTAACGGTCCTCATATCTAGAAGAGGAATAGTTTGTAATAAATGTATAAAAAATAACACTAGCAAATCTCCTGAAAATCATAATTATTAGAGTACCTACCTACAAAATCCTACATTAAGCATTTTTTAAATAATGTTTTTGTGAGTATCAAAGTTTGTGTTATTTATCCAGTACATACACATTTAATTGTTATTCATCCTAGGTATTCAATAATGTTAAATATACCAACTTTTGTTACCTACATAAAAGTAGTTATTTTTGAATTTTTTGCAGCTTGCATGTACAGCCTTCTCAACTAGAAAACGTTGAAGATCCTTATACAAGTAGTTCAGGGCATCCCTATGATGCCCTTGATTAGAGTTATCTTTTGTATGTAAATTTGAAAATAATATATATTGTACATAATGTTACTAAATTTATTGTTAATAAAACATTTTTTAAAACTTTTACTTGCTTTATTTTCCTGATAAAAATAACTTGTCTTACTCTGAAATTGAGTATTGTATGAAAAATTACGGACAAAAACACAATTAAAGTTACCTGTTTTGACTTGGCCTTTTACCTAGCATCTCATCAACATGTTTGCTGTAGATTTGTTTGGTACTTTGGGATTATACCGACCACACCAGTATGAAGAACACAAAAATATAAATTTATAGAAACAAACATGATAGAACGAAAAAACAACTCTTTAATTACAAAATTACAAACTTACAACGATTATCAATTGTTAATGGGGTCAGATTCCGTTATATGCCCCCAACGCTTAAACTTTTTTCAATGAACTTAGAACGTTATAAAACGATGTAGTTGAGTAACAGAACTAACATTCCATCAATCAACAAGCATTTCCAAGTATTGTGATCGGTATTGTTGTCGCTGTTATCTTATCTGCTGTTATCTTATCTTTCTCGAGAATCCCGATTACGGCAGGCCGCGCGGCATCACATGATAATTTAAGTTTTTTGCAGGGTACATAATTGCCTTTCCATTACAATTCAATTTATATTTCTGATCAGCCCCTCTAGAATTTGATATTTTACTGTAAGGTACTATCTCGAGGGATGTTTTTATTTCGTTGACATCAGCGCGGGGCAGCACCAAAGGTGCTGATGGCCGGAGGCACTCGCGTTTTGGGTGGCGGAGTGTGATCAAGAATAAAAACTAAAGTTTTGAGTGTTTTTTTCAATAAAGAGTTTAGTTTTTGTTTGGTAATGTTTGTTTTTGGAGAAATGTAGGGGTAAAACACGGAAGTACAACAAAGCGACGCACCAGCTGAACGGGCGGCGAGACTTCAATCACGTTATCTACTAGACCGCTAGACTTTGGCCTCTGTCTGAGGATGGGGGAGGGGTTTGCGATAAGACAATTCCTGTTTTATATTGACGAAATATTGTTTTACGCTAATCTAGTAATCAGTAGAAGCAAAATGTCAAATAACGATTCATGTCTGGGTGTGATCGGTATAATCCCAAAGTACCATTTGTTTACTTGCATCATGACCAAATCCAATTTTCTCAAAATTTAGTATGAATTAGCTTTATTTAATCAGTGAAAAATTTTCATGGTATCTATTTTATATTTCTCTGTATGCTGCCTGAAGATTTAGTGAAAAGCCCAAATGATTTTTAGCAAACAAGTTTTAGCAAATTATTAAGGACCCACTAGGTCCTTCTTAAAATTGTGTTGTTGTCTGTCCTGTCTGTTTACTGATAACTCGTGATAGAAAGGCCATAGAGACTTGGACCTTGTCATAGGATCCTCTTGGTCTAAGGATGAACTCTATTGATTTTGTGGTCAAAAGATCAAAATTAAAGGTAAAAAAAAAAAAAAAAAATTTAAAAAATTTTACATTGGCATTATGGTTAACCATAATCACACAAAGAAAATCGCAGATTAAACAAATTTGTAAATAAACTGAGTACAATCATATGACAATTTATCATGTCACATAGTAACACATTTGATAAAGTTATTGCATATGTAAAACTTTTGTTGGTTCTGTGGCATCCTTTAATACTTGGTTGTTTCAGTTTATTTTTATGAAAAATTTGAACAACTGTTTTGAAGTAACAATAGTAGCCTACCATGACTCATCACCAGACCTTTGACAGAAAATCTCAGGTTTAAGCTGTTGTAAGTTGTTTCAAAACACGGCATTTTTCAACTCGATTTTCCTTTTGACTGCCAGAACCTGAGGTACATACTTTGCAGTTCATTCCCAAATCTTACGTTAAAACTCGCTGAATTGAGCTCCAAGATAAGCCACTAATCTCTGACAGAAGATCAATAATTGTCTGTCGACGGTCTGTAAGGAAAACCTCTTACAACATGTTCGTCGATTTGGGAGGTGATGGACGTCCAGAATGAGGTTTATCATCAATCGACATGTCGCCATCTTTAAATCAAGCAAACCATAATTACATTTTCTAATAGCGTCATTTTTTGTAACCCGTTTTTAACATTGGAAGTGTCAGAAGCATTTTTATATAATAGAAAACATCGTTTCACAGTTGCATGTTATGTACTTACACTTGCCACCACAAGAAACGAATCAAAAACAGCGCTAGAAAAAACAAACACTACAAATGAACAGAAGACAGGTCGACAACGCAAAAGGCCCTCAACCGGCAATGACTTGCGCCTAGCGACAGGAATGCGTAATGACCTTGATTAACACAATCCCGTCCCACATCAATGTTATTCCGGTTACTATACTTTTAGGTACACCTTCGTATAGATGAGATGTAATAAAATTAAACAATACATCAATAATTGAACTTGTATTCTCGGGTGGGATTGCGCTTTCATTGAAACAAAAACGAGCCGATACACGAAGTCCAAGTACTCATCCCCAATGGCTTGACAAAAAAGCGTATTACTTTACCCATCAGTTTACCCTCGAAATATAAGATTATTAATTTGAAATTTGTATATTATTTTACAGGATTAAATAGAAAAGCCTATAATACTAAGTAAAAAGTAAAACCAAAAATAACAATATAATACTATTGTTTTTACCTAAGAATGTATTAATTCAAATCAAATGTGGGTTTAAAACTGTAGAATGTCTATTATTTATTTTGAGGGCAAGCTGTAAATAAAAGACTAATTTTATTTATTATTACAAGCCTGTTTTGTCACAGGTACTGTTATCTCGGTACATGCCGAGGAACTCTGACAACCGATTTGTGGCGGTCAAGTCTACTCTTCATCATATATGTAACCTTTGGTTATACAGGTATATTAGTTACACAAGAAGAATAATCTGGTCAGTCCAAATGTAATTATGTACCCATTTATTGGTGTATGGATGCTTCATCCATTACACAGCTTAAAATTGACTGGATAATATTTACACTATGGTCACCAGTTCCTCTTATATACATCTTCTCCTCCTTCTAATCGCATGCTTTACAATACTGGCGCATTATCATACAATTTGGTTGTATGGAAAACCAATAATCAAACAAATAAAAATATGATTAGTTTTGTTGGTTTTGTCGAGTTTTCAGTTATTTAACAGTATGATCAAGAGTTCATACAAAGAGATAAAGGGTTGCCGAGACTTGAACTGGAATATATGAAAATTATATGAGGCCGCGAGAGACGGACAAACGTCTTGTAATTAAGAGTCTCTCGAAGGGTTTGGTTCTTTGTAGAGTATTTGGGTGATGAGGTTGACATAACGTTATGCAGTATTTATTACGACCTTATCAGTGGCTCGAAACTTGGATGCGGGTAACAACATGAATGCTCGGGTTGACAGGAATAATTAGTTTAACAACTAGTGGTGTGATGTAAAAATCATAACGAGCATAGTATTATCATAACTATTTGAGAATTGTAAGTCTTTTAATATATCTGTTTGTTCTACATATATTGTTAGCAAAGCCTTGTGTATGAAGACCGAATGGAGGGTTACCACTACAAATTTTCCGTGCCTCCTGGTCAAACTGGGGTACGGGAGCAACCCTCTCACAAAATATGTTAAATGATAAAAATATTTAAGATTATAAGTTTGACAGGCATCTGAGAACATTATTATTATTCCTATTTTATGTTCTACAAACAATACTATAACATAAGCGAACATTAACCTTTAACATTTAACCTCGGAGACTGCCCGATAACACAAAAGAATTTCAAAAAATACAACGCTGTCTTAAAGAGAATAGCAGAGGCTCGGGAAAATGGCTATATCTTAAGAACTACAAGACACATCCTCCACCTTTTACCTAGAATTTATACATTCTAAAATGGGATTCTGATGACATTGATATCAGGATACATATCATTTACTTGATAATATGGGCGTGTATTTGTATTACTTAAATAATAACCTAAGTATATTACGTTTAAATGTTTTCGTTATTTCAAGGAATATATTTCACTTGAAAATAATTGAATAAATTCCTCTTTGGGCGCGGAAGTGTAGAAGCGACAGTGTCTGTTTTATATTTGACAACCCCTACGGGTCGCAGACGAACTCGTCATTTCGAAAAAATACTAAGCACAAGTCTTGTGTTTTATTATTTGTCAGCTGTTATAATTGTAATATAAAACAAATACAAAAAAAAACTGAATTATGTTCGTGTACCAGCGAAAGTTAAAACAGCTATACCATTTGATATGCTGATTGTAGAAGATTTTAGCATTCTGCTTTCCGTTTTCAATATCCCTAGTTTAATGCTTTCAGGATTTGACACCGTTATAAGTAATCATCTTATTAAAGAAATTGTTCGTGCCTACATAGTTTGAGAACCAATTTTCTTGGGTTCGAAATACCCTTATTCTTGACAGAGCATATATTGATATGATGAGAGAAAATCGCAGCAAAAATTTTTGAAGTAAGATGAGTAACTATATAGTATTATACCCTCATCATCTTGGATTAAGCTCGCTTCCCTTGGAATTCCAGGTTGGAATTATATAGTGAATTAATCAACTTTCTTCAAACAAGAATGTGAGCTTCAAGGACTGTACGCGGGCTCTATTTGATAAATTAGTCCCCATGTCTCGTAGACCGCTAAATATATACGTTTGATGCAACAGAGTTTCGTATTTCCCTAACCGAAGAAGTATTCAGTGCCTCAATGTTGCGACTGTGGGACAAGAGAATGCTCGGCTGTAATGAGAATTTGAAAATTACAATGGATTCGCCGAGTGATGAGAGTGATATCTCAACCACAGTACACCTAGTCTCTAATTGAGCGGAGAATAAAGTCGAGGAAAGAAATCTGGAACAGACTAAGCTAACCGTGCTAATTCTTAGATTTGGAGTGTACCGAGTTTTACAATCTGTAACTCTGAACTTGCTTCTTTTCTTAAAAAAGAGTGACTCTTGATATGATTCAAAATGTTGACATTTATTCAGGTTAGCGTTTTACAAACAATCTACCAGTGATGAAACGTTTATTAATAACATTAAAGATTAATTAAAGTGCTCAAGTTGGTGCTTCTGTAGAACCAACCTGCCATTGTGATACGGCATTAGTTAATAGTACTTCTCTCTCAATACTAAGTTATCTTCCTGTATTATAGTTAAACAGTTGTTGTACAGTAATTTAACACAGATACGTACGGTTAAGTACGTATTCACAAAATACTTTAAGTTCTTCAATATGATTAAGTAGGTAATTGTTAACCAAATTAAATAGGAAGGATGTATCTTCGTTTAGCCCTTATTTGCTGTACATTTATCATACACATAAAACACTCACTCTCCAGTTGAGAGAAGAGTGTTACTTAAAAGAATACATTGAAAATTTATGTTTGTAATAAACGTCATTAGTTGATATGTTGGGGGTTGTAATATTTTTTGAAAGATATAAGAAATGAATGAAAAATGCCTTTATTAAAGAAGCGGAGTTAGGTCTTACCACAAATTGGGAGTTCTAAGGTAAATAATTAAAGACGTAATACATTGTTTTGTAAACCCTTACGAAATCGGTTATTAGTTATGATTTTGGGAATACTGAATTATACTGTAGGTACTGGTCGTGAATTCTGATAAGGATTCGTGGTAATTCAATTTTACACCATCACACAAATAAAAGAATTTAAAAAGTTCTTGGTGATTACAACGGGTGAGCAGTGGCTGCTTTCTGGACCAGGAGTACCTGTAACGGACGAGACGGGACTTGGGAATTAGATAATCAGAAAACTGTTGGCCGCAAAAATCTGATTTTAATTTAACCTTTCACATTAATAATTATTACAATACTATTCACATTCCCTAAACTGTAATTTTAAAATATATTAATCACTCATCAGCGAAACAGTAGGTTACAAATTTAAGATTTTAGAGGGAAGGGCAAACACGGAGCGACGCGTTACGTGCGAGTACCGGCGATCAACTCACCCCACGCACGTACTTTTTCGCTACAAATTTTTGTTAAAATGGCGGACTAGACTCCGTACGGTGCTGCTCCCAAACGATTTACTTGGGCGTAACAGAGTCTAGAAACGACACAACTTGGCCAGACACAGGCTGGAGTCAGCAGAATCAGCAAATTCCTCAGCCAGCTGCAGCTAAAGCTGCCACGGGTATCGGGCTACTTCCGCTTAACAACTCAGTTGAGATCAACTAGAATATTCCGAGCAACTATTACTTGGACTTATATCTTACTAAATAAATATATAATAATCACTGTTCCTTATTTCCTTTTAATAATTTAGGTGACGGTAGATATTTTGTAAGTAATAGTACTTACATTTTACTGTTAGGAACAATGAAGAATCGTTGGTTGGTAATACTACAATATAAATACTGTAGTACTTCACTGGTCAATAATAATATTGACCTCACAGTGTCAAATGGTCAGGGGCTTTCTTAATGGGCCGTCACACACCCCTCACCCTTAGACCATGCTGTCCTCAGCATGAGGTAACATAAAACGGTAAGTCCAGTGTTCTACAGGTGTCCCTTGTTTTTTTTGTTTTTTTTTTTTTTTTAATTGATTCAGGAATTTGTTTCAGCTAATCTCAACTGGTATTTAGATATTGAAATAGAAAAAAAGAAAAAAAATGTTGGATGTCCTTATCTGGACTCTCTTTCGAAGTTAAATTTGTACTAACATATCTTGCTAAAAATCGATGGAAACTTGCAAACATACGTCGCTCGGGTGTGCCTCTCCCTTCACAGAAAGTCAATAAAACAAAAGCTTCATTAATTCAAAAATAAACTTCAAAATTCAAGGTTGACTAACATACTCAGCAATAACAAATTTCGTTTCAGAAAACGAAATAAAATTTAACATAAATAATTAAAGTAACATGGTTGTTGAATAGTGACATCTATAATTAATACGCTCACAACAAGAAAGACACTCTAACACTAGGCAACCAAACATGTTTTAAACAACAACCCTTAGTGACACAACAACTATTTGCGGGATTATGGAGAAGGAGGAGATTGTTAATTTTAGTTTCCTACCCCTTTTTTTCTTTTTTTTTCCACCACAGTGGATTGTTAAGGTCCAATTATTACAAAAAAAGGTATTTAAGTGTGTCGATTAGGAAATTTTAACCGCTACTTGCCCAGTATAGGTGAGGCCGCATGGGCTTTCACTCGGGCCGCCGTAGGTCAGTCACCCCTTTAAAATTGGAACAGTTGTTAAGTCACAAGGTCTTACTAATAAAACGAGAATACATTTTAAGTTAAAAAATACCAATATACAAATTGACATATACACTGCCATTAATAGCCAAAACGAGGCAACTAAAACCCTTATAACAGAACCTTAAGTCGCTTAACCATTACCTTAAGTCGTTGGCATTGCCATACACCTAGTAGTGCCAAAAATTGTTCGCTTGATATTTTCTTAATCTAACATTATGGAAGCTAAATTTAGAGGCATGCATATGTTTAACATAACAACACATTAAAACATCAAGTACTCTTTAGCTCACTTGAACAGCAAAAACATTCACGAATTACAACTTATAATTTCCTTAAACAATCATCTATATACTATTGGGAGTTTGAGTACTATTCGTGAGCTAATTTAAAATAATATTAAAAGTGCTTGCGTAACATTTTGGTAGGGCTGGCAACGGTACAGCAGTTGTCTTGCTGATGGGGCCCGGGAGATCCCACAGCAAGGCATTTACCACAGTCTTAATTGCTGTGTGCTCATCATGTATTAATAATTTAATAATTTATTTATTTTCTTTAGGCATCCACAGTCCAGTATTGGGAAGCGATGGGAATGGGTATAAGGGGAAGGGGGTGCCGGCTTTACCTTTCTGTGGACACCAGATATCACTCATTGGATATTGATCATAATATTAATTTATGAAAAATTCTCCCTTACCAGCCTCCAACGAAACCCTACGACTACTCGTTACACATTAATAATACAACGTTAAATTTTTACAATGTTACAAATTTATACTATGACGAAACATGGCAAAATCTTGTTACTTACTAACTAAACCCCTGTAAATGGTCCCAATATTAGAAAAATTCGATTTTCCTGTTCAAGGCCTATGATAAGTGCACCATGGGTCGACCCTTGTAAGTTCACACGGAGACACATCAATCTCGAAACACTGTCGAAAGTTCCTCATTCAGGTTGAGCTCAACACAATATTAGAATTCACTTACGTTCGTAGGATCCTCATACGTCTGACACATACGTAACGGCTAGTACACACCAAGCTTGGATTTCGGTTATGCGATAATACCAGATCCTCCTGGCACGCACTCTCGTTCTGGTTGGTTACTCTCTCTAACGGTCTGCTCATCTGGGACAATCGACTTCCCAAGGTCTCTGAGTTCCGCATCGGTCCGGGTAGCTTCGGGGTGCCGTCGGCTACCTCTCAGGCTGGCACGGAGCAGATTGGCAACTCGTACTCGATATCTCAAACAGATAAAAACAACAATTAATAACACAGTAATCGTAGATCCACTCAATATGACCTGCTTAACTATACGATGCTTAAAACGATTGACTCTGAGGTGCTGGAAAGTACTCTCTAAAGAATACTCCTTTACGCTTAGAGTGCCAAGTTGGTCATCCAATGCTTGGAGGACCTTCAAAGTATCATTCACGTCCTGATTCAACAGTTCGGTTTCTTCTTTACTATATATCCCATCTATTTCAGGAAAAGTTATCTTTCCAAAATCGCTCGAGTGCCAGGAGCTGCCGAAGAATCGGGCAGGCATCCTGTACCCGTCTGCAATCAGGTCACATCGATCCCGATTCGGAATTTCACCCACCCCTTTCAGAATGGTTGTACTAACGTTTAGACCAGCATCCCGTCTAAAGCAATTCAATACTACTTTGGCTTCACCCGAGGTAGTATAGATCCATCGGGTTGGAGTTCTAATTAGGACTGGGGATTTCAGGCCGGATATCAACTTTCTAGTGCACAACGTAATTTTCTCTTTCAGCAAAAGTTCAATTGGACAATTTGGTCGTTGGTGTACATTAAATAATACTTCCGACAGAGGACACACTGTTAAAGGGCCGAAACTACACTCACTTCGGTAATGGTCAGATGAATAAACGGTATAGGTTTGTCTGTCCTTGCTAACTATTAATTTTTGGTTGTCTACTTCCCACTTCACCCATCTTTTTAGAGAAGGGTCAAAAACAGGATAAGTTATTACATTGAAAACTTCATACACTTGGTTATCATTTTTCAAGGGGAGCTTAATGAGTACTCTAAGCTGTGTTTCCGTAGCATACGATTTGATTATTGCAAATTTATAGAAGCTATGGAGGTTTTCTAACTTAACGTCTAAGAATAATTTTGCAGGTGGTGGTATAACCTGTTTTACAGATTTCAGGACCTCTAGGAACTGATGAGGGGGTAATAGGTTGCTAGTCATCCTATTTGCAGCCAAGTCCTCTACAGCTTGGTGAAGTTGATTCATTCTTTGTACAGCAAGGTTAATGGCATCTTTAATTTCTGACAAGGCACGACTTAATTTTAAGTATTGGAAAAGAGTATTAAACAAACTTGAGAAAACGGATTCTGTTCTGGAGTTTTGAGCCATGTTGTCATGCATCACTTGGTGATACGCTTTCAAGATGTAAATCATTTTATTTATTACCCTCGAATGGTTTAAAATTTCTGAGTGCATGTTATCTAAGACAGTTAATTGATCTTTCGTGTCGTGATACATTTCGTCATTCCTTATATTGGCCTCATCTATCTTACTATTCATAACTTCCAAATCGCTATCGATTACAGTTCCAAACAAGAATTTTAGTACATGACCACCGGCATCAAACAGACCGCGCTTCTTTTGGGTACGCGGCAGCAGAGTGACCAAGTCACTCGTTTTGCCAACGTAGTCGGTCACCATCTTTTGTAGTCCATAATATTCGTATCTGAAACTGGTTTCAAGGTCATGCACTATGGTATGTAAGCTGTTGTTTTGCGAGAGAAGATTTTGGAAAAACTCATCATACTGACCTCTTACCTTTACCAAGATTATACTTAGATTTCTGTTTTCCTCTTCCACTCCTGTCAGGTTGTACTGGAGCACCACAGTCCAGTAGCTGTCTGTAAGTAAAACGTCCCCTTCTTTCTCGAATATGACACCCTGGTGGAAGCAGAGGACACCTTCCAGGATCAACAAAACGCCTAAAAGGCCTACAACAGAACATCTATGATTTCATGTGACACGATCAAATTCGATATCCACCTTTTCCCAGGCTATGTAGCGAGCACTACTCCCCAACTATTCCAAAGCTCTTCAAAAGTCTAACAAAGTCACCCCATCTCGCGGGTTCTTTCTTACTCCGTTTTGGGCGTCCGATACTTGCAGGCCCGGCTACTGCTACCGGGGCTTGGGTTTCATCGTCACCCTTTACATCTCCGTTTAAGTTCTGCAGACCACTATCATCTACCTCTTCATCACTGGAACTATTCTCGTTTTGCTTTTCTTTCTGCGCGGTCGAAGGACGCGGACGTTCCTTATAAGGTTTGATACGGTTCACGTGCACGACGACCTCTCGCTTTCGTATTCGAAGAACAACATTTAGAGGTGATACCACTCTAACTATGGGATATGGTCCTTTCCATAGTTTTGATAATTTCTTTACACGATGCCGTCCTATACTGGGTACATGCAATAATACAAACTGCCCTTCACGGAATTCGGTTGATTTAGCTTTCTTATCATACTGACTTTCATTACGGCCTCGGGCTCTGGCTTTAAGCACTGCAGTTTCCTTGTAAGCTTCCTGTAGTTTCTCCCGGAGGGCTTCGATATGATTGTCATATATATCTGTCTCATCCGTAATCTTCAGATCCGCTTCCATAGGAACCTCCATTTTCCGACCAAAGATTAACTCATACGGAGAATACCCAGTACTCTCATGAGATTGGGAGTTATAGGCCATGGCGACATAAGGCAAGTATTCATCCCAATTGGTCTGGTTCCGGTTAACAAAATGACTCAACATTCTCATCACAGTGGAATGGACCCGCTCCAGTCTGCCATTACTCTGAGGATGAAAACCAGTAGTTTGGATTTTTCGAACGTGCAGAAATTTGCATAAGTCTTTAATTAAGCCGGATGTAAAGTTAGCTCCTTGATCGGTAACTAAGGCCTTTGGCACGCCAAACTTGGTTATCACCCTCTGCACTAGCGCTCGAGCAACACTTTCGGTGGTCTGATCTGGCAGTGGAACAAACTCACAGTATCTGGAAAAGTGATCCATAACACTGAGAATATAAACGTTGCGGGATTCGCTAATGGGCAGAGGACCAACTATATCTGCCGCTATCACTTCGAAGGGCTCCTGGGGTTCGTTGAAGACGTCACCCAGGGGCGCTTTCGCTTTACCGTAATTCGTTCGTTGGCTACAGCTACGACATGTCCTGACGTAATTCATAACGTCTCTTTCCATACCTCTCCACCAGAACTTCTGTTTCACCCGGTCTAGTGTTTTTGCCACTCCGGCGTGTCCGGCTGTGGGCAAATCATGATTGATCCTAATTATCTCCTGGACTAAGGAAGTTGGTACTACAATTTTCTTTTCACCCGAGCTCAAACGGTACAGGACCTTCTCCGGGCTCATCCGGAAGTTCTTGGCTTGTCTCAATCCCTGAACTACGGGATCTTCGCGTTGACGTGTTCTAATTAACTCAAGGTCAACGACAGGGAGCACTTCCTGTTTAACCGCTCGCACTGCGCGACTTAGCCCATCCGCGTTAGTGTGTTTTTTTCCGGCTTTATGTTCTACCGTGAAATCAAACTCAGCTAGTCGCAACGACCATCTCATCAGCCTACTGCTAGGGTCCTTCAGCGACATCATCCACTTCAGAGCGGAGTGATCGGTGATTACTTTGAAAGGACGCCCCAACAAGTAGCATCTGAAATATTTTGTACTCCAGACTAGACTAAGTAATTCGCGCTCGGTTGTCGAGTAGTTCTTCTCGGCTGGGAATAATGTTCTAGAACAGTACGCTACGGGGTGTTCCCGGCCATCTATCTCCTGTGAGAGGACTGCTCCTAAGGCAACAGTACTCGCGTCTGTCGCTAATATGAACGGCTTGGTAAAGTCAGGGTATATCAACACAGGGGCAGATATTAGTTTTGTCTTTAAGAGATCAAAAGCCTCCTGACATTCTGGTGTCCACACAAATTCGCTATCCTGTTTGGTCAACTCGAATAGTGGACGTCCAATGGTGGCAAAACCGTCAATGAAACGCCGATAATAGCCAGCCAAACCTAGGAAAGAGCGCACGTCCTTCACCGTAGTGGGCACAGGGAAGTCCCTTACAGCCGATACCTTTCCAGGATCGGGTTCAACACCTTTCTTAGTGATTACATGACCAAGATAGCTGACTTCATTGACCACAAAATTACATTTACTAAGTTGTACTGTCAGGTTCACATTTTGTAATTTCGATAGCACTTCACGAAGGGCTTCCAGGTGTGAAGGCAAGTCCCTGGAAAACAAAATTATGTCATCCAAGTAGACAAGGCATTTCTCACCTTTCAAGCCCATTAACACTGAGTCCATTAGTCTTTGGAAAGTGGCCGGAGCCGTGTTTAGTCCAAATGGCATACGCTGATACTCATAATGTCCGCCGGGGACATTGAATGCTGTTTTTGGTCGGCTATCTTCGTCAACTCGAATCTGGTGATACCCAGACCGGAGATCTAACGTCGTGAACATCTGGCACCCGCCAAGTGAGTCAAGTGTTTCTGTGATGTTCGGGAGGGGGTACACGTCAGGGGTGGTCACCGCATTAAGTCCTCTGTAGTCGACACAAAACCTTAATTTAGGGGTACCGTCGGGAGATTTCTTAGGCACAAGTACTACAGGCGATGCCCACTCGCTCTGACTAGGAACAATGATACCTTTGTTTAGTTGATCTTTAACTAATTCGTCAAGTGTGGCCTTCTGATGGTATGGTACGCGATACGCTTTTTTGTAAATAGGGGCTGCATTCCCGGTTCGTATGACATGTGTCACTGCCGAAGTACAACCCAGAGGTTGGTCTTCACTGTGAGCAAGAACATTTTTGAATCCCATGAGAGTGGACTTCACAAGGTCTCGCTCGTGACTTGGCAGATGCCTAAGCTTCTCGTCCAAGCACGCCTCTAAGTCGGACTCGTCAGAACGACTCACCATGCCTACTCTTGCCTGTGGCCTTTTGTAGCTATGAAGTGCTATGTCGCGCACAACAGTGGCCAATTTCACTTTACCCTGTTGGTTCAGATGCAACCCGTGCTTTGTGTACATGTTATGGCTCAATTTTCCTTTGAGGTCTAGAAATTCAATCCTACCCTGTTGAATTTTATCTCTATTTTTAGCTAAATTTTGAATGATGGATTTAAGAATTCCGTTGGCATCTCCAAGTTCGGATTTGAGGTCTTGATCATAGCGGTCAAATATCGACAGAACAGTTACTCTCGCTTTCCACTTCACCGGAAAATTTTCAAATGCTTGTTTCAGGGTTAACGGGTAAGGCGCACACTTGTCAACATCGTTTGTTCCCCCTATCAAGATCACCGTGTCGTTCTCGGTCAATGTATCAATAGTACTACCAAATTTCGAGGTTACTTGTTTTAGTTTTCCATTGGGCATGAAAAAGACTTCTACATCAAAATTTCTAGGTAGTCTTTCGGATAGTATTTCCTGGAGTCCACGACCATGACTGTCTGCTAAAACTAGTAGTTTTTGTCGCACAGGATTTCCTCCCTCCACTGGGTTGAAATCTCTGTCGAGCGTTCCTAACTTCAAGTTCTTGGGTAGAGTTAACTCCTCAGCACTTGCGTTTACGGTCTTGACCCAACAGCGGTTTCCTTTTACCTTTGTCAGGGTTCGAGCAAGATAAACACCGTGCATGATAAAGTCAGGGGGTTCAATCACAACGTCCTTTCCTTCTAAGTCGTCGGAACCGGTGGCACATCGGTTAGTCTTCACTTGGATAATCTTTTCACACCGGGGCGGAATTTTCACATCGCTACAGAAGTACACATAACGTTGCTGTTTTGGAGGTGCACAGCTAGCTGAGGGACGGTTAGGATCCGGCACGGCCTCCCCTTTCTTTATCCGATTTAACCAAATGTCTCCACCATACAACCGAAGTAGACCATGTTCAACATTTATTTCTCCGTTTCCTTTGCCCAAAATATCGCAACCAAGTACGGCTAGGTATCCCTTAGGGAGGTTCCCAACCACAAAATTTCCTACCACTTCAACGCCCGGTTTCATTTTTAAAGTCAACTCTTGTCGCCCGTAAGTTTTCAATGTCCTACCAGAAATACCTTTCAAAATTACGTCTGGTTTGGTGAGCTCAGCGGATGAGGCTCCTCTTTTTACGAGGGAAACCTGCGCTCCAGTGTCAATTAGGACCTTTCCCTCTGCATCTTCTATCTTACCGATGGCTACAAGTTCATCTACCACATCTCGAATCTCGGGGACGGTCCTGACCTGCTTCTCAGTAGTGCAGTTCTTACGAGTCGTACACATATTTAGGTTCACCTTAGTAGGTAGCTGCGAAACAGCTTCCTTTAATTCCGGGGCTTCGTGTCGGTGGATCCACTTACCCCGCTCCCGTTTCCCGAATGAGGTCTTTTAGAGTCTAGTCGAACTCTACAATCTTTCTGTATGTGGCCTGCCTTGTTGCAACGCCAGCACGTTATTCGACTAGAGCGGTCCTCTCTTTTATTCCTGCAGTCCCGAGAGATGTGGCCTTTCATATGACAATTAAAACATGTAATATCTGAGGTATTGGCTGCCTGGAACACCTTGCGTTCAGGCGTGGGACGGGCATTGCCCCGAGTCGGCCCGCGAGGAGGAGGAGGATATGCTAAGTCTGGCTCGAGTACACCCACGTTAGATGTTACCGCACGCGTGGTGACGGACCTCAAGCGTCCCGCTTCTGCCTTTCTACCCATCACTCTCAGTTGTTCAAGAGAGGTAACATCAAAAAGAGCAAGCCGGTCTTGCAGCTGGGGATGTAAGTTATGCAATATTTGCCTAAGCTTTACTTCTTCCACTACGGGTGTTGACAAGCGACTGTACAACCCCTCCATCGCAGCGATAAATAAGTCAATGGGTTCCGTTTCGGCTTGAACTCGATTGAATATCTCTTGCTGTAGGTATATGTCATGGTCAGGATGTTGGAAGACCAGTTCCATATCCCTACACAGCTGTTCCCAGTTCTTGAGACGGCCTATCGTGGATCGATACCACGTTAGGGCAGGTCCCGTGAACAAATCCACTGCCGAATCAAACAGTTCGGTTGTGGTGACCCCTCGAGCTCTGCGCAGTTCTTCTGCTCTCTGCAGAAACGCCCCTACGCTCTGTGATTGGCCGTCAAATTGTAAGCCCCATTTATACACAGGCACTCCTCTACTATGTGCGGATGACGTTAAGTTAAAATTTTGTTGCGGTGTGATCGCGATGGTTGAATCTATTTGTCGAGCAAGTGCACCGACAGTGATGTGGCTTGTTGCCTCTGGAGGCGAGTGCACATCCGCATTTTTGGGCCGCGGGGTCTGCTCGGCTGTTGAATTTTCAGCTTCGGCGTTTGCCGCGTCTTTCTTGGCTTCGGCCGCGTCACACAGTTCTTTGGTCTTATCCATTAACACCTCATGACGTTTTGCGATACTTTTGTCACCCAATGCGCCTATTGGTATACGTCCCGCCCTTAAATAGTTATGCCACATCCTGGCTTGAAGACGCTGACCTTCAGTGTCTGTATAGTCCCCCTCATATTCATTCGCGGAGGCAGCCAATGACTTATATTTATCTTCACAGGCCTCCAGTTCCTCATCTACATTTAAGGAAGCTAAGACAGCCTGATCAATAGGCGTACCTGCCTTAACACACTTCGTCAGCCGTTTTCTTAAATCCTCAGCCGTACCGGAAGTAGGCTGTCCTCGGATTTTCAATTCATATTGATTCTCTTCCTTTTTCAAGAGATACGCGTTCATAGTGTATGCCAATACTAAATTCCAAAGGGGAAATGAAAATTCCATACACTAACTCAACTCTTCAAATAATTTTAAAAATTGTCACGTTCAATTAATCAATTAATTTTTTTTTTTAATTACTCGTCATTAAATCATACCCTCACGCAATATCTCTTCAAATGTCTAACTAATCATCACAGTTATACGCCTAAGTCCACGTAGCGTTTAATATTTTTAATTTAAAAGTCGATAAATTTAGTTCCTGATTTATGAATAAACTTTTTAGTCAATAACAAGTTTTAATATTGAATTAGTCACTAAGCTATTCCTCACACCGCCATAGGCACCCTACCGTAATCAGTAAAGTCCAAAAATTTCGACTAAGTCCTTAGCTCAAAATATCGAATTAAATCCCGAAATTATCATAGAATAGCTAGTTATCACTTATTGAATCGGTAACCGTTCAATTCTAATTTTGCTTTGATTCTACTACTTATGTTGTAAGTTCATACTATCAATCAATAATAATAATAAATAATCAATAATTAGTTAATTTTTATAGTATGTCAAATGCGCTGGCGTCTTTTGACCTGACATGGAAAATTAGCCACAATGCGACTCTATATTTTTCAGAGTCGATGTCTCAAGTTATTATTATTCTATTTATTTTAATTTGACATTAAATTCAATCAATCAATTATAATTAATTATCAGCCATTTTCAATGACGCCCAGACGGCTTCCAACGCACTTTAACACACTAGGTATGGTTATTCTAATATTAGTTTATACTAATACTAGGTTAGTTTAAAAGCTTCTATTGTATGTTAAACAGGTTAAGTAATAATTAGAATACTGTTAACTAAGAATAAGTAGCAGTTAACGTGGACTGTTAGGCTTCACTGCCTTTATGATAGTCTGAACTGATGCCTAGATCAATGCATCACTATTAAATTTAAATACGTCTTCCAAATATGCTTTAATTTAAATTGATAATATATTACCAGATTATTTTCAAATTTCAACTAATTGATTAATATCTGTGCCCTTCCTCTAAAAATATACAAAATAAATTTTGAATAGAAGAACTATTAATTAATCTGCTAGCTGATTATTATTGCTAGCTTAGGTTAAGCGTAATAGATTATTTTTACTTACTGGAATCGCTGATGATCCGCAGTCCCATCTCCACAGGGTTCCTCAGCTCCGTAGGACTCGCAGAAACGTGGAAACAATTCAATCACGGACTTTTGAACCGCACCTTCACACCTGACACCACTTGTAACGGACGAGACGGGACTTGGGAATTAGATAATCAGAAAACTGTTGGCCGCAAAAATCTGATTTTAATTTAACCTTTCACATTAATAATTATTACAATACTATTCACATTCCCTAAACTGTAATTTTAAAATATATTAATCACTCATCAGCGAAACAGTAGGTTACAAATTTAAGATTTTAGAGGGAAGGGCAAACACGGAGCGACGCGTTACGTGCGAGTACCGGCGATCAACTCACCCCACGCACGTACTTTTTCGCTACAAATTTTTGTTAAAATGGCGGACTAGACTCCGTACGGTGCTGCTCCCAAACGATTTACTTGGGCGTAACAGAGTCTAGAAACGACACAACTTGGCCAGACACAGGCTGGAGTCAGCAGAATCAGCAAATTCCTCAGCCAGCTGCAGCTAAAGCTGCCACGGGTATCGGGCTACTTCCGCTTAACAACTCAGTTGAGATCAACTAGAATATTCCGAGCAACTATTACTTGGACTTATATCTTACTAAATAAATATATAATAATCACTGTTCCTTATTTCCTTCTAATAATTTAGGTGACGGTAGATATTTTGTAAGTAATAGTACTTACATTTTACTGTTAGGAACAATGAAGAATCGTTGGTTGGTAATACTACAATATAAATACTGTAGTACTTCACTGGTCAATAATAATATTGACCTCACAGTGTCAAATGGTCAGGGGCTTTCTTAATGGGCCGTCACATACCGTCTATGTCTTCAGGCGTGTACCCGATTTTAGTAATGCGCTTTGTGTGGTTGTTACGTTGATGTAGGGTCGCAGAGAGAGGATTCAATAATAAACTAATAATAATTAAACGACACAAAATCCTCTATAGTTCTCAATTAATCTGCGTCTTCTGAGGGTTCGCTTAAACAAGTTAAGGAGTTCTAAAATGTTGACGACCAGTGAATGAACTTCTTGTTTAACATGGGAAAGTTTAGGGAAGATGTGGGCTTGGATAGAATTTATTAGATTAAAAATACTTTTCAATATTATGAAGTGGGTAAGTATCGTTAATAACATTTTATGGAATTAAAAACGTAATAGAGAGAAACAACATTTTAACTTTAATTTTTGAGGTCACTCTACAACACACGACAATCAACTTGTATTTTGGAGATGTTATCTAACAGCAACATTCAAAGTGACGTTGGGAATCATCAAAAAGGAGATCCCCACAATTTGATCTTTATTTGAATCATTATTAAGATAAAAACATCCGAAATTTAAATGTTTTATTTGTTTTTCTATTTTTACTTAACTAGTTTTGTTAAATCATTGAAAATGATTGAATTTGAACATTTAATGTAGAAAGAATGGCCGTTCAAGTACGGGAAGAATAAACTTACGACAACCTTCTTGATTTGTTGAAATTTTCGTTGTTCAGTCTTTGAAATTAAATAGCATTGAAACATTTGAGACTAATTTTCTTCAGACCTGTATATGAACTATGTTAAAAATAGTCGTCCAAGATTGATTTACGCATTAAATTGTTACTCTTGGAGAGTGAAAAACTTGCATATAAAGTAAACCTCAAGGAATCTTTTTTTGCATCTATATTCACATGTTTTTACCATTGACCATTCTCTTACTAATAGGTCACGTTAAATTTGAGAGGCTCACCAGTCACCAACATTCGCTCACTCAGGCCTCGATGCCCGGCCTCATTCTAAATTCCATCCAGTTGCTTAATGTCATCTGTATACTTATTGGTTATGTGTCGCAAAATGTGTAAACATAAAATCTAACGTTTATTTAAATGTTGTTTAATAAACTCAAATGGGCTCAGAGAGTGAATCTTATTACGATGGGAGTCGTATGTTTTCATGGATTACTGAATTATCTGGGATCCCTATAGATTTGGTAAGATTGGATTATTATTTTACATCAATAGGCCAATGCAAGTAAACAATAGGTAGGCAACTAGGCTTAATGGAAAACAACTAATTTTAAAATGTCAAAAGAAATACATTCAATAGACCTAACTGTTATTAAGCCTAGGCATATTTATATAAATAAATGTGATTATAAATTCAGTTTGTTCTTTTAAATTAGTCTATTCTGATCAGGCTGCAGTATAATAAACGGAATCATCAGTGTTTGTGATTATCTAAACTACTGAACAGGTAGAGTATAATAAGTGGACCCGGTTTTATTATTGATAAGTATAATCATCGATACTTAACATTCATATATTGAATACGAGTCTATCAATCAAAATATCTGTATTCATAATAACAGTCATATTTTAAATTGAAATAATTAATATAATATACATAGTGACAATCTCATTTGAGCTGTAACGATCAAACAAACAATTACGACTGGAAATAGTAAAATTCATAAATAATAAAATGATTAATGTATAACAGAAAATAAGAAATATACCGTACATAGGCTACTATTTATGTGTTTTCTCCTCAGTAGCAATGATTAACCACTTCAAGAAGTTATTTAACCCTTTTACTGCCGACGTCCGATATGTCGGACGTCGGCATTTTTGCCGAAAACGCCAACGTCCGATATGTCGGACGTCTGTTTTTTTTTATTATTACTGGCTACTGTTATGTTCAAATGCCGAAATATTCGGTATTTTGGTTGTTTAGGAGGAAAGGATAATGAAAGAAGCCATTTGAAGAACTTTGGATTTCTACTTTCGTCGTCTTTGACTAGAATTGACGAACTACCTAGACAGCTGTCAAAACCAGATGATCGGGTTAGATTACTGAAATCTTCGTTCATTGTTGTTGTTTACAATGTTATCGAAAGTTTTTTGAAGTATTACTTTTGTTGATCAAGGATAAAATGAGTAAAAGAGTTACATCTAACTCTCCTGTGAGTGAGGGAACAATAATTAACAGTCTAATCGATGGTGGTGTACAAGAGCAAGACGAACTGAGTGACGATTTCCTTCAGAATTTGTCAGATTCATATGCCGATATTAGTGTTAGGGCTATTGATGACAATCAAAGTGATGTGGATGACACTGATGACGATCCTGACTATCTTACCATCAGATAATGAGGAGTTATTAGATAGTGAGGTGGATGTGGCACAGATAAGTTTACCTTCAACTTCCACTGGTAGGCCTAGAGGAGGCCTACCAGTTTTGGGAAAATCCTCATAGTGCAGCTATGTTTCAAGGTAGCACCTTCAAATTTGGTGTATGTTCTAAGCAATTGCTCTAGTTTATAATGATATCATGCTCAAAATTTTAGTATAATTTTAAAAATAAATTATCAGATGCCAAACACAATTTTTATTTATTTTTTTATTTACATAATTTTTAAAATTAAATAATGAGTTTGTTTCAAATTAAAATTTCTTTTTATTATTTAAAAAACAGCATTTAAATACGAGTAAATAAAGTAAAAATTCATGCAAATCTAATGAAAAATAAAAAAGATACAGCATATTTTGTAAATGAATGCACAACAGCGATTTTCCCCCTTGGCAATTTTGACTGGTACGATAAAAAAATGGCCGGCAGTAAAAGGGTTAAAGCATCCTTTCTAGAAAACTGTTCTTCTCTTCTGTACAAATACAGAGATATCTGCAAGCAGTTCAGCTGATATGTCATTTTTTTAAATTCTTTTCACAGTCCTCCACGAGCTTTTAACTGTCTTGTCTATGAAAGATAATACGTTTATGATATGAAAAAGTGTTTATACAGGTTAGTTATCATTCAAAATCACTATTAGTTGGTTATATTGATAGTTATAATTAAGTAATATCATTTGTCAGTATTGATAAAATCCTGGTTCACTTATCGTATCCTACTCCTACTGAACAATAAAAAGCCAAAATGATTAACTGAATTATATATATATATATATATATATACATAACTAATTGTCCAGATCTAAATTGCAGCCACCTAAATTTTGTATGAAAATTTACTATTTATGAAATTGATTGTACGAAAAAGTTGGTGTAGATTGTTAAGTAATAATTTAATGAGTTGTTGACCCACAAGCTCTAGGGATTAGCCTATTGACCATGATCCATTTTTTGGATATTTCACAGGTTGGTTGCCATGGCCAATTTTTCTTCCGTCTGAGGAAAAGAGACGATTGTCCCTGCACTTAGTCCTAAAAGGACCTTTGCTAAAAGGAACTTGTATTTCTGTCCTCAAAATTGAGAGCTCCTGTTCTCTAATGTCCTTGGGGCTGAGAGGATATGCTCCTAGGGATTTTTTCTTAATTTTAGTTATAGCCGGGCATCTTAGCCATATGTGTTCCTGATTATTCCTTATCATAATTACAATTCTTTTTGAGAATCCACCTATACTAATTAAAAATGGGTGGGGAGTTGTAGTATCTCCTGATGGGAAGCGTTTTGGGTATAGTCAACCCAGACTTAATAATTCCATGCTTACATGTTTCCTTAAAATTAAAATGTACAATTTTCATTTTAATCAAACAAGCACAAAACTTTGTAAACCCATACCTCTTGTCATGTTGATTGGCATGGTTTTCAAACCCTGTAAAATTAATTGAGGGATGACAAATTTTGTATGAGTTATCTTGAAAGTAGTTAATAAATAGACGTGTTTTAGAACAAATCTAATCAAAATCGGTCAACTTTTATAAAAGGTTTGTTTTGAAGGAGGGGTCTGGGGATTAATTTACATCATATATTAAATATTGGCTATAGGAACATACCTATAGATCATGGGAAATGGGTTAACCCCAAAACCTGGGGGTCAGCGATGAACTACAGCTATCTATGTACAGACAAGATGGTATAAAACTTACTTATTTTTTACCATTGGAGGTGAGGTCATCAATTTTACTTTCATTCAAATTTACTGTTTTACTTAGTTTGAAATAATTTGGAACAATACTGTTATTATTAATACATTAAAACAGCTAGCAATAATTAATTGCAAATTACTATAATTAGAATTTTTTGCATTCGATACGCTAGTTTAGATATTTTCAATCGAAAATTTGATTTGTTCTGGTGGTGGCTGACAATCTAGCCCTGACTTACTAAAAACTTGCTATTAAGCCCATTTTACATTGGTAAGGTATAGAGGATTATTTTTTTTAATAAGTGTTGAGGGCTTGTGCTAATTTTTAAATCAATTGCAAAGGCGTTAAATCAATCAGCAACAACATACTCAGCTTCAGCTGTTGACGACATACATCCTTGTTTTCTTGAAAACCATGATATGGCATATCTTAGTACTATTTTGTCTTCAAGAACTAGTTTATGTTTAAAATTTCCAATTTGCTAGTTTAGATATTTTCAATCGATAATTTTATTTGATTCAGGTGGTGGCTGATAATCCAGCCCTGACTTACTAAAAACTGGCTATAAAGCCCATTTCACATTGGTAAGATATAGAGCATTATTTTTTGTAATAAGTGCTGAGGGCTTGTGCTAATTTTTAAATAAATTGCAAAGCCGTTAAATCAATCGGTAGCAACATACTCAGCTTCAGCTGTTGACAACGACATACATCCTTGTTTTCTCAAAAAGGGTATGTCCATGTAAAACAGGACAAAAATATTTAAAAAATATTTTTATGAAATAACCTAGGTTTGAATGTTTCCAGATAAAGATTATTCTGAGCAATGTTGGCAGCATTGGCTTTTTAGAGGAAAAATTTTATTTTTGTTGGTATTTTGTGTTTAGTTAACACCTGTTAGCAGAGTTCATTGATGGCTGTTTGTTAAGTCTCACATCTCAATTTTACAACTGATTATACATTAATCTAGAAGGTGGCCAGTACCAAGAAGCCATCTTTAGAACAAAAGCTAACTAAAAATATGTTTTTGTTACATTTAGGTTAAGAATTGTTCTTTCTATTAGGTTATGTTTTAAACCTTACTTCATGTAACGTGAGTTACCAAAATCACAGATTTTTCAAGTTTACTTATGTAATACACAACCAATAACAATAATAAAACAGATTCTATTTAAGAAAACTATTACAAGTATGGTACTATTTTTTTAAATGTTTAAATTTGATTCATTTGCAGGAATTTCATATAAGTTTTTCTTTAACGTGAGTTACTGTAAAGATATTTATTCATAGCACTTTAAACATTGTTTATGTATTGGAGTTAATACTAATACAAAACAAGCTCTTAACATAGTTAACCTCAAAACAATTAAATAATTATGGTAATATTTATATTTGTATTGGTCAGAATATAATGCCTGTTTTAATTGTTCAAACATACTTCTAAATATAAGTGTAACATGAGTTACCGAAATTTTTTCCAATATTTTGGGTTTGATCTTATGATTTTAATAAATATAAAACTTGCATTTAACTTAGATAACCTTACCTTATAAGCTTATATAAATCTTTTTATTCAGGAAATTATTATTTGATTTATTAGACCCACTTCAAGTACACACCAAAATGTTGTAACGTGAGTTACCACTTCAACCTAGAAGTGAGTTCTCGAAGTAACCTTTGTCTTTTATTTTGGTTACTAAGTATTCCCAAAATGTACAGTTCTGGGTAGTTTAGTAGGAGGTAAGATTAATATTAAGCCTAAAAAATTAAGCTGTAATATTTTAAGATTAAGAAATAATCTTCAAACTTTTCTAGTAAGCAAGAAAATATATGAAGTGCCTGTTAATGACCCAATTGTTCCTTCAACAAGTAGTGGTACAGTAAAGAAATGTTCTATATATAATCTGGTGTACAGTGATGACTCTGACCTTTCTGATGAAGAATCATCCGTTCCGAGTATTTCTAGTGAACTAATTAGAAAAGAAAGCATCAAAAGTGGAACTTTTGTCCTTGTGCAATTTTCAAGTGAAAAAGACTCTTTGGTTACATTTAATTATGTTGCTATTTGCCAAAGTGGTAAATTGACAAGTTTGGAGACATTGAAGTAATGTGTTTGAAAAGTGATAAAAACTGTTATACATTCAAACTGATCGAAAATGATGTTACTTTCGTCAAACTTGGACAAATTTTTAGTGTTCTGCCTCTTCCAGAAATTAAAGAAAGGTGGAAGATATTATTATTATTTTAAAAACAAAATAAATATCAGAGAAAAGTAAAATGTTAGCTACACAGACTGTCTAATTGTTTTAAGCGTTGTGCGAGTGAATATTCTTTATATATACAAACCATGTAAAAATGTAGTCTATAATTACCATAAAGTTATTTGATCTTATCTTTTTATTCTTTCATAGTTGTGTTATAAGAAAAATACAAACTGGAAGTTATAGAACAGGCCTAAAGCAAAAAATATGTTGTTTTTAGAAATAATACAACTTGTTTTTACACTGGTTGTATTATTTTTACAATTAAAAACAAATATTTAATTATGCCAAACTAAAATAATTAAGTGTACTGATACTAAAGTAGTTATTAAACACAATTCAATATATAAAATTACATAACAAAATTTATTTCTACAAATAACAAATGTCCTTAGGAAAAAGACATAATGTAACATGAGTCTTTAGTAACATGTAACATGAGTCAATTGGGTCAATAGTATATTATTAAAATTATGTTTTTCAGTTCTTATTGTTGTAGTTGTCACAGGTAAACTACAAACTCTTGAGCCAATCTTAAGTATTTAGATTAAGAAAATTAAACATTTAGGACAAAAGTTGTATCATGTTAAAGTTTGCTTTCAAATTATGACGTCCTTTTTGTGTAACATGAGTTACCGAAACTAGAGAATTATTATTACCTTAATTATTAGTCTCAGGAAGTTGAAATCTGGCCAATGTGTATTATAATTTTTGCTTAATACTGCAAGATATTTTTGCTTAATATTATGCTTTAAAAATTAAAATGTTTCAACAAATAACTTAGGACCCATGTTGAAATGTAACGTGAGTTACCATGGACATGCCCAAAACCATGATATGGCAAATCTTAGTACTATTTTGTCTTCAAGAACTAGTTTAAGTTTACATTTCCAATTTGCAAAATTAGTAAGTTTCTTTTTAGCGAGGTGAAATTAGCTCCTTACTTTAATCTTCAAGAAAATATATAGATTACTAGAAATTGCTGTACCACATAACATTATATAATTTCATATTAAGCTAAATTAATCCTTGAGCTTATCTAGTACAATTTATTAACACTCTTATAACATTCTTTTTAATCAACCAATAACATTGTAAACAATTTAGAGTATTCACACATGATAATAAAAATAAAGATTTACAACACATGATAGTAGAAATAAAGATTTACAACACATGATAAAGTATGCGGTTGTTATAAATCTAACCATACTAATATGGTTATGTTATGTTACTAATATGTTACATTTATAATTACGAGGTATTTTGAAATAAAATAAAATAATTTTATTAGCCCAAGAGAACATGTTATGATGTTATAAGGCTGTCAAATAGATAAGAAACCTAAGTACTAAAATAAATAAATTTAATCTTACAGATATAATAAATTTTCAAAATAATTTTAAGTATGGTAGATCATGGAGTCGATATGTACACTGTTACCAAGTTCTGGGTGAATCCAGCCTATAATCATCAAATGTATGTATTTCATTTTCCAGCAAAATTTAGTTAACCCTTTGGATGCCAAGCAAATTTCAAGATTCGTTTTGAGTAATGCCATGCATGTGAGCTGTGGGTGTTTCCTGAGTGCCAGTGGTAAATGGCCTATAACAGCCAAGTGTGCCAAGCACAAAACAGCTATTTTGTTATGTTAGACTAAAAATTGTATAACTCCTATCATAATACTGATAAATGGACAATTTTTGTTTTGTTTTGTAGGTTATGAAATATACTGTTATGTAATAACAAATTTTTATGATAATATCCAAAAATATAAATAAGTAAACTAAAAAAAAAAAAAAATAAATAAAATTCTTTTTTTATTTTTTATTTTTTTTATTAGAAAACTTACATTATTATACTATTTATGTAAACATATGTTACATTTTACATTAGTATGTATAATTATGAACCAATATAGAAAATTTCAGAAAGAAATATTGAGAAATAAAAGTTTTATAAGATTTTTAATAAAACTTTACATTTGGACTAAAATGCTAAAATATTGACAATGTAATGTAAGGGCATGTTATTGTAAGGACTTTTCTAAACAAAACTATATTTATTAAACTAGCATTGAGATGGTTGAAAAACATTGGTTAGGACCCTAATGCATGTTCAAAAAAAATAAAATCATGACAAATAGCCTATTTTTTATATTATTTGCTTTTACTCACCCTCAGTTATTGAAAGGCAGAAAAAGTCCAATCTTCAATCACTTACTATTTTTTAGTGCCTATAGTCTATAGCATAGGCCTATTGAAAAATGTTACTAAGTCTATAAACAACTATGCAAAGAAATGTCTCTATATAAAATATATACATTGTTACATAAACGTTCAGTCTATTTACACTCGTGGCGGGGGAGACAGTCAAGGTGGCAACCCCGGGTGCACTTGACACATACTGTCGTGGACCTTATACTATAACAAATTATATATCAATTTGTTAAGTAACTCTTCCCCTTTCGTTTGATGTATCCGTTATGAAGATTCGCTTACTATATGATTTAAAAAAATAATATAATCGCAAAGCCGAAAATATCGGCCCGCGGCACACTTCGGTTAAACGTAATGGGCCGAAAATATCGGCTCTCGGCACACTTCGGTTAAACGTAAAGGGCCGAAAATATCGGCTCTTGGCACACTTCGGTTAAACGTAAAGGGCCGAAAATATCGGCTCTTGGCACGCTTTGGTTAAATATAGTGAGCCGATAATATCGGCCCTTGGCACCCAAAGGGTTAAATTACTTTTGAAAGAATTTTATGTTGGAATATGCTTCCATGCTATTGTTAATTCATTGAAAAAATATATGGCTGTTATAAGAAAATAGTTGTTTAAACTGGGTAGTTTTGTGTATTGGGTCTGGAATAGTATTAATGCTCTATGCAAAATAATTATGTTGGGAAATGAGATTTTGCTTTACACACTTTTGTAAGTTTCAAACAGGATTTCCATTATATATTCACCCCTCACTGTCAAAATTCGAAGATCTTTAAAATGGTTCTTGCATGATTGGTTAAAGTCTAAATTACTTAAAACCCTAATTGCTTTTTTCTGAGCCTGGAAAACTTTTTTCTATAAACGGTGACATGTCCCAGCAAGCAATACCATACTGCAGTAAAGATTCAAAATAAACATTTTTTCCCTTTCTTAGATCAGTGAGATCTCTAATTTGTCTAATCGCATAACATGCTGAATTTACTTTTCCAATTGATTGATGTGATTTTCCCAACTCAAATTGACATCAAAAATAAAACCAAGAAATTTTGCAAGTTTTAGAGGACGTTTATTTTCAGAAGAATGTTATTTCTATTTATTCAACTGTATTTCTGATAAAGTGAAAGTTAAGTATTGGTGTTTTTGAGGTATTTAATGAAAGTTTGTTGTTCTTAAGCCAGTAAAATATCAAGTAGCTTTAATGAGTCAAGTTGGTTTGAGATAATATTAGGTACATTAACAAAGTAGTGATTGAATTCTGTTGCAATATCCATTGGATTTGAAATAATTTGATCATTGGCAGCAGACAGATGGTTTTATGGTTAGGAGCTGGTTTTGTTTCTGAGTTTATAATATGCCAATATGTTTTTTTGATATTAGTAGAATTATTTATTTAATTTACAATTGGTTCTTTTTTTCTAATAGGATTAATTTTTTATGACATTTGAGATAAGCTTTGTATTCATTTCAGCTCTTTTCTGTATTAAATGATTTAGCTCTGACAAATAACTTCCTTGTCACAACATCACTTGCCCTAACCTCATCATCCATGAAGGTGGGATTGCCTTGCATTTCTTTGTTTTCTGGATAGGAAATGCCAGTTCATAGTAATAAATTAGTTTCTCCATAAACTTTGAGAACTTCACACTGACAGATAAAAAGATAAAAACATTGAACCAGTCTACATTGAGTAAAAAGTCATTAAAAATTGCGTTCAAAGAGTAATGGGAATTTTCATATTTTTAACAAATATTTAATTGTCTACATAAATGTTGTCACCTACGAAATAATCCCCAGTATATATTGTGCACTTATGCCAATGCTTCTTCTAATTCCTTTAGCACTTTCAGTGATGCAATTTTATGTCTTGTAAAGCAATGGCCTTTTAAGTTTCTCTTTATTTCTGGAAAAAAGTCATACTGAGCCATGTCTGGAGAATATGGCTAGGGCATCATTACAGTACTGTTTTTGTCCAGAAATTCACAACTAAACAATGAAGTTTGCACAGGTGTATTGTCATGGTGCAAAAGCCATGAATTGTTTTGCCACAAATCTAGCCATTTCTTTCGGGTTGTTTCATGCAAATGGCATTGAACATGAAGGTAGTACTCCTTATTGACCCTTTGACCTTATGGCAAGAGTTCATGATGCACTATGCGATTAAAATAGAAGAATATGGTGAGCATAACATTCATGTTCGACTGCACTTGTCTAGCCTTTTTCAGTCTTGGCGATTGAGAATGCCTCCACTGGGATGCCTCAACATTGGACTAATTGTTATATAAGTCAGAATACAGTATAGTGGACAGCTTGAATGGAGACACTTTGCTTAGTTGTAAAGTGATGGGTAAGGTAAGAAGAGATGGATGAACGTGGTAAACCAGAAAAGCGTTGATTCATTGACACCTACTTGTTTACAGTAAATGGGGGCACTGTGAAGACTCACTCTTTCAAAGAATTACATTTAGAGTTAAGTGAAGTATTCAAATTTAATGTTCGATTATAATCTGTAGTCTGTCAGATAAACCGCATTGTTTATTTTTGAAGCTTTTATGTAAACAGAAAAATCAATGTAAAATCTCTGTCTAAAGTAATATTTATGTACAAAAACAAATAGAAGACCTCAAACTTAATCTAAACCACTTATATAGCCTGATAACAAATACTAGGGACAGAGTGGCCTCCTTTTCAGGGACATCACTTCCTTTTGGCGGCAGGAAACCGAACATCATAATGACATGTCATTTTCACAAAAAGTAAATTGATGTTATGTTTGTGCATTACAACTCTTGCCCCCACACAGGTTGATCAGAAAACAAACTTTTGGCTAAGTTTAAACAGGGTGTTTTTGATCGTCCTCCATACAGCCTAGACTCAGCTCCTTGTGACTTTCACATGTTCCTGAACATGTATTGGTGGTTTGCATCTCAGTGATTTACTTATAATGAAGAGCTTCAAAACACCATGACGAGTTGCAACATTCATAGAGAGCATATTTTTTATGCAGAATGTGTTTCAAAAATCTGATATCTGATTGGTAGAATAACAGCTGACTCATACAGTGTGCACAGTTGGTGCAGTATGTGAGAACGTAAACAGATACTTATGTAACTATACTATAGTAAACATACAGACATGTCATGGATTATTTAAAATTATCAGAAATGTTATTATTTTCACAGATAGAATGGACATTGGGTATAACTACTGATACTTTTAGAGCATATTTTAATGGCATAGTAACGAAAAACATAGCTGCCGTCTATAATACAAGTAAAATATCCAATATCAGGCTTTTCTCAGTTGCAGAGTTAAACACATATATTGTAACTATAATACTGGAATGACTCATATTTATTTTCTGTATAATAAATCTTCAAAGTCCAACTCTTAGCACAAGTGAAAAGCATTTGAGTAACTATATTATAACTAGTTTGATCATATCTTGTGAAAGAGATTACAGTGGACTTGATGATGTAATTTATCTTGAATGATTAGTTATTGTAAAAGCTTTAAATATTATAAATAAACATAAGTAACTAAATCTGTTGCTAAGTTTTCAAAATTAAAAGAAGTCGAACTGTATGTTTCAGATAAATTTCACAGTAACTCAAGTGGTGGCTGTAGTTTTGGCACCACTATTCAGACATATTTTGCATCCCTCACGCACAAAGCCAGAGGTCCGCCATGCTTTTGGTTTGGTTGTGGGTGTGGTCATGGGATATTTTGCTTTTGGCAGGTGAGTGTTTAGAGTTTTGGGTCAAAACCAAACATTAGATTAAGTTCATACCTTTAACTGCTTCAATCTAAATTTTAGTGAAATTACTTAAATTTGCACAAAGATGTAGAGTGCAATATTTTAATTACATCCAAGAAATTATTTTGATGTAAAAAAAGTTGCATTACAGTGCAAAATTATGTTTTTGTGGTTCTCTTTCTTGGTGAATGTGTAATTTATGCAATCAGCAAATTTAGTGAATACAATATAATTTTAAAGTTAGTCATTTAGATGTACAGTAGAATCTTGTTTTAAAGCCGAATTAATTAACTGTGACTGGAAGTGATTCAAATAGATGAAAATCAAACATTAAATAGGTCGCAGATAATTAAGAGTGTATTAGATGTAAATGTATGTATATGGTGGTATATAGTAAATGAGAGCCAATTTTTTATTTTTTTACAGAGAGATTAGTCGTAGAGAAAAGAAATAACATAAAATGTAAAGAAATTGTGTTTACTCTTTCATAAAAAAATTGTTCAAGCAAGTAAAATTATACAGATGTTTCAAGACTAACATTGGCATGTAAAGGGTTAAAAAAACAGAAAATAAAAATATTACATATTGCATAGTAAATATTATACATTACATGATGTATATTATAAATTTTAAATAGGGATAGTTTGAGATAGTTATTACATAGTAAATTTTGTTTAGTTTCTAATAAAACAATAGTTGTTGTGTTATTTAAAAGCAAGACTGAACAGATAGTAGAGTTTTTGACATTTAACATTGTGGTATTTTACAAAAATATAGCACTACTGTTCGAGGATTGGACTCTATCCTTCTCTTCACGTGTCAGAAAGACAAATGTTAATCATTCAAACAAAATATAGAACTAATTAATGTTTAGCAATGAATTCACCAAAGCCACAGCAGAATAAGTTTTGTGAGAAAACATCAAGCATATACCTGACAGACCAGAACGGTCAGAAGTAAACATGATAGTGCACAATACATGCTGCACATAATTGTGACTATTGGATCTATTCTGTTAATCAATCAATCAATAAACAGTTTTTATTGCGAGATCATTGACAAAGTCTCATTACAGCTTTCATAATGACTGAGATGTCAAATCATTTACCATTACTAATAAACCTAAGCTTTCAGAAAATATGATACGTCGTTTTATTTTTTATCATTTAAGTATAGTTATGTGAGTTTCAATTGTGTAAAACAACATGATCAGAATTTCGCTAGCAAAACATAACTGCTTTTAGATCCCTAGTACAAATTAATAAATCAGACATAGTTTTTTATATTAAATAAAGTTACGCACCGGTTTAGAGTTTCATTCTAGTTTATTAAAATGTCCTCCTATATGTGTGATTTCAGTATTTTGTTTACAAATCAGGAATATGCAGAAATGTATTTTGTGTTTGCTTTCTGTAATGGCAATGCTAATGTGGCTGAAAGGGAGTACACTGTCCCCCCTGTTCGGCTAGTTGCCAGTACACAACAAGTACTTACAAAGCTGCATCAGCGTTTGGTGCAACATGGATCTGTGCACAAGGAGCCGAGTGAGTCGGGGGCAGCAGCATTGGATTTGAACACAGTAGAATAAATATTGTACAAAGTTAGATAAGACCTGGAGATTAGTAGCAGGGATCTTGCAGGTGACTTCGGCGTGAGTAAAAGTATAATTTTGAAAGTTTTGTAAAAGGAGAAATTTTACTCTTATCATTTTACAAAAATGCACAGACTTGAACCTAATTATTATGCTGTTAGACGAAACTTGTGTCGCTATTTATTAAATTCTGACATTGAACAATATAATTTTTTCATAAAAATCTTATTGACAGACAAGTCAAGTCTTTTTTTTACAAGTCAAGGGGTATTTAACTTTCGCAATATGCACTTTTGGAATACTGAAAATCCAAAAGCTGCAAGAGAGCAGTCATTTTAGAGAAAATTTAATATTAATTTTTGGCAGATGTGATTGATGATCGTTGGGACCTTACATTTTTCAGGGAAGTTTAACTAGAGATATGTATCTTGACTTTTTACAACACAATTTGCCTCAAATGTTGAATGTGTTCGACCCTATACACAGCCAAGATTTTATTTATCAACAAGATGGTGCTCCTCCTCACTGTACCATTGGCGTCCAAAATTGGCTAAATGTTATCTACCCATTTTGGACAGGTAGGCAGTCCTGTACCTTGGCCTGCAAAATCTGATCTCACCCCATGAACTTTTTTGTTTGGGGATTTCTTAAGTTTGAGGCATCTGCAACACCTTTAAATAACGAAGAGGAACTTTTGAATAGGAACCAAGTTGCAGCATAAAAATTAAAGGAAAAGCTAAGCCATAACTGACTTTTGGAGGAATACGAAAGAGAGCCAGAGCCTGCATAATAGAGATCGGAGGACATTTTGAAAATAAGCTGGAATGAAACTCTAAACTGGTGTGTATCTTTTATTTAATAAAAAAATATATGCATAATTTTTTAATTTGTACTATAAATATTGAGGGATCTAAAAGCAGTTGTGTTTAGTGAAACTTTTATCATATTATGTTTTACACAATTGAAACTCACATAACTGTATTTAAATGATTAAAAATTAAACAATGTATCATATTTTCTGAAAGCTTAGGTTTTGAAGCAGTTTCTATGACATATGCTAGTTTCCAGCATTTTTTGTAAAGATTTGCCTTGTCCAAAAAATAAACTATATTGGAAAAGTATTGTTTTAATAACATTTACTATTACTACATTATTACATTTACATTACTATTTTATCCATACTCACTTAAATTGTAATGTAGAATAAAATTGTAGTAATTTAGTTCGAGAAATGTATAGAAATTTTACATATTTTACAAAACTTTCATGATTTTATTAAAAAACAAAAATAATTTTTCTTCATTTATAATAATTCTTAAATCATGTTGATGTTTATAATTCATACTATAACAAAGTTAACCCTTTGAGTGCTAAGTATTTATTGAGTGGGAATACTGAAAAGTGCCAGGTATTTTTCTAGTGGGTGTACCTAAAAAGTGCCAGCCCTTTTAAAGGCATTTTGCAAGGTTTTAGTAAAAAATCCACAGTTTGATTATTTAATAAGCTATCAACATGATTCTTTTATTATTTTTCTCTAAAAACTCTGTTTAATTCACATAAAATAACAAATTTACCATAAGACTAAATTTAGGAATACCAAAAATGGACTTATCTAAAACAATTCCAAATGTTTTTTATTTAATTTTTCAACCAAATTATTATGACAAAAAATCATATCCTTTTCTTTGTCCATATCACTGGAAAGTGTATGCAATTGTCTGTAAATCTCGAAAAATTTATATTGTTATCTTCAATAATGAGTGAGTTATACAACTTTTAAGAAACTATTGTCACATTGTTTCCGGTAGCTATGGCAACCAAAAATGTTTATATATTTTTTTTTGACAATTTTATTTACAATCTGTTCAGACATTCTTAGAACAATAAGTAAATTAGATAAAATAATAAATTAACACGAGTTAGACTCTATCCAGCGATAGAGCTAACACAAATAAACAAGAAAGTTTGAAATTAGAACCTAAGAGGTAAGTCCAGGATTGAGTGTCTCTTCAGACGTGTAACTGACGCACTATTATCCAACAGGTTCATCGCAAGGTAGTTCGGATGAGAATACAGCTTGTCTTGGTACTTCTTGCTGTAGCGAGTTATTTCCTCTTTTACTGTGGGAATTTTGGTGTCTTGATGTATTAATTGATTAGTTATATACCACGGAGCTTCCAGGATGTTCCGAAGGACTTTAAACTGAAAACGTTGGAGAATTTCGATGTTGGAGTTACTGGCTGTACCCCAAAGCTGTATACCATAAGTCCAAACAGGTTTCAAAATCACCTTGTATACTAACAACTTATTTCTTAATGATAATGTCGACCTCTTGTTTAAAAGCCAGGATATTTTTTAAGAAATTTGAGTTTAAAAATAATCTTTTGTGCCAGATATGAGAACGCCAAGTTAGTCTTCGGTCTAGATGCATACCCAGATATTTCACTTCTTCAGATTGGAGGAGGAGGACATTATTAAGAGAGACAGGTGGGCAGTTAGCAGGCCTTGTTGTGAAAGTTACATGAGTGGACTTGGTTTCATTAACCTTCACCCTCCATCTCACAAGCCACTCCGACAAGTCATCCAGCTCAGATTGTAGTCGTTGGGATGCAGTTCCTGGGACTTCATGAGAGGCTAGTATAGCGGTATCATCAGCAAAGGTGGCCATGGTGACATCGGCTCGTACAGGTATGTCAGATGTGAAGAGGGTGTAGAAGATGGGACCCAATACACTGCCTTGTGGAACGCCCGCCTCAATTTTGTGGAGGTCGGAGTATTCGTCTTGAAATTTGACTCGAAAAAACCTGTTTGACAAATAGGACTTGATGACATTAAAGAAAGAATGAGGAACAAGTAGTTTTAATTTATAGAGGAGACCCTCATGCCAACCTTTATCAAAAGCCTGACTGATATCAAGAAAAACAGCCGAGCAGTATATTTTTGCTTCCAGATCTTCCTTCACTACATTGACCACATGATGAATCTGCTCAATGGTAGAGTGCTTCTGGCGGAAACCAAACTGATGGTTGGGGATAAGGTTGCCGCTATCAATAACTTGCTGAAATCGTTTTAGAAAAAGCTTCTCAAAAACTTTTGAAGTCACAGGCAATAGACTTATGGGCCTATAAGAACTAACCTGATGTGGAGGCTTCCCAGGTTTAGCTACCATGACAATTTCCAATAATTTCCACTGTGCTGGAAAATGCTCAATTCTCAATATTGCGTTGAAGACAAAAGTCAAAAACATAATAGCTTTCCTCGGCAGTTCTTTTAAAATCCTTCCTGTAATGAGGTCATACCCAGGAGCTTTGTACGGCTTCAATTGTTTCACAATTATTTCAGTTACTTCAGAGGGAGTAAAGGGCTGAACAGGAAGTAATAGTTGGGTAGGTGATTCTAATAAGTATTCAATTTCTGGGTCAGGAGCTTGAGCTGAGTCACTGGGCTTGAACACATCGCGTAAGTGGGTAGCGAATACTTCAGCTTTCTCCTTGTTGTTCTTGACCCAGCCACCACCTGGCAAGATAATCAGAGGAATCGGCACTCTTGGACTAGTCATGTGTTTAGTAGTTTTCCACATTGAATATTTCGTGTCTTCTGTAGGAGTTAGACTTGCAGTAAAAACCTGAAACCTTTCATTATTGAAGTTAGATAACAAATGTTTCAAATCCCGCGCCGCTCTATTGAAGTTGTTTTTATCACGAGGATTCCTGGAATTTTGCCAAATCCTACGAAGTCTTCTTTTTTGAGCAATCTTTTTCTTGATGCTAAGAGGGTAGTTCAGGCCATTAGTGGTTCCATTTCGTTGATACGGCGTTGATTGCCAAGCACACTTCTGGACTGTCCTGTTAAACAATTCAACAGCTTCATCTATTTCACCATTTGTCTTCAAGGAAACGTGTAAATGCAAGTTTTCATCAAGAAGAGATCGAAATTGGTCCCAGTCAGTATATTTAGAACTTAACCGCAGTGGACCCTCTATAGTAATGGCAGATGAACTTAAAGTGAAGATCAATGGAGAATGGTTTGAGGATAGATCAAGACAAGATTCTACACGTGTGTACGTTTGGGAAATACCTTTAGTCACGAAGAAATCAAGCAAATCAGGAATTTTTAAGGGATCAGTAGACCAATAAGTCGGTTCTCCCTTAGAAAAATATTGATAGTTATTGTCGTTGATAGTCTTGAGGAGATTACGAAGTTTCATAATTTAAAGTTTGTAAAATAAACACAAAAACTATACAAACACACTTAAGCTTGATGAAAATTCCTTTGAAAGTACATATAACATTTAAAAATATTAAAGGTTACAATTTTTTGTGACTTTTTCCCGAACGCCCGGTAAAATCGGACGCCGGCACTTTTCGGCCAACTTTTGTCGTCCGGTAAAATCGGACGTTGGCACTTTTCAGACACCTTTTGTTGTCCGGTAAAATTGGACGTTGGCACTTAAAGGGTTAAGAGAGTGCATGTTCATGAGTTGGATATACATTGATTACCAAAATGAGGCGGAGTTTATTAGGCAGATAACCAATTATTTCCAAATCGAGGGTTAAGCATAATGTTAAAATTTGTAACACATTGGCTATTTAATTATTATTTCAAATAAGACAAGACGTTTCCTGGGATAAAAATTACATACAATGATTTCAAAGACTCAAAAATTCACTTTATAAAAACTTAAGCATAATCCGTCAGCTGGAGTTTGAGATTTATTTTGTAGAATTAACTGTATTAGAGTACACTATTGTATTCCTTGCCTTGTTTGAAGTGGTTGCAATATGATAAAAATACTGAGCTATACCAATTTTGCAGACAAGCCGTACACTTGGCGGGGTTGCCAGCACTGTGTTACCTAATAATCCGCACTCAGGACCCCCAGACCATGCAGAGGTAACATTTCTCTATTGTAATTTGTTTCAAATAAATTGTTATCAATTGATTTTTTAATGTTTACCTAATTACAGACAAATATTGCTTGCTGCACATAAATGTAAAAAAGTGTATGATGAACAAAATAAGATAATTTGAAAGGCACAATTAATTATCTTATTATGTGTTTAAGATGTACAATCAGCGTTTAAGACTTAGGCAAGTCTCAGATCTATTACAACTTATTAAATTAGTTTCACTCTACTGGCAATCTCGTAGCAGCACATGCCTACTTTTCTGATAACTAAGTGTTTGTATTATTAAACACAGTATAATACTGGATAAATATTACTTTTGATTCCTGATCTTTCTTAGTCATTGATTTATTCTAAAGGTACTAACATAAGGTTATTCAGTTTAAAAAATTGTAAGAGTTAGAACAGAAATTAATGTTTGACTGTGGCTAAACATTTACTTCTATAGAATTATTAGTGAAACTGTTACAGTGTACCTCATTTAATATACCTATAAATTATAATAAATTTAAATTTGTTTTCCAGGTTGGTCTTAGTGGTTTCTATGTTTTATCTGTCCTGCATACATATACACCGGCAGATATATGACTATGGCTCACTCTCATTAGATGTTACAGGTTTGTAAAAATTAAATGTGCTTATTAATTCTTTCCACTTGAATGTATATTCCGCGCTGTTCCTCTATACTTGCCTTTGGTTTTGAACAAAAATGTGTGGCTATAAATAAAATATTATTAACTTATTTGAACTAATTAATGTTTTCTTTATAAATTCTGGTCAATCATAACATTGAGAACAACTTACCAGTAAAACAAAAATTATAATTGTATGTATTTGTTAGAAATAAAATAAAACATACAAAATGCTTTTTAAAATCATTTATATTATTTTTTTTAATGTTATGTATTTAAATACGGCTTTGTATTTATTATTGATGTAGTAAAAGTATTTAAATTACAAATAAACTATTATATCAAGTTTTATTAGTGTTTCTAACTTACAAAATATATTTCAGAAATACATACTTTTGTCATTTTACAAATTGCTTGAACTTAATTTATTTCAATATGTCTTAAAACTCCATTTAAACCTGAATGGGATTTACAAAAATCTGTAATAGTAAAATTTCACAAAAAGTATTAAACACAATTTCAGGAATACTAAATTGACTATTCTGAGATCCAAGACAATGTTTGTAGTAATAATTACGTCAAATATAGACTTCCCTATTGTGTTTAAAAATAAACATAAGACTATTTGTAGTAAACAGTTAAGTTGTAATAATTACAAATGAAATCAAATTATCAAACAGAAATAAAAAAAATGATTCTAATCACTAACAGAAAACACGACTCAGCATTCACGAGTCATGAAAACAAAAACAATGTGAAATATTGTTATCAGCTGCTTTTAGTGTGTGCAATAATGCAACTTTACTGTGAATAATATGGTTTAGCAAAGTGTGATAACTACATTGACAAGTTAAAAAGTCTGGAGTCGTTAAATAACAACCAGGAAGTTTCCATAAAAGATATTACTAATCTAATGCCAAGGTATAGATAGGTTTATGACTATGACCCAACACTCTACAAGAAGCAATGCGAGGAAATGGCTTCAATTATGATCAGGCTGTGACTGCATCTTTCCAAATTGGCAATGCACCAGCATATTGGTCAAATCTTATTCAGCACCTTTTAGTGAAACACAGCGTTTCTACAGTATTGACTTAGGTCCATGTGATTTCTGGGTGTTCTCAAAAACGAAAATTTCTCAAAAAAGGAAAATAATAATGCAATGATCGCTGTTGCCACTGAATGACTCATTTTCTTTAAAGTCAAGGTCAAGTATTTATCAAAAAAATCTGTTACTTTTATTGTGTTAATGTGTTTCACATAAAGTTTGCTACAAACTTCCTAACCTTTATTCACATTGTTGTGAATTTCAGTAATAAACAGCTTAATTTTAAAACTTTAAATTAGAAAGGTATGACTAAGAGGGTAAATAGTGATTAGTACAATATACATATAAATCCTCATCTTAAATTTGTGAATGTTAGAATGATTGATGTTAGAGCTTTGAATAATTTGATATTTAAAGTTACAGTGTCTTATAGGTATGAGGTATAACATATAAAAGTAAATAAGATGTAGTGAAATATTTCACTGGTTTTGTTGTTGTTATTGGAATTATATTTAATTTGGTTTTTAAGATATTAGTTTTATTAAAATATCAGTAATATTCAACATTAGGTTTGTAGCAAATGTGGTAATAAAAGTTATTTGCATAAAATGGCATCACCTAATGTATATTTTTACTTTCTGTTTCAATTTACCAATGTCAAATAGACAATAACAAAAATACATTTGTTATGGTGGAATGGGTGGAGTCCGTGAGGACCGAATCCGCCAGGGCCGAATAGTGAATTCGTCCGCCAAGACCGAAAACGATACTTTCCGTCAGCTCCGAATGATTCGACGTTCACGGACTGGAGAGCAAATTATTCGGAGCTATCGGACTAAGACATAAAATATTCGAGGCTCACGGACGATTCTACTTTTCGCCACTCACGGAATCTAGGAGGATTCGGAGTTGGCGGACTGTCTCGTTATTCGGTCCTGGCGGACTCATGTGTCTTTTAGAGGCGAAAATTAAAGATTCCTATAGAGTCGAATAAATTCGGAGCTCACGGACTGATGTAGAAACTCTTCGATGTTGACGGACGAATAATAGAATTTATCGGTGCTATAGGAAAATTTAAAGTAGAATCTTCAACTGTCCGCGAACTCCGAATTCATACCAATCCGCCAGAGCCGAATCAGCTCCATTCCGCCAACGTCGAAAAGAGCCCATTCCGTCAACGCCGAATCGTGAGGAGGGGGCAGTCATGGAGGGATACAAGTTTGCGATGGCTGCTGGCTCCTCCTACTGTCGACAGTAAATTACAGTCGCCTGGCTCTACACTCCTCCCTCTAACGGTACTACTCCGCTACACTTTACGTTAAGTGAAATGAGATAGCTATTTAAGATAGGTACAAAAACTTCAAAATGTCTGCTTCTAAAGAAAAATTTAGTAAAATTAACAGTAAATAGGAAATATTATTTTCGTATATTGTGTTATATTATTTCTTGGATTTTATAGAATTACTTTTAAATTAAAAGTTTGATTAGTACTTAACTAATGTAATTGATATTTACCCAAATGTTAATTATTTTTAAGTTACTCGTATAATTTCAATACTACGATGAAACATCTTTAACCTCATACACCATTATACAAAGGAATTCTAGGTGTATTATATTGACGAAAACATTACTTTATAGAAGGTTTTTATCTTCAGTTTGTTCAAGAACTTACCTTGTCATCTATTAGGCCCAACATATAATAAATCTACACCCTCTTAGTTATAAACGATAGAACGGCGCAACAAAAAATGAGTTCGAACTAACACAAAACATAAGTTGAATGGTTTTCTAAAATTATTACCACATTTGAATCTTCCTTTCACTACAAAATTTACAATTTAATATGGTTTTACTGTAACCGTAGTATTTTGCGTAACAAATTGTTAATTGTAGTGTGATATCAGTAAAATATTTTTAATGAGGAAAAAGATTACATGTTTGCAATCATAGATTGCACATATTTTATTATGTTACTCTCTCAACTTTTATCTATTACAAATAATGAATTAAGTTTTATATCCAGTTTGATATACGTTTGATATACGATTTTTCAAGAATTGAAAACCCAACCAAGGTTACAAGACACATAAAACCAGTTAATTAAGTTGTGATACACTGACTACTTTGTTAGGATTAGATAAGATCATATCGTACGTATTATTGTAGCTTATATGCATTTTCCAGCTACTTGTTACCTAATACCAATAAATAAAGTACCAAATAGTTTGATCTTTTGGCGGTTTCCCACTAATCCTATCCATATTTACAATATTACATAAAGCAATACATACAGTAGTAGAGATCAATCTTGTCTTAGTTGGAGCAATAGTACTTATAATATCCCTCGCAGATAAAGCCATGATAATCGCAGAAAGTTTGGAGCTGGTGAGGATTAACCAAAGTATGTACTGTATAGTTTTAGGGGAGTCGAATATGGAATTAATACCAATGATTCAAAATATTGAATATGTAGAAAATCCCTAAAGGAAATAGTCAATTAATTAACGGAATAGTCAGTTAAATTCTGTATAATGATTAAAATGTAGAAATCTATTTGGCTGTAAAAAAATAATAATGTTAAAAATTAATATATTGGATTAAATGAGTACACTTCATTAGGCATTTTACGTGAAAGATTGTTATCCTTCTCATAAGTTATGAAATAATTTATGCTCACGGAAGTTATTTTTAATATTCAGTGTTTATAATCTGTGTCACTCGGTCAGCCAGAGCGGACGATGCGGTGCATGAGAGAGGGCTAATGGCCAGTAGCGTAGCCAGAAATTTCGTTCGGGGGGGGTCCGAAAATTTGGGCCCGAAACCGGGGGATCCGGGGGACGTTTTGTGTGTTATTTGCCAATGAGTTCACTGGTAAAAGGTAAATACCAAAAATATGGAGCTTTAGTAACTACGCCTTATAGAAAGTGGAAAGATGTAATAGGCAAATACAACTCTCACAGCAACTCTAGTACCACAAAGTTCGATTCTGGCCGAATAGAAGGCACCAAAGTGATGTTGGATTCACTGGATAAGAAAGAAAAAGAACAAAACAGAGCTTCACTCAAGCGTATAGTTGATACAACTATATTCTGTGGAGAAAATGAAATACCTCTGCGGGGACATTGGGCCACTGACGGTCGAAATCCCTTTAGAAAAGGAGGGCAATTTTCGAGTGTTGCTCGGGTACAGATCAAACTAACGGTCGGAAAATGCACCGCAAAAACTCTACTGATTAGAAGTTCGGCTACTTTTGATTTCACTGATTGAGGTATTTATGAATGAATTATAATGACGATTTTTTGTATCATTACACTGTAGACGAGTATATAATTATCGGAAAAACATTTAAAAAATCACTTTCGGTCGGAAATAAAATACACCTGAAAAACTCTAATGATTAGGTAGAACTTCAACTACTTCGGACTTCAGTTATTGAGGTAAACGTGGTATTTTTGATTGAGTTAGGACGACGATTTTTGTTATCATTAATACTCGACTACCTATATAATTATCGAGAAAAAAATCACTTTCTGTCGGTAAATACAGAAGAAAAGCTCTCTACAGATTCAAGTTTTGACGATTTTGGATTTCACTGGTTGAGTGGTTGAGGTAAAATGGTACTTATAATTATGTTAGGACATTGATTTCAGATATTAATTCAATGCCGACTAATAAATATATATTTACCGAGAAAAAAAAACAAAAATAATCACTTCCGATCGGAATATACTAAGGAAAATGAAATAATACCTCAGTCAGTGAAATCCAAAGTAGTCGGAACTTCTTATCAGTAGAGATTTTTTCCGGTGTATTATCCGACCGGAAGTGATTTTTCCAACTTTTCCTTGATAATTAATTATATAGGTATTAGTCGGCGTTCAATTGATACCTAAAATCAATGTTCAAACATCCTACTTCTAAGTACCACTTTTATCTCAACGACTCAACCAGTGAAATCAGTAGAGCTTTTCCTCGGTATTTTCAGACCAGAAGTGATTTTATTGTTTTCTTTCTCGATAATTAGTCGACGTTGCATTAATACCTAAAATAAACGTCCTAACAAAATTATAAGTACCATTTTTACCTCAACCATTCAACCAGTGAAATCCTAAATCGTCAAAACTTGATTCTGTAGACAGTTTTCTTCGGTATTTACCGACCGGAAGTGATTTTTTCTCGATAATTATATAGGTACATTGTATAGTTTAATGATAACAAAAATCGTCGTCCTAACTCAATCAAAAATACCACGTTTACCTCAATAACTGAAGTCCCAAGTAGTTGAAGTTCTACCTAATCATTAGAGTTTTCCAGGTGTATTTTATTTCCGACCGAAAGTGATTTTTTAAATGTTTTTTCCGATAATTATATACACGTCTACAGTTTATTGACACCTAAAATCAACGTCGTAACTTAATTCTAAGCAGTCATTTTAAGTCCTCAAGACGAATTTGAACGAAGTAGTCGCTAATTTAAACTGTTCGCCATGTTACGGTTCACGTTACTTTGCGACGTCACGTGACCGCGCCCTATAGAAATACCGTGATAACACTACACTATCCGAAAGGCCGAGCCCAAAAGTATCGTTTGATACTTTATGATTTAAACGAAAAGACAATTATATTTTTAACAACGGTCACTTCAATTAAATAAATCAATTAATTTAATGTTTGTAGACAAAAGTAAAGACAACTCTCCTTTTTTCTCCTGCTCCATGCTTTATTTTTTAATACGTCTTAAAATTTGGGGGGGGTCCGGACCCCCTGGACCCCCCCCCCTTCGGTACGCCACTGAGGCAGGCCAGCTGCACGGACGAGCAGGAGATGATTGTGTAACATCGCCCATTGAACAGAGTCTCTGCACCTCGAGGTTTGTGGTCGTGTCACAGTCAGGCCCGCGCCGCCCGCACGCGTATTTACAACCCCAAAGTGGTCTCAGCAATCGCTCAGTCGGGTCTGCCGAGGCCTGGCGGGGATATCCGGATTGGCGGGCCCGCATATCCTATCTATTGCATCAGGCTGAGCCCGTGCATAATATTATGTAGACAAACATGAATTTTGTTATTCATTCGTGTCACAATAACGGCCTCTTCCACCAAATGGACATTCTCAAGTTGTAAAATCTACATTGAGGGAATACATAATGTTTTCTTTTCAGAATTAACAGAGTACTCGGTTTATCAATCTTGTACTAGACTTAGGTTTAGTGGCTCATAATATTTTTTGATCACACCGATAAGTGCCGAAATCAATGACTCTGGTTTCATGGTAGTTTTCAAATGACTTGCAAATATACTCAATCAATACATAGTCTATGCATCAAAAGTTTTACATCATTGTAATACTACATCTTTCAATTGAACGCCGACTAATACCTATACAGGGTGAGTGGCTCTTGGTGTGACAAAATTTTTTGGGTTATAATGCAATGTAAATGTGATACAATGGCGGTTATAAAAAAGTCTAACTCCAAAACTTAGGTCTGAAATGAATTATTTTCAGTTTTTCTAAATGACCCGTGTTTTTGTACGTAAATCTGATATTTACTATAACACACAAAACGTCCCCCGGATCACCCGGTTTCGGACCCCCCCCGAACGATATTTCTGGCTACGCTACTGTGTGTCCTCATCATATTTCTGAAAATAGATTTACCTTCACAAACAAAAACAGTAGTTGGGGGATGAACCACCTGCAATCTATTGCCTTAATATCACATAACGTAGTTTGGTCTGTTTTTCTCATTCTTCATATATTAAAAAATCGTAACTTTATTAAAATGGTACTTTCATGTATATATTATTACTATGAAGTTATAGAGAACAAGTTTTTTGTCAATTGGAATTAGTTTGTGTAGACATTCAACAAAGTTTATACAGTTGTAATTACATCAAGTTGGTTTAGGTTTTGTTAGAAATAAGTAAACCTCTTTCTTTCGACATATTTTAAAACTCGTTCAAATAGTGATCCAGGAACGACAGGAGATAATATTTTTTGTTACTAGCAGTTAGTTACCAATGACTTCGAACGCAACATATTCTTAAATATATTCTTAAACAATATTAGTTTTACTCCTCTTTACGATAAACTATTAACCGTTAAACGGTTTAACATTTGGAATATCGTAGTTAATAAAAAACACAAATGCTGTAAGGTTTTTTAAAGGTGCACGATTACAATTCATGTTAAAACTCGTTCATGTTACCCGCGTTTCGCACACAAATTCCTAGGCTTTCTTATGAGCACTTCTCGCTGCAGTGAATTATATATCCGACGTCAATGTTAAGATTTCCTTGTTCAAAGAAATATGTCTAAAAGTGTAGACTTGTAGTCATTGTAATTTATATTTAAAAAAATTAATGATGTAATATGATGGAGCTGTATAGTATTTTTTTCAAACAGGAATAGACATATCAGGTAGCTATTATTTCAGTATCCAAGACACTTTCACAGTTGAGGGGTATCAGATGTTTGTTAATCGAGGTTTTTGCAAGCGTACCTTTAAAGTAGTGGCGCTCCCTTCTACGTCGATGGATTCGTTGAAAAAGTACCTTGAAAATCACAACATTATTTCTTTAAATATCACTTTTATTTATTACATGTGCAGAGTGTATACTTTTTTAAACCATTAAAATTATACCATTTACCATTTTGTGAACTATAACGTATATTGTGTACTTCTATATAGTAATTCTTATACAAATTCAATGGAACCGTTATTTTAAACTAATTACATCTCAATTTAGGTGATTATTTTACTACACTTTACGTTAAGTGAAATAAAATAGCTATTACAGATACGTCTCATAAAGTAGAGTACACAGTTAAACTAATCGCATTATAGGTACAAAAACTTAGAGGCCAAATTGTCTGCTTCTAAAGAAAAATGTAGTAAAATTAACAGTAAATAGTAAATATTATTATTTTCATATAATGTGTTGTATTATTTCTTGGATTTTATAGAACTATTGTAAAAAAAAATGATTTGATTAGTGCTTAACTGTTGTAACTGATATTTATCCAAATGTAGGTAATCATTTTTAAGATACTCGTATAATTTCTATACGACGATGAAACACCAACGTAATGGAATCTTTCAACTCATACACCACTATACGAAAGAATTATAGGTGTAATTATTTTGACGGAAACATTATTTTATAGTAACAGTCAAATCGTCAATTTATGGAAGAACTGACCTTGCCATATATTAACACATAAAACATATACACCCTCTTCACTTTAACCTAAACAATCGCGTACAAACAATAAACTATTACAAAATATAAGTAGAATGGTTTTATAAAATTAATACCGCATTGGAATCTTCTTTTCTTTTCATTGTACAATTTACAATTCAATACGGTTTTACTTTAAACCTTGATATTTTGCGTAACAAATTGTTGATTATAGTAACTTAGTGATATCGGATTTATGCATACACGAAACAATACATACAGTAGTAGAGACCTTTCTTGTCTTAAAGTTGGATCAATAGTAGTTATAATATCCCTCTCAGACAAAGCCTTGATAATCGCATAAAGTTGGAGGACCAGATAAAGACTAACCAAAGTAAGCACAGGTTAAGGAAGTCGAAAATGGAATTAATCTACCAATGATTCAAAATATTATTAAAAATGTAGAAAATAAACCAAGGGAAATAGTCAGTTAATTAACGTAATAGTCAGTTAAATTATGTATAATGAGTTAAATGTAAAACCCTATTTGGCTGTGGACAGAAAAAAATAATGTTTAAGATTATATATTGGATGAAATGAGTACACTACGATACATTACGAATTTTAAGCGCAAGTTTCTATCCTACTGATAAGTTCTGAAATAATGTGTGCTTTTTGTAGTTGTTTCTATTGTTCGGTGTAGGCTATATAATCTTTCACTCGGTCAGCCAGCGCGAACGTTAGGTGCATGAATGAGGCCATGAATGAGGTGCTAACAGTAGGCCACCTGCACATTGAACGCAGGTGCTGTGCGGACGAGCAGGATATGATTTCGTAACATCGCACATTGAACAAAGCCTCTGCGAGCATCCCAGTTTGTGGTCGTGGCGCATTCAGACCCGCGCCGCCCGCACGCGTATTTACAACCCCAAAGTGGCTTCAGTCGCCAGTCGGGTCTGCCAAGGCGCGTGGCAGAGATATCCGAAGACTGGCTGGCCCGTATATCCTATCTATAGCGTGAGGCTGAGCTGTCTATAACCTTGCATAATATTATGTAGACAAACATGAAGTATGTTATTCATTCGTGTCACAATAACGGCCTCTTCTATCAAATGGACATTCACAAGTCACAAAATATACATTAAAAGGAATACATAATGTGTTCTTTCCATGATATTGAATTATCCACAACTAAACAAAGAAATGTACATGACGATGTTACTTTAATATTAGTTAGGTTAAAATTAATATACGTGCTTGCCGATTGGAGTGTTGAGAATATTAATAATTGGCTTTTATTTTCTTTGAACAGTAGCTGAGAACCACTACCCTGCTTCGTCAGTTGCTTGATTAATTTTATTCTCTAAATCATCAAGAGATTTTGTTTTTATAGTGGTGTCGTCAGCAAACACAACTACAGATAATGTAGTTAGGTTAGGTGAAAAATCGTTCACGTAATTTAGAAATAGTAGTGGACCCAGCACTGAGCCTTGGAAACGCCACGATCGTTGAGTTGTCAGTGGGAAGAAAACTTTATCGAAGACTTATTTTTAATTGTAACCTTTTGTTTCTTATGTGATAAATATGAAGATATTGAACTGTGAACTGAAAAGCCATAAATTCTAATTTCTTTAACATTTTTCTGTGTTCAACACAGTCAAAAGCCTTTGATAGGTCACAGAAAAGAGTTGCAGTATGATGTTTTTTGTCAAAATTGAAAAATAAAATTGTATCAATTAGTTCAAACACTGCCTAGGCTGTTGATGAGTTAAACTGATTTTTATACAAAATGTTATATTTAGTAAAATGTTTAAGAATTGTGATTGGGACTACTTTTTCAAAAAATTTAGAAATCACTGGAAGAAGGGGACTCAAGATCCTCATCCGCTTTAATTTTTAACTTGTTAGTTTCTCTATTAACCATCTCCCACATCGCGTGTGGCCTATTCCTCGCATCCAATATGAATCTGTCATTTGCCATTTTTTTGGAAGCAAGAATTACTTTCCTTAAGATATTACAATATACTTCTTATAGTATTTAGTGAGCTCTTGACAGTTCAGTGATTTCTGAGCTTCCATAATATTTTGATCACACCGATAACTGGCGAAATCAATGAATCTGGTTTCACGGTAGTTTTCAAATCAATTGCAAATATAATTAATCAAAGCATAGTCTATCAAGAGATTTACATCATTTTAATCTTTCAAAAAGCTCACGAACGCTTCACAGTACTTGTTTGTATCATCCCTTTGGATCATCACAATGTTGCAAAACGATAGCACCATAGAGCTCTCCACTCCAAAAGAGTTTTAAAATAACACATATAGGTACTCCTTTTTCACGATTCTTAATTTATTAGTCCTCATACCATTGTTCTGCTGCACCGACTGAAGTCGCACTTTCTTCATTCTTGCAGTCTGCTTGTTGTACCTCTTGGAAACTTTTCATTTTAGTTTTCATATCTTATTTCAACACATTGTGTTTTATATCCCACAGCCACCTCCAGACTGCTTGACATACATGAAAGTACACAAAAGTAAATTAGATTTAGGAAAAACATTTGTAAAGAGTTTCGTCTAACAGAAATATAGTCACCTTGTCTGTGTTGTATTAAGCACTTCTTTAAGCAAACTATATGGTATGTTGTAGTTTTCTTCGGTATCTGGTGGATGAAGTACACAGACTAACGGTAGATCTCCTATTTTGTCAGTAGAAGGTAAAGATGTAAGGATTGTGTTTATTTGGTCACATAATCCACTAGAGTCTACAAAAGTTTTATAGTTTGTATCATTCTGTCGTTTCATGATTAGAGATACCTCTGATACAGTTTTAGAGTTTTCACCAATACTTACACGAAACATCTTTTTTTAGATAAGCCTTTGTTATCACAGGTTTCTGAAACGTTTCTCAATCTCTGCCTCCGAAATAGCGTTTCCTTCAACTGTTCATGTGAAAATGTGCATGTGAATAGACTGAACGTTTCTTTAAATACGAAAGTCACATATTCGGTCGGCTTGAGATAAAGAAAAATCGGAAAAAAACTACCTGAAAAACTAATGCCTTCAGGTTTTCTAACAATACGTACACTTCTCATAATAAGCATATAATTTATTAGCAATACGATTACAAAATTTTTGGAATTAGTCTGTCTAGGATATAGTTTTGTTATTGTCACATAGAGCAATGTTCTTTGGTCCTTTACAAGACGAAGAATTCTTTCAGAAGATTAGTATAATACATACAAAAGAAAAGTATTTGATTTCATTCCTTTCCTTTTAAAAATATGAATAGCTAGTGATTTAAATTTGCACATTAAATTACAATTAAATAGTGTATTTGTGTACATTGTTTTCCAAAACCTCCCGCCTTACCTCAGGTCTAAATAAAATATGCGTATTAGACAGCTTTATTTATTTCTAAACTTGAGAGACATCGCTCTCTAAACACAACATGCAGAGTTCTAATATTGTCCAATAAATTGTCTGATAAATAGAATGAAGTGTGACAAAAAGAAGAGGCTCATTGATTTTCAAAGTAATCAAGTATTAGTGGAAAGAGTTTGATTTAAAAGAGGGAAAAGGCGATGAACTCGAAAGGAAGCTAGATCAGTAGGTATGCTGGCCACTATCTCTCCCCCTACCGGGGTTCTCACGGTTCTTATCACATGTCTGAAAATAGATACACCCTGACCGGAAAAAACAGTAGTTGGGAGATCAACGTCCTGGAATATCTTGTCTCAATATCACATAACGTAGTTCGATCTGTTCATCTCATAATTGATGGATGAACTAATCATAACTTTATTTAAGTGGTACTTTCATGTATACCACTAAATAACCATATGTAGGTATATATTGTCACTATGACGTTATAAGGAACAAGTTTTTCATCAAAGGCAATTAGATTGTGTACAGATTTAATAAAGTTTACACAGTTGTGATTTCATCAAATTGATTTTTGATTATAAATAAGCAAAGTCTCTTTCTTGGTATGTTACAATCAATACTTTTTTCAACCTCGTTTCTTAACCCTCCATTTTTATTCTGGATCAGTGTTTCCCAAACGGTTTTTTCTCGCGGCACACAACAAAAAACGGCACACCTATTACTTTATGCCATTGATTAAGCTTAAGTACTTGATATAAACGTACTTATACAACAAAAATCAGGAAAATTATATTATTTATTAAAATAATATAATTTTCTTGGGTAAGTGAAAGAAAAAAATTACATTTAAAAGAAACTTAATTTATTTTAACTTATTGAGCAAAATATAGTAGTATAATACAACCAGTAAAAGTTGGAAAATATTAAACAAAATACTTCTTGATTTCCATTATTCACATTCTTGGTTAATGTTAACACTATTTTCCGCTGTAGAGGTTGAACAACGAATAAGGCCAATTTCAAGTCGTGCTCTACTGTTTCTTTTTTACAACTTGGTCGAGTACAGGTGAAGCAAAAGATGGAAGTACTCCCCGCTTTCTTGTACATGGTCACTCATTATGTTTTTAAACTTTAGATATCGGATTCATTTTAGGCCATACGTCATGAGAAATTAAAATTTGAAATTTCTTAGGCGATATTATTTTCTTTAATTTTCTAACCTTCTTATAAGTATTATACGTTTTCATGTAAATACTTGTATATAGGCTATATTTATCGTACTTCCATTCAAACGGTTTACATACTACCTGTTTCATCATCAGGTATTCCAAGAAAGGTGGAAGTCGAAAATTAACAGTTTTTGCCAGAATGGACCGATTTGTATTGTTTCACGCGTATTGGTACCAAATCGTGTTAGAGCAGTACCATTGTGTTTGAAGTGTCACAAAACAGTTGCGTTATTTAAAAGATGGATTATAAAACGACATTATGAGATCAAACACAAATAATATGCTGATATATTTACACCTGCCAGTAATCTTAGTAAATCTAAAGTTTACTGTCAATCTACGTATCTTCAACTCAAATCAATGACTGAGCAGGTGGAATGTGGAGAGGCTTCTTTACGTATTTCTTGGACTCTTGCTAAGCACATGAAACTATTCAACGATACTGACATAATTAAGGAACACATGCCCGATGTAGGCAATGTTCTAGTGATAACGGAAAACATGGTGTTGAAACTCCATTGTCTGCAAATTCACTAAAAAAACACACATGTTTTGGTAGAATAAAATCATTTTTATTTGAAAGGATAGTTATATAATTCCGAATATTACATATTGGCTAAGGATGACTCTTGTAAAATTACTGTTGAAGCACAATTCATTATATTTGTACGTTTTTTGGATAAAATTAGAGAAACTTTTGTTGATGAGCTATTAGTTATTTTGTTGTTAATAGGAAAAACCCAGGGAAATACATAATCGAAGCGGTAATGGATTATTTCGTTAAATATGAGTTACATTTTAAAAAGCTTTTATCACTAACTACCGACGGTGCACCAGCGATTATTGGGTCAAAAACGACTAGTTCACCTACTAAAAATCAATGGAAAAGTAATGAAAATTTCTTTTCCAACCACTATATCATTCAGCATACTGCGCTTTTCTTCAAACGCAATCCTATTCTTGAGAGAATAATGCAAGAAATTATTTAAATAACAAACTGTCTTCGTGCAATACATCGTGAATTGAAAATATTTCTTTATGAAGTAGACGCTTAAGATGACGTTCTGTTGTTGCAAAATAATGTGTGGTTAAAAGGTTGAAAGCAAAGACTGCATTTTACAACGATTCTTTACCATTTTAGAAGACGAAGACATTTCTTTTCAATATTGATCAGATATCAACCATCACCTACTTAAGTTTTCTTGGCAATAAAGAATAAACACATCCATTGCTTTCTTATCAGATATTCTTTAACAATTCAATAATCTGAACTTTAACTTAAAGGCAAAGAAAAGCTTGCATGGCAGTTCCTGACAAAAGTAAAAAGCTTTTTGCACAAACTAAATCTTTTTAACATTGATCCTGAAAATGAACGCCTGCACTTCCCTAATTAAAAAATAATCAGTAGTGACAACAAGCTTGACGTCGGCCAATACAAAACGTTCATTAAGGACCTTAAAAAGGAATTTGAAAACAAATTCACAGATTTCAAGAAAATTGAGATTGTTGTCGACATCCTTAGTAACATTTACTCTCTGGATTCTGTTGATGAATGGAGCAATGAAGGTGCAAATATTTTCGGGAGTAATAAAGTTGCTCTCAAGATAGAAATGATCGATTTCCAAGAAAATACATTTGTTAAACATCAAAAAGAGAAAGTGTAATGTCAATACTTTTGGATAAAACGTCTACTTTGTCTTAATAAATATCCAGAAAACTAGCCTTGAAACTTCTTACTTTGTATGGGTTGACGTATGTTTGAAAGCAGCATTTTCTAACATGAACTTCTTTAAGAATAAATTCCGAAGCAGACTTATCAACAAAAATCTTTCATATTTAATGATAATAGCCTGTTCAAACTTTAGTCTAGTCTTCGGGAGGATAGTTCAGGGCAAAAATATTATTTTGCTCATTAAAATTGTAAATTACAGATGATACTTCCTTTGGATTATAATGTTTGTTTATTATTTAATAAAATAATATCCCAAAACTCATTTGTTATATGTATTTATTAATATTGCAACTACAATAATGTTTAAATAGGACAATTTAATATTTCAATTATCAAGCCACCATAATATTTCACAATACCTATTTTCTATGACAAGCAATATTTTGTTCAAACCAATTAATTTAATTTTAATTTTAATTTTATAGCGTTTATGTTATAATAACAAAGGCGTTACAATAACAACATAAAGAACTTCGGGAATAGCAAAACTAACGTATACTAAGGATTCCAACCAGTTGTAAGTGAATGGGCTATTTTGCGTGGGCCAAATTGCCAGAAATGAAAACTTAAGGGTTCTTAATATTTCGTTAAATATAAAACAAAGGTGGTGAATGACAAACGTAACAAAACCTACCAAAAATGTATGTTGTCTGGAATGCATTTTGCATCGATGTTACTACAATCTAATTACCCATTAATCTTGTTTCGCCACTTTTTCACGGTGTGAAGTATGCCTAGCCATTAAATTAGGGCTGTAAAATAGATATTATTGCTGAAGTAACGAAAAATAACGAGGGACTGACGATATGAATTTTGAAAACGTATTATTTAATCTGGGTAGGCTAATTTTTATGGTGACACATTGAATTAAGGCTGTAAAGTTTTTAATATTGCTAAACTAACGAAACTTTTGTGAGAACTAACAGGAACTTACGAAGAACTAACGAATAATATGAAAAATGTGGGTAAGCTATTTTGTGTATGTCAACTTTACACACCTGTCGAGTACTACTTTTATTCCAGAAGCCAAAGATATGGCAATCAGAGTTTCTCTATGTAGGAAACAATGTGTATAAACTATATCTGTGTTTTTCTGTTTTGCTAACGTTAGAAAGCCTGTGAAGTGCCCACCCATAAATGGGACACTTAAACAGGACTGCCATAATATTTTGGAATTTTCAAAGAACTTATCAACTAAATTAAAAATGTCTTGTCCTTTTGTTGTATCAGGGAGATCTTTACAAAACAGGAATGGTTCAACTATAGATTTGTCATCAATAAACTGTACAAAAGTCACCACCAGTGATTATATAAGTATATGTATCTTTTCAGTGTAATTATACTAAATCAATAATTAAAGAGTCCATTTCGGTACGTTATATCTCTAAATTGTATGTGTATATAGATTAGTGCACAAACAAAAAGTCAAAAAGTTAGTTAAATAGAGTATAATAATACACATTTCACTGACTGCTCTAACGAGGCCTGTAACTTGTGGGATTAAACAAATTTAATTTGTAAGTTTGTCTGTCTGTCTGTATATCTGTCCGCACGAAAACGAACTAACCTACAAACTTAAAACTGTACCATAAAGCTAAATTAAATTAATTAAAGTTAAATTATGGTACATGTCACTCCATGGGATTTGGCTAAATGTTTAGACTACATTGGGCAACCGTGATAAAAACGAGACAGTATCAACATAAATAAATTTCAAAAATAAACTCATTAACATATTAACGCATGTAGCCTAACTATCCCAACACATATGTAAATTAATAGTGAATTAGTGTGTAGAATTTTATGATTTTAACACCGATATGAAACCCAATTTAATGAACAAAAATTTGAATGTATTATCTGGAAGATATGCCAAGAAAGACCTCATATGAAGGTTTAAAATTTTGCATGAAACTTCATTTATACAAGACTGAGTTTTATTATAGGTAATTTTAGTTTCAAACTCTATTTTGTACGATTGTTTGTCTGATTGTGCACAGTGCATCTTAAGAATGAACTGAGACATAGAATAGCAATTTTTTATGCAACCTTCGCGAATCCTGTTACTTGATCAAAATAATGTCAATAGATGAATTGCATCGAATAATAAGTTTTCACGGTAAGTATATAAAAACGGATTCACAGGTTAAACTATTTAAGTACTAACACGCTAATAAAATGAAAAGTAAATTTAATTTTCTTTGGTTGTAGTATTGCAAAACATATAATTTATGAAGGTGTAAAAAAATATATAGTTTCCTGGAGGTATCCTTCATGAAAGAGAAGTTGAAATGAATCATTATTATTATAGAATGTATCATATCACTAGAAGTTACTCACGGATTGCCTTGCAATTTCGTATGCTTTTTATTTGTGCACGAGTACTTCTTGTTCGAGTGAATTATATTTCCGACGCCGATGTAGTATGCCTTGTTGCCACGATAAAGAAAATCTGTCAAAAGTGTAATATCGTAACATTAAATATGGCCATTATAAATTAATGTTGACTTAGCATTCTTTTCTTCCACAATTTTGTCTTCTATCCCGATCAAGAAAATATGTATACAGGGCAGGGAAAAGCTTCTCTCAAGACAACTAAGATGGGTTTTACAACCAACTTTATTTAAGCTTATAGTAAGTTAGATAGTGACTCTGTCCTTTATATTAGCGTCACAGTACTGACCAAGCACAGAATAAATTAACATTTGCTAAAATTTAGAGTTTATTTTCACAAAAACTGTTATTATCTTATCTGGATATTTTCTTACTCAGTGCTAAACAGCGGTTGCAGAAAATGTAGAGATAAGTGATGCTACTATGAAGCTCTCAGTACGTTTTCAAGCCTATAAATGTAACCAAATTGAAAATAGTGGTTAAACTATATAGTTAAACCTATGATTGTATCTACCGTCAGCAAACTATGTTTACACAAAACATACATTACACACATTACATTACATTTAACAGGTCTTTGAATACATTTCCTTGCTGCAATACAACTTCAGAGACCAAGATGAGGATTTTCATAATTTGGAATACGAATAGGCCTATATGTTAATATACAAACAAACTCACTTTCGCATTTATAATATAAGTTACGATGTAGGTCTCAAAAACTTATTTCGGTCAAAAAATTTCCACATTCGGAACTTGCAATCTTCTTTTAGTCTAAGATATTTCCAGTGCCATTGTGCATTTTACAATGTACCTTTTGTCTATGTTATCTGCATTTCACTACTGACCAAGCACTGTATACCTAATATTTTATAAAATTAAAAGGGTTAAACTTCTTTCAACCTTTTTGAGGAAAATCAGTTGAAACATCAAATAATGCTTTAATATATGTTAATATATTACTAACATATATTAGATATTATATATATATATATTATATATATATATATATATATATATATATATATTCTTTTTCTTCTTCGTCAGAACAACAAGGCAAACTCAACTATGGTACTGGAAATATCTTAGACCTGAAATATATGACAAGGACTAGAAATATACGCTTTTTGACCGAAGTAAGTTTCCGAGACCTGTATGATCTGAGATTTGTCTTTTCTTGATCGGGATGACAAGGCAGATTCAGCTGTGACGTTATGTACATAATTAATTTTAACCAGAAATGCTCCCACATGTGCCAAACATGATTTAATAATTGAGTTAAACTCTGATACTATTTACCATGAACTTAAATAATATCTACCTGATGTATGCCTACAAATTAAAATTTTTATAGGACTTCCATCATATTAGCCTACATCATAATTGCTTTTACTAAGTAATATAAGGACTTTGGTTCTAAGATTGCGTGCGAAGCCGCGGGTAACAGCTAGTATTCTATAAATACCCGGCCCATACTAGAACTACAATGAGATTAACTAACTATTAACTATAGGCCACATGTAAACAAACGATTAACTATATGCCTATAAAGTTGATGTGCTAATGAAAATATGATGCATATATTACCAAGGAATTGACTGTGTAGACTCAACACAAATTCCTAAAACTAAATTTTACGTACAATAATTGTAGTGGAAATATAATGATAATGAGGATTATACTTATTGATGAAGGAAAATGTGACTACACTTGATGTTATTAAATAATGTGTAAAGGTGTAAAGAACGTTTGGAAGTACCCAAGCCAAATTTGACATTTTTTACAAAAAGTTATTGTTTTATGGGTCCTAGAATTTTTAATATTATTCCGAAAAGCATTGCAAATTGTACAAATGCTAAGTTGTTTGCAAAAAATTGAAGTTTTGGCTTTAAAAAAAAGATAATATTGATCACCTTATTAATATACAAGTTTAATTTGTGTTAAATCTATATCGTAAAGAAACAAACATTATTCTAAGCGGCTAGGTTTGTTGAAGTTATATTGCCACAATGCATTTATTTAGTGGGAATTTATGTAGTTAAATAAAATATAAAAATCTTTGTAGCGCAAAATGTTTAATCTTGGAGAAGGAACCTCTACACAGGCTTTGCCTTAGAGGCCCTATGTTTTTGAAAGTAAATATATATAGGATATATACTAGAATATGTGTGTTGCATTTAAACTTATATATAGTATTTTTATTCTTTTAATTATGATAATTTGTGATATTGTATAGTTTAATTGCAGTCAAATTTAAGACTATATTATGTGAATTAATATTATTACCATCTTTTTTGATAATTTTGCACCAGATTATTTTAGTTGTGATAGATTGTAATTACTTTCGAAAAATAAATATATTCTATTCTGAATTCTATTCTATTCTAAATATGTTCATACAATATTCAAGCTCCATGTGAGTTTTAAAATTATTTCTTAAAATGTCGTTCACTTTTCCAACATAATTATGACGTAGAATAAATACCATTCAAATTGTACTCATTGATGGACTAATTGAGTCATTTATATGTATCACATAACATTCTTCTCTACAATGGAGCGAGAGAACAATGAACCTTCCTGTTGCGGAGCCCGCCGCAGTCTGACCTGTACGAAGTGATGGGATAACCGAATGGATTTTATAACCGACTAACCAGTCAGTTATTTTTGTCGTTAATCGGTTATTTTAGTCGAATGAATAACCGATTACCTTTTAAATTCTATCCACAGTTTAGGGATGGGGTGGTGGGGGAATGAACCATTCCTGTTGAGACAGGTACGCGGCGCGGCGCGGCCAATTTACTCACGGCCGTACTTAGCTTTGGCGAGCCCTGGTAAAGATATTCGGTCGGGCCCCGTCGTGTCCCCCCACCAGACACAGTCCCTTCATATAGACGTGTGACTGGCTCCGGAAGAAATTGTACGAAAACCCGGTCTGAGTTCGGACCTGAATATACAATCAAAAAATTCCAAGCAAACCCGCACTGGCAGAACCGTAATTGAAAACGAAATTCTGTAATTGTATTATTACTTTTTTCTGTGCATACGTTATAGTCATAACATTTTAAAAAGTTATATTATCATATATCATTTATAACACTACAAAATAATTACCGTTCAAATTGCAAAATTATAATTTATTTTAATTACGAATCACCAAAGTTAACCGAAAGTTAATCGCTAAAGAACGATATTTCAGTAATAAAAATAACTTATTATAATAAACGAGCAATTCAAGTATAGACTGTCTGCACAACCAGTTAACTTGCAGAAAATTATTCGGTAGAAAAACTAATCTAAAGACTAATTTAAAATAACCGATCAGAATCAACGACTAATTCAAGTACAGACTAAGTCTGCACAATCAGTTAACTTATAGAAAAATTAGTCGGTAGAAAAACTAATCTAAAGACTAATTTAAAATAACCGATCAGAATCAACGATTAATTCAAATATAGACTAAGTCTTCACAACCAGTTAACTTATAGAAAAATTAGTCTATAGACTAATTTAACTGGATGCAGCAAAAATAACCGACTAATCGGTTAAAATAAAATAACCGAACTAACCAGTTATTTTCATTCGATTATTCCCACCACTAGAGGGGCCCCTCCATCACCACTCATTCTCTCCGCCGGTTGCGATCACCTCATTATGCCGCTGCATGAGGAGCTCGTGAACCGGAACACTGTGATTGGGGGACCCCCTGTGATTCCCCCTGGCCTGGGCGGACTCGCCACTAAGCTCCTCCCATTTCACCGACTGCGCGCATACCTCTCCGCTTGGGGGCGAGTCCAATATTCGACGTTCGCGGAAAGAATCAGATTCGGACTTGGCGGAAAAATCCCAATTCGGATCTTTGTTTGAAGGTTATTTTTGACGATGGAAGGATTGTGAAGGAAACAGGATTTTTTTTCCGGACATTTGCCATCGTTAAGTGAAACAAGAAAACAGTAACACTACGTTTCGAGATCTGCAATCTGATCTCTTCTTCAGGTAAAGAACTAACCTAATACATAATTACAAACTAGGTTAAAATAAACAAATCTTACTAAAGCGTTGTGGCACGCCTGAGTCAGGAATCACAACCTACATGTTGTATGTCAACTTCACTAACACTAAAGACATGCACTTAATAAAAAAACTATACAAAACACCAATCATTAAACTAAACTACGGAATACAGGTCACAATATGTCTTCACTCGTCTACTAACCGTCAGTCGTAAATGGTTAGTAGACGAGTGAAGACATATTGTGACCTGTATTCCGTAGTTTAGTTTAATGATTGGTGTTTTGTATAGTGTTTTTATTAAGTGCATGTCTTTAGTGTTAGTGAAGTTGACATACAACATGTAGGTTGTGATTCCTGACTCAGGCGTGCCACAACGCTTTAGTAAGATTTGTTTATTTTAACCTAGTTTGTAATTATGTATTAGGTTAGTTCTTTACCTGAAGAAGAGATCAGATTGCAGATCTCGAAACGTAGTGTTACTGTTTTCTTGTTTCACTTAACGATGGCAAATGTCCGGAAAAATCCTGTTTCCTTCCCAATTCGGAGTTGGCGGACTGTTACGTATTTATTCGGAGCTAACGGACTGCTCCTGCTATAATTCGGCGCTGACGGAATGCTTCAGTTTCGGCCCTATCGGACGATTGAGTTTTATCGGCCTTACGGGATTGCAACTGCTTTCGTCCCTATAGGATTCGGTGTTAACGGAATATTACATATTCGGATCTCACGGACAATATCTTATTTCGGAGCTGGCGGACTCTACGAATAAGTATTCGAGGTTATAGGAATGTTTACGTTAGAATTCGGAGCTGACGGAAAGTCCATTTTTCGACCTTGGCGGATTATTTTCGGAGCTGACGGAAAGTTTCGTTTTCGGTCTTGGCGGAAAATTTCACTATTCGGCCCTGGCGGATTCGGTCCTCACGGACCCACCCGGTGGAATGCACTTTTACTGTTGACCAGAATAATTCAATTGTTATTGAAATATAAAATGTGTGAGTTGTGTAACTGTGTTTTCTATCAATAATATTAATAGAGATAAATTGGCCCTTCTAAGTTGTTTATTATGTAAGTTTTAAAGGTGTACAACGTAAATACAATATTATTAAAATAATTATTTCTCTGTTCATTATATTTTGTAAGAAAAGAACGGGTGGGAAATAATTATTTCTCTGTTCATTATATTTTGTAAGAAAAGAACAAGCATATAATAATTGATTGATGTTAGTTACCCATTGTACATATCGTGTTATTATTTGTTTTAGGTCCATTAATGGTTATTGTACAGAAAGTTACAAGTCTGGCATGTTCCTTGAATGATGGCTTAACTTACAAGGAAGATGACCTATCTGCCAACCAGAGATACTATGCTGTCAGGTACTAGTAGTGGTCTTTATTCATTAAAATACTACCTCTTTTTGTGAATCTATAGGCTGAACAAATGTTGTTTATGTATCCTTATAATTTATTGTGTAAGTTTTGTAATTTTAATTTAAAATAAATCAAATTACGTTCTAGTTAAGAAATTTACTTCTTGTACTGTACATCAGTTTAAATCTTATTAGAGTAGTTTGTAGTCATGCAGACAATGTTGGATAGCACCTTTTCAAACATTAAGCTGTTTATGTCTAGTGTCAATTTTCAATATAAATAATTGTAAATAAAATAAAATAATATATTATATTATTTGAAGTGAATGTTAAAGATATTGAGCTGTTCATGTCATTAAATCCAATAGAATGTTTTATATAAGGTATATAATTTTCTGTGTATAATTGTATAATCAACCATTTATATAATCTATTAGATGTTCTTGAGCTCTGATTTTATCTCATTTTTTTTTATTACGTCTTAATTATTTTGGGTTTTAACTATTTTCAATTTATTGGTGTATAACGTCAAGACTAAGATCCTCACGTTATCAAAACCTGACTTATCACCATCATTGCCATCCTGACTGTAACTTTTTAACTTATAGGACATGGTTATAACAATTATTTTCCTTATATTAAACAGAAGTTATTGATTAATACAAGATAAACTTTTAATGAATGAATCATTTGTGTTCTTTACAGTAAGATACCGTCTGTGTTGGAGTACTTTGCGTACATTTTCCATTTCCATGTCCTAATGGCTGGACCTGTGGTTTTCTACAAGGATTACATAGAATTTGTAAATGGCCACAATATCTTAAAACATTCTTCGGGAATTGATGTGAGTATCTTGTTTTACTGCAAGAATACGTTACGTATATTGTGTTACTATAGCAAGTATTTTTAGTAAAAAGTATTAGATTGTACAAGTAATAAAATAATATAGTAGATATTTTTTATGTAAATTACTTTAGAAGTTTCACACTGAGGCTCAAGTTTCCTATATATTATATTTTTGTTTTTCTGTTTTCTACAAGTTTTGGAGCAGGTTACGCATAAATAGACAAAGGAAAGGGGAAAACGGGAGGAAATTTTTAATGAAAGGCTTTGGGTATTTACAATACCTTCCGTAAAGATGATCTCAAGTACTCAACCAGGATTAAGTGTAGTTTTTAAATTATGGGAGGTGTTCCATTTAAAAATACATTTAATCCATATTATCTAAACATTTCTTAGGTTTTAATAATTTTTTTTCATTACTCAGAAAATTTGTAAATGCGATTATTGAGTGGAGTGTGTCAGTGTGATGCATTAGGTTTTGAAATTGTCTCTGAAGTCGATGAGAAGATTAAAAAAAGACCGCCAATTCACAATAAAAGAACACTTACTTAGTTTTCCTCAAATTTCAATGAGTTTGTTACATTCCTCAAATTTCAAGGAGTTTGTTACATTAAATTGTTACACAGAAGTTAGTTTACCATAAATTTTGTGAAAGATGGGTACCAAATCTAAAGAAAACACATAAAAATCAACTTATGGCTGTTTCATTGACATTTTTGGAAAATTACAACAAGAAAAAAATAGTGACTCGCTGCTCGATCGAATCATTACAGGAGACTACACTTGGGTAATAATATACGTGAATTGCAAAACCAAAATGTGTTTGGATGTGTATGAATCATATCTTTAAAGTGGTTCATCTGCCATAATTCTATAATAATAAATGAGTGTTAAACATTTGAAATTTCTTATGGGGTAAAATTCAAAGCAGTTGAACTACAGCCAGGTTGTTGACACATACAGTTTCAGGAACCAGTAATCCTAATGTTCTACCACTTTCATATCATGCAAACTTTTTTTAACACTGGCACTCCATTCACTCACTATCTCTGTGCCAAACAATTCCAGCATCTTACATAAACAAATATTATTGTGATGCATATTCCAATGACCATGAATCTGTGTGACAGTAACATCACGTTACATTCAAAGCCGTTACTTGGCAACTGGACTGCCACTCGATATCTAACAGGAATTTCTCCTTGTGCACATTCTTATTGAGATGCAGTTGATCTGTGGCTCAATAACCTGAATTTAATTCCAATAAAGGATTTTAAGGAAAGAAGGTCCCCCAGGGTACAATTGAGGCTTTACATTTGGATTCTTCCTGAATTTGAAATCTGTTTTGGGACTGTCAACATACATAGCTGTTCACCACTTCTACCAAAGGTACCTAGTAAGTAATAGTATTCTAACTGTTGTAACAGTATGGAATGATTACTTGTGCTTTGCAACCACATGAGGGACAGTGAATGCTGGTGAGAGAACGTGTATTTTACATTCAAGTACTATTAGGCATATTCTTGGGCACTGCAGCCATTGTTCAAAAAGTAAAAAAGCTGAACAAAAACAAATACTATAATAATTTTGTCAATGTTTCAATTCAAATTCTTTGACGTTGAAATTATTCCTGACCCAACCTTGAATACTAGCTTGAAATACTTCAGTTCCTTACAAAAGAAGACATTTTACTTGTTTAAAGGACTCTGCACTGATTCTGCCTGCATCACGTATCCAGAGTTGTCTGATGACACAGTTTATACAAGTACTGTAGGTTTTGTAATATGTATTATACAAGTAAAAAATGGAGATTTGTAAAATTCAAATAGTATGCAGCAACTACATTTAATCTTTTTTAATCTTCAAACACAAAGATACATGAGAGTTAACTACAAAAATATTTATTCACAGACCTTGACCATTGACAAACTGTACATCAGTCTGTAGTGGGGTTTATGACACACAATGAATGGGAAGCCTACATTTTGCTATCCTCACAACGGATATGATGTTCGTAATTTACTTGATCTTGACTCCAAATTATTATATCCTAATTCACAGTTTTATGTACGTTGATTGCATATGCAAGGTTTTACAAGAAAATACAGGACATTTTATAATTTTGTGTTTATTGTTGCCTCTTAGTGCTATTTTTTGCATGTGCCTATTGACATTCTTGGCTTGTTAAACATTACTATGTGGCATGGGCAATGGATGCATCCCAATTAATTGTCTTTTAAAATTAGTTTTAAAACCTTTTTTATCCTTATATAGATTTTGGAATCTGGAAATATAATTAGAAATAGGGTTTTATCAAAGGTGGATTAGTTGACAAAATTAGATGGCCTTAAAGGTTACAAAGGCTTTATTTCTATTCATAATTTATATTGAAGGGTCATATAATATATGGATATGGCTAAAAAAGTTTAAATGCTTAATAATATGTAGTACGAGACAAGTTTTTCAGTGCTAATGTAATTCTCATCTGCTAATAATGAAGTTACTGTGTGTTTCACTTCTTTATTATTTCATTTCTTGAGAACTTTGTTTTCCCCAGAAATACCGCCAGATTCGGTGCCAGGTTGGGATTGAATTGGAGTGATTAAAAAAATTCTATTTGAAACTGAACATTCTGACTCATATTCTGTTGCAACAACTCTATAAAGCCAAGACTTCAAGAAATATAGTATGTGCATTGTGCACACAATATCCAGTGCATCTAGTTCTGAATAGCCTATGAATCTCTTGATTTACAAATCAATTTTGAAAGGCAAAAAATGTCAATTACACTATATTGCACACTTGGCAGGACTTTCTACTTCATTAGTGTTATTTATTGCAACAACCATTTTGAAATGTTGTCAGTAGAGCAAAGTTAAATGTACAAGAATAACACTGTTAGCACACAACCATGTGTCATGATGGTGAGTCTGTGTCCTGGTTTATGCTCTTTCATTCTTTACTTTCTGGATGACCTTCATACTTTATCCCTTCTTAACTTCATATAAATTCTAGAACTATTTATGTCCAATGGAATAGAGTAAAAAGACTGAGATATTCACTTACAATACTTCTAAAAATGAATAAGCTAGTAATAGCTCTGGCAATGGAATGATTCCATGGTATCAGAAACTGCCCAATGATTAGTATACGTAACAAAAACCATTCACTTAGATATGATGAATATCTTTCTTTCTAGTAAAAGCGAGAGAGCTACAATGATAAAACAGTTATGTAATTTCAAATAATTATTGATTAGTGAGACAACTAACGTAGAACGTGGTTGTTTAATAAATTTAATATCATTTGTATAGAACTTTTCTGTATAGGTAGCTAACTAAGGCTATAAAGATTACTCATATTTATAAGGAGTTAAAAAAAAAATACTAATTGAATAAAATTATCAAGTGAACACAAGAGTTTGAAAGAAAATTATTTTAATGTGGCGTTGCTTCAGTAGCTACTCACCAATATCCATACCTAGTATTTAGCTCGGTTCTTGTCACAGAACTGCACCAGTAACTCTGTGATTGTAAAGCTGAGTTTTTTCTGCGAAGATAGATTGAGTATAAATGTAATAAATCACTCAAAGTAACATTTGTTGGTATTGTATACAAACTTGTCCCAACTCTCATTTGTGTAACTGCCGGCTCTAACTTATTTACATTGGATACTTGTTCAAATCCTAAATAATTCAGGTTTTCTGGAACCAAAGTCAAATTTGGACCAGTTGTAAGATCCGGTAAATTTAATAATCTAACTTTACTTTGACGATATGTATTTTGTTTTTTTACAATTATTACAAGTTTAATATTATGATATGTTCTTTAATGCGCAATATTACACTCAGTTGAAATAAGCTATTAGATGTTGGTTGGTTTCATTCATGAACGTTGTGTAAATTGTAGTTATAATATGTTTAGTTCATATACTGTATGTTTTATTGTTTTTATTTTTAGTAGTACTTCTGCAGATCAGTTTTGCTTTATTGTGATCATTTAAATTGTTATTATTGTAGTAAAGTATGGTTTAGATTTGATTTTCACATTGATTTCTATTTAAACCTATTTTCTTTTGCAGAATCACATAGATAGCAACTTAAGAAGTAGCAGGCTTATGTTGGAGCCTTCACCCAAATTAGTTGTAATAAAAAAGATAGCAGCAAGTGTGTTGTGTGCTTTTATATTTGTGTCATTCATCACGTCATTTCCTATTAGCAAAATAAAAGGTAATATAATTTCCTTGCTATTTATTGCTTGTATCTTGGTGTTTTGTACGTTAGTTGTAATTTTATGTGTAATGTGTAAATCTATTTTGGTATACTTATCTTTTATAAGTGTAACTGATAGTTAAAAATATAATTAACAATTTATGAATACGTTACAATGCAATTAGGTTGCCTATAGCTAGCTATATATTTTTGTGTAGCATCTAAGTTAGGCTGTGGATCTATATATATATATATATATATATATATATTTTTTTTTTTTAACTTGCTGCTGTATGTTACTTTAATATATGTTAAGGTATATTTATTCATCTCTTGTAACCATTTAGAATTATTAATATCAGTCAAGGTTTTATGTATATGTTATAGCTCTGTATAAGGCATTCATCATCACAGTTAAATTTCTGGAACAATTTTCTTCATAAGTATCACTGTTAAAAATCTCAAAACTTACTCGTAAAGTAAACCTCTATCAAGTGACAACAATGAAAACAATGCTGCAGAGGTTCAGTACAAGGTTGATGTCTGTCAAAATTTCATTTAAAAAGGTATGCTAAATACCAGTACTTGTGTTTTTGAGTTCACAAAAGGTTAAGGTAAGAGATTTTTTTTATTTTTTTTTTGAACTCTTTTATTTTAACGTTATTTTAAATTACTAAATATTCAACGTCACAGTTGTTAACAAAGGTAGTGAATTTTAGTGCATTTTTAGCTCAAGCATGAAGTCAGACTGTTGAGAATGAACTTAAGCAATGTCACTTTACAAAACCAAGAGCACTTAAATAATACATGTTACATGCAGTAGGGAAGATGGAAGAAGGGTGACCACCCGACCAGGAACATCGGATATAAGCTAGGAATTTAACACACCTGGAAAAAACTCGAGAATAAAACGGGTATCCATGTAGAATTGAGAAAATATAAAAAACAATATCCCTCTCTTGAAGAACTTATGAAATCAAAAATCAATTTAAGAGTTCTTTCAATTAGAACTCAATGAATCCCGAAACATTGTATTTTACACCATGTGGACCGTAGAACTCTGAATGAAGACATTTTAAGTCAGCCAACCGATTGTCTCAGTGGTCTATGCACGATTGCTCCCACACACACACATTCCGATTGACCGTTAGATTACATAGATTAAAACAATGTAAGTGATGTTGTTTTTTGATTTCAGGGTCACATCCAAACCTCATTTGAACTAGCTGCATTTACACTGGCAAGAAGTTGCATAACCAGTGATAAAGCAGTCACTAGTATTTGCGAAAGTCCTTGCGAGTAAAATTGATTATCCTTGTACACGTTGATAGTACTCTCGCAACTTTACTTGCCATTTTAAATGTAGCTTAATATTGTCGCCAGTCTGTGGACAGCCAGCTGGACAATTCTCCCATGAACAGTTTTTGTCGTTAGAGCAGCATTGGCTGGACGACGGCTGGTGGAAATCCCATCAGTTCTCCAGTAAATTATTTGTCTGAATGATTTTATCCACACAGTGACAATTGGTTGGACAATTTGAGCCGTTCAAACCAAATAGTCCAATGTGTATGAGAAGTCTTACGTAAAGATTCAATAAAGTTTATTTCAAACAGGAACAGTACAATGGAATGCTTAATAAACCCGTGCACTTTAGGAGCACATGCAGGTTGTGAACAGATAAATTTCTACTTAACTTAGTATTTTAATTGTAAATCATTATTAGGCTATTGTTAGTTTAGTTATTATTACCATTACCTCATACAGAAAGTTATTGTCAATCACGCATACTTCAAATATTGCAGCTCCATTGTAGAATTTCTGACTGCAATAGCAATTTCATGATCAATGTAAATTAATTAATCAGATATACCCAACAGAATCAAAATAAGTCAAATATATTTATTAAAACAATGTCAACCATACAAGGTAGTAACCCAAACAAAAAGTCATCACTAAAGAAAATCAAAGATTTAAAATTAAGACATGAATGGTAATAAAGCACTTTTGTGCAAATATGGTACACATTGTGCAAGCAGTTATATCAACTAACATTTAAGCATATATACTATACTCATATGTTTAAGTAATTTCAAGAACAACAAACACATGAAACAATGCAATATAATGTAGTAAAAATAACTAGAAATATAATCTCAGAGTAAAATACCAACAAATATAATATAATAAAAATAAGAAATTTAATCTAGTATAAATAACAAGAAATATATATTTAAAGAGCAACAACGTATAAACAAATAAATAATGGATATCAGAGAAATAGATCAATATATTTTAGACTACTATTTAACATATAACATATGAAATATATTGTATCACCTTCATTTTGAATTTTGGTTTTCAAATAATAATTCATTGTTGAGGTGCGCCAATAGCCCATTACAATATTTTGGTCCCAAATAATGCAAACAGTGTCTATTGCTTTCTCACTTCCTCAGATTTCACTAAACCAGATGATTGTAACCTCACAATTTTTTTTAGAGACGGTCTCAACAAATATATATTCAAACTCCTTCACGTAAATGGAATATATTCTTAAAGCCCATTTTATAAGCTACCATTTCTATTATTTAAAAGTAGAAGGTAGAGGATATTACTTGCAGTTTTAAAAATATATCTGTTTCCCTGAACCTCTGCAAATTCCTTTTAAATAGCGTGATATTAGGTTTTGGTTTTTCCTAAAGGTTAAACAAAGTTAAAAAAGTCTTAGGTTTAATTTTTTGGTTGTACTAAATTGACTTTATATACCAGCAAAATCATAGTCTTGTATCGAAAGTTTGTACATCACTCATCTCTGACCTGCAATGCTGAACTGCAGGCTGTCTCATTGTATTGGTGTATTGGTAATTCTTTGTTCTCTTTATTTTTCCAAATTGGATACGTGTGTTTTCCAAAATCATAGAAAAAAAATTATTAGGTATACACGTTGTTTGTTATGTCGACACGTTGAAAAACACAGATATTAAAATTAAGCAGCTTAAAATAGGTGGTAGTGATGAATTATCACTGAATTTCTCAAATATTACTAGCAATTAAATTTACTAGGCCACCGTAGTTTTATTGCATTTTCTGTAAATACAGCTGGTTGTGAAAAAAGTCACTGTTGCACTCAGCATAAGTATTAAATATAATATTACAGTTGTTTATTTATTTTTGAAAGTGGAATAGAGAATTAAAAATTTTCTGCTGGTTAAAAACCAGGAATTTGGAAAAAGTTTTGAATGGGCATGCTGTGGAAGACTTCCACACACATATAACACAATAACTAGAGACTGCTTAGGAGTCAGTGAGCACCATACAATAAATTTCAATTCCTTAACTTTCAGACTATAATAATTTCTCTCAACAATTGTCTTAAGAATTCCTTTTAAAACCTTAAAAAGATTCAAACAGGAGTAGAAGAATTCTTTGTATCCTTTGCTTCATTCTCAATAATTATGTAAATTGCTCATGGAACACATCTAGAACTATATTTTTAACACATGCAACATTGTTCTGTTTATTCCTGAATGTAGTGTCAACATGCAAACATGCACTTTTATCAAAGTTGAAGGATATATATTATTAATAGGCATCCACTATAAATGCTACATTAATATTTTAATAAGAGTTTTATAGTATAATGTAAAAATATATTCCATTGTATTTGATTTCTCATTACATTTTTAAAACACTATTAAGTAAGACTGGATTACTAATGAGTACCGTCGTTCAGCTCAGTCAAAATATGTTTCTTCAGAACATGTTTTGATGTTACTGCAACATTATCAGCATGTTCGTCATATGATGTTGTTGATTAACCGAAAGGCAGCCTTTGAATCAAGCAGCTGCTATCGTGTTTGTGACAACAGGGTAACTTATATGTTATGTGCTGTTTATTTATTAATTGTATTGCTTTTTTTATTTATTTTTGAGATTTTTGGTGTATTTTAGTTCATCTGACGATGCCTTCTGTTTAATCAAACTTCATATGACGAACAAGCTGATGATTTTGCAGGATTTAAACCTACATTGTCTCTAATCCAAACTCAAATATAATCAATTTGTCACATTCTGCAACATTCATAATCAAGTTTCTGAAATTAGTGTCATGGTAAGCATACAAATTATTATGTGGTTTACTATCTGGTACTAATTAATTATAAACTTGTATTGATATTTAAAATAATATTTAGATGTTCTAGTTGTTGGACATCATATCATGACTCCAGTTTAGCTGTTGTTTTGGACTTGTGACCCAATTGTTTACAATTTCAGACACAGGTTGGGGAAGACTTGCCTTTTAATCAATCGTTTCCGAATCAAGGTGGCTTTAACACATACTGTGAGTTTCTTTTGTAATGGTTTGGGTGTGGCAGCCCCTCCTATACGAACTTAGAGTACAAAGTGACCAGCATTAGAGATGAACTGAGTTAAATAAAAATATAGAAGCATCAACAAACGTCATTCCTCTAAACATAGTGTGTACTTCTGATTTTATTTTGAACTAATTTTGAATGCTCAGATAGTTACTGTAATAAATAACAGTACAGTTCAGACTATTATTTTAAATACTGAATATTACTTTTGAACAAAGAATAGGGATTTAAACAGCAGTTTTAGAATTGGAATTGAGTTTGCATTTATTCCAATTTGTTGTTTTTTAATCCAAAAATAAAGCTATTTATGCTGATGGTTTGGCACCCTTGTTATGTAGTCTCTTTTTTAATTGTAGAGCCTAACCCTGTCACTTTTATTACGTTGAAAGCACAGAATCAATTACTGAAACAAATTTGATTCTGTGTAATCATTTGGCAGAAAATTATACTGGCTTATCAGGAACTGCCAACATTCTATGAAATAAACCATATCCTGTTATAGTACCAAACCCTGTAGAATAAAATTGTGTTTTTGATTATATATTTTATTGAGTTAATCCCTCTATCCATTAAATCATCTACACTAGATATTTATAATGTGTTTTTATTTCTAACATATATATATATATTTTTTGTATGTAAGTCATTAATCTTTTCATATAATTTTGTCGATAAAAGTTCAATATTATTATTCTGTCTGATGTCCAAACCAGGGAAGAGCTATTTATTCAATCCATGAGGGATCTACCTCTCTCATCAATTTCATGGCACCATCCTATTGAAGGCATCATGTGCTACATTGTGTGAACCAAGCAGGTTTCAATATTTAACTAATAGTATAATAAATAAAATAGTTTTCAATCGTTACTGCCACAAAAGTGCTTGTATATAAAATGAATAATTAAAAAACAAAGAAAACTGAAAAATTAACTGCATTCTAAGTATAATTTTAATTTACAGTGTGAGGTATGCCATTTCAAATAAATTATTATTTGTTCTGTCGACTCCTTAAAACAGTTTTCTTTAAAGTATAAATATAGCTTAACAAGTGTGATGTATTTTTAAATATGACACCTCGCAATGTTATGTTACAGATGACGATTTTATTGAGAAAAGAACAATATTTAATCAGCTCTGTTACCTTAGCATTGCCACATTGCTCGTGAGATTCAAGTATTACCACGCTTGGCTCTTGGCCGATGCTATTTGTAATCTGTCAGGTCTCGGATTTCAAGGTTATGCACCCGACGGAAGTGCAAGATGGGATCTGGTGTCCAATGTCGATGTTATACAATTTGAGGTTAGTTTGCCCACTTGTCTTCTAACTGTTACAATTAAATCTAGTAATAGTGGTCACTTCACTACTGATTGTCAACTTCATTTTTGCGTAATGGATACATATTTTTTTATTTAATTTTATAAAATATCCATATATATATATATATATATATATATATATATATAAGAATAGAAAAAAGGAACATAAAAATTCTCTATATTTCGTCTTAAAACATTTTCAAGAGATATAAGTAAATATATCAACAAAAAATAATAAACAAAAGAAACATCATATGTTAATAAAACTAATTTTGAATTACGTATAAAGAGTAAATAATTTTGCTTAATACAAGGAATATTAAGTTATAAATTAAATTTGTAGTTAAATGTGTAATGTTATAAATTAAAACGAATTAACATTGTAAAGTGTAATTTATACCTACAGCTATCCGTATCTTGAATTTAGACCATCTGGATGTTTAGTTTGTAGCAAAATTACTCTAGGTGGATTAGTAAATACATTTTTTGTTACAGGTGAAGCTTGTAGAATATTGTGTGCTGTTTTTATTATACCATTAATTTTGTATATCCCTGGATAGTAGGTGGTAATAAATTTCCCTTGGTTGTTGTAGTTGCTAAGGGTAGAGAATTTTGATTTTTTCATGTTATAATTTACTATTTTGTTAGGATATCCTCTATTTCTAAAAACATTTTTAAAATTTTCAGTGTAACAATCATAATCATATTTATTAGAGCAGTCTATTTGCTCTAATAGTTAGACTTTTAGGAATAGATTTTTTAATGTAACTAGGATGGCAGCTTGAATAATGTAAATATTGCATTGAATATGTATCTTTGATTTATATACACACTGTTTAAAGGCAGGCTGTCTGAGACAGGACAGAAATTGATGCTTCGGTATCAAAATCATTCTGAGATATTGATTTTTCATGCTCTATAACAAATAGTGATGGTCTAAAGAATTGAACTCTATCAACCAATTGCCAGCATAAAACTATATGTAATTGATGGATAACCAATATTCGCCACTTCTGAGGTTAACAACTACAAAGGTTAAACTATTGTTGAACTGAAGTACATAGAAATTCAAGGTCAACTAAAAAAGGTGGATGGGTTAAGGTCAATTAACTGTTCATGTTGAAGATTACGTGAAATTTATAAAATATTATAAATATTCTGTAAACACGTGTTCTTCTGTTTCTATTTAGATAAAGAATACACAACTCCTAATGTAGTATATTTCAGCGTATTATTGTTATTATAATATACACATATATATTTTAAAAAATAAAGAAGACAATTTGGAAATTATAATCATTGTATAATTAATAATATAACTGCCATAATTATTGTGTAAAATTTTCTGTAACCAATTTATAGTATGAATTTTATTAGTACAATACACAAGAATGATGCTTCATTGTAGCTGTAAGAATCAAGAATCAAGATCTTTATTAGTCTTTAAACACAGTATACATATGCAATTGACTTCGTCAAAATACTTATCAGTAATAATTACAGTTATTTTGTACAACCACTCTAAAGTTTAAAATATTAACAAAATAAAAGATTTAACAAGGATAATAAATTAATAAATAATTAACAACAAGAACGTTACAAATAACAACAAATAACAATAACAAGAGAATAAAAACAACGAAAGAATGAAACGTGTCAAAAACTTATATCACTAGTATCACAGGCAAAGTATTCATTGACACAATAAAATGCTTTTTCTTTTAACCAGCTATTAATTACAGACTTAAACCTATCTGTACTAACTAACCAAGCTCCTTTTGGCAATTTATTAAAAAGTTTTATTTCCATATAAATGTGACTTTTCTTAGTTTTTTCTAGTCTAATTGGAGGTAAGTCAAGCTTATATAAGTTTCTTGTATTATAATCGTGAGTATTTCCTCTGATTTGATATTCATTTAAATTTTCTTTAACTTTCATGAGACAATAAAAAATATATATAAGGCAATGTCATAATGTGAAATTCTTTAAAAATTGGCAAACATGTCTCTCTGTCTGGTACTCCTTTAATTATTCTAAGAGCTTTCTTCTGCCATATAAAAGCTTTATTAGATACTCTACTGTTACCCCATAAATTGACACCGTATATCAAATATGTGTGAAAAAAAGCATAGTAAGATATAATGAGCATTTCATTACTAACACAGAACTTAAGCTTACGAAGTAAAAATACAACTCTAGCTAACTTTTTACAAACATTTTGTACATGGCAATCCCATTTTAACTTACTATCTAAATAAATACCAAGCAGTTTAACAGTTTTAAAATTTTCAAACATATTATTCATTGTAAAACAAATTTTTTCAGTTTTATTTTCATTTACTACTAAAAAGTTAGCTTGAAACCACTTAGCAGCCATTTTTAACATTGCATCTTGTTCTAATAAAAGATTTTCAATAACATAATTACTATGTAAAAGTGTGGTGTCGTCAGCATAAAGGACAGATTTACATGGAACATTACAGGAAAAGTCATTGACAGCTATAGTAAAAAGAAATGGGCCAAGTACTGAGCCTTGAGGCACTCCATTTTTAATTTCATTAAAGTTAGACTTAAGTTGGGTTAAATGCATTTAAGTAAAGTAAAGTAAAGATATCTTATTTTACAAGGCGAAGTTAGGGCTAAGAAGCCCTCTCTAATACATAACCTGGGGACCAATGACCTAAAGGTGACTTCCGAACCACCATCAATGGCTGGGCAGGTGGGTTGCTTGCAAGGACAGGATAGCTCAGCGGTCACCCATCCAAGCAGCGGCCAAGCTCGACGTTCCCTGATCCGGTTATCTTGCGATAACCATTGTACTCGCTACTCTGTGCCATTTTTCCTACTGTAAATAACAAAATATGTTTGGATGGAACTGTCCATTTTGGGGTGGTGGGAGTTCAAAACAAAAAATGCTAACCTTTTTATTTGTTTCTCCATGACTACCTCACTAGAGACAAAGTATAGCTATATTTCGCTAAAATTTGCCAAGGAAATGTAAATTTTGTATCTCATATTTTTTCACTTTGGAGACAAACTTCCATATTGGAAAGTGACATAGTTATTCTAAAACATACAAGGGCTATACAGAAAGTATATTACGTTTTGAAGACAAGTGCAAGAAAAAATACTATATACATTTGAAAGTAACACTAAAATACAATTTCTCAACATAGTCACCATACGATTTTAGGTACTTATCATAGTGGTGAACTAGTTCTTAAATTCCAGCGTTATAAAATTCTGCTGCTTGAGACTTCAACCAGGTAGTCACACCCTCCTGCAGTTCCACGTCGTCAAAGAGTTGTGTCACAAGCTAGGTCTCCATTGCTGGAAACAATGGTGTTAGTCGATGGGTCCGGACTATAAGGCGAATGTGGAAACACCTCCCACTTAAAAGCATCCAGGAGTCCAATTTGCCATGTGTTGATTTTTGGTACCTATCTTGTACAAAATGTATGGTATCCTAACTTCTGCATACAAATTTCTTGAAGCAGACTCCTAGAAATTTTATGAAAACTAAGTAAGAGTTCTGTTATTATGAATTGGTGGTCTTCTTTAATCTTCTCATTGACTTCTCAGAAACAATTTCATCGGTCACAATGCTTGACCACACTTTGTTCGTCACCATGCACATTAGTTCTGCCATTTTTAAACTTAATGCACCACTGACGCACTCCACCTTCAGTAATCACATCATTCTCATAAACTTCACAGAGTTAGTGATAAATCTTAATTGGTTTATTGTACAGTGTGTGTGAATATTTGATACAAAAAATACATGAATGATCTGAAAGCATTACATAACTCGTTACATAAGTTAGATAGTTATATTAATGGCAACTTTTCAAACAGAAACTTAACACTACCATATTTGTCCATCAGACTTCACCACTAATGAAAAACAGTGAGAATGTTTTCAAAAATTCCAAATAAAAATGCACAGTGCTGGACATCTGATTTAAGAAAACTGTATGGTTATAAGAACTTCAAATCAACAAGGATATAAATTTCAGTGGCCAATAATGGTCTTAGATTTTTATAATGCTCCTTTAGACAGCAAAGGGTTGCAATACTAATTGGCTGAACTGCTGGATTGTTGATATTTTTGTAATTTTAAATCTAATTTTCATCAGTTATTCTCACAAAGGATTTGAGGAAATCCTAACAAATTACATCCAATGCAACATCTGAGAATGTAGAGCAGGTAGCTTCAGATCTTGAACCAATGATCTTCAAGTCAGGTTTTTCCTATGTCATGATCTTTGATCATACATAAGTTTTCATGATCAGCTTTTCAGGGAAATCAAGCACCTCTTTCCTTAACAACTCTGAATAACCAAGTTAAGCTTTTATTATTGTTTTGGCATCCGTGGAATGTTTATATAACAATGTAACTTTATTAACTACCATACAGTTTTCCAAATCCTTCAGTCGAAATAAATATTTATTTCATGCTTTTTCAATTTCTCAGTCTTGAATTTAGGATTTAATTTCAAAATATATTTAAATGGAATAAATTTATTGAGTCAGTTTTAAAACACTTAGTCAACCTCTGTAACCCCAAAGTATTATATTCAGAATATTATTATACAAGGTGAGTTTTTCTCTGATTCCAGTTTCAAGATGAATTAACATATACTTTTTCTCTATAGCACAGCAATGAGTGATTTATTGAACTCTTAATGTTCTTAACTAAGTATATTTTAGTTTAGGGAGTCAATCTCTTTAGTTATAGTTTATACTTATCAAATATTCGTAGTAAATTATAAATTGTTAACTAGCTTTATATATGTTTTACAGTTTGGATCTAGTCTCAGGGAATCAATAGAACATTGGAACAAGGGGACCAACGTCTGGCTACGGATGCTAGTTTATGACCGTTACAAACAATATCGAACTGTTCTGACCTATGCTCTTTCATCGTTTTGGCATGGATTCTATCCAGGATACTATTTAACTTTTGCTGGAGGTGCACTCTTCACTTTTGCTTCTCGGAGTGTAAGTCATAATATTATTTCATAAGTTTACTATGAAAATTGGAACAGTCTATAATCAATATTGCATTGTTTTATAACTCAGACATAGCAAAAACTATTAAATTGCTTAATTTCGTATGTTTGAAAATATTATTGAAATTTTTGTCAGTAAATGGTTAAACTTGAATTATATTGAGCTCAATTCAATATTTATCAACTCTATATATACCACAGTCACAGATTTCATGGGACAAATACATGCCTGATAAAGCTACCCATATTGCAGTCCAGTCCAAATGCTATAAGGTTTATGTAAAATAAAGAAACAAAATTGTTTAAGAATGTATATATTTTGTGTCCATTGTGATGGTCTTAACCCTTATAACGTCAGTATATCTTTTCACGACTTCCAGCAAACGGCACAATATATATATAAAAAAAAAAAAAATTTAATGTGTAACGTTCATTTTTATTTTTACTTTCTATAATTATGGTAAGTATAAAAAAGTAAAAATTTTAAAATTATAAAGTCACTGTACTCAGGATCGTCAATGTTACGAGACATGTTATTTATCACTAATAATGAACACGGTACTTTGGAATTATACCGACCACACCCAGACATGAATCGTTATTTGACATTTTGCTTCTACTGATTACTAGATTAGCGTAGAACAATATTTAGTCAATATAAAACAGGAATGGTCTTATCACAAACCCCTCCCCATCCTCAGACAGAGGTCAAAGTCGAGCGGTCTAGTAGATAACGTGATTGCAGAGTCTCGCCGCCCGTTCAGATGATGCGGGGCTTTGTTGTACTTCCGTGTTTTACCTCTACATTTCTCCAAACACAAAAATTCAATAAAAACAAATATGATCAAACTAAAACTAAACTCTTTATTGAAAAAATCACTCAAAACTTGTTTTTATTCTTGATCATACTCCGCCACCCAAAATGCGAGTGCCATGCCTTCTCGCTGATGTCAACGAAAGAAAAACATCCCTCGAGATAGTACCTATCAGTAAAATATCAAATTCTAGAGGATCTGATCAGAAATATAAATTGAATTGTAATGGAAAGGCAATTATGTACCGCGCAAATCATGTGATGCCGCGTGGCCTGTCGTAATCGGGATTCTCGAGAAAGATAAGATAACAGCGACAACAATACCGATCACAATGCCTGGAAATGCTTGTAAGTTTGTAATTTTGTAATTAAAGAGTTGTTTTTTCGTTCTATCATGTTTGTTTAGCTATAAATTTATATTTTTGTGTACTTCATACTGGTGTGGTCGGTAGAATCCCAAAGTACCTGAACACTAAATAGGTGACACTAAACACTAAAATGACACTAAAAACACTAAATGAATACTAAAACTAAGATATCAATACTTTTAACAAATAAATAAAAACCATATAAACAGAAAACACGACGAAGGAAACCGACTCAGCGATGGTTAGACACGCACTACCTGAAGCCAAACTGCAAACAAAAGCGCGTGCGCTGTACGGCGTCTGTGCCGTGTGGCGGGGAGAGTGTCTAGACACCGCATCTATTGTTTCAAACAATGTAACGCGACAGCTATATTTTGACGCTTGACATAGGCCAATAACCCACACACATGGTTGACGCATACCGTTAGTGACATTGATCGGATTTAAAAGGAACTTAAATTTGCTATAGACGCAGTTTTGTGTCGATGCGCCGTACCGCGTCTTTGCCGTTTGGAGATAGTTTGTCTATGCGCCATACGGCGTCTGTGACGTTATAAGGGTTAAGATGTGATGGTGATGATGAGTGACGAAGGGGACTTGAAGTGTCAAAGTCGAGGCAACACAATTGTTGTGTAATTGTGTTAGCGTTATTGTTGTCGCTAGTACGATAGACAGACATAGGAGGGCATAATTATTTGGAGTCAATAAATTATTGAATATATTATTGCCTAGGTGTTATACATCATAATAACAATTTAAAAAATTAATGCAAATTATAAGAAATTGTTCACTATTACTTTAACCCTATAGTGGTGAACTTCCAACTCATTGTACAAGCTGGACAATAATTTGTTTCTATTTATTACAAAAAAGTATATGTATGTTTTAGATTTTAAATTTATAGATAAATAACCAAAGTAAGGAAATGTGATTTTGTAAAGAATATTTCACTTAAAAGTTATATGTTCTATGTGTATGTTTGGATTTTGTATATTAATGTTCGCCTGCTGTTTAAATGCAGTTCATTTTATATTTTGTTCTGAAAATAAGAATGAATGAATTCAATATCTAAACAGAGTCACTGTATTATGTATTTACTTAGATTTAAAATTTCTCTGTATTAATTTAACCTCAACCTTCCAAGTGCTGCCTATATTTTTTCAAGTTAAATTTAAAAAAAGATACATTCAAATATAATTTATTATACATGTTTTTCACCAAACCATGCCCTAAAAGGTAAAGAAGAACAAAATACTGACCATTTTTCATTTAGAAAGATGGCCATGTTGACTGGTAGAGTAAAAATTTATTTTATTTCATGAGGTATAATTGATTTTTATGTACTAATTTAAATGCGTAGTATTATCAGGGCCTATATCCAAGACACCGCAGCTCTAAGGGGCTTATGCAACTTCTTGTCTATAGTTAACACTCACATTATAGTCACCTATATTACATTTAGTTTAGTTGTTCATGTTGTTACCAGGTAAGGCACAGTATTATCAGAGGCTGTTTCCAAGGCACTCCAGCTCTAAGGGGCTTATACAACTTCCTTTCTATGGTTACCACTCGCATTATAGTCACCTATACATTTAGTTTTGTTGTTCTTGTTGTTACCAGGTAAGGCACAGTATTATCAGAGGCTGTTTCCAAGGCACTCCAGCTCTAAGGGGTTTATACAACTTCCTTTCTATGGTTACCACTCGCATTATAGTCACCTATACATTTAGTTTTGTTGTCTTGTTCTTACCAGGTAAGGCACCGTATTATCAGAGGCTGTTTCCAAGGCACTCCAGTTCTAAGGAGCTTATACAACTTCCTGTCTATGGTTACCACTCGCATTATAGTCACCTATATTACATTTAGTTTAGTTGTTCATGTTGTTACCAGGTAAGGCACAGTATTATCAGAGGCTGTTTCCAAGGCACTCCAGCTCTAAGGGGCTTATACAACTTCCTGTCTATGGTTACCACTCGCATTATAGTCACCTATACATTTAGTTTTGTTGTTCTTGTTGTTACCAGGTAAGGCACAGTATTATCAGAGGCTGTTTCCAAGGCACTCCAGCTCTAAGGGGCTTATACAACTTCCTGTCTATGGTTACCACTCGCATTATAGTCACCTATACATTTAGTTTTGTTGTTCTTGTTGTTACCAGGTAAGGCACAGTATTATCAGAGGCTGTTTCCAAGGCACTCCAGCTCTAAGGGGCTTATACAACTTCTTGTCTATAGTTAACACTCACATTATAGTCACCTATATTACATTTAGTTTAGTTGTTCATGTTGTTACCAGGTAAGGCACAGTATTATCAGAGGCTGTTTCCAAGGCACTCCAGCTCTAAGGGGCTTATACAACTTCCTTTCTATGTTACTGTGGTGTACATATCTGAATCTAATATAATAAGTCAGCTATCTAAAATATATTTGTTAAGATAGGAATGTTGATTATCGATCTGGCCGTTGGCGGTTATATGTATGTGACGTAATATGAGACCATACTGTTTGAATAAATCCTATTGGCTACTGAGGTCACGCCACTTCTCCCCGCCAACGTACCTTACCATTCCAGCAGCGAGTGTTCTCCCCAGTCCAGTTTTACCCACGGTCCATGAAACCCGCGTCCTCCCGACCAAGATGTAGTACAATAGTTTTCCTGAATTGGTGTAATTTCATTACCCAGTATTATTACCACCGGCCACGAACATCACAAATGGCGACGAGGATTTGTGGAAATTAGTATTAGTGCGAAATTCCGAGTGTACATCGCCGCTGGACATCAACAGTGAACACCACGTGCGCGAACAACACGAGGACAGTTTTGATCGAGTGAACATCACAAAATGGCGAGTGAACATCACGGAGATTAACAGTACGAATTTTCTTTAGTTTTTCAAACCAATTAGTGTGGGAGGAAGTGTAGTGTGCAACCAAATTATTTTAGCTACTAGTTGATGTGGCAAGTACAATTAGACGAACTACCGTTTCCTGTAACTAATATAATGGCGCAAATAGGCGTTATCGGGGAATATGACGGGTCAGTTGAAACTGGGCGTCATACATCGAAACGTTTTGAGCTGTTTGTGGACTGTAATAGCATTGACGCGGGTAAAAAGGTCAGTACGCTTTTAACTGTGATAGGAGTAAAAACGTATAGTTTTGTTGAGAGACCTGTGCACTCCTAATAAACCGTCGGAAAATACATTTAATGAACTGGTGCAACTTGTGCAAAAACATTTATTCCCGACTCCTAGCTTCATCGCGGAGCGATATCGTTTTAGTAAGCGAGTACAGTTGGAAGGCGAGTCGGTTTGCCGAGTATATTGCAAATTTGAAAAAATGACAACCCATTGTGACTTTGGCGCGTCGCTAAATGAATTACTTGAGAGACAGACTGGTGAGTGGCATCAGAAGTGAAAGTGCCAAACAAAAACTTTTATCGGAAGCCTCGTTAACGTTCGAGCAAGCGACCAAAATAGTGCTTTCAATGGAGCAAGCAGAAAAATCGGCGGCAGCTCTATCAGTCGGAAAGACCCGAGCGGATCCATCAGTTGAGCAGCGGTGGTGGCCAGGAGGGGGAGATTCGGAAAATGGCGCACCGCATTCCCAGACGCATTCCCAGGCAGCACGGAGCGACAACGCTGGAGCGGCCTGGAAGGGAGCAGGGGGAACAGCCAAGGTCAGCGGCGGCACGTCACCAGGGCCTTCTGGATGGCAGCGGCGATCTCCGCCAGGTGGCAGTGGCAGTGCGCAATGTTTATGTTGTGGCCTCACAGGGCATTTCCGTTCTCAGTGCAGGTTATTAGGTGTGAAGTGTCATTTCTGTGGTAAACAAAAACCACATAGCAAAAGTGTGGTCGTTCTAAGTTAGCTGGTCGGCAAGGTACAAATGTAAATAGAGATAAGACTAATTTTTAGAGATAGTAAAAGCACTGGGAATTCCAAAAATTATCGCAAACATAACTACCTAGAAGGTGTTGATGACAGTAATCAGGTGTCAGGGGACACTGAGCAATTTTGTGGAGGATGTAGCCAATTTATTTAGAATGAATGAAAAGGTGACTGACAGAGTCAAGGTAGACCCAATTCAGCTTAATTTAATTGTTAATGGTAAAAGCTTAACGTTTGAGGTTGATACAGGGGCTTCTGTGAGTGTTTGCAGTGAGGAATATTACAATTCTCATTTCCAGATGTGTAAATTAGAACCTAGTAAGTTGACACTCAGCTCTTATACTGATCAACCTATCACACCTGTAGGCAAGATCAAAGTTGAAGTTAATTATAACAAAGTAAACAAAGTAATGGACTTGTATGTCATCAAGTCCGGTGCTCATCCACTTATAGGTAGGGAATGGTTAAGTGCTCTAGGGGTTGAAATTTCGTTTTAAAAATAATAACAGGTTATTTTGAGATAAGTAAAAACCGATGCCGATAGTTGTCTTGAACTTAAGAACAAGTTGTTCAAAGAATTTCCTAAGGTATTCAGTGACGAGATAGGTTGTTTTAAAGGCGAGCCTGTAAAGTTTAACAGTAAAAGAAAACACGGTTCCTAAATATTTCAAACCTAGGCCAATACCTTTTTCCCTGAAAGCCAAGGGTTGAAAACGAACTAGCTAGGCTAGTAGATGAAAAAGTGTTAATACCTGTAAGTAGCTCAGATTGGGGTACGCCCATAGTTCCTGTATTAAAGAAATGTGGTTCAGTCAGGATTTGCGGTGATTTTAAAGTAACCTTGAACCCTTGTTTAGAAGTAGAAAAATTTCCCGTTACCAAGAATAGATGAGTTGTTCGCAAACCTGCAAAAGGGCGAGAAGTTTTAGTAAGATCGATTTGGTGTCAAGCATATACCCAATAGAGTTAGATCCAGAGTCTCAGAAACTGTGTACCATAAGTACACACAAAGGTTTATTTTTGTTATTCCCGTGTCCCTTTTGGCATAACGTCAGCAAGTGCTATTTTTTCAAAAGAAAAATAGAGCAGACTCTCCAGGGTATAGATCAAATTGCAGTATTTTTTAGATGATATTCTAATAACCGCTGAAAATGAATAAGGCTCATTATGAGAAGTTAAGAGAAGTGTGTAAGAGGTTGAATGAGAAAGGCTTAACTGTCAAAAAGAGTAAATGTACTTTCTTTGCTGACCAAGTAGAGTATTTGGGGTTTGTCATTGACAAACACGGTTTGCACACCGATCCCAAGAAAGTAGAAGCAATCAAGAACGCACCTATCCCAAAGAATGTCACAGAAATTAAATCGCTAATTGGGCTAAATTAACTATTATTCTAAATTTCTTCCAAATTTATCAAGCATTTTAAGCCCATTGTACAATTTATTAAAGAAAGACGTTCCATTTGATTTCAACAGGCAATGTTTTCAGGCATTTGATAGAGTAAAAGAACTGCTAAGTAGTGAGACTATTTTAGCGCACTATGACGGCAAACTTCCGTTGAAGCTGGCGGTAGACGCGAGTTCTTTTGGACTGGGTGCGGTCCTGAGTGTTGTCACACCAGAAGGTATTGAAAAACCATTAGCATACCAGTCTAGAACGCTAACTAATGCTGAAAAGAACTACTCCCAGATCGATCGAGAGGCTCTAGCAAATTGTCTGGGGCGTGAAGAAATTTAACCAATAATCTGTATGGTAGGGAATTTACTTTATGAACGGACCACAAACCGCTTCTATCAATATTTGGTCCTCATAAGGGTTTGTCAGTGTTTAGCGCCAGCAGATTGCAGCGCTATAGTTTATTTTTGTCAGGGTACAAGTTTAATATAGAATATATAAAATCAGCTGATCACGGTAATGCCGACGCGTTCAGCAGGCTACCACTGACAATGAAAGAGCCGGAAGTGAGCGACGATGAACCACTGGAAGGGCAGTTATTTGCATTGTCTTTTGGAAAAGCTCTGTGCCTTTAACTTTTGAAAATGTACAAGCAGAAACAGCTAAAAGATCCAATTTTATGTAAAGTTATTGGTTATGTAAGGCACGGGTGGCCCAATAGCATCCCTGGGGATAACAAGGAGTTGTTGCCATATTTTGCAAGGAGGGAAGAGTTGTCTATAGTAAAATAATATATTGGTTTGGGGTTACAAAGTAGTAGTGCCTAGCAAAATGAGAAAATATGTGCTGGACGAGCTTCACTCATCCCACATTGGTATAGTCAAAATGAAATCGATAGCTCGTAGTTATGTTTGGTGGCCTAATATTGATGATCAAATTGTGTCCCTGGCAAATAATTGTTTTTCCTGTTTAATGGAGAGAAAATAACCCTAGCAAGTGTCAGCTGCATACGTGGCATTATCCTTCAAGTCCATGGCAAAGGCTTCACATGGATTATTTAGGTCCGATTAATGGAAAAATGTATCTACTAATTGTTGATGCACACAGCAAGTGGCTGGAAGTGTTTCCTGTAGCTTCCACTTCAGCCAATGTAGCCATAAATCATTTAAGAGATTTGTTCAGTAGGTTTGGTCTGCCAGAGACTGTCCACAGTGACAATGGTCCACCAATTTTCCTCATTCGAATTTCACAATTTTATGTCAAACAATGGTATCAGACATACTTTGAGTCCTCCCCATACCATCCCATGAGTAACGGTTTGGCAGAGAACTCTGTCAAATATGCTAAGAATAAGATCAAATGTGCTTTACGTGATAAGAAAGATGTAAATATAGCTTTAAGTAGAATATTGTTTGATTATCGAAATGCTGTTCATGCTACCACCAATGAGACCCCAGCAAAGTTGATGTTTAATAGGCAATTAAGGACTAGGTTAGATTTATTAAGGCCTAACCTGTCAATGACAGTTAGTAAAAGACAAGACAAGCAAAAGGAGTATTTCTCTGGAACTAAAATTAGACTATTTTATCCTGGTCAAAATGTAATTGTTAGGGGCTATCGCACCCGTGACAAATGGGTTAGTGCTACGGTAATTAAGCAGATCAGCAATGTTATATACGAAGTTGAATTGACGTCTGGCATTGTGTTCAGACGGCAATATTGATCAGATTGTAGCCGTGCAGGGAGAGCCAGCTGATGTAAACAAACAGGTAGAATCAGCTGACGCTTTCCATGACAGTTCCTCTTTCCCCCCGGTCATGACGCCGGTGATGGGGCGAGAGCCAATAGCGGTGAGTCCCCACTCTCCGCCGAGCGGCCGTGTGGCTCGCTCTCCTCCCCTCTCAGTGTCGTGCCGTTCTAACGGTAAACAAACAGCTGATCGTGCAACACGTCACCGGCTGCGACGGCAGCTGTCATGCCGCGCCAGCTGTTCCCAAACAACAACAATGATAGACGCTATCCTGTGCGGATTAGAAATCCCGTGGATAGGCTGAACTTGTAAATTATATTGTTTTGTTCTATTTTAGTTTGTTTCATTATATTGTTTTATTTGTCTTAGTTGTGATAACCAAAGCGTTCATACCATTTTTCTTAATTGTAGTTTAAGGAAAATTTATTGATGTTACTGTATTAATGTGTTAATTGAATTTCAACAATGTTTTTTTTTGTTAAACTATGTAGTATGTTATTTTGCAGTGTTTTTTCAACTTTGGAAGGGAGGAAATGTGGTGTACATATCTGAATCTAATATAATAAGTCAGCTATCTAAAATATATTTGTTAAGATAGGAATGTTGATTATCGATCTGGCCGTTGGCGGTTATATGTATGTGACGTAATATGAGACCATACTGTTTGAATAAATCCTATTGGCTACTGAGGTCACGGCCACTTCTCCCGCCAACGTACCTTACCATTCCAGCAGCGAGTGTTCTCCCCAGTCCAGTTTTACCCACGGTTCCATGAAACCCGCGTCCTCCCCGACCAAGATGTAGTACAATAGTTTTTTCCTGAATTTGGTGTAATTTCATTACCCAGTATTATTACCACCGGCCACGAACATCACAGTTACCACTCGCATTATAGTCACCTATACATTTAGTTTTGTTGTCTTGTTGTTACCAGGTAAGGCACAGTATTATCAGAGGCTGTTTCCAAGGCACTCCAGCTCTAAGGGGCTTATACAACTTCCTTTCTATGGTTACTACTCGCATTATAGTCACCTATACATTTAGTTTTGTTGTTCTTGTTGTTACCAGGTAAGGCACAGTATTATCAGAGGCTGTTTCCAAGGCACTCCAGCTCTAAGGGGTTTATACAACTTCCTTTCTATGGTTACCACTCGCATTATAGTCACCTATACATTTAGTTTTGTTGTCTTGTTCTTACCAGGTAAGGCACCGTATTATCAGAGGCTGTTTCCAAGGCACTCCAGTTCTAAGGAGCTTATACAACTTCCTGTCTATGGTTACCACTCGCATTATAGTCACCTATACATTTAGTTTTGTTGTTCTTGTTGTTACCAGGTAAGGCACAGTATTATCAGAGGCTGTTTCCAAGGCACTCCAGCTCTAAGGGGCTTATACAACTTCCTTTCTATGGTTACCACTCGCATTATAGTCACCTATATTACGTTTAGTTTTGTCGTTCTTGAGTTCTGGCCCAGCATTCGAATATACACGTAAGTAATTTATATAATTTACATAAATCTGTATTCAAGAAATAATTTTAATAATTTTGTATGGGATAAATAATCAGTGATATTTATTGTTTGTGTATTAGCATGCAAGGAAAATTAAGACTAAAGTTCTAAGGAATCTGGAAGGCTGAAACTCAGTAATAAACAAAACTTAGTTAACGTGAAGATGCTTTATCAAAAATCAAATAGTATAATAAAAACTATTAATGTAATAATATCTTACTGTCTAAGTTTAACAAAGTCTTAATTCTATATTATTTGGATTAGAAAAATTGTGTGAAGTGTAAAATTCTGTTCATGTATGTATGTGGACTGTCATTGTCAAGAGAAATAAAGATAGAGAACTGTAAAAAGAACAATAGTTCTTTACTTTGAATATTAAAATCTTGTATCAAGTGATATCAGCATTCGCTCTATAGAACCTCTGTTAGATTTGTTATAACTTCCCTCAGTGATGGTGTAACAAGTTTTGCCTTTTATGATTAAGTTCCGAGTAACATTGGTGTTGGAGACATTTTGGAATCAATCATAGAACAGTGAGACAGAAAAGGGCAAAGATGTTGACGTTTTTCTAAGTTCAGTAAACTTCCGTTAATCTGGGGTAACGGTTAGAGCATGGTCAGAACTTGAGGCATGCTGAATTATCAAATATCCCGGATTATTGGATATATATCAGAGAAATAATGTAGACATAATAAATAAACAATCATAGTAAAACACTCTTATTATTCAAATTTAACCTTCAGGTAGTTCTCGTTATATGTGGATATATAAGGACTATTTTTTAAACGGTCTATTTATAGTAGTCTTCGCATCACAAAAATTGACTGGAACACTGTCAAGGTCAAAGGCGCGTTTATCCCAGCCCCTACCTTCTGATAGGGCTGGCAGTGGCGAAACGTCAGTCGTTTTGAGTTTCCCTTCCATCACAAACCTGTGCTGAGCACATTAACTGTGAAATTGACCTTCCATTACTAGACTCAATTGAATTGATACAAAATTGCAACTGGTTACATAGGCTGACAGCCGACGGCTATGGTCAGTCACGTGATTCGGGTCTAAACGACACCACTCGAAGCAGCCAAATATGATGCCTAGCCTCTTCTCCACGCCCGCCTAAATGCTGTGTCCGTCACAAACGGATATAAAACAATGTTCTTTCATTCAAAAGGTGTTCTGAATTACCAAGCATGCCCAACTATAGAATGCCAGATTAATAGAATTTTACTGTAATCGTAATTTTTCAGTCATACTAGGACACACTTTGTTGTTCATGATAGGATTTCAGATAGATCTTCTGTTGGAGGTTACATCAAACATGCAATAAAGCATCCATACTAATTACTTTGTAGAAATTTAGTTTTCTTCCTCATTGGTGCTAGGAGTTATTTTGTTGTTCAATATTTTTTAGAGCAATGATACAATATAAATTATGGATATAGAGTTTCCTTCTAATAACCATGAGTCATCACACTGATTCTTTGAAACTTTGGACCCATTTTGGAGTAGGTTATTATACAGATCAGTTTGCAGAGATGTTTTTATAGGCACTATTCATTTTACTCGTATATGTACATTTTATGAATAAAGAATATTTTACTTACATATTTGAGACTGTCTGTATTTTAAAGGTAGAACTTGAAATTTTCCATGACATCTATGGAAACTTATACACTGTTGACATCTAGTGTGATGATTTCCTGTTTCTTATTATTTCCACCCAATTCTGGCTTTATAATAGTCCAAGTAGCTTTGGGTTTATTAGTGTAATTGTATATGACACTATTATTTGCTATTCTTTTGCTCTCCTTACTAAAATTTAAAAAATCATTTTATATTTCTTAACATATAGCTCAAAATTTGAACCACTGCTGATTCTTGCTAATTTTTATGCAGTATCTTTTTACATTTCAACAGAAATTTGTATTGTTCTTTTTATCCAATATTTTGTATGCCTATATTCACACAAATGTTTTTAAGAAAAAATCATTAATTTTCAAGATAATATATTTTATGTTTGAATAGTTTTCCTCTACTGATCCATTAAATGTTGTATTGTTCATCCGGTAATGAAGCTTTTACTACTCGTTTTGAAAAACTATTTTTCTGTAGTAAACATCTGAGGAATGAGCTTTGGAAATGTAATAATAGAGCATTATGGTCAGACAGTGTAGTGTCAAAATTATATATTGCAGTGTCACCAAATAAAGCACTAGTTAAATTATTTTATGTATATAAAATTGTAGTCTCTTTATTATTAATTGCATAACGAAACTGCTCAATTAAATTAAGAAAGTCAGAACAATCATTAATTTTTAACAGATCAATACTAAAATCAAATGCAACTACTATTCTCTTTGGTTCCTTTTCAATTATAAAAAATAAATTTAGGAACAATCTTGAGATATTATGGCCAGAAATTCTTTATAGTAATGTCACAACACAATTCAGTGCTTCAATATCAATATATGAACTTATAAAAATTAATTCTTCATTTAAAGAAGCTAAATTATGTCTAATTTGATGGAGATCTTTACGAATGAGAATAAATGATCCTCCTCTTGATTTACTATGAAAAAAATCCGTCTGCCAAAGTGAAATATTTCAATGTATTTTAAAAATGAATGTTATCTTATTAAATAGTATTATATAAAGAAATAATTTTTACATTAAATGTACAAGTTGAAAGACATATTTCAAATTCATTTAATTTGTGAATAATTCGATTAATATTATAGTAAAGCACAGCAGGTGGTAGCTTATCATTATGTGTTATTGTGACACTGTTATGTTTCTTAAGTTAAAAAAAGAATTTGACTGATCTCAACTGTTTTTATTAAATCTACTTATTGCTATTGAATGTCCAATATTGTGCAACAAATTGGTAGCTTAATTTCTTTTGGAAGTGTTTGGAGTATGAAAACCAAACAGAGGTGGAGAAGGACCTGAGCTGATGCTGGAACAACAACAGTGGAGATTAGGACTGAGGCCCAATGGGAAGTATTGTGCTGCGGAGATTGATTTTTGAGTTGGTGGATGTCTTCCTTTGAACATAGCAAATTCTGCTTAGGCTGAGGGTTGTCCTTACTTGACTTATTGCCTCTCGTTGTATGCATAGATTTTGAGAAGCAAGCAATTTTTTTTACTTCAGTTCTTAATTAAAATTGATATTTTTATAGGTTTTAAAATGAATTAAACAAATTGAATTAATAATACTGTTATTAATTCACAATGAAATATAATATATTTTAAGATTTGCATATTTAGGATGTGATATAGTTATCTTACAGTCATAGTGAGCTTATATTTTGGAGTAACTCACTGCAGTAAAAAGGAAACCATTACAAGGAAATTTCAAGAAATATATATCACAATTTTCTTATCACAAGTGAATTGTTTGCTGTAAGATAAGCAGTCATCGACTTCTCTTCAGTAGTTACAATATAGGTACAATATTTCCAATTAACTCAAAATTACAAACACTCAATCATTGTTTTAACCAGTTGGTGGCGTGCCTCAATTTTATTTGGTTGTAATTATTCACTATCACCAAATTACTAATTACTTAACTGCTAGTCAAGCCATTCTAAGAACGGTATGGCAGACAATTTATTATTGTTATTTCTTATTTATTCATTCAGTATTATCACAAATTATTGCCCTTGCTAATCCAACATATTTGAATACAACTGTGTTTTATGGCTATGAGTGGCTCTAACTAAAACTAACGTAACAATGGCTTGTGAAAATCTATGATTATTGTAATAAGCCTCCATAACACCTCATTGTAGATTATATTTTACAGTCATTATATAGATGGATTAATACATTTTCAGTTTATACATAGAACAACATAAAATTCATTTGAACTAAATTGTACATATAATAAATCTTTATCTAAATTTCAAAATATCCATGTATCACAAGATTAGTAAATTATTTTCTAATGCTGCATAAATTTCACCAATATTTTTTACAACCAATTCACTTTTTATTTCAGGAAAATCAACTGTTATCTTTATAACATTTTCTCCAATTAGGAAAGAGTTCCAGCCAGCTTCCTTTGCACCCAAAAAATCTAGTTTTGGGTTATCGCCAATATGCAAGATTTCTTTTTTCTTCAAATCTTTGTTCATTTGTTCAACAATTTTGAAAATGGCAGGATCAGGTTTTTGACATTTTGCACTGTATGAGGTCAAAACAAAGTTAAAATACTTGTGTATGTTCAAGTTATTTAATATATCTTCTAGTCTTGGATCATAATTAGAAATTACTCCCAAACGCAAACCTTTACTCCTCAGTTTTTCCAATAAAGTTTGTGAGCCTTCAGTCATCTTTCAACACTCCTTTGTTTTGTAAACTTCTATTAAATCTGCAGATACTCTGTTAATAGCTGATGACTTTTCTAAATTATGACTTGGCAAGGATTCTCGAAATGTGTGAAAACCAGCTGCCTCCATCATTCTTGCCATCCAATATCATTCGCTCCAAAATTTGGGTGTTGAACAAGTAGTTTTTTAAAAACACTGTAGAAGTGTTTTGACAACTCATCAGGTGGAGCATAAATGCGATGGTGGGATCCCACTTTAGCATACTGAAACCCCACAGATTCCCTTAATGCCAATAGAGTTCCAATAATATCAATAAATTGTGATTAATTTCACAGTCATTGCTGTGAAAATTTCCTTTAAGCTTTATATATACTACTTTCCTAATTTAAATAATTTATAAATCGAATTAATTACCTCGCAATATAAATAAAATACTAAATAAACAGTTATTGCTTTTATAATAAAAGATTAACTTTGGAACAGAACTTCACTCTAAAATAAACAAATTATTTAAGTAAAAGTATACAGTATTAACACCCAATACACAAAAGTTGAGGTTAGCGGCTAAAGCAAATAGGTGAAAATATGTCTGCTATGTTTACAACTAGTCCAAGACCTTTTTCTTCATTGTTGATTCAATCTTCGTTCAGTCTCATCTTCACTTTTATACAACCTTATGAAGAATACGATCAAACAATAAAATTACTAAATCATAATCGCCCCAGCTGGCTTTTGATGTAAACCGCTAGTTAACGTAACAGAAAGATTCGTTACTGAAATTTATGTTTTTGGTTATCATGATCCTTGTGGATGTTAGTCTATAAAATATTAAACAATAATAAACATTATAATAGGAAACAATTAATAGATTCTAAATAGAAAAGAGAAAAAATAATAACATCAAACCTACAATACATTGACTTAATCCACGTACTCATGAAAGAGGGCTAGAGAACGTGAAATTTAAACTAACAATAAAAGTCTTCAATCTGTAAATTAGAGCTTACACATTCCTTTGAAATCTTATAACACAAGAAACAACGTTCTTTTTCAATAAATCCCTAGTTTGTGCTTTAAAGAGTAAAGCACAAACTAATACTACCTAAGAACATAAATATTTCTAAAGACAATAGGCCTAAAACTTTTAACAGCTTTGTGTCGAGCAAAATGAACCAATCTAAACTTACTATAATGGCCGATAGTCATGGGAAAAACTTGAGTGATTTAATTCACCAACGAGCTACTGTAAATGTCTGTTCGTTTGTTAGATCAGGTGCAAATTTTAACAAAGTCATTGAGGAGGTCCAACAGCTAACTACAGACTTGACGAAGAATGATTATCTTTTGGTGATGGCAGGTACTAACAATGTAGAAAGTACAAGTGTGAATCGATTGATGGAAGATGTACATGGCCTGATTCGGGACTCCTCTCACACAAATTTAATTCTTGCGACATTGCCAATGAGGCATGATAAACCCAAATTGGATCTGAAGATTTCAGTTATAAATTCAAAACTTGAAAAAGAGGCTAAGACTGATAAGTTCCAAATTCTACCACTTCATATCTTGCCACGGCATTATTACACTACTCATGGTATGCACTATAATAAGAAAGGAAAAGTGAAAATTGCAGAGATGATTGTGAAAATGCTTTCAAAAAATATAGAAAAACCTACCAATCAGACTTCGGGTTTGTCTCCTGTGATTGAGGAGCAGGGAATCCATGTAATTGAACAGGACATGGGCCTTATAATTGATAATTTTTTGTATGACTCAACTGTGGGTTTCGCCCATTCTATATCTGGTGACCTTGGCCATGATAGAAATATGACAGCTGGTGTAGCTGTTGTATTCAGGAAGAAAATTGGTAGGCCACAGCTTTCAGACCTCAAATCAGACAAACTTACGTTTCAAAAGGTAAGCCATGGAGGAGCCTGCATATACAGCCTAATTACCAAAGCGACGTATAATGCAAAACCCATAATTCAGGACTACAATGATGCTTTCGCCCAACTGACTCAGGACTTCAAGGCCAAAGGGCTTAAAAAATTGATCTGCTCCCCAATGGGCTGTGTGAGAGATATGATTCCGCCTGAACAATTCGCCAAGAACATAGTGGCATTCCATCAAGAAACTTGTGCTTCAGTAAGTATTGTGTGCTGTGACCAGGTATCACAAAGAAAATTAAGGCGTGGACTTTCACATCAGGAGTTTATGTTGAAGCTGAAAGAGTCGATTGAAGATGGCATCTGTAACCTTTCATCTGCTGGTGGACAGGATATAGAGTGTCAAGACGTATCAGTTCCTGTGGACAGTCCCCCTACTTCGACCCAGACTCCAGTAGATGAGAAAGAGGATGGTGCGATAGACTTAAAAACGAACCTCCAAACAAAAATATAAAAAACACTTAGATTTAGATAACTTCTGTTTAGTTTGTAACAAATTTCACTGCTATCATGCAAATAAGGTAAATCAAAATTTAAAATTTAAGAATGTTTGGCCTATTTTTAAAGAAGCCAAAATTGATCAGAAATATAATTGGCTATTACATTTAAATATCCAAGGAGGAGTACTTGATAAAAAAATTGATTTAGAAATAATTCTACAAAATTCAAATATTCAAATTATTTGTTTAAATGAACATTGGTTGAGTAGGGATAGTGATACCATTTTAAATAGTTTTTCTAATTATAATCTGGCACATTTTTATTGTAGAGATAGAGATTATCATGGAGGCTCATGTATTCTTTTGAAAAATAATTTTGAATTTAAAACCAGAGAAGATCTGTGCATTTATAATTTGGATTCAGTTTTTGAAGCTTCATGCATAGAAATAATTAATTTAAAAAGGCCTATAATTATCATTTCTATTTATAGAGTGCCAGAAGATTCAAATTTCAAATTATTTTTAAATAAGCTTGAGGCTTTGTTAAAACTTTTAGGTAAAGAAAACCATGTAAACAATGTTTATATTGCATCAGACTTTAATGTAGATATAATGGAAACAACAAATAAACCACAGCAGAAATTTGAATTCCTTTCTCTGATTGAATCATACGGTTTTAAAACACATTTTGCATCACCAACTAGGATTACTTTTAATACAAATTCATGCATTGATAATATTTTAACTTTTAAATTTAAGTCATCCTTTGAATCTCAGACAATGAATTTGGAATTGGGTTTGTCGGATCACAGGGCAGTCTTTTTAGATATTTCTAAAGATCTTATTTCTGATAATGACAATACTAAACTTAGAGTAAAAAGACGGATTTTTTCTAAAAAAGCTCTTTATAGATTTAGCAGTAGATTAAAAGACACTAAGTGGAATGTTTCAAACAATTTTACTTTTGCTGACAACTGTTCTAATTTCTTTAATTGCTTTCAAAATATATTTGAAGAATCATTTCCATTAAAATTCTCTGCTAACAAAACCAAAACCAAAAATAAAAAATGGATAACAAAAGGAATTCAAATTTCAAGCATTAAAAAGAGGGACCTTAGTAAACTAGCCAAACAGTCAAACAATCCAAATTTCATAAATTATGTAAAAAATTATAAAAAAATTTTCAAAAATGTCTGTAATAAATCAAAGCAAATGTATAATTCTAATTTCATAAAAGATTCTGAAAATAAAAATAAAGCTGCTTGGCATGTAGTTAAATCTGAGCTTGGATGCAAAAAATGTGTTAACAATTTTCCTGAGGTTGTGTTGGATAGTGGTAGGGTTGTTAAATATGGAAAGGAAATTGCACAATTCTTTAACAAAAAATTTGCAGAATTGGCCAAATAAATTAAGGCTTGATCTTGTGAACAAGAGGCCCTAAATTTAGCACAAACTGATCTTGAATGTCAATTTTTTAAGTTTAATTTTGGTAATGTGTCATCAGATGATGTTGTTAAAGTGATAAAATCATTAAAAAATAAAAAATCATCTGGGTGGGATGAAATACCTCTGGACGTAATGAAACATGTAATGTATAGTATAGCTGTTCCTTTATCAGTTTTAATTAATCAATCATTCAAAAATTGTAGTTTTCCAAAAAATTTAAAACGGGCTGAATTAAAACCACTCTATAAAAAAGGCCAAAAACAAAATCCAGATAATTACCGTCCAATTTCAATACTGCCATCATTTTCTAAAGTATTTGAAAAATTAGCACTAAACCAAATTACAAATTTTTTAGAATCAAATTCAATTTTGACTTGTGATCAATTCGGATTTAGGAGGGGTCACAGTACATTAGGGGCCATTAATAAACTTGTAAATGAGGTGTCTTGGGCTTTGGATGGGTCACAGAGAACCATGGGTGTGTTTTGTGATTTGTCCAAGGCTTTTGATTGTGTGAACCATAATATCCTTTTAAAAAAGCTTAAACTGTACAGTTTTTCAAATAGATCAATCCTGTGGATTGAATCTTATTTAGTTCATTGATTTCAAAGAACTGTAATTTTTAAAAATAGTGTAAAATCTAGATCTTGTTGGGAGGAAATTAAAGTTGGCGTTCCTCAAGGGTCTATTTTGGGACCTCTACTTTTTCTTCTGTACGTTAATGATTTACCTAAAAATGTTTCACCAAAAATTATATTATATGCAGATGACACAACCGCAGTTGTTAAAGCAAACTCTCACTTTCAATTGGAAAATAAATTAAATCAAGCTTTTTATGAATTGGCATACTGGTTTAAGGTTAACGGATTGAAATTAAATCAAGAGAAAACTCAACTATTAAATTTTTGAACAGCACAATTAAAGGAGGGCTATAATAAGGATGTGATTTTCCACGGCCAACAAATAAAATTATGTGATAGTGCAAAATTTTTAGGTATAGATCTGGATATAAACTTTTCTTGGAAAAAATGTATTGAAAATATTATTAGAAGATTAAACTAGGCATGTTATCAAATGCTAGTGTTACGAAATTCAATTAATTTTAAACTAGAATAATAATTTACTACTCTTTCTTTTTTTCAATAATTCAATATGGTATTGAATTTTGGGGATCATCTTCTGACTTTGATAAAGTTTTTAAGATCCAAAAAAAAATTATGAGATTAATGACCTTTTCATCATTTAGAACTTCTTGCAAACCTCTTTTTAAAGAATTAAAAATCTTATCACTTCCAAATTTATACATTCTGAAAACCCTACTAACAGTACAATCAAATTTTGAAAGCTTATCAAGTGATAACTTTGATCATAATTACAATACAAGATTTAAAGCTAATTTTCAATATCCCATACATCGACTGCGTCTGGTAGAAAAAACTCCAATATACACGGCAAAAAAACTATACAATAAGTTACCTCAAAAATATAAACATTTAATCAATTCAAAAACATTTAAAAGCAAACTAACAGATTTTTTGTTGGGAAAAACTATTATAGTGTTGATGAGTATTTGATGGATCCTGAATTTTAAAATTGTGTTTTAACATAGATTACATTAAATTTGTTACGCTGTCTTGACCTCTTTTATGTATGTTTATTAAGTTTATATGTATATGTGAATTGTGATGTGCATACGTATGAATGTATATGTGTATGTATCATTATTACATTAATTTATGACAATGTTACCTGTTTCTATAGCAATGCTATGTATAAACATTGACGTAACAATAAAGACTGATTCTGATTCTGAATACTGTAATAATCATGGTATTCCTGGTACATAGATTTAGGTCTTGCATATTTGTATTTGCTGCAAGTGTAATCGTTATATTTATTGTTAAGTTAATCTGTAATGACACATATGTTATTTTTAACATACATGCTGTATCTTTATAGTATTCAAGCTGGTCCTACCAACACTATACATATTGTTCTAACAAACTAATTATGATAACCTATCATTTAACCATACAAAAATATTATCAGGTATATTTTCCAGGTTAATTAGTTTCCTACAAGCATTTTTATTCAAAACAAATAACGTAATTAGCTCCAAACAACCGTCAAAAATTTCTATAATCATAGGAAAAATAAAATAAAAACTGTGTTTGTGAGTGGCCCTAGAAATTTCTTCACTGTAAATAACAGTAATTTGGAATAGGAATATTTTTGTATTATATTTTATATTATATAAGTTTCTTATAATGCTATACAGTATGCATAGGTTTGTAAAATACAAAGTTGCAGGTGTGTTTTGTATTACAAAGCATGAAGCTTTGAGACGAGTTGTGAAGAGCATGCTAATGTTGTGATAATTGTTCCATTCCTGAACAAGCAGACTTACTTGTAAATTAAGACCAAAGATTACTGTATTTCCATAGAATTAAGCCAGCTATGAATATTTTCAAATTTAAATTACTAGTGTTTGAATTTGTGGATTGATATTGAAAAATTATGGGTTACAGTATTTGAATAATATTTCCTTGCATTTGGTCAAGATTCTAGGAATTATAGTGTTTTTCTTCAATTTTCTTGTACTAATTTTTCCCAAAATTAATAGACAATAGACAAAACTCTTTATTTCATGAACTTTGAGTACAGAAATGTCTCAAAAGTTTGCAAGAGTTGGAACTTGATGAAAACAAACTAGGCTTGCATTACAAATAGGTGATAAAACCATGTACAAAATTAGTTTTGATCTTGAAAAGTCAGGTCTTCCCTCCACCGAATGTACTCGTCGATTGAGTAAAGGGATCGAACTAGGAGCCAGTTGATAAGCCGCTGTCTCATATTCTTGATTGGTCCTGGAATTTTCAGCTCATCAGGCAGGTAGTTGGCAAGTTTGGCACTGATGTATGAGGGCTTCTTCTCATAGAGTGCCAGTCTGTGATTGGGAAGAACATAGTCGCTACCGTTTCTTGTGAAGTGGTTATGTAGGTTGTTTCTTCTGGGGAGATCTTGACGTGCAGCATGGAGGATTACCTCAAGAATGTAGAGAGCTACCACTGTAAGGATTTTTAATTTTATAAAAGCTCCTCGGGAGGACTCCTGAGGACCTAGACCCAGCATGGCTCTGATGATTTTCTTCTGGTGTATCAGTACTCTTTGGAGGTTTTTTTTTGGAAGAGTTTCCCCATAGTACAAGGCCATATCGAAGATGTGACTCAACAAGAGCAAAGTATGCTGTTCGGAGTATGCTCTGATCTTCTGTGATCGATTTGAGTCTTTTTATAACGAATCTACATGGAGGCTCCATGACAGGTCTGAGTCAGTGGTGAGGCCTAGGTGTTTAGCATATTCAGTTTGGTTTAGTCCAGGTATTTCAGTTACTTGGCGTTTTTTTGGTCCAAAGAAGAGTTGTGTGCTTTTACTCTCATTAACAGCCAAATCATTGCTATGGCAGTACTCAAGTGCCATGTTAAATGCTATGTATGCTTTAATTTCCAGTTCTTCAGGGGTTTTTGTACTATTTATAAGAACTGTGTCGTCTGCATACATAAGCAATGAGCAGTGCCGCTCAAGGAAATTTGGCATGTCGCTGGTGAAAATGATGAACAGGGCTCAGGACTGATCCTTGCGGGACATCTCTATTTAGCTTTTGGCTTTCCGACCGAATTGTTTGCATTGTCCCTTTGTGATCTGTTAAGGAATAAGTTTCTTCAAAATGTAGTGTTTATTGGGTGTTAAAATATTTAACTTATTTCAACATTTTGTTTTATTACAATTGATTCAAAAACTAAGCATTTTTAAAATATTAAAAATTAAAAATACTCTCAAACTTTTTATAAAATACATAATTATGCAATCATGCATGCATATTGTAGAAGTGCAACCAAACTTATGTCTAGAATAGAGACATTATATCTATGTAAAGTAGGAAATAAAATGAAGATTAAAAGTAGCATAGATAAGTGTAGATATAATAGTAATAATTGGTGTAGCAAATGTTATATACTTTGTAGTTTTATATTATTGTTGGTTTTTCAGAAATATGTACTTTTGCTTCCACATTTTGGGGGTAGGAGCAATCGTAGTACTGCCCTACTTTCGCTCTGAGGCCCCTAAACATCCAGCACCTCCGTCTCCTAGGCAACCAGTACCCATCAAGAATCAGTTGTCTAAAGTTGCTTCTAACGGTGTTTCGGTTGGAATTCAGGGTTGAATCTTTCACTTCATAATGTATTGTGTTAAAGTATTGTTTTATTTTGTAATTTTATTTTTTTAGAAGAGTATTCACTGTTAAATATTATTACCTGTGTTACTAAAAGGCTGTGAATTTTGTACATAATATAATCGGACAAATTTTGTTTAAATTGACTTGATATATTTTGATATAATCTTTATTGTTACAAGATTTTATTTCTTAAACCATTATTATTGAGTGGTGACAAGTATGTTTGTTTATTATTTTGTCACACACATTCTAAATCAAATTAATTGAAACATTGTTTTAAATCTTAAATGAGTCCAAAAAATGCTTCCTTATTAACAGTGCTTAACTATAACACATTTTTTGGTTATTTTTATTTGTAAAGAGAGCTGATGACTTATTTATTTAGCTAGTTATTACATTTCCTTTTCTTCCCTCAGACAATATATTTATCAAAGTAAGTCAGTTATATGGAAAAATTTTACCCAAAAGGAAAATGTATTTATAATTAAGTAGTTCACAATAACATATTCCATTTTTACCATTCATCGGTGAAGCTAGAAGCTAGATATACAGCACCAATTGGTGACACTTCCCTTGACAGCAATCAGAGAAGGTCACGGTAAGCACGTGTTAGTGTTAGTTCAATCAGTCAGTGTCAAGGCTCTCACAGCAAGCTAAACTGAATTTTATAATTTTGTAACATTGATGCTGTTAACGCACACACAAGTTTCACCACTGCAATTGTTTTCTCGCAAACTACGATTCATTTCATTACTAGCATAAATTTCACTGTACAACGTTCCTTTTCAGTATTATTTTTGTTTACGTAAGGTAAAGGTTGTATTCTTTAAGTATTTTTATGATGAAACTCTCTATGGTAATTGTAAAAACTGTGTGAACTATTGTATACAATCCACATATTTTATGCTGAAATTGCTACACTGGTGAAATATTTTTAAAATTTTCTAATAGTATTAATAGTTGATAGCTTCAGTCTTGTCATTAATTTAAGGTGATTGGTTCAAATACTAACTTGTATAACATGTGGTATCGGTTGACTATTTTTTCTTAGCAGATTAGGTGTAGGATAGGATTCTTGAATCAAATATGGATTTTACTCCATACATTGCAAATAAGAAATAATTTTAATGAAAGTTTTTGCCCAAGTTTTATTAGGAAAAGCTTTAGATTTAAAAGATTATGGAAAGGACATGGCTTGGTTGAGTGCCTATGGCAGAGGTGAAAAATTTAATGCATTCTTAAATATTGATTGGCATTATATTGGGTTTTATAAGTTTCAGAACATTAAGAAACCGAATCAATTTCTGCTATGAGCGGTATTGAATTAATAATACAATTTATAACTCGCTATTTCCTTTCCATGAAACAGTTTCTACACCTAGCATCATCATTATATAATAACGTGGTGCTACAGTAGAGTAAAACAATACACTATCAGTAAATTTTATGAATCCTTCATTCTATTCATAGAGTTGAATATGCTAAAGGTTAGTTAGTTTTAGGATTACAACTTAAATAGTTAAGACTTATTTTAAAGTATTATATTGTTTTGTGTACAAGTTACGTTTTATGTAAATATGTCTTTAGGCAGAATGATTTATGTAGCATTACATATGCAGAAACTGAAAGCTTGAGTCAGCTTTTAAAAACTTGACTCATCTACAATGTGACAAATGCACAATTTTAACAGATTTGGAAGAGCAGTATTAATATCAAAACATCATTTTGATTTTATAAACAAGTTTCTTACAAAGCTATTGTACAGAGTTTTTAAATAAAATTGTGAGTTTACCAAAATATATTCAAAATGAAGATATTCCCAGGTCTAAAAATTAGGGTATCACGCTAATTACCATTGTTCTTAAATTTGGAAAATGTACAAGGTGTATTTGAAAAGTAAGCAGTATGGCAAACATTTATAATGAATTATATTTGTTGCAAAATTGTTAGATGAAATGCTAATCTGACAGATCTCCTGTTTTTGTTACAATATTTGTTAAGTTCAGTACATTTTTTATATTTAGGGTACATTTTTGAATTTTGTATTCAAAAGTAATCTTGCAATGTATCATGCAGCCAAGTATTGTCAAATTATTCTACTTTGTCGTCTTTTCACAAGATCTTTGAACACTCAAATCCAGTTTTGAAATATAATTGTCAAAAAATAATTGCCAATTGAGAGGCCAGAATAAGTACAATCTACAAAGTCCACAGAAAACTATGCTCGTACATTAAAACAAATTGTTAAACAGCTCACCCACTTTCAGTGCCTGTTGTTTATATTGGATCAGGGAGCCTTTTTAACACCATTGAAAACCAATGGTTCGGTATTGAAAGATTGTTATTAGCAAGAAGACAGTTTAAAACACCCTGTGAATCTCATTAAGAATCAACTGTCTATCTAACTCTTGTCTTACTCTTTTCATACAAAATTTGTCACTAACAACAGAGAGATGGGTACTCATCTTGAATTTCTGTTTCCCCTCGACTAAACACTTCCATATATATTCTACTAATTCATTGAGTTTAAACCACTTGTAATATCCGGCCAAAGATGAGGGTATAGTAATATAATTAATCATAATAATTTTAAAAGTTTTCTCATTTTTAACACTCTCATATATGAGCATGTCAATATACCTTTATAGAACCTGACACTAATAATGTAACTGACGTCAATTTAAACCTGGAAACATTGATCGGGTAACCCCGAAAGTGCGGTCAGCACTGAAAGTGATGATTCGTATTTGATTGATAAAAGTATTATTATCAGTCACAACCATTATTATATTATCCATTAATCGAAAGCCTATGAGTTGTTTTTAGTTTTAGTTTAAGCATTGATTTTCATAAATCCTGTTTTTGGTTGCCAATCTGTGTGATCTTCCCAGATGTGAATTTGTTGTTAACTTCTGTGTTGTGGAGATTTAAATTCTAACAAATAATTTTATTTTTCGCTGTCATTTTTTTATCCAAATTGTGCAGTTTTATCATACACTGTTGATTATAATACTTCAGAATGGGTAATCCCTATAGATCAAGTGATTTTCATGACATTCTAGTAGTGAAATGTGTCATGACTGATTTTATTAAGTCTATGGTTTGTTGTTTTCTTAACAGGTTTTTTTTCTTTTTTTTAGTAAAAAACATGCTTCTACACTGTTCTACATCATATAACTTCATAGAAAGGTAAAAAAGACACATTAATTTTCCACATTAACCCTTGAGTTGAGAGTCATTCATTTTTTAATTACAAGGGTAACCGCTGTAGTGGCATTTGCTCAGAATTTACCATTATGACGTCGGCATGATTATTTTTTATAACATCAGCACAAATTTAAAAAATTCTTATTCTTCCTTCTGAACAGCTATGATTCATTATTGTTTGTCATTGTTTCTCAAGAGTCGCCATTCTCATCTGCTTACTGAGTTTATAATTACTGTGTTGTTATTGTCGTTCGGTATAAGATTTATTTCAGTGGTTGAATTTGATAGATTTATTACCTGAAGTGAAGTGAAGTGAAGTGGTTGAATTTATACATATAGTTTGATTGTGGGAGTAACAAAATATAATTATGTAACTGTTTATTTGTATTACAACTTTATGTAAGTTTTGGTGTAAGCATATCAAAGTCTATCTCACTAACCCGTGTTTCCAAATAAGGTGATGTAAATCGTTTGTTTTCAATGTCTATTTTATCACTTTTTTGTACTAGTTATTTACTGCATATTGGACATTTTTGAAACAGAAGTGTTGGTATTTTGCCAGTAAGCATATTAATGACTTGTTTTGAGCGCAACCCATATGTTGAGATAGGCCTAGGTTTGTGTAGCTTACCAAATAATTTTTTGCTGTAAAAACCCACACAACTATATATTTTTTGACTCTTTTCTATCTTTTAGCTATTTTTGAATTATAAATTTCCAATGTAATGTCACCAAAATTACTTAAATTTAATTTTTTTTATTTCAATTTTTACTTAATGTAAGAAATGTGTAAATCAATGAGTTATATTTATCAGTATGTTATATTATTCTACAAACATTAATGAAAGTTGGTAAAATTTGCCACTTTACACTTTTTTCTGTAAACATAAAATTATTAAATTTTCTTTTCTGAACCTTATAATTCTTTATATTTTGGTGTTCATAGCTAAATTTCCAACGATGTGCTTCTTTTGGATTTTAAAACCCCTTATATTTTATTATGATGTGGATACTTGTATGTAGTATATTTTTTACATATTAAATAATAGATACTTTCTGTTTGCTGATTTTCAACTTTTCTTCAAACTGATGTAATTAGTCTTATTCTCTGATTTTTAACAAGAAAAATCATATATAACACCAAATGTACATTAAGGAGGATATACAACTAGCATTATGGATGCTGACCGGACATAGCTCTCTTATGAAACATCTGATGAAAGTGGGTCTAAGCCAGACTGATGAATGCAGACTCTACGGAGAGGCAGAATAATCAGCGCAATATAAATGGCTAAATTGTCCTGCCATTTGCAAAATCGGAAGGTGCTTATCTCCTTGGAAGAATATCAGAGAACAGGAGCCCTCAAATCCTATTGGCTTCTGTATAACCCTCAGATTCTGAATACCAAAAACTAAGTAAGGGAGATGCTTATATATACACATATATATATATATATATATATATATATATATATATATATATATATATATACACACTCTGCATATAAGGTTTTAGATCAAATTTATAAAGGGACCCTGTAAAACCTACAAAATACCGTGCAAAATGTAGAATTTCTTATATATGCTTCCAGAGTTAAATTTATTGACATGCCTTATGGTTTCTTTTAAACATGTTAAGGTAAGAAAATATCTGAGAAGAAACATGATCATGTCATATTTTTTACCCTTTTCAAGCTGTACCAAAGCTAATGCAGCAGATAATTTCTTTCTAAGAGAGAATTTCTCTAATCACAAAAAATCACATTTGCTTATATAATGCAAATTGGCTCTTGACTCCTGGACTAAAAGCTACATATCTTGAAATGTTTGGTACTTGGATAACTTTGAACTGAGCTGCCCCTTTACAATAGTTTTTCACATTTATGATATATTGGTAATAATGGTCCGTTTCTATCTGAACCCATGGTTATTCTGCTCTTTGCTTTGTGTTATCTAGGAGAAATATATCAATTTTTTCTTTATCTTCCTTGAATGACAAAATTGTGTTTGTTTTGCGTAAAACTTGTGTTTGCATCTTGTGCTGCTATCATTATTTGCAACTGACTGTTGCTCACAATATATTTTCATAGTTTTACCACTATTTTTATTGTTCTGTATTGCTAAAATGACAGTTCAAGTTGCTGTTACCATTATTAATTGCAAGTTTGCAAATGCAACTTAAAGTTTTAATTCCATAAACCTCATAGACATACTATTTATAACATTACCCCACTATAAATAAGCTTTACTACAAAAATATTCAGCAGTTTTGTTTTAATAAATAAAGTGACACTTGTAACCTCCAAGTGACACTCCTAAGTAATGTTGATCTTATGCGTGCTCATTTTAAAATTTGTTATAGCGAACAAGTCATGATTTATCAAGTAATTAACTGTAGTCAAAAAGAGTGCCTTAATTCAGTAATTTTGCTATATTTTTAATGATACCTTTTTTATAAAGTAATGAATGAAAGGAAAGTGGTAAAAGAAATGATCCCTTGATTCAGTAATTTTGCTATATTTTTAATGATGCCTTTTTTTAAAGTAATGAATGAAAGGAAAGTTGTATAAGAAATGATGATCCCTTGGACATTTTGTTTGTTTTGATCGTCTATTCATCATGGTTTGTTTCAGCTGTAAAATTAATTATTTGGGAAACAACTATTTCTTTTGTTATCAGTGGTCGTATTTTAAGTTATATTACTTCATATATGCAGTTTAATTAGTAAATTCGTTAAATTTTATGACAACATTTAAATTCTAAATTTATTAGGCTTGTAATATAGGTCATTATGCAGTCTCTAACTTTAATTCATTTAAAGCAATAATTATAAATATACTTTTATTTTGGATATTGTGTTCCAAGTTTTGGTGTAACATAAACGTATAAAAATAAATTACGAGTATTATATGTTGAAAACATTTCATCAATAGTAACAAATTTAAACTTTTTGTACTATCTGCTGCTGTGGACTAGCATCAAAATGTTTTCAATAAAAAATGAACAATACTGCATTTTTAGAAACTAGATCAAATTCATAATGTTTTGGCTATCTCAGATTTTAAATTTTGTTACATTATCATTCTGGGCTTCTTAGCCCTAACTTCGCCTGGTAAAATAAGACTTCTTTACTTTACATTCTAGTCAAATCCAGTTCCGCCAATTTTTTTAAGGAATAAAAAATTAAATTTGACTAGAAAATGTTATAGCTATAATGTGAGAAATATTTCATCCATAATTATCTACATTCTTCTGAGAAAATTATGTAATATGTGTTGAAGTTCAGAAGTGCTTGAGAAAGAAAGAAGACAAATATACAGAAACATTTTCACAATGATACCATCGGATAATAAATTCAGTGACACGTTTGTTATTGATGAAGCTTCTGTAGTTGATTTTCTGGATTTTCCAGAATCAATTGGTTTTTAAGTAAGTAGAAGTGAGTGTGCCTCCTAACGACCAAGACAGTGACAATTACAATGAGTTGACAGGAGATAGTGGGCGATGAAATCTCACTTGATGGAAATGACATTGTAAATAGTTCTGATGTCATAAATGACGAGGGATTAGTGAGAGCAACTGTTGAAATTACTGGTAATTTATATTTAAATATTGCAAATGAAACCGCACTCTCTGAAAAATAATATACACCAGTATTAGAAACCCCTCATGGTCCAGTGACAGCTGCAAACATGGAGTGAGTGTAAGCTTACTGGTAGACAGTTTTCATTTACTGGCCCTGTTGGTTTACAATATTACTTTGTTGTATCCAACTCAATGGAACTTTATCAACTGTTCACAAAAGAGGAGGTTCTCGACCTTTTGTTTATAGAAACAATAGATACACCCAGTATTTAGCTAGCCGTGTAATCAAGAGATCGATGATAAGGTAGTGGATAAATGTCACACATTCATACATCAAAAAAGTTTACACATTTTCAAAACAATGATGACGAAGAAGCTGAAGAAACGAAAGTTAAAAAGCTTGTTGAATTAGTTAACAAGCTATCTAAGCAAATATTGTTTCCAGATGGAAGCATTGTCATACATGAGACAATGATCCCGTGGCATGGACGTTTTATTCTACATCAGTATAACCCACAGAAAGCTCACAAGTATGAAGTAGAGCTTATAAACTTAGTACACAAAAAGGGTATACATATAAAAAGAAAGTTATGCAGGAAGAGGAGACAACCAGAAATTTTGGCCATGCACAAAAAATCATGATTCATCTGATCTTACATCCTCTTGGCTTGTTGTATGCAAACAATTTTTATAACCAGCATGGGTCTATCTGAACAATTGGTAAAAACCTATGTGTGTAGCACTTTAAGAATCAGCAGGGAAATGCACCAGAAGTGACAAGCAAGAAACTAAAGAAAAGGGAAGTTTTGCTGAAGAAAATGAGAACAAAGTTGAGGTGATAAAATGAATACATTAAAAAAAGATATTGATGGTATCAACACGAGCAGAGGACTCTGGCGCCTTGGTTCCATCATTGAAAATGAACAGAAAACGGAAACCCATTATAAAACCCACAGCTGTTCTAAAGTTGGAATAACACCAAAAAGGATGTAGACATTTCAGACCAAATGTCTTCTTATTACACTCTCTTATGCAAGAGCAGCAAATGATACAAGGAGTTAGCGGTAGAAATACTGCAGAACCTGCACTGATCATTTTGGACGATGCTCGTGAGCAAAACCAGAAGTGGGATATGCTAAGATAGGGAAGAACTGATAAAAAACCTTACATTATCTTCAAACTCTGATCTAACCCCTGACAAAACCCCAGTAAGAATCCTGCTGAATGCAGTACTACGGGTCCAGGGACAACAGCAGCTCATACACTTTCACCAAGCGAGACAGATTGGCCCATACATCAAGAAAGAGGTGTCGTTTTTGTTATGAAGGTCTTGTGGATGAATAGGGCACTAAAGAAGCAAGAAAATTTATAATTATTTGATTTACAACACTTGTGCGGATACATTCATTTTCAAAATCACCTTGCTGCAAGGCTTCTGTGTGCTTTAGTCACTTTGTCCAGAGCATCATGAACCAAGTTTCTCAGCATTGTTTATTTAAATGTCTTATTATTAAATGCTACCTCTCCCTTCACTGGAAACAATATGACATCCGTCTGATGTGTGCCGGAAATCAGGAAAACACAAATAAGTTTCAAATCGCCACTTATTCAGCGTCAATGGGCACTGTTGATAATAGAGAGGGAGAAAGGGGGCTGTTTCTTGGAAACACTTTGAGTGATCCATCTGGTGCTACCACTACAGCTGGCTGGTACGACTTCCGTTTCCAGATATTTCACCAGATTTTCACTTTTCTGACATCACCTATTATATATTGTGTTTAAACTTTATTGGGTGTTACAGAAATCAGTTACATACTTGTAGATTGTAGAAGAAAGTGCATTCACAGTATAGAAATTCTTCTGCTGTACGACGTTCTCAACTATTACCAGTTTTAATATTTAAATCACCTGGGTGTGAAAATAATTTTACAAAACAGAGTTAAGGCCAATTAAGCCCAATTACTATGATCTAATGCATTCATAGTATATTAACTAAATTTTAGGTTACAAGATATTACTGATCAATGGTTGTTCTCATCACTTATAAAAGAAAGGTTTAAACAAGTATCTACTAAATAGCAGAGATCAACAGTAATCAAGTTCCTATTATATAAGGTTCCAAAATAATGTGCTGGCTACCCCAAAAAAATAACTAATTCTTAATAAGCGATTAGTGCGGCCACCAAAACCATGTTTATGCAAGTATTAGTTATGAAATTAAGAAGCTCTCTTCTTCCCTCAAAATTTACATCAATATACTACTAAAACAATCTTGAATACATTTTTAACAAATACCTTTTTTACATGGGTTATCCGATGGCATATAGAACCAGCAACAATTAATAAACCAAGTATTTATTTAAGTTGTTTATAGATTGAATTGCATTGACTGTGAACATTTTTACATAGGTAAAAAGGAAAGAACGCTTAAAGAGCACATTTCAGCCCTTAATAAACCTTTACAGACAGTCTAAAGTGGTTGAGCATCTGAACAATAGCAACCATTGTTATACAAGCATAGCAGATAGTATGGAAATATTAGATCATTTCCACAAAGGACAAAGATTAAATAGATTATAAGATATAGAAATAAAAGGCCATTGTACAAGTGAGAACAATATTTTAAATGAAAGAACAGCGCCAGGAATCATCCCATTTATGACAGGACTTCTATAACAGAAATACAAACAAAGCAGTTGACTCAAGTGAGATGTAACTGATAAGTGATGTTTTAAGTGTGGATGTGACTTTGATTGGAAGGATGTTGCCATTTTGGATCTTGTCCTCACTTTTACTGGAAGCATCACAACTTTCTGTACATAGAGTGTTATACAACTGCAAGTACTTTGAGAGTTGTAAAAGCTTGTTTGCAGCTGTCAAGCTGTTGTAGATCCACAAGTTTTCTAACTGCTTTTAGTACAGCAAACATATTACCCATCATATAATACTCGTACCAAATCTGTCATGTGAGACACTGATAGATTCTGTTTTCTCTCTAAATAGGGAAACAATACGTACATTTTTTCAAGCAATAAATCTTAATCTTGTCTTATTTTATATATTCTTAAATGTATACATTAAAGTATGCTATCTTTTCAGGTAAGAGTAAAACCATTTTAATTTTTATAATTAATAAAATGTTTTGAGGTGTTTTCAAAACAAACCTACACACAAGACTTGGAACGTAATTGTATTTTTTTATAACTTTACCTCTCATTAAAGTATATACGTTCAAGCAACAAACAGTATTTTTTATTAAATTTATTAAATGCACTTTTTTCGGAAAAAATACTACCTGCCACTGAACATAATTTTCTAAAACTGTTAGGTGTTTGTTCAGTTATGAGCTTTTTGATTTCAAGGAAAACTTGAAACCATCTGAAACTTATCATGAAATTTATTATTGTAATCATAGTGATAGGTATGTTTAGAAAAAAAATTAAAGTAAAGATTTCTTATTTTAAAGTGGGTGAGACAATTTAATGAAGTTTTCCACCAACAATTACTCAATAAAAATTACTCCATGTGGTTGATTGTAGGATCTGTCTTCGTCCAAACTTGGTCTTTTATTTATACTGTGACACTTCTCAGTGTGAAGCAAATTAGAATAATAACAATGTCACAAATGCAGTTATAAATTATTTCTATCTTCGTTGGTGCTGAATTTGATTCAGGGAATGCTTCTAAAGCTTGTTTCATGGCAAATTTCTCAACAATTGTGGCAACTGTCTTGAAAAGTAGTTCAGAATGTATACTTTTTAAAGATGAAAATACATAATTTTGTACAACACTTACTTTTATATTACAAAATACGCTGCTTACTTTTTAAATATGCCGTTTAATTTAAAATAAGACGACTTTTTATTATATTGTAATAATAGTATTACTGAGTGTAGGACAGTACATTAGATCAGGAACAATTCAATGTGATGTTTAACGGTTATACTTATTAACCAAATTACATGTTATACTTTCACTTAAGTATCATCCAAATAAAACAAGTTATTGTCCATTATACTTTTGTAATTCCTTGATACAGCCAGGAGATACATATTATCATTGTCTTTTCAACATTTCTCATTCAATAGAGTTGTGGAAACAAAGAATTTGTGAATCAGTTCACAATAGTAGTTTACTCACAGCCGTATTTTGATCACATGTTCCTATTACGAGGCTGTCTCAGCAATGGCTTAATTAATTCCTTAACTGAGCATTTGTGTTTGAAAATCATCGATTAATGAGTAAATGAGTACTTAGCTTGTTAGTCACTTTACACCATGACAATGTCAGTTTCACGTGTGTTTTTGTAACACAGATGAATCATAATAGTAACAATACTCGTAATAATCATAGAATGTAAAAAGTCATTATTTTAAGTGGAAAATGAACATTTTGTATGTGCAACAGAAAGCTATCACAACTCAATATGTTTTCCTTTTGATTTTTTTGCTTAAGATACTCCTTACAAATCATGTGTGAAATATTTGTAAGCAATAAAAGCCAAAGTAAGCCATTTGGATTTGTCCTATAAAAACAAAAATTAGAGTTATGACACTTTCTGGTATACTTGCAATTTGTGAAATATATGTTTTAGAAGAAATAATATGGGGATAAAAACTAATTTTAAACTATAAATATGTTAAAAAATTATGACTATACTTAATAAAGTACTTGATAGGCTAAATTTAGGAACTTATCAAGAAACAAGGAATTTATCAATGTTATAAAAAAGGTGTTTTAAAATCAATTTAATAAAAAAAGTTTATTTAATATTTGTTCAAAGTAAGATGCTATTAAAGGTTTGGTTTGTTTTAATTTTAAAGGACATACTTATTACAGTTTTGAATTTTCTTCTGCCCTTCATAAAAATTAAAATTTAATAAATTAATTATTGTATTATACATTTAGTAAGATACAATATTTACAGGTCAATTACTGTAGTTTTATATTTTCGATTTAGACTTTGCAATACACTTAATGTTACTTGAATTATAATTAATAACTCGACTTAACATCAATTACCACTATAAGTTATGTCAGATCTGAATTATATTGCATCAGTAATTGGAACATGTAGGTTTTTCAAATTTGTCACTTAAGCTGTATAACACAGGGTGCTTGCTATAAAGATTATATGCATCTTTATAGAATGCTGTGTATTTTTTTGTGAAAAAAAAATCTAAATTAAAAAAACATTATCGATATGTGTTTATTAGTAAAAATGTAGTTTACACATGTTTTTTTACAATCTGAACTAAAAATATTTACATTTATCTTACAATGTCTCATTTTAACATAGCAATCATCTGTTGATGATTGTGTACAAATGTGCTACACTTCGTTTTTATTTTAATATTATACGCTTAAAAATGTATTTTAGCATAGTGGGATTTTGCAAAACAAGTCAAAGGCTTCTGCTTTGTCTATAACCTGATAAAAAAATGTGCACATTCTAGCACTGAACTGGGTAATTAATATTCTAATAGACGTCACAGACTAAGCAAAACCTATTAAAATACGGATTACACAATTTTGTTTAGTTGAAAAAGTCCATTTTTAACACTTTGTACCCTGAGCCCGAGTATAGGTCGGGCCGCGTCGGCAGCGCCTGCTACCGGTGCCCGAGTCCGAGTATAGCTCGGGTCGTGTTATTTAATTGTATTATTTAGCTCAGTCATCTTATTTTTGGATTCAAACATTTTGATTATGTTCATTGGTTGTCTAAGTTTGTATTTGTTGGTTTTGAGATGTCTGGGTCACGTTTTAGTAATGAAATACGTATATTTATCGTCGTACTACAAGCTAGTCTAGACAGCTGATCGTAGGCGCCGCGGCTGATCGTCGGTACTGTCAGTTTGCTTTGTAGTATTTCACGTTGTGTGTTGTTGTGAGTCTTAGTGATGTCTTCTACAAATCTTGCCGACAAATACTGAAGCAAATGTTATTATAATGTATTATAAATGTGAATTTAACTGTTTGTAAATAATCAGAACTTTAGTTTCTTACTGAATGAATTAAAGGCAAATGCAAGCAATGTGAGGTTATCCGTGTGTTTTGTTTTGTATTTATACTCGCTTTGTTCTTTCTTCTAGACTTTCCGTTGATTTTATTTTATATTATTTACTTATTATTTTCGAATTTAAATAATTTGGGTGATGAAATCAAAAGTGATGCAATTCGCGATCTTTTGTTTGACTGCGAGTCGGAAAGTGACTATGATTTTGATACACACTTGAGACCAAATATTGATTTTATAAACGATCTAAACGAAAATTTGCGAGATCCTGTACTTGATTCAGAACATTGTGCTTTAAAAATTACCACTCTTAAGGCGAATTACCTGAACTAACAAGCTATGTAGCAAAAACTTTTTTTGTATTTTTTACATAACATTCAATATTAAGTAATAATTTTATTTTGAAAATAAACTTTATATTTGTATACATTTAAAAAAAGTATGTATGTCTATCTTTAAAAAGATATATAGTATGAGTTTATAACATAATTACTGTAATAACACAGAATTTTTTAAAATCATCATAAAACCCCCAGGGAGCCACGCAGAAACATGTATTAAGGGCCTAGGGTACAAAGTGTTAAAGCTATGGATGTGTGTTCCTCTGTGGAGTTAGCAGTTGTGTAAAACTACAGGAAGCACGCTCAAAGGGTAATAATGTCCACCATTTTAAAACTTTAGAAATAACTCTTATTGTGAATTTTAAAGAAATACCTATAACAGACATTAAACAAAGCAAGATTGAACATTGGATGTGAGGAACATTTTTGTCCTCTTTTCCATAAAAGTCATATATTAAATTCTCAAGCATTTTTTTCTGTACATTCTGTAACTTCATATCTTTTAGCTTTCTTACAATTCTCCATCTTTGGTCTTCCACTCGATGTTATTTTAATTGTTTTATTACTTTCTCTCTCCTAATAAATTGGGCCTGCCACCTTTGCCTTTAGCCTTCCTTGGTGTTTCTTTTATGGCAAAATATTTATTAATTCTAATATGTTCAATTGTGTTGCAACTTGAATTGTTGCATAAATGTATATTTCAAATTTGCTTCTAAATAAAAGTGACATTTTTCAATATGTTTTAATGTCCCCTCAATTGGCTTATATAACTTACTTTGATATCTGAAATTTCAGGTTGTTCATTTAGAATAAAGGTTTTATTTAATAAAATTAACTACATCGATTTCTTTATTTGTTCCATGTACAATTTACAGTGATCATATTGATTTGTCAATGCAATGTACTAATTTTCATATTAACAGTTTTTTCATAAGTGTTAGTACGGCTATATTATAGTTGGTACAAAGTTTTAAAAACTCATAAATTATGGAAAACTGGTTAAAATACGATAGTGATTTGGAAAACATTTTCATTTACATATAATGTAATATAACAACTTTGTACATTTTCATACAATAACAAGATCTTCAACTTTTTTAGAAAAGTCAGAGAATATTCCAGTAGTATTAAAAATAGATTGTACTAATATTTAACATTGTGAAAAACTTATCTGTATTGCAAAATTTCTAATAAGTATAAAAATGTGCATTTGATTTTTTTGATTATTTGAATTTTACTCAGATTGTGAGTACTCATTTGAATAGAGAATTTTGTAATTTTACATTTCAGTCTAGAAACGTTTGGATCACCCTGTATTTAATATATTGAATATTGCCCTGTAACTGTAAAACATTATGCACAGAAATGGAAATTTTCTTATCACATGTTAGCAAAAAATAGTCAGTATAGTAAAACAGTCAATATTCAGGGTTACACTAGTATTTTTTTTTAAATAAATTGTACATTTTTAATTTTAAAATAATTAGCTATAGTTTATTTCTATTTAGAACTTTGTAAAATTGTGTTTTAAAATTGATAAGATTCTACCAAAAAAATTGTTGTATTGATTTTTTGTTTTGTTTATTGTTACCGTGTTAAATCAGTTGTTTGATTGTACAAGTGTATGTTTCGTTATCAATAGTAATTCATGGTTTTAAAGCTTTTGATAAATAATTGACGCTTTCTCTAATTTTAGATAAATGTTACTGGCAATCAGCAGCCTGCACTTGACTGTTAAAATGTTAACAATTTAGTTGATTTTATGCATTTGATAATAAAGATTCTTAAACAAACTTTGTTGTCATTGTTTAACAAACACAACAGTAGCTTTAAGATTTATGTGCGTGGTGTAGCTGTGTAATATTTAATTTTCTGTCTTTTAGGGGAATCAACCCTTTGAGTGTCGTATAGTCATTATTGCAACTCCTTGTTCCTGCCATACATCATTTACTCACTATACATGAAAAATTACAGCTACTAATCCTACGTATTGTATATCAAAATGTTCTCATTATTATCTAATATACTACCCTGTTGGTTTTTTAAATATAATACCTACATTAAAACACAAAAGAACTGTTTGAATTTTTTTTTTCAAGCGCTTTTTGTTACCTGTGATATTTTAATTCAAGTTATTATATGAAAGAAAGTATTTGAATTTTTTTAGTTTTTTAAAACATTAGGTTAAGCATGGAGTCGTATTTATATTAAAATACAATTTTTAATAAAAATAATAAGCTTTTATTAGCTCAAGATATACAAAATTTCAAAGAATATCAGAAATTTTCATATTAGATAGAGTGTACAATCTCCAAAAAAATTAAGAATGAATCCATAAATTATACAAGTTATCCCATAACAGGCAACTAATATTTCAGGAATTGGCTCAGTTTCTTATTGGTAAAAAATAAAAAAAAAACACAAAAATATAGTTTCCTGAAATATAGTTTTTCCATGTATTTAGCTTTATGTGTTATATAGAAAAAGTTTGGAAAGGGTTTAAGCTACAGCTCTTAAACTTAGTTTACATATTCTGAGTATCCTTAATAAATAAAAACTCTTATACTATGTACAGTTTCAATTCTAATGCCAAATTTCATGGGAACTGGACGTTTTTACTAACACACAATAAATAAACTAAAATGTGTAATGCAATGAAAAAACCAAGTAATACAAATCTTTTCTTAGATTAACTCAGTTATAACCTTTATTCTAAATAATCTTATTGTAATGGAATACCAGTAATTTTAAATATATTTCACGTTGTAACCGTATAGCACTATCCTCTCAATATGACTAATAATTAGGATTTGCAGTGGTTTAAGCATATAATACAATGCTTATTTTAACATTTTTATATTGTTTTAATATTTTTTAAATTAAAAATCTAACAAGATAAATATTTTAATTCACAGGAGTGTACAGACATTCATTTACGAAAGGATTTGGATCATTCTCATACAATGAAATAATATTAATAGAATACGATTAAAACTAATTGAAATGAAATTGAGTTATAAAGTGTAAGTGTATATTATGTGTATTTGAATTGATTTAAAAATACACTGAATTTCTTATTTTTGTTATAGCTCAGATATTTCACAGGCAAAATTAAATATTCTCAATTTAGCAAGTCAGTTAACCTGTAAAACTAGGTTAGAAAGAAGCTAAAAAAGACTGGTGGAAACAAAATGACAATAATTAATAAAAATATTAAAAAAGAATCTTGAAACATAGTTAAATATTTTACATGCAATGATAATGCCAAGAATAATATTAACACAGTCATACTTGAAACTGGTCTCTCTGACCACACTGTTCAAACTATAAAAGTATGTGTCTATGGAGTAAACATCCTCTCACAGATTATTTTCAAAAGAAATTTTAATTTTTCTACTACAGGCCAGATAAAACCCTTCTTAATGGACAAAAACTGGGACCCCTTGTACATGGCCTAGAATGCAGAGGAAGCCTACAATGTCTTTCAGAGAATTCTCCAAGCAACCCTTGACATAGTCTGTCTTACAAAAAATGCTGACAAAAACAAAAGAAGACGTGTTTACTATGACTCATTGCCATAAATTCTAAAAATGACTTTCTAAGAACCTTGTACAAAATTGAAATCACAGGAAACACCCAAGACAAGACAGCTATGATGGTAAAGAACATAAACTAATACCAAAAACTTAGGAACCTCAGAAAAATGCAAATGCCCACCTCATCAAATCTGCTGATAACAAAAGTAATGCTCTGTGGAACATCATCAACTATGGAAGATAAGAGCAACAACAACTTCAACCAAAAATCTGCTTCTCAGTAAACAGGAAACTGGTGGATAAACCCTTACAAACTGCAAGCTCTCCATGTGACCAACATGACAATGAAAACAACAACAAAGCTTCACCGAATTATAATGATAAACTTCTACACTTAACCCCAACATGCGTTAACGATGTATAGAATATTATAAAGAACCTAAAATAAAAATCTTCATATAGAGTGAATGAATATTCTTCGAAAATTGTGAAGCACTGTTTTGAATAGCTAACCCCACATTTGGTCAGCATAATAAATAAGTCTTTCAGCCATGGTGAGTTACCCAATGCCTTGAAACTTTCTAAAGTATATGTAAAACATAAAAAAGGTTCAATATCTAAAGTTCAAAACTAATGCCCCATCTCTATGATCTTAACACTAAAAAAAAAATCGTTGAAAAATTAGTTGTTCACAGATTCATGGCCACAAACAATCTAACGACAACAAAAAATCTAATTACCAAAAATTAATATGGATTTCTGAAAGGAAGATCAACCAGCTCTGCCATCATCAGCCTTGTGGAATATATCATTGACCACAAATAGATAAAGAACAATATGTATCTGCCCCTCTCCTAGACTACAGAAAGTCGTGACTGCCTGGGTCACACCTCAAAGAAATTAACATCTCTGAGAATCAGAGACTCGGCAAACAACTGGTTTGTAAACTACATTACAGGATGATCCTAATAATAGTCCACCATATAAAGGTGTCACCGATCCAATCCACTACCCGTTACTTGTAGAGTACATCAGGGATCTGTCTTGGGGCCAGTGCTCTTTTTTTTATTTGTGAATGACTTTCCAGCTTACATAAGTGGCCACAATGTAACCTGTATGATGAATGCAGACGATACAACTCTGTTGATCAAGAATGACACTGCTGAAGGAGTGTATTAAACTACCTCCAACTCTCTCAGTAAGGTTCTTAAATATTGCAGAAGGAATGATCCTGCTGTAAATCCATCAAGAATTCACATCAATTTTAGCAAGAGTAAGGACTACATCCCTAAACATATCTGATATATCAAGAAAACACCATGTCAAATTCCTTGGTATAACTATTGACAGCAAACTCACGTAGACTGAACATGTAAGACAAGTTTGCAAACAAGTCAGGAGTGGCATATATGTAGTATGACGATTAAACTGAATTGGCAACCTGGAGGTAGCAAAAATTGCTTACTATACTGTAGTGGAAACCCATCTGAGGTATGGACTTGCTGTTTGGGGCGGATCTTCAGCAAGAAATCTCAACAGAGTTCTTCCTCTGCAGAACCCTAGTGGACATAGAACACTAAAAACTTTGCCTACATCCATTTAAAACCCAGGAATAATGACAGTCAATGCACTATACATACAGGAAGTAATACTGCAAGTTGACCAACTGAACTTACAAACGGAAAACCTCATACACATAACACACACCATGAAGTAAATTACATACTACCTGTACATCGGACATTCCTTTTTGAGGAAAACTATCATACATCAGTAGAAAGTTGAGCAACCTCCAACCAAAAAGAGCTTAAGGAGTTGCCTTGAAAAGAAGCCTTCACAAAATCCTGGTGAACTACCTGATATACTCCATCGAAGAATTCACAGAAGTAAACAAAGAAGTCTGAAAGTTTTGATACTGACACGTGATATTTCATCACACAATTCTTTATTATATACACTATATTAACTTATTGACTACAATTTGTAATTTATTAACAATGTGACACTATTATTAATTCTTGAAGAGTATGTTAATAAAGAAATATGTCATTTTTACTACAATTAATTAAAAACATTATGACAATATCATAGGCAATAAAATTCTCACAAGATGTTTTGAATGATGTCATTCATGTAAATGCTGAATAAAAGAAAACCCAAAATTGACTCAGGATGTTTCTATTATCAAATTTCCAATATTCAATTTGAAAAACTGCTTTGATTAATACAATTAACCAATTTGTCCTACATATTGGATTGTCTTATAGCAAATGTAATCGTCGAGCCAATTTAAACAAGCCCCTTTGAAGCTAAGTTTCTGAAACTCTCACAAAAATCATGATTTTTATAATGCTTTAGGTTGAAAACCAACCTTAAACTTTTTAATTATTCTTCAAGCATTAATAATCTTTTATTTTTAAAGCGTATCAGATCTAATTTTGTTAATATTTTTTTATTTGAAGCTGAATTATGTTGGCTTAAACTTATTATTATTTTTTTATGATTATAACACTTTTATCTATATATATAAAAATGAATGTTTGTATGTTTGTCCTTTATGGAATCGTGAACTATTGGACCGATCATGATGAAAATTTGTACGTATATGTATTTTTCCACGGAGAAGGTTTATAAGCTATGCCCATCCCTTTCCCGATTCAGGATTCCGCCCCACTGGTTACAGAAATACCCATAAGAAATGCATTGCAGCAAACATATGTTAACGTCTTTTCAAATTTTTAATCAGCTGTTCTTTGTAAACATATATTACACTTATAGTTTTAAAGCATAGAGTAAGCTTAAGAGAAACGACAAATTTTGTTTAAACTGTTTTTGCAATCACTGTTAAACATAGACTTTACTATCCAGATAATACAATTCAAATTTGACGTAAAAATTCACCTTTAACTGCAATATTTATTTAATATAAACCATGCTCATGCTTGATCAGAAGAGTAATGCAGATATCATAATTACTATCTTACGTTGGCTACAAATATAAAGAATGTTATAAAATCAACCTTAGTTGTTTTTTTTTTGACAGAAGTATGGTTCTCAAAACTCCGTGTGTACATATTCTCTCGATCGAGACAACAAAGCAAGCTCAATCGTGGCATCGGAGATATAACTAATTTAATCTAAAATTTATTATAGTAAAAAAAAAAATTTACTAAGTAATATAAGGACTTCGGTTCTTAAGATTTGCGTGCGAAGCCGTGGGTAACAGCTAGATAGAGGCAGGAATATGGTACATACCTTCATAATACGCCCAAGAGGCTCACGATGGAACGACTATCAATTATCTCAGCAATGTTTAGAATGTGATAGAAAAAGAATAAGTGAATATAGTGTACTGTTTTCAACGGGAAATTGCGTGCGAAGCCAGCGGGCAACTTTTGCAAAAAATTATTGAAATGCGCAGCAAAGCGCGCCGGGCCCGCTAGTTATTGATAAATTTTTCTAACATTTTGGAAAGGCTTGGAAAAAAGGAAATGGGCCTGTAATTTTTTACAACTGTGGAGTCCGTTTTACATGCATACATACATGTATACCTATGTACTGTACTGAATAAGTACCTGTTTATCAGTGTTAAGCTCAATTAAAACTAGCAAACCGTGTAAGTTCTAGCCTAAGAGAAAACTGTTCATGTGCAGGACTAACTTTTGGCACTGTTTTTGTCAGTTAACGACTTTATGGTTTTGGATGACGTATTATTACATTCATAGTGATTGCATAAAAGTGTGCTACTTATATAATATTATGCACCATTATATTTTTTCTGGTTCATTCCGTTGTCTGCCATAATACTGTTCAAGAAGTATTTCTATGACAACCACATGTCATACGAGTAGTTCTGGCATTTCCTACTAGATGTCAGAACTTAGTCCTCTGTCATTGCACTTTGGATAGTTTGATGTAGTTGTACAGTGCAGACAACTTGTGTGTATTGTTGCATATCACCTATCCTGGAGTATTTTATGGTCTTATTTCTAGTGTTTATTGTACCATGGAAATATCTGATACACAAATAGATGATTGGCTTCATTTGCGTGATGATGACACAGAGAGTGAAAATAACTTAGTGGACAACATAATATAAAAAAATAACAAAATCTTAGAAATACTAAAATCTTTTTTATAAAAAATATCTAAACTCTACAAATCTCTCCTGTAAAAAACAGTAGTAATCTTAAAAAAAAAAACACTACAAAAACTGTTAATTGAATAATAATATGCTTTCACCAGCTTCAAAATTACTAATATAACTTTTCCTGGTGTGCTGTCGTTCTTCAGTGTTCAGCACTAAAATGAAGTTCAGTTACATAATTTCTCTCTGAACTAATATTAGAGCTTGAGTTTGAAGAATATTTACAAATTTATTTAGAACTCTTAAGGTTTTAGTTTCTATTTTGACATCCAGACATTTCAAAAGTATTTTGATTTAATTATATAAATATAATTTAAAATATTATAAACTGTATTTTGTTATTACAAAGAGTAACCGCTTAGCCCAATGGTCAATATTACATAATTTTTACAGTTGTGAGTACAAGCAATATTTAAAACACAAAAACTTTACACCAATACTTAAAAAGTATAATTTTACTTTTTAAAATTCGAATTCCTTACTAAATGCTCTTAGAAAATAATTACAAATTCCTACTAAATGATTTTAGAAAATAATTACATATAAATTTCTTCTCTGTTTCAGTGCCATTTTAATAATTTAAACTTGTACGGACGGCTACACGTGCTTTAGCCCTGAAAAGTATATGTTCTAAACTCATTATGTAGTCTAAACTACTTTAATGTTGTCAATGCTAAAACCAAGTTGCCAAATATTTTCTCTTCCAACTTCTCTATCTACAAAATTCACTGCTGAAAGGAAATATTCAGTTGGCTTGGCTTTCCTAAGTTGATGGTGAGTGACCGTTATTAAAGTCAACAATACAGTAGTCTGAAAGGAATGTATGTAAATCCCCAGAACGTCTTAAAGCCAATAGGCAAGCAGAGAGATATTGTAAACACTAAAAGTATATAATCAAAAATTGTATGAGATATTATCTTATCAAAAGTAACTCCAGTAATTAGTACAAAACAACCAGCATAATTGATTGAAATGCAAATTAGGATCATACTTTATCTAATTAGATCTTAATAAGTTCACTGTACAGATCTAGACACTGTATATAACAAATTATTTTATTTAGGGGAGAAATTTCAGTTCTGAAATTACAATAGTGGTTTCTCTCTAAACATAATCACCATTCACCACAAAAACAATTGCTGTCATTCATTTAGTGAGGTAAATAGAAATAATGATTCCAATCAAAATTTAACTGCTCAGTAATAGAGAATTGAAATTTATTTTAGTACATAAACATCTAATGCAAAAACAGAGCAGAACAATTTGTTTAACAAAATATACAACGTTCATTAACAAGAATTTAATTAACTATAATACAAGAAAGAAAATAATATAGAAATATTAAATTTACATGATTATTGTTTCAGATCATATTACTCAATGCTTGAAGTCAACAAAGGGAGGGGGTATTATCCTGAGTAAGACCAATCCAAGCGGAAACATTATTTGGGTTAACTTCAAAGTAAAAAAATGCTAAAATAAAAATTTGTAACTTTAAATTAAGAAGCTAAAATATACAAAGAGTGTGATCATCTGAATTAATGTGAAGTAATTAAATTAGTTCTTAAAACTCATAATTAGAAATATAGAAATTAAAATGCATTTATAACAAAGTAATAATTGTTGCAAAATCATATGAAATATACAATAATACATTCATTACACTTTTCTAAGACAGCCTGGAAAATTATACAAAATTCAACAAATAACGTCTTTTTGAAATCCATTCAACTTGATTTCAGCTATGATGGGGTAAAATTAACCATCTAAATGCAATTGCTTGTCAATTTAACAAATTTTTCTCCTCGGTAGCTAGCTCTCTTAATACTGAGCATACATTGCAACTGGATGCAATCATCATACATAACCCTGCTTCATCTATGGTTCTGGCTCCTGTGTGTTTTAGGACGTAGTGGGACATACCTGTACTATATGAAGTTTTTAGTTAAAACTTCCAATGGCATATCAATGTGGCTTATATAACAATGATGTCAACACATTTTAAGTTCATTGACATTTCAAGTTCAATTTCCAAGTTTCCTTCGAAATTTGCACCTTTGCATCCACACTCAAATTGGCAAAAATCATGCCTATTTTTGAAAAAAAAAGGTAATCCAAAAACACTCAATTTTGCCTGTTTGTAGCTCCTGCACCAACTTTTTAATTTTCTTGAAAAACACAAAATGTCCAAACACCAATTTGGTTTCAGACCAGGAAAATCAACTGGAGCGAATACTCAACTTGTAGATTTTATTGTTGAAGGCTTTGAGACTGATCAAGGGACACTCATTGTCTTTCTAGATCTCTCAAAAGCACTAGATTCTGTTAATCATGATATACTGCTAGACAAACTGGAAAGCTGTGGTGTATGGGGGCAGCACACTAGTGGCTCCACTCATACTTGAGCAGCAGAAATCAATGTGTTCAGGTCCTATCAAGAAGTATTAAAATATAACAAGGAGTCTCACAGGGATCTATCTTGGGCCCTGCCCTTCTTTTGATTTATGTGAATAACATCCATACATCAGCCTCATATGTGAAATTCATTCAATATGCATATGATACAAATGTCTATTTCCGGGCTGAATCTCTGACTTCTTTAGAGATTCAAACCTTCACTGACCTCAATTTCTGCATTCAAAATGTTGTGGTAAATAATCATGAAAAGACAAATTAAATCGACTTCTGTATACATGAGTTTCAGACTTATGAAATCACAACAGTAATGGTGGATAACATTGTTCTGAAGAAAACTGATCTGCTAAATTTCTAGGAATACACCTAGATAAAGGAAGGATTAACCTTGAAAATTCAAATTGAAAGTCTGTGTGCCAAATAGGCATCTAGAATTTTTGTCTTTCGAAATTTACCAAAGCATTGTACCTTTGATGTTTTAATGATGGGTTACTACGGAATAATATTCCCATAGCAGTCCTACGGAATTTCTCTGTGGGGCAGTTCTGTCATATCAAACTTGGAAATAGTATTCAGACTGCTGCTGTTCGAATCATACAAAAATTTAATAACAGAGAACTGTGTCAAAGCACCTTCAGGGAGCTCAACTTGCTAACTCTACCCATTTTTTATATTTAGAGTCTTCATTTTACTGTTGATTTAAGTGTACATTGACATAGGGCAATGATATACACAGGTATGAGGTAAGAGTTCGGGAGCGCTTTCAAGCCCGACAGCAGCATTTGAACGCCTTCCTTCTTAGGCTGGGATCAAACTCATTAACAATCTCCCTGAAAGACTAAATTTAGAAACCAATCCAAAAAATTAAAAACCCAATTAAAATATTAACCTGTGCTTTTTACTCAGTTGGCAAGCTTATGGAGCTCCTTGAGATTGATATTCACAGCAGTGTTGCAATCATGGCAGTTACCATGAATTATGATTGTGCACCTGCATGCAACTATATGGAAAGTCGAGACAATGGATTTTAGTTTGTAAGATATATACCGTGAAAAATTTGTATTATTATTGCAATACAATGAACAATATAGTGTCAACATAATAAATACATTCTATTCTATTCTCTCCAAATTTGTATCAATTAAATATGCCTAATTCAAGGCAAAATATTTAACCATAGTATTTCAGATAAGTTGAACTAATGTTATACAAATACTTGATTTATTTTGAGGTTGTTAAAATTAATCATCTCATAGTGGGAAATCTGAAATTACTACTGGGGTAATCAGACCATAGTACACATTTACTGCTTTGCTTATTTGATAATACAATAAAAGCTAACAACTTGAGGAATCAAGGGAGATTTTTTACTGCCTAAGAAATTTGGTGCGAGAGAGTTAAAGGGCATGTGATTTTAAAAACATAGAAATTCTGGAACAAGAAAAAAAAGGCAGATTTACTCGTCAGATATATATATATATATTTTTGTATCTTAAATTTTTAATTTAATTTATTGTACACATGTATACAGAACATTATTTTCGTAATGAAATAGTAACATTTTCACCACATCAAACCGAGCACTATATTATCCTAATAATAATAATATTGTAAATGTGAAAGTGCCTTTGTTTCTTTGTTTTGATTTTCTTGATTGTGGCAACAAGACAAACTCAAATATAATTCGGATGTCGGAAATATAATTCTTTTGAACCAGAACTGCTTATACACGTGCAAAGCCTACATAACAGAATGCAATGCCGCACATAACTGCTATGTATACATATTTTCTTGATCGAGGAAACCAGGCAAAATCTTTGGCACAAAAAATAGGCCAGAGTAAATTGCAATGGACATAAATGTACACTTTTTGACATATTTTCTTGATCGTGTCAATAAGGCAATCTCAACATTATATATTTCTATCACTATTGCATGTTCTTAATTCAAACTATAATTTTTTTACTGAATATACTGTAATTCTATGATATGGAATAATTCCTTCATAACATAAGAAGTTGCCTTTAACTCAGTAGTCGGACAATATTAAAATCATCAAAAAATATTATTCATAACCAGTTTTAAAAAATCAAGCAAATATACAATAGACTTTTTTGTAGATATAGGATATTAATGTTGATTTATTAATATGAAAAGGAGTGCAAAAGTGCATTTAATGGTTTTATAAAGAAAGATTAAGGAGGCATATATAAAACACTGGGAGAATCCCTGTGAGTACTGGTATGCCTGATAAAATGGAGGAGTATACAGAAGACACTGTTGTCAGGAGAGAAATGAATACAGAGTGGAGGACAGGATTAGAGAACTCACATTTGAAGAGCTGGAGTGGACCATAGGAAAAGTCAAGAACAAGAAGGGTCCAACAGCAGACGGACTGAAGAGAAAGATGGCGATTTTAATGATGTAGGACGTTGTCTTGGAATGGGTTGATGGAGGAAAAATTATTTACTAATAAATAGAACGAATCTGTTTTTTCTGAAGAGCTAGAGTATGATTTTTGGCTAGGGTGAAGAACCATTGCTCCATTACACTGCTGCTGGTACTGGGTAAATTGTTGAAGATATATTAGTGAGTAGACTAGGCAATTTCTTGCAGCAAGAAACCAGGATTAATAAAAGGCAACATGACTTCCATAATTCTATCATCCCAAAATGGTGATACTTTTGAGGTGCTAAAAATTATGAAGTGAAAAGTGCAAAAATATCAAAGGAGAGGTTTTTCGAGGTAGCCACATTTGATGGCATAGTGGCTAGAGATACTAATTGGCAATGTCTCTGAAATATTTACTATGAGATTATTACAAAGAACAATCAATTGATGGAGCTGCTTGCTGGAAAGTCAAGGATGGAATAGATGATGAACCGGGATTCCTTTCAGAGTTCAGTCCTGTGGCTATTATTGTAAGTATTAAGAATATTGGGGCTAGATTAAAATGAGGATATTGAAACATTGTGTGATACAGATTATTGACTGCTTGTTGTTGGTGAGAGGAAAGATCAGGAATGGTTTAGAGTGAAGTAATAGAGGCCTTGAGCATGGTGTTAGCAAAGGAAGTTGAATGTTTCAAATCAATGTTTGCAATGTTGATGGGGGACTTAATCATAATTTAGAAAATAAAGAGATATCCTCAGCACTGTGAGCGAACGATATTGAGGATCAAAAAAGAATAGAAGTCGTTAGTTCTGTAGGTGAACCACGGTTTAGGGAATTTCAAGTGTTAAACCCCAAAACATAAGGTCAATGAAGGAAAATGGTTACAATATAAACACATGGTGACTTATTCGCCTAAGTCAAAGTTAATAGCAAAAAGTTACTCGTATATTTGGTCTTTTATTTAATTATATTAAATTATATTGAACAGATATTTTATTTTTAATTCAACAATTCATTCACCTGAAAACAGAATTCATCTTTATAATACTGCCAGAAGAGAGTCTATCTACTATCAAGTGAAATCTAACTGTCCAGCATATGTTGGACAACAAGGTACTCAATTTTTATAATTATTTTTAAGCACATGATGGATACAGTATCATATACTTTGATCATCTACCTCCCAACAACTTGATTATCTTGTCAATATGTAATGTTCTTTTCATAAACATGTACTTGTAACATGTTAATTTTCCCTCTATTTACAAATTTAAGTAATTGTATTGATTTAATATTAAATAGACCTTATTCTTTCATGAAAATTACTTCCAATTAATCATTATACAGCGCAGGTTGACACTTACCAGGCGCTTTAGTCTTATCCGCGCAGCTCAGGTGTAAGGGACTCGCGTGCGCACGATCTGCCGTAACCGGTTCCTTCCAAAGGTGCACACCCTTGGCGGCCTCCCGGGCCTGCGCGCGATTTTTCTCACCACCCCAGTCCTAACTTAAGTTCGCCCACAGCACTCTCGATCCCCTGTATTTTCGATCCTAACTGTGGTTGACCCACAGCACCTCAAATTCCTATTATTTTTCGATCCTAACTATGGTTTGTCCACTGCACTACCGACTCCTATTTTCTCTCAATTGTAACTGTGTTGCACTCACAGCAGTACCGATTCCTATTATTTCTCGATCCTAACTGTACAGCACTATCGACTCCGATTATTTTTCGATCCTAACTGTGGTACGGCCACAATACTACCGACTCCAATTCTTTTTCAATTATAACTGTGTTTGATAACAACGCTACCGGCTCATGATGTTTCTGCGATTACTGTAGCTCGTCAAAACCATTACTGACTCTGATTTCTTGCGCCAGTATCCCCCCTTGAATTCCAAATTCTACCTTTTTGGCAGGGATGATTTAGTTCAATCACCATAGCTTATTCCAACGGTCAAGTCGAAACTAAAACCTCCCTTCTACTTTCCTGTTAGCCTCTGCTTTGTAGTGTTTACCCTCCCCCCCAACTGGCTTTATTACCGATTCCGATTAACTTACTCTGGATTTAACCAGCTAGACTAAGTCTATCCGATCAAAACTATTGGCGTAGATACGGGATGGACCAACATTTTCACTGCCCTGATTTTACGTCATTAAGTAGTTGATTGTCTGAACAATTGGTCGTTTATACAAAAATAATTATGTGAAAAATATTAAGCCAACATTCATTCGATACGTCCATTAGAAGGCCGGGTTTTAGACGTTGATAATTAAATAAAGCTTTTTTAATGAGCTAGTCATAAACGAACTAAAAATTCATATAGGATAAATAAAGCTGGAAATATACCTACATTACAAGTGTGGTTTCATTTGTTGTTGTCGTGGGTTCAGTTGTGTAATAATAACTATTTTAATTCCTTTTCCGCATAGAGAAAGAGTAAAAGGACATAAAATTGTTTCGTCCTTTACCTATAATAGTATCTTATTCTAACGTCTTCATTCTGAATTAATATATTATGATATTGATCCGTTTTTATGATAACTCTTGAGCAAAAATGATATGATCAACTTATTTAATGTTAAAAAAAATTTAATTAGTCGACGTTCTATTCAAGACGGTCTAAAACTTATTTTTTCACATAATGTTTGTATATGATAATCAATACCAAATTAGCTATGTTTATACTGTAAACAGTTTCTTCAGTCCTTTGATGATCCGGTCGGTCTCTAGTTTCATTTTTCTAAGTAAAACTATTAAGAAATCATTATTGAGTATCATTTCCAGACTTTCTTGAAACCAGGCATGCATAAAAATAAAAAAAATATCTATAACATGATCTAAAAGGTGAAAAGTGGTGAACAATCAAGATATTCATCACAGTAGTAGTTAGTTACAGTAACTTCGTGATTGCCGAATAAGATGGGTAGTTTAATAAAAAAAGTCTAAAAAAGCCTACAATATATTGTCTAAAATTATTTTGAATTTTAGTTATGCCCTCTTTCAAAGTAAACTTGAAATATATAAATTATTAATTTATACACGTATTATTAGTGGTTCATAGAGCTTCCTTTTATCAATAGCAAACAAATATCTCGTAACCTTAAGGAGATATCGGATTATACAATTTAATGTAAATAGAAGCAATCACAAATCCTAATAAATATTATTTCATAATATAATTTTTCCCGAATGTTATATAGAGAACGTTTAAAATTAAACTAGTATTATTTGGAGGTTTGTAAAAGCGCTATATTACAGCAATTCTTATAACATTAACATTTTATTTTAAAGTTAAAACAATTTTGGTTGCTGAAACATTATTAAAAGTCCATTATTATTTCTTTAAAAAGGCGTGAAATAACATGTAAATTAATGTTTTCACGGTACAAATTGTCCAATATTTATTACTATGAAAATTACTGTAGTTATGTTTGTTATAATTAGTCAAGTTATACGTTTATTTTTTTTAATTTTAAAAATTCAAAATTATATTCAAGTTTTACATTTTTGATCTGAAGCAGGAAGAAAGTAAGTAGACAATACGCGACCACGATTTGCTCTCTGTTAATGTTGTGTACTCATCTTTTCTTTTCATCATGACCGACCGGGTGCAGTGCAGCTTTAAACCGCTGCGCGTCGTGAGTGCGCGCTGGAGTTCTTCTCTCTTCAGTCAGTGATGGTCAGCTGTGAAGAGAAGGCATTCCGAAATGCGCCTTAGGCATGTAACTCTGAATTTCAGGGATACGCTCCGGCACCACAATGTTCGTGTACGGTTCCGAAATAACGTAGACATGTAATATGATTGTACAAAGTGTAATTTCACGGTGAAAATCTGGCGTGAACGGTGCCGCGGTGGGTCGGGGATCATGGCGTCGATCTCGGCCGATACCCCAGCCAGCCACGGGCACAGTTTCAGCAAGAAAACATTTCACAGGCCGACCTACTGTCATCATTGCACAGACATGCTCTGGGGACTGATCCAGCAGGGCTACATCTGCGAAGGTAGGAAATTGTTCTCAAATAAATTAATCAAGATTGATTGCAGACAACCGGCCCGGGCTGTGTTGACCCCCTCCCCCACCCTTCCTGACTGGAGCTGCAGAATCCAGTTTGTATAGGCTACCATCTGTCATTTTCATAGAAAATTGATTTTTTCATTCTATGCCGACTTTATTGAATTTCTTATCAATTTCCTGAGTTTTAATAGAATCCTTTTAGGTGTTTAAAATCGATATAGTAGTAAAACACATTTGTTTATCACTGAAGAAACATTAAATGTTCTGCCCTAGTTTATCATGATGTTGTATTATTTTAAAATTTAATGTTGATTTAATTTTTTATAAAACTATTGTAAAAATAACACTTGAGATTTAGATTGACATAAATAGAATTAAATTCTATACTACTCCATATATTTTACTATTCTGATAAACAATAAACATAATTTGAAGAGAAGTAAATTAGTTGTGTACCCTAAGACCATACAAGGAAATTACTCAGGCCTAGTATACAACCTATTTGGGGTAAAATATTGGAACTTTTTTAAATTGAATTCGTGATGTATTATGGGTACAAGTTATGCGTGGTAAGAAAATGTTATTGATAAAGTAAAAGAAATATCCAAGAATGGGTTGGGTTTAGAATAAAATTTCATAGCCTATGATCCAAAAATATAATTTTTTAGAAATAATTCAATCCTGTCATTTTTGTTGAGACAACTTATCTCTTGCAGCAAAATTTGCAATAGGCTATAATATATTTAATATTTGCATTTGTTATCATGTTTTAGTTTAAGTAGTCACAAAATTGTATTTAGGAACCTTGGATGGTTAGGCTACACTTGGTACATGCATTCATGTTTTGATCCTTGTACCTATGATTACATTTCTATTCCCTTAGTATTGTCTAACCAATTTAATTGTATTCAGTTCTGCGATAGAAATGTGTTTTCTTATTTTTGTTGTTGTGTTTAATTATTTTCATTTCATAGCCTATTAATATAATTACTTAATGTTGTTACATATGGGCAGTTAATGCTTTTTTAAGTGTTAAATATAAGGGTAACATTATTCATTAGTACACAATAAATTTCTATCTTTTAAAAGATTGCTTTCAATTCTTAAATCACAACACTCTTATATAATCTGTCACTGTTTAAGTTAAATGAGTACTTTACTTATTTTCAATATATAGAGCATCGGATATAGACCATAAAATAGCTCACTCAGTTTTATGGTATGTAGTTTAAAAAGTAAAAACACAAAATAAAAATTAGCCCTTCTTAATTTTTGCAATTTAAAAAAATATGTAGTCTTTCCGTGTCAATACATTCGTATTAAGCCTAAAGCACCTTTTTCAGTATTGCTTTAATTTTTATCCTAATTTCATCTTTGTTTCTCCAAGGTGACCATTTTCAGCCTGATGTTTTTCATATTATGTTGCTAACTTAGTAATTTAAGTAACCTCAGGGAGCCAAATCTAAAAAGTAAGGCTTAGTAAAAATTGATATGATGGAATCTTGCATATCAGCTGATGGAATCTATGCAGCTGAACTTCTGGGGGTTGGTATTGGGTGAAGGCATGGAGTGGGCTAGGCAATTGGAAAATTCTATAGAACATTATTTAAGGGCACTTTTGTTCTTAGGCGTCTCTTGAGGCTCGAAAATCAAGACCTGGTAAAAAGCATTTACCACTGTTGGCTCGAATCACGCACGTCATATTCCATTATACTTGAGGGGGAGGAAACAAAAAAACATCAAACAAATTTTCATTGAGCAAAAAAGTCAATCAGAGCTATGTTGGGTTTACCACCCTAGACTCTATAGAGATTAATTTATTAAGTAAGGCATTTTAACAGTTCTATGTTAATATATTTATGAGTGTGCGTTTATATAAAACCACAAGTCTAGAATTCTGTAATAATGTACACTCCTTTAGTAATAGGCATAGAAGTACTTTTTCAGTTCAACACAGGCTCACTCTGTGAGGAAAAACTACAATATTCTGGTAAAAAAACTGTCTATCTAAAAGCATTAAACTGTGTAAAAATTCAAAAGTGAGCTCAAGAACTTTTTGGCTCAAAACTGCTTCTACAGTTTGGATGAATTATTTGCTTGTTATTCAAGCCGCTAAGGTATCCTATCCTACTCTGACCCTTTCCTGAGGCCGTTTGACCAGCAGAAACTCATATCTGAGCCAATCTCTGCGGAAAGAAAAAGATTAAGAAGATTAAGAGAAAGAAGATATCAGAGAGAACTTGTAAAATTTAGGCTATTTAGTACTACCTTTAACAAACAAAAATACATTATGATCACGAAAGAAATTTTAATGGGTAAGAGCAAGATGACCTGTACCTTAATTGAAGTGATGTCGAGGTCTATCCGAAATAGCTCCCGCAGTAATAATATTATTTTTTAATGCTGTTGTCTAATCCAGTAATAGAATATAGATTAAAACACTATCCATATTATTATGCGTATTATTATGTGTATCCATAACAACTATTTTATGGTTAATAACAGCTCTTCAGCGCATCTAATTAGTTTACTTTTTTGTTTAAATGTTTAAACCTACATATCTAACTGAAAGTTGATACTTCCTTAAACAACAAGTAATTTTTGTTAGTATTACATGCTTTTAAAAGTTCATATTTAAAATATTTCAATAGCCTAATTTACAATATGGATATCTTTGCAATTTTATATGTTAATCTAGATTAAATATTGTTCAATTTATTTATTACAATTTGTATACTTACTATATATTTTACATTTATCTGTAATATTTTGGGATTTTTTAAAAATAGTATGTATTTTAATAACAACAGCAAATCTTAGACACCAATAATATTTTCAGAACGTTCAAAAGTTTTTCTAATTTAGCTACTAGTACAGAATTACTATAAAAGTAATTGTGTAGTGTAGGCCTAGTTTATTTTGTAAAGTAAACACCAACTAAGTTTATTAAAAAATAACACCAACTAAAAAGTCATTAAAACGTCATCATATCCCTTCTTCAATTATAATTACAAATATATTTAGACCTACTTACATAATTATTTTTTTTTTCTCAAAACCGATATAAAAATAACACAACATAATATGATCTTAACACTTGTTATACATTTTAAAATAAACAGTAATAGGCTAGTGTAGGAGCTGGGGGCCAATTTGCACTGTATTAGCACTTATCCTGGTTTTTCTTGAAATTGATAAAAGAATTTTTCATGAATCTTTTTCCTCCGGAAAGGAAGAGATGTCAGCGTGTTGACCCCTCGGTCCCTATCTACTTCTTAATATTACGCGATTAGGTTATCATAAATATGTTACTATTAGTATCAAAGTTGAAGATAATCTTTACGTGCGCTCACATGATCTGAGCTTGAATTTGGGTACTATCTCGAGGAATGTTTTTCTTTTTTTCCGCCGAAGTGCGGGTTGGCGACGAAGTCGTCACAGAAGCACGCACTGATGGCTAAGAGCATTTCCGGTCGGTACTTTCCCGACCTCATATCACGTCCCAGATCGTTCAACTTTTCCGGCGCCAGATCACGTTAGACGATCTGGCACGTGATCTGAGGTTGCGAAAGTACCGATCGGAAATGCCCATGGTCACAGTGTGGGTTTCGGTGCCGCTCTTCTGACGGAAAAAAGTATCCCCGAGACAGTAGTATCTAAATTCAAGCTCAGATCACGTGAACGCTTGTAAATTTCGACTTTAACGTTTTATATTTATAATACATGTATAACCTATAACAAATAGTAGATAGGGACTGAGTAACCTACTTGTCGCCGACATCACTTCCTTTCGGGAGGCAGTAAACGAGAACTGATCGTCATAATGACAAGTAATTTTTACAATAAGGCAAATAAAGTCTGTTCTTTCTATTAATGTAGTTTATTAGGTCCTCGGTAAGAAAAAGTGCAAAAAAAAATAATGACCTCCGCATGTACCACAAAAATAAATATGTTATCCAATTATGTTGGTTAGGTTTCTAATAGACTGTTGATGAAATTCATTGCATTGTAGTTATATTTCTGATTTTTGTTAAAAACAGAACTCTGCAGATTGGATGTTACATTAGCTTCCCAGATGATCAGGGCATATCTAAGATATGTGATTTGACAAGGCAAGGTAGGAATTTCTTTGTAAATTGGTCATTAACATCATACCTGTCATCTCCGTTGTGGAAAGTGATAGGGAAATTAATGTCACCATTTATTCTGGGTAAAGATTCACTATAGTTACCATACATCAAACTTCAAATTGCCTGATGATTTGTGAAGTATATATCTTAACTATCTAGCTTAGTTCAACTGTGTTATCCATTGGTGTTAAATCTATAGAACTGAGCCTTGCATTTGCAATGTGTCCTTACAGGAATATATTTTAATAGTACTTAACAATAATTAACAGAATAGAAAATTGTGAAAAATATTATCATAAGATTTTGCTTTCGCGTAGGTTATATACTAAGCTATATGAATTTGAAAATGAAAATTTGAAAATACGTTGATAAACTGTGAGCATAATTGAATCTTAAATAATTTAAGCACTAGGGTTTTGAAATATATGTACAAAGTCAAAATATATTGTGGGAGGTGGATTGACAAGAGAATTCACAAATAACAGATTCAGAATGAAAACTAGAATTTTAGTATGTACGAACTAGGGATTTATAAAAAAAATGTAAATATTTTAATTTTGCTGTAATCAACAAAACTTATACATAATACTACATTAAGATATATTTACATAGTATATTATATAATACTATGATAATATAGTACTTATTATATTATGATAAGTCAAAATATATTGTGGGAGGTGGATTGACAAGAGAATTCACAAATAACAGATTCAGAATGAAAACTAGAATTTTAGTATGTAGAACTAGGGATTTATAAAAAAAATGTAAATATTTTAATTTTGCTGTAATCAACAAAACATACATATACTACATTAAGATATATTTACATAGTATATTATATAATACTATGATAATATAGTACTTATTATATTATGATAATATTATTATTATCATATTATATTTATATTTAGATATTTTTTTTTATTTATTTGTTGTACATGAGACAACAATATTTTCAACTTAAAAAAATCATTTCAATATCAGGAAAAATCTGTTTTTTCTGGTCTTGCAAAAATGCTTCATCTAAAATTTTATAGGTTGTGGTTTATGGATAAAATTTCAAAAGCCCGTGCAGTGATCACTTCTCATGTATATATAGTTAACATTTTTAAAATTGTGTTCCAAATTTCAGTATTCTTTTTTTTTGTTAAAATCCTGCTAGTAGTTTCTGTCAAGGCACTGTGATTATTCGTTGAGTGTTGAAATTTCAATGTGCATGTATCTGAGTCGCTTGAGATATTAAGGAAAGCATACAGAGAACATTCAATGAAAAAAGATAATATTCAAATGACAAGGCTTTTTATGATGGTTGCACAAATATCGAAGATAATGTTTTGAGTGGGTACACCTCTGTTTTTTTCACCAGATACAAAAACTGATTGTGTTTGAGAAATTGTATGCAATGCATTGCTTAATAATTTGAAATTTCACATGGTAGTGTTCACAGTATTCCTCATAAAGATATGAATATCTATCATATTTGTTTGCACATGGTTCAAAAGTGATATTGTGTGAACAAAAATAAATGACAGTTAACATGTCCAGGAACTTAATTGACATGGCTAATGGAGATGGTCTAGTTTCTTGAAGAAAATTATAACAGGCGAGACACGATGCTTTCAATACAATCCTCAGACAAAACATCAGTTATATAAATAGACGGTAAAAACTGAAACTATTGAATGAAAAATCTGGAAATTTTGACAAGTCAGGGAAAATAATGTCAGAGTTTCAGATTTTTTAAGGCTTGATTCATTATAAGTAATTTATTCCTGAAGACTTCAGGAAGCATACATGAACTCTTCTACATCAGAAATCTAATACTCAGGATGGCAAACAAATTTGAAAAATATTTAAATCACTTAGACTTCAATAGCATAAATAATATGTTGTTTATAGTAGAAATGTTTTGTGTGGTTATAGTTTAGAAAAATAGTATGAGTTGATACTGATTTTAGACTTAAAACATAATTGACAGGATCGGTAAGTACTCGTAGGTAGTAAATGTCAGTCACATTGTAGGTTTAAAAAGTTAATTGCTAAACCAGTGTATTGAAAGTTATACACACAACAGTAGTAGGTATAGTACTATCAAATAAAACCACTATCAGTAACACACTATCAGTAAACAAGCTTGATTGTATAATTTTACAATTAGCAATAAATTAAATATACTCATATTGTTCAGCTATGTATAATTGTTAGTTTGAAGTCTAATTTTAAGAATAAAATTGTTTATTTGTTCAAGAGGATTCACTGTTTCTTACTTTTAGCAAGAGAGACATTTAAGTTCTATATCTTCTTAAATCTATTACAGTGTTATGAATTACACAATGTCTTGTAAGAGATTTCTTGGTTATTTTTGTCACTTTAAGTGTAACAGAATTATGTACATCTGCCATGGTTAGTTAAGTATTAAACACCTAAAAAACGTAAGTTTGAAGAACTGGAATCTGTCTGCTTCCTGAAATATGAAACCTCAACATAAGCTTAATAGTTTATACTGGAATGCCCTGAAGTGAAACATAATAAATTTTGTCTGAATCCAAAACCAAAGTGTACATTACAAACCAGGAGTTATATAGGTTAAGTAGTATCATAAATTATTTAAGGGGTTTTAGATTGTTGTCAGTAATAAAAGAATATGTACAACTGAAAGACTCAGAGAATATGTTTTTGATTTGTAATCTACTTTATAATCTTAACAAAGAACAATTTGTGAAAAATTCCAAGGATTATTTTAGAGTTTCAATTTTGTTTAGCTTTAATTTTGATCAATATTCAAATAAATTAATGTTACTATATTATTTTTGTAATACTTTGAAATTCTGTTATGGAGGTAAACATAACAATCTAATTTTTAATGAAAGTGGAGAAAATTATCAGATACATTTTTGGTAATATTTTGGAAAGTAAAATTCTATTATGTAAAAAAAACGATTTTCACTGAATATATATATATATGGTAGCACATTCACCCGGCAAGTGAGAGATCCGGGTTCGACTCCCGGCGGAGCAAGTACTTTTTGCGATTCAATGTTTATTGAAATTATGTATATATATATATATATATATATATATATATATATATTACACATCTACCTAGCTGTTAGAGTTAACATTGAGCATATACTCGTATGACTTACATCAACACAATACACCAAAGTGGACTTAGTCAGTTTTAATGATTGTTTGTTTGGTTGTGAATGGAAGGAATAAGTATGAAAATGTGTTTATTTATATTTTGAATGGACACATTTGTCTTATATTTATTAGCTTTTCTTAATTAGGTAGTTTCAACATCTAATTTTTTATCCTTTCTACATAACATAACAGAGAACAGTAGCTATACAATTAATACAATAGATTTTGATTATTTATTGGTTCAAAAATAGTAATACTTTTTAGCATAAAAACAAAAAGTCTAATTTTTTTAATCTAAAGTTTTAATGAGATAACTAACCGTTCTTTAAGAATTAATGTTTAATTATTTACCCATATACACCATTCTGTCTTGTAATATACTTCTTATAGTTAAATTAAACTTTAAGACAATAATTGTTTTTCAAATTGACTATTTATTAAGGGCTTAAAATGTTTTATTAGGCAAACTGAGGATTGAAGATTTATATTTGTTGAGGTTTACTCATTGTTATGCTCAATTGAGGCATTCAGAAAACATATTAAAGAAAATGTACTAGTGAGGAATGAGAATAGATGTACAATCTTAAGCACTTACATTAGCAGAGTTTCCTCTGTTACTTATGTAAGAGGATGTTGATAAAATTCAGCACATGTATTTAGTAGCTTCTTTCCCTAAGTTTCATTGACGTTTTAGAAATATAGGGACCGAAATTTCTCATTTTCATCTAATAATGGGCCTTGGTAAATATGGTTGGATGATGCTGATTTAACTTTAATTTACATGTCTGATGGTTGTTTTAAAATGTATCAATCTAAAAACGTGTTTGTCTGTGACAAAATTAATGTTCAAATCATTAAACCTTTTCATACCCTCCATTTTTGAGAACCCCACCAAAACTAGTGTGGCTGATAATAAATGTCTTCCTTAGGAATAATCCTCTATTCATTTAACAAAAAAAAGTTGTTTCCTTAAACAATACAAATTGGTTCTCAATTCATAGACTAAAATATTGTAGATAAACTTGACCACAGATCTTTATTCATTTCATGCAGCAAGATTTAATTCTGTGATTGAAGATCGACTTTTATTTTGTGAGATAATTTTTTACATATTTAGCCTACTTATCTCAATCTACATGGACATTTGGACATAGTCCAACAAAGAAGGTGAATGTACTAATTCAATAACTTGAAGGTTTGATGGTTTTAATCAAAATTTCCACTTAAAATATCTTTACTATTTGATAGAAATACAATTTTATTGGCTTTATTAATTTCTAACTAGAATTAAAATTAACGTAATTGCAGTCATTATGAAGAGCTTTAAGCCTTTCTTTACTTGGAAAATGTAATTTAAATTAAATAAATAATACTTCATTTCTCAATTCTTTCATTCAAACATTACTATATTAAATTGAACTATTAATTAATATGTGCTTGCTATTTTATTATATTATTGCTCTTGCTATATTGTTATCACCTGTTATGACAATTATCTACCCCTGAGAACTATCTAAATTGTCATATTATTAACATAAATTAAGAAAACATTAAATTTTTGATACATACATATTATAGATGTCCCTATATTGTGCATTAATACTGTCTAAAAACAAACTAATTTTAATTTAAAAATTACACTACACATAACTGCGGTATTATAATTTTTATTCAGTCCAAAAGTTATTTACGTGTTTTAAAACCAAATCTGAAATATATGAACATATAGAATGTCAGATACATAGCTTTTCTCAAAGGATCTTATAACATTTTGACTGGTCAAGAGAACATATTCTGTCTCTATAGTGTACTGTAGAGAACAATCCTGTGGTTTGGAGAAAAACTTAGGAGGATCATGACTTGTATACGATTAGTCAAAAGTATGAAATATAATAACTTTTTATTGTAATGACTTGAAAAAATGCATTTGAAAGGTTTGTGCCATGCATATAATAGGGTAAAGGAAAATTCCAGTATAGTATTCGAGAAAATTATAAAACAGGAAACATGTTTTATTTTGTGTTTTAATGGGAATCCTATGATTTTTCATCATTAAAATAGGGCTTTTATTAAAAATTACTTATGTATTATTTAGTAAGTTCAGACTTATTTTCATGAGACTTGAATAATTCAACGCATTTCCATAAAATCAGTATAAATATTAACAGTGACATTTGGGACAGTGTTATCTTAGTTGCAATTTTCAGTCGCCATGTAATTAATTACATACATGAAAAATTAATGTTAGCAAAATCAAAATAACTTAATTAGCTACTTATTTTCACCTTTTTTTGTAGTAGAACAAAATAATCACATCAGCACAAGTAATATAAAATAATATTTCAATTAAAAGTCATTAATTATTAATGATAATTATTGTTTTATTATTTTAACGGATTACAATCAATTATTACAGTGGCATCAAAATAAATTTGTTGTTATAGGAGATCAACCAGTTTGTGTTATATTCCTCAGAAATAATCTTAGAACTATTGGTATGGATTAAAAAAGATTAAATTGTAAAAATTTAATTTGAAGACAGCCCACATAAAAATATAATAAGACCTTTTATGTAGGTACTGCTTCTCTTGAACCAAGCAGTATGGTGACTAAAACTGTGCCAACCCTACCCATTTTAAGAAGACTCAAAATTGATCTGTAATAGACTTTATTGCTAGTATTCTTTTACAATGATTTGTATCAATTCATTATATTGTATTTAACTATTGAAATGTCATGAAATAGCTTGAAACTGTAATAATAAAGATATTGGTAGTACAACTTTTTTTTACCTAATTTTCTTATTAGGACCTCATTTAAATAGGTGATTTATTAATGGAAAAAGTTTGATTTTCCTCTGTATATATGTAAAGCTACTTTTTCATGTTCATGATATCTAAGAGGAAAATTATTGTATTTCATACTTTTACCACAATGTGTATATTACTAAAGTAATTTGTGATGAATCCACTTAAGGAAGGTGGTGCTAGATTAAATGAAGACAGTTTTGTTTTACAAAATAAAATGAATAGGCAAGGACAGAATTTGTATTAAATAATACTAAAGTAGACTAATAGAATTGGAGCTATTATGCTTTGTAGCAATGTAGAAAACTGAATATAACTTAAGGGTTTTTATCAGTAAAAACACATATCGTCCAATAACAGTGGTAAATAACATCCTCATTGTCTTGTGAAGAGAGAGATACAAGGAGTTGTGTGGGGGACTAGATAACAAAACCTTAGATCACATCAAATATACTTTGACAGAAGTCGCTCCTGAAAAGACTTAAAAGATCACATTCTTCAGTGGAAAGATAGGAGAGGAGTGCTTTCCAGTAGAGTTTGTGAGGTTGATTAAGGCAGGATTTTCAAGATTTTAAATTATGGGCTGGATAAATGTTCAACTGTCATCATTCCAGTTATAAAATCGTAACATAGAGGAATTTTGTTAAGCATAGCGTATCAGTTATTGTTCGGTAATAATTAGAAAGTATGAACGGAAAACATTCCGCGGTGCTTCCCACACAAAGAACTATGAATGAGTATAGTACAGTTCTCGATAGGGTCCGCAGACCTTGTGTGTTATCTGTCCCTTCTCTGTAGCGGAGTGGGCGCGCGTGTCAATGGCCATAGCCTCGAGCGTATTCATTATTTCTGCCGCCTTCCTCCTCCTCTCTCTCTCAGCACAGCGATTACCGCCTCATTACCCCCTCGCGTCTAATCCAGATCGAGTCACAAGTCCATGGTGCCTCAGAAATTGATTATAAACTTGGCAGGACAGCTGAGGCCTAACGTTCGAAAAGTTGTGAAAAAGTAGTAAAACTCTGTTCTTCCTCAGAATTGCTGCTAATTGAATAAAAGCTACTTGCACTACATTTTAAAGAGCTACAGGGCAATTAAACGAAGCTTAATCGAACAAATTGCAAGCTCCCAATCCCTCCGGCGCCATCCTTTTCCTGGAAAGCTCTTATTTTAAATGTCCTCACTTTTCTCGTTCAGCCATTTAGGTATTTCCAATCATTAGTGTGTTTCTGTGTACTCGATTTTCCTCAGTATGTTTTTGTGCGAAAAATAAATAGGCCATCAGTTGATGCAACGATCGCCGGAAGTTGTTTTATTTCTGGATAACAGTTTGGCGTTGAAATAAGTGGCAGACTCTAACCAGCGTATTTTCCTTTCGGTTCAGGCTGTGTCGCGTCGTTGCGTTATTTTCTAACCAATCAAATGTGTTCTTGCAATTGAAAAACGTATTAGTCAATCATATACCAAATTTACCCAATAGTGACCAGCGGCAAGGGAATTCCGCTTGTAACTAGTGGAAAAGCGTTTATGTCCGTTAACTGTCATACCTTGACCAAGAAAGTTCACTCACAACGTGTGTCCCTGCGTAAACTTAGTGAAATAAGGCGACCACCAGAGCTGCAGGCACTGCTTGGAGTCGGGTAACTAGTCTCCCTTGTGTAGGAGGTTGGGAATTAATGGTCAGTGTTGGGTCTAACCATGGACTGGAATTCGATTTCAGTCCTTTAATGGAAGTTACTATTGATGTCCTGACAAACGTTTTGTTAATAAGACAATTTTCATGACTGAAAAGATTAATTCTTCAAGAAGTTGCAGATTTATTTTATGGACCGTGGTATATGACAGGATGGAGTTTGTCCGTTATCGATGGAGTTTGTGCGTTATCGATGGAGTTTTTGTCATGTTTTTAGGCACAATATGGGGATTCGATAACTCGAGATCCAGTGAGTAATTTCTTGGAGTTTTATTGAAGGTTTCTCTAGTTTGCTGAAGTGGTGTGAACTTAAAACAACTCTGGATGGGACGGGAATCAGTGGAGATGTTTATCTTGAAATCTGCAATGCAAAGTGTAACGTTCCCTCGTGTGCCTTGGGCGGAAAAATTGAGAAAGCCAAAACAGGCATAATTAATCTTCTAAAATCTAAACTTGTCTCTACAGCAGTGACCATGTTGAGTGAACCAAGAAGTATATTATTACTTTGACTCGAATTGTATAGCGTGTAAAGAGGTCAATAAGGTAACTCTTTGTTCATGTTTTATATTAATACTGTCCTATATTATTGTTAGAATGACATTGAAAAACATTATGTATAACACGATGGATCTGGCTTCCGACGATTAAATACTTTTTGTGCGTCAATCATTATTAACTGTTTTTATTTCAAGCTTCGGCGATTTCCGGGAGATTCGATACCGAGCGGTCTCTGGCGTTGGATTTTGAGCGAGAGATGGCGTCAGTCCGAATCCTGTATGACAGTTGCACTTCTTATCTTATAAGTACTGCAAACCTTGTAAAAAATGTCCCACACCAAAATTTTAAGCATGCTATTTATCACAATTGGGATTTCGATCATCGTCACCCACATACATTTTTAATTAATAGATATAAAACAAAAGCATGGATTTGGTCGGGATACTGTTTTTTTCTTTTCGAGCCATAGCCTTTTAAGATGACTTTTTTAACGATAGATAAATTATCAAATTCATTTTCTAACCCTAAGAGGAACTGTATTTTAAATAACCATTTATAATAATAAATTTAGGGACTTTTGAAACCAGGTACAAAATATAAAAACAGCTGAAGATCAAAATGTGAATGTTTTGCAATATATTCAGATGAGTTATATTTCTGGGAGTAACGTGTTAAAAAAAGTTATGACGACATTTATAATTTTTTTTATTTAATATAATAAAATGGTATGCTTTTTAATGAAAAAAGTATCAAGGAAATTAATTTTTTGTTAAAAAATTTATCCCCTCCAGTCATTTTCATGTGAATACAATAAAAAGTATATCTCTTGAACAGTTTTTCTCTGAGCCTAATTATAAGATGCTCCTAAATTCTGCTTTAACTTCCCCTCACAGTAGAATGACAAAAATGCCCCGTCCCCAGAGAAAAATATCTAGCGCCTTAAATTTGGTTTAAAAGTTAAAAATAATGTCCCAACCGAAAGCAGATTGCAGTACCTTAAAAAATAATTCCATACACACGGTGACAAAGTAGACAACAGCTCCATCAAAGAGATAACATATCTTTACTTTAATTTTCCCACTCTTCTACTGCACGTTCTTGCCTTGTGTACTACCCGGCCACTCAGAACTACTGACACTTATCAAGTTCTCTTTAACGTCATCACTCTTGGCCTAGTTGTAATGCTGGAAACCTCTGTTTGCATATTCATTCATCGTCGTGGAACTTTGTTTCTACATGTATTTCCAATGCTCGCAAACAGTAAGAATAAAAAATGTTGTTATTACAGAATATTTGCATCCGTCCTGTTCCTGCATTGTGATAGAAGTGGACATCTGATAACGTCTTCATCAATAATTGACTGGAATAAATCAGGATTCTCAACAAATACAAGGAAGAGTAGATTCATTCCTAGGTGAAAGAGCATCACCACGTACATTTAATTTAAAGGGTCTGCTGTTAACGTTCTGAAGTGTCGTTCTCACTGTCAAATCTTAGCAACTCTTTAGACTTTATTATTTCACTACACACAAAATATTGTTTCTGCTGGCATATCTGAAAAACGCATCCTTATATGGAGGTAATCAATGACAAAATAAAGAGCAAGCCTGTTCAGACTATACCATTTCTTAGAACTTTTACTATTTTCTAAGTATTTCCTAAATAAATACCCAAAGTTTCTTTTTATTCACTTCGATTACAAGCACAAAACTAACGCTTCCGGTTCAATTTTGGTAAAAATATGCCTAGTTTAGTTCTATTTTAATCGCACAAATTTAGCTGTTGCTTTTAAAGTATATCTAGCAAATCTAGGGTTTATTCCCTTCTGAAAATTATAATAGACCAGTGGAAAAATGTTATTTAACAAAAGTGTTAACATTTAATTCTAGCCTTTATCATTACACAACAATATTAATTTTGGGTGGTCAAAGTATTCTAAAAGTTATATTGTTCTATTTTTTAACAATGAATCTGCTCAATATTTGTATCTTTTGATACAAATATACATATTTTTAAATAAACACACACACACACACACACACACACACACACACACACACACATATATATATATATATATATATATATATATATATATATAAATTCAAGTGTCATTGCTGTTTTTGAATGCTGTAATTGTACCCAACCGTAAAATGCTCTGTTCGTATAGACCGTTGCTAATTTCATTGCTTATTTTATCACATAAACCTTTTGAGATGAATTTGGTCTTGCGTGTTGTACACATAATTCATATTTTCCTGGAATTGGATGAAATGGAAGCAGTTGTGAGTATTTAAAACAGATTTAATTCTAAATTGGAATAATACTAAAAAAACGTAATGCTAATATTAACTATATAGGTCATTGGGAGTGGTGAGTTAACCTCCAAAATAACAGAATAGATGTACGGTATGCTGTTTGTCTTGTTGAAGTGTCAGGTTCAAGTGAGAACATCTATCGGTCCGTTACTATTGCGCAGTGCGATCTTTTAAGTCGTTACACATAACTAGCTAATCAGATGGGGTTTAAAGGATGAAACTGGAGAGGGAGGGTTTGTAGGGAGGGCGCTGGTACTACAGTGTTACCCCTTTCGACCCTCATAACTCCCACACGTGAGACCCGGTACAGGGAATATTTTATATTTGTATTACAGGTAACCATGCAACACATCAAGAAAACAAACTGAATACATCATATGGGATCTGAACATGTGACATTTTTATTCATAGATGACACACCACCAAAAAAATTAAATGAAATTATTTTTTTTAATGTTAAAGTCGTTGACAAGATTTGATTGATTTCAGCTCACTCTTGCGCTGTATTAGCCTCCATAGTTCACCTGAAATACAATTTCTTTAACACTGCTATGAAACCTAACTTAAGGGTAATTTTACCGCCACCATTTCAGTAATTTTTTTTATTTACTAAAAAATAATGGTTTTTTTCTCTCATTACTGATCCATTAGCATGTAAATAAAAATAATGCTACAAAAAATTATTTTTTTTTTCATTATTTATATTTTTTTGATATTTTTTCAAAAAAAAGTTAAATGCGAAAAATGGAAATAACTTTTTTATTTTTTAAGATATTTAAAGAAACTTAATATTTTTTTTCCCCCTATGAGATGCTCTATTTTTAATGGTATAAAGACTATCATAGGACTAAAATTCTTAATTTTATAGATTTATTTGTAAAAACATAAAAATTTTACCTCAAATTTGTGAAAACAATATTTAATAAAATAAATACTTACTCACCTAGAAGGTTGTCTATACCATTAAAATTAGTTCATGGTATAAGGGTGCTGAGGTAAAAATTTCAATAGTCTATGTCAAAAACTCTTGAAGTTATTTTAAAAATTGTGTTAAAAAAACTAAAACTTTCGAAAATCGTCAACGAAAGTCTGTAAATACACAAATCTCTACTGAAACTCTCCTGCTCCATATGTAACACCTTCTACTATCTTCTTATCTTCTGAAGCTATCTGTCTGCTTTTCAACAACTTCCTATATTTTTTAAACTTTCCTGTAGCCCTCACATTCTTAGTGCGTAACCGTTTAGAGTCTCTTTGCACTGAATATTTTGAAGTATTTGTCCCTGGGGAGATCTTGCAAGCCTGTTGTAGCTGTGTTATTGTGATGAAGTAACCTTGATTATAAATACAAATTGCTACAAATGTTTACTTATAGCATAATAATAGAACACATTCACTAGAACATAACCTCAAATCTGTCAACTGACCACAGTGTAAACACACAAATCAGAATCAGTCCACAAACATAGAGGACATAAAATTTACATTTATAGGCCTGTGTTATAGTAATGTACACAATATGTGGATGCAATTTCAATATACATTTATATTATACATAATAAGAAACATATTATATGTATAAGTAATAAACATTTGTGTAATTTATAAAAATGTTTGAAAATGTAAAAAATATCTAAATTCGCTACTTTTCTTTTATTTAATTTTTTTAATGAAATATTGGTCAGGATGCCATAAAACTTCAAGAAAATATTTTAAACGAGATTTACTATAAGAATATGTAATAAAAAAAATTGCAAAAAATTTAAAAAAATACCTATTGAAATGGTGGCGGATCCCCTTAATGAACAAAAATGTGAGTGTGTCATGTGAAAAGATATTCCGAAAAAAGGCTATATCCCTAGACAAGATAGGAAGAATAGGCAGATCCGTTGACTTTCAATTTAGCCTGGAATGCCATTTATACATAGAAAATATTCTGATGTATGATGGTGCATGCACATCCAAGGAATTTGGTCCTGTGTAATTTTTGTGTCAATTTCTTTTCTGTATGATTGTATGGCTGTCTATTTGCCCGCAGGACATTTCGAGAATAAATTGAGTTACAGGTTTGAAATTTTGCATGCAACCTTAGTGAAACCTGTTACGCGCCACGGTGTGGTGTACGCCTACATTGTCGTATGTATTAATACATGGTTGAAACGCTAAGTCCTCAGTGACTAACCGATCTTCAACATTGAACTTATGTTAAATCCATTTTAAATTAAAGGACACAATACTATAAATGTATTTGCTGATTTTCCTGATTCCCCGCCAGATCTAAGTGCGATGCCCCATACCACTTAAACGGATAGGCAATACAATTGTCACGGAAGAATAAAATTCTGTATGATTATTTTCCAGCTGTTTTATAGTCATCTCTATAAGAAATTTGTTATTTTTATAACCACACTTTCAATATATGTTACTACTAGCTGTTACCCGCGGCTTCGCACGCGGTTTTTTTAAATCAGAGTCCGTAGCCTACTTTGTCAAAGGATTTATGAGTGTCATCTATGGTATTTTTCAAACGTAAGTAGACATACGATCAGGTTCATGTTATTTCAGCGTCCAAGGTTAGACGACCAGAGGTTGAGGAACTAACTCTTATATCAAGTTTGGCGTATATAGGGGCATTTCAGTTCAAATTAAATATATTTGCGATACCAGAACTGTGTTTCCTCGTTGCCCTTATCAAAAAAATATTATATGGGTATAAAATATACTACTTTGGTTAAATACCGCTTATTTTCAGCGCCATAGATGAGTTTTCCTTGTTGTCCCGACGAAGGGAATATATTTACCTGCTTAGGACTGAGAAGCCTACTTCGGTCGAAAAGTGTCTATTTCCAGGTGTTTCAATTCACTCCCAGTCTAATGTATTTACAGTGCTACAGTTGAGTTTGCCTTATTAACTCGATCAACATATAAGTGTGTTTAAGTGTGTGTAGATCTAAGAAACGTACTCCTGTCAAAAACTGTTGACTTCCGTGTAAAACATTTCCAGTGGCGTATTAGAATTCCCCACGCTGTCTTGATAAATATAATATAATATGTAAACACGTGGAACTGAGAAGCCTACTTCTGCCAAAAACCAAAAAGCGTCTACTTCAGGTTATTTAAATGAACTGTCTAATATATTTATGTTAATAATGTTAATTAATTATGTTTATAAGTTACTTTTGAAATTTGAGTTAGTGTTCCGACCAAGAAAATGTATACATATCTCGATCTCAGAAAACTACTGTTAAAAAGGTCTACTTACGTCTCTTGCAGTCTGTTGTTTGTTCTAAGATATTTCCATTGACACAGTTCAGTTTGCCCCGTTACGATGTAGAAAGTATGCGTACATCTTATGACTGAGAACAGGAGTTTAGTGTCAGTTCAATTTTGATTATGAAACATAAATATTATAATTAAAATACCGGTTAAATTACAAAAATACAATTCTTGCCGTCATAATACAATGTTTATACAAAACAGTTTATTGCATTTGACAGGCTCATGCAATTAATATTGCACAACTTTAGAGACCAATATTGGATTTTTCGCTATTTTAAAGACCAGTGGGGCGTAGCCTCAAGGGATTTTCGAAATAAGAATAGGCCTAAATTCATCCCAGGAACCGTAACAATGTCTATGTAAAATGTCAGTACAATCGGTTGAGTAGTTCACAATTGCGTGCAAACAAAACAAATAAACAAAGGCATTTATAATACTATTAGGAATTAGGGTAATTTTACGTCTTTGTTTTAATTGGCGTTTCTGAATAAGAAAAACATGCAACGTGAAATAATACCAATAACAGATGAGGAAATTGTTTGTTCTGATCTATATAATTTATTCTTTACGGTCACTAAAACACTCATAGACAAATTCGCATTCAAATAGTACTGTATGGAAAATAACTCATCAGTGGGATGGATACCTACAAACTATTATTGTGGATAATGAGTCTTATTGAAGACCTTGAGTAACCCTGTTTTTGACGTAGAACGGTGAGCGGTACCGACCTTTACTGTCTAGAGCCGGTGAGTACACTAGAAACGTTGTGCTACAGGGTGTCCGCGAACTACACCGAACTATTTATTCCGTGCCCAGGATGAAGCTGAAGGAGAAACTGTGACTATGATATCGACAAGAAGTAAGTGATTATATGTTTAATGGCTATGTCGACGATGTCAATTTAGTCATTACAAATTTTCTCAGAATGTCCAGAATAATATCCAGGGTAAGAAAAAAAGGAAGACGATCTTGCACTGGGCGTATACAAACAACCCAACCAAAGAACATCTGGATAGTATCGAACCAAAAAAGTAAAAAGCATTGATGAAGTTTAGTGTGCCAAACAGTAACACGTTATGTCTGTAGAGGTCACTGATGAAGTTGTCTGTTGTTAGCAGGTCTCTATAGCGCATGTTCTGTTTATTGACACACCGAAGTAAGCCTCTTCACTAAAGAAGACAAGTGTGTCTTCAGGCATAACAAGAAGCGCCACACACGCGTTTTCTCGAGCAACAAAATCACAACGTTTCTGCACAACAGCTAGTTTTTAAGGATGAAACTTAGGTCCTTCATAAAGGATACGCCTCGCAGGAGTAATCAATCCTACATCAGCTGTGTTAACGGCCAGAGCGCTAAGAAGGATCGCAAAACAGATAGTCTTTTGAGGTGATCTTACTGTCCGTCATGTCCAGTTTTTCTTTTCTTGACTTCACCAGTTTCCCTGTTGTTTACACATGACAACAGACTAACGAGCACGATCATATAGTGCATTTATACTAAGAATTGTCTCTTGTTTTCAGTAACATACAAAATGGCTGTACTAATATCTGGACAGAGTTAAACAGCATCAAGATTTCATCTGCATTGACATCACATCGGATATGACAGCCAGGCTGGATATCTATACTAAGAATTGACTACTGTTTCTCGCAACATACAAAATGGCTGTACTAATATCTGGACAGAGTTAAACAGCATCAAGATTTCATCTGTATTGACATCACATCGGAGATGACAGCGATACTAGATATTTATACTAAGAAGCGACTCCTGTCCTCTTTAATGTAAAAAATGCCGCAATTATAGTTCTAAAATTTGGAATATTTTGGTAAAGTTAGCGTTTTCGTTATTCTCCAACAACGGACCTAGTGCCACTGCCATCGCTACAAACACTGTATCGGTGATTTTTCTACTTATTCAGTTGAAAAGTATGGCACTACTTCTTCAAAAATTCCACCAATCCTACAGTCTATGCAGTAAGTTACTTTCTAGTTGAATGTTGCTATACAAACAAGATTGAATACATAACATAAAGCAATATAATCATATAATTTTATACCATACTACTGTAAGTATTTTGTCATTAAAAATGATTCATTGCTGGACAGCTCTTGTTATTGTACTGTTAAATATAAGTTTGTCAAAATAATTTCGTACGTTAATCTAAACTAAAGTTGACAGATTATGTTGACCGTAACTGAATTCATTGCTGGAATGGTCGTGAACTGAGTGATGTAATGTATATTTAAAATAAGTGGTTCTAGTGTTGGTAATCTGGCAAAGTGTTCGTTATCAAAACTCACAAGCAAAGCAATTACAGAGTTATAATTTTAAATAAATTTTTCTTTTTTTATACCACGTGTACCTAATTCAAACTTAATTGTAAAACGGTATAATACATTTGTGACTCCATAATTTATAAAACTAACATTTTGCGTGTAGGGTAGGAGGAAAGTGGTAACATTCGTAGGAATCTTGACTAATACAATCACCCACATGCGGAAAGTGTATGCATGCTTCACCCATTATGACCACTAGAACCCCAAAAAATGTTGCATTCTATGCTATTCAGATTAACCTTGGTATTGAGGTAGTAGGTACACATGCCATGGTTGTGAGTCTAGGAAATGAAGTTTTAAGATGGCAACGGTTTACACTTGTGGTAAACTTTTATGTCTGTTAAATCACAAACCTAACCACAACTTAATGTTTTTTTTAAAAGTTTTGGTATGTAATTTTTTTATTTTACATACTTTAATACCTCTTAAGATTTCCAATTGGCGTTCACTGAGCGTTACGTAACGGAATAGTTAACAATACTAAGTGTCGTGTGCAAATATGAAACGAGTTTTATAACCTTGGAATAATTTATAAAAACATTTATTTGTAATTTTTTGATGCTCAAGAGATTTCAAGATGTAGGCTGTGAAAGGTTTTGAAAATTATAATTACAACTCTTTGATATATTTGACCTCACAATAGATTGAGTCCTTCCTTGGGCCAAGAAGAATCTATCTAGTAAGTTTCGAGCTTTATACCTACAATCCCTATACAGAGTGAGGCAGTCCACCCGTCTGCGATGTAAGCGGCTGTAACGAGAAACCTACCTTCTTTGTTTTAACGAAAACCTCCATATTCGAGCCCAAAAAATTCAAGGAAAATGTTTAACGCCCAACAATATCCCAAATGGCTGTTTTGGTCGGATAGGGGTCATTTTTGAAAGATCTTCAAATGTTAAGTAGGTCGAGCCGTACCTCATTTTAAAGGTCTTTTTATATTCACTGTCCGTTTTCAAAAAAGTTTTAAATTTATTTCGCTTCTGGTATAGAGGGTGGCCCAAAATGTCAAAGTAGTACAATTTACAGTTTTATTTACTGCTACGCCGTTTAAAATTTTAGCAAATTCAAATTTGTATTTAAGGTTACCAAACAAGTACTATTTCAAAAAATAAGTTACAATTGTCACTTTTCACCACGTTTTCCAATTTTAAATCTAGTTTAAAGTCAGGACATTTATCTTTATAAAACCTAAAAAATTTAAATATCAAGACATGACTTTCTTTGCACCATCAATAGATCTTCTAAAAACTAACATTTATTGTATCTAAAGTTTGGCCTTGTTTCGGATGGTTAAGAAATTACGTCAAAATACTAATTTTCATAACGTTTTTTGTTGGATTACAGAGTTTTGAACTCCCTGTGTTTGCCATAGGTTCGTAGTAAATTAATATTTTAAATGATGTTTACCTTTTTAAAAAAACTTTTCTCACTTGGATGGTATAATTTGTCATTATTATTCCTACAATTATCTAGGTTCTAACTATTTCGGTTTACGTTATTCGACCAACCTTATTTACACATAGTCGAACTGTAATCCGTCGTTTTTCAAGCAAGAGTTCTACCCTGCAACATTGATTTTCTACAATTCATTTCCGTTTGTCGATCGAACAGCAGCTCCGATTCGTTGCATCATTTCGTCTCAAGTTGTGGGCCTTGATGCATAAGTATTTAACCTTCTCCACAAGTATGCATGTTACATCCGGGGATTTGGATGGGTAGTTGAGTTGTCCATTTTTCCCAATCCATTTTTGAGGATATTCCTCATCCATATTGAGGGTCGAGTACCTTTGGTTGTCTACCTCCCGTATTCAGTGCGGATTCTCAAAAGCCCAGAACCTCATGTTTGGACGGTCTATTTTTCCATTGCTCCAGAAGGTTGCATCGTCGCACCATAAAACCTGATTAATCTTCGTGCATTTTATCTCAAATCCACAAACAAAAGTTTATTCTTAAAAGACAGTCATCTCCATGCAGTTCTTGATGTAGTGAAATCCGGTATGGGTGTATTTTATTGTCCTTGTAAAAAGGATCCTGAGTACTGATCGATGGCTCATTCCTGCATCAGAAGTCGCTCTTCTAGATGAGTCACGTGGATAAGGTGAACCGCAGCCAAAACGTCTGTTGCCGTATCACCCCTTACAGGTCTAGTAAGCTGTTGCTCTTTGTTGTGATCCAGTTATACATCTCCAGTTTCACGGCCACGGCTGGCAAGTCTGTGTAACGTTGAGTGTACAGAGCAGCAGGAGCTGTGGAGTTCTGTAAAACATTCATCTAAGACCATCAAGATTGAAAACTCTTCCTCGTTGGTGAATGACAGGCATATCCGACAAGCAACAATACACGGACACGGCACGAACTACTGATGAACTCAAATAAATAAAATCTATCAAGAGATGAGTATCGCCCAAGTCTTTTTAAAAAGGTTCAGTAGTTGTTGAGAATATGCTTGTCCATACCGATAGATGTAACTGAACGTAGAAACATGTAGTCGTATTTAGATTAATTAATTAGAAACGTCGTGAAAATTAGTATTCTTAGTGCCATTTCTCGACCATCCCAGATGTAACTAGACTTTAAATACAAACATTTCAGTTTTAAAGGAGCTATTCTTAGGTGTAATGATCGGCATACTTTGCTATTTGAATTTCTTAGGTTTTACGAGTTTGAAATATACTAAATTTGAACAATTTAAAAAATTATAAATCTGGTGACAACCAACAACTGTAACATATTTTCAGAAAGAATACTACTTTGGTAATCTTGGATAAACATTTGATTTGCTAAAATGTTTAACGGGGTAATAGTAAAATACAGTGAAACCATACAACTTAGACATTTTGGACCACCCAACTTTCATATCTACAATCTCATATCTTGCAAAGTCAGTGGAATAATCATTGAAATTGACTTTAAAATTACGCACGGCTTAACCTAAGTTCACATTAAAAAAAAAATTAAAAATTGATCTCTACCCCCCTCCCCCAAATTCTTTGGAGTCAAAATATGGGGTTTTTTGTTAAAATGAAGAAGGTAGGTTGCTCGTCCAGCCGCTATACGTTGCGGGCTGGTGGTCTACCTCACCCTGTATATTGGAGATTCTGTTGATGCTGTGTATAAAATATGCACGTAAAAACTCGAAAAATATATAATTTTAATCCTATACAAGGAATATTTGTCAATTTTAAGTACTAATTTGGGCCATCTTCTAAATTCAGGTTCACTGGAGAAACGACTAAATATATAATCCTAATAATTATAAATGTGAAAGTGCCCTTTTTTGTTTTGTTTTCAAGAGTAACCAACACAACCGATTGGACCGAACTTTTACATGCACATAAGAAAATATTTAACATATTTTCTTGATCGTGTCAACAAGGTAAACTCAACATTAGCGCCAAAAATTTAATTAACTCGAACGAGAAGTGCTCGTAGAGGTGCAAAACCTACGAAAATGCGTGCAAAGCCACTCGTAACTGCTTGTAAGAATATATTTTTACAGAGTGTAGGGCTATATGAAATATGTCTGAAGGATGTTTTACTTCAAAAAGATATGTAATTGTCTTAAAACAATACAGATATAATTCTCTCTAGATATAGAATTCACATAAAAAGATAAAAGATTCCTTATTTTAACATGCAGAGTTGTGGATAAGAAACCCTTTCTGTAACATTGAACCTGGGGACCAAAGGCTTCTTCCGAACCACCACCACAAAATGGCCGGGAAGTGGGCTACTTGCAAAGACAGGATCGCTCAGTGGTCACACATCCAAGGGGTAGCTATGCTTGTCTCGGTTGTCTTGTCCATTAGACTTTGCCATTTATTGGAAACACATTAGACATACGCATATACACACAAATACACATAAATACTGTAATAAAGTTATCTTCGACCATTTTTCATTGGGCTTGGTAACTATATTGGTTGATAATAACTGCTTTAAATTCCAATTATTCCTCGTATAAACTGTCATAAGAAATACGAAATGGGAGATAAGAAACCAACGGAATTCTATGATTACAAATATCGATGGAATGTAGCATTCCATAATATGTTGTTTTAAGTACACAACATTTTGAAATGAAACTAGATAATGCAAGGGACTTTTAGTACCCTAACATTATTGTTAATTTAATCTAATAATGCTATGTTGTCTTTTCCAAAAATAGCTATTTTTAAGAAATGATTACATATTATTGAGTATCTGCCATTTAGATGTAAGGCGTAATCTTAATTAGTTGAGGTAGAGACTTGTCATATTTTAGTGAATATTCATTTAATGGACCAAAATGTGGGGGTGATAATCTAAAACGTAGGAAGATTTAGTTAAACAAAATTTTCTCTTCAGTCATTTAGCACAGGTCTGTTGACTGTTATATATATTTTGACATACTAATCACGTACATAACCATGTTATAATCAAACTACAAACCCAGTCATGTTAATAGTTTAAGAAAGACCATGCAGTTAGCTTATTTCGAATTGGAAGATGCTTGGAAATTTAATTCTATATTCAGGCTTCCAATATATTCACGTATTTCGCCATCGGTTAATGAACAGTATCCAAAAATGAATTAAATAACGTGTATTGGGCTCTATATACGGTGTAATTTTTAATATTTTAAAATATAACATAATGAGATGAATTGAAGTTTTTATTAATATTGTATGTTTACAGAATCTTACACATAGGTGCGATATCTGGACAAAATAGAACCTTTAAAATGGTCTCTTACGTACAAGAACGTGGCTGTTTGTGCTCCATACATTTTTACTGTGTTGACTCAATGGCCCACAAAGGAACATTTTCCACACAAAAACTGTTCTTTTCTTATTGTTTATTTAGTTATTTTTTCATTTAAGTGTTCATGTGCTTTTATAATTTTCCAAGTTTTAATTTTTAAGACAAACGTATGCACAGTAAATACTTTTATAAGCTCCTTTTTGAGAGTATTTTCTGTGATTGTCACGAATGTAACTTAAAGCACAATACTTGAAATTTGATGACGCAGCATTTGTGTTTTATATATGGTCAATTTTCTGGTCACCCTTGTCGTGCAAAGACTGAGAGCACAGTACATAGAATACTCTAGTTATTTGTATAGTTATTGTGATTTGTGAAAGTGTCGTCTACAATTTATCGTTTCCTTACCGCACAGATTAATATTATCGTGGTTTGCATTGAACTAAATTTAATACAATTTGTATTAGTACGTCGGTAACGGAAAAATACCTGGTGGTTGGTTTGCTTAGTAACCACAGTTCACATTTTATCATACAGTACTGCTGTCTGCAAGTCAATATTAAACTTACATGTACAATTTCAATTTTTAAAACATCCGTATACAAAATAAAAGGATATAATTCTATTTAATGTTGTCCTTCAACGTCTATGCAACAATGTGTATAGCTTAAAATAGCTTTAATTTATTTGTAAAGTGATTTCATTTAATATATCAGACATAATATTTTTTATATGTATTTTTTATTGGAATTAATATGAAGAGAAACGGACATTTATTTTGACACAGAGTTTTATGGCGTAACATTTTAATGCATTTACGTGCTAAATATGCGGTGTTAAGTTCGTGTGAGTTGTTTTGTCCATACTAAAAAATAGTGTCTCCTTGACGGTCGGGGAGGCTGGCTGCTCACGGGTCTGGGAGCGCTCCGCTCGCACCTCGCTCCACCAGCATTGATCCAGCGGCTGTGACGTCACAGTGCGGGGGGTGGCGCGGCGCGGCGCGGCGGCAGGTCACGCCTCCCTCTCGCTCTCACCAGTCACCACTACGCACATTCTTATAACAATTGACACCGACACGACACTAGATGCAGATAAATAACTACGGCTGGACCACTAACCCCTCACATCGAGTACAGTCACGGGGTCCAGCTTCACCGGCATTGTGTCGTAGTCGAGATACAGGACGGGAGATGAAATGTACAGACGACCTTGTACAGCCTCCGCAACTGTTGGGTGGCATTCCTCGCGTACTTCTGTACGTGATGGGGCTCCTGGGTTCGTGATCTAATACTCAAGGGTGGTTTGTGGGTCAATCTAGTGGCGGTTAACACTTAGGAGGGAAAATTATTACACAAACTTTGTAGAAACTCCAATTAGCTCTAGTTAGCATATGTAACAAATTACAAAGCTTATTAATTATTCGTAGAGTATTGAAATCACACACACTGGACGACTTGATAAATAACAATCATTTGATCATATTAACACTTTTTCAGACCAGTAGCAAAGCATATCCATGGGGTAAAGTGCAAAGTTCCTATTTCAGTCCCATAATGAGCGATGAACGAAATAACAATAAAATACACTTTCAGAAATATGTATTTCAAACTACCAACAGGTCTACTAGTTTTTCGAGTACATGTAAAAATGAAGTCTAGAAATAAATATTAGAGAGCCTAATAAACTAAAAACTGATAAAATAATTGGTGTTATGAAAAGAAAGATATTTTATAACAGTGATTTTTCAATGTGAAAATTCGATTTGAAAAATGTTTTAAGTATGTTTATTCATAATTAGTTAGAACTAGTTCATTAAAATTGCAATGTAATTTTCTCTACACTGTTTATTAGTTTATACTATTTTAGGCAGCTTTGATGAAATATAAAAGCAATAAACTAACTTAACAGTTATAAAATTAATAATATAATTAATAAATAAACAAATCATTCCTAATATAGGCTATAGAAAATAATCAATTCTTTTGATATGTGATGTTTTAACCAAAACATATGTTTTTTTTTAATTACTTAAATATTAAAAAGAAATTGAATTGTTAATTTTGGAGATCCTTAAAACGCTAATTAATGTAATGTAATTAAGGTTAAATGGTAGAGACAATTTTAGTCTCAGCCTTCTCATTCATTCATTCATTAAAATCATTTTTTTTATTGTGCATGACATCCTAGAATTTTTTATTAAATTAAAAATAAACTGAATTTACTAAATATGCAGTAAAAATAGTCTCAAAAATGAAAAAAATGGTTTAAAGATATTTGATGGTGTGAACATATTTTTTAGCATGTATAGTTTACACGTGTTATGTTAAAGTGTATTATTTTCTTGAAATAAATTATAGTTGGTGATTGTTTATTGTAAAAGCTTCATTAGTTACATAAGTATGATTCTAAATACTGCACAAATGGTCAAATTTATTTTTGACTGAATATGTTGTAAAATTAGGTTTTAAATATTATGTTAATTTATATTTAATATTAGATATCTAATCTCATCTGATTAATTTAGTTGTCTTACACCCAAAATACCTTGTACTGGGAGGTTATAATATATTTGCTATCTTATTATATACATATTTAAAATTTGTATGTAAAGGGATATAACGAGGTTTTGTGTGACAAAATGCATAACGCAAGTAAAAAATTTAACTATTTTCTAGTGTAGACTCTTTACAGCTATCCTTGTATTCAAACCTAGGTGTCCAAAAATCTAATATTTAGTAATTAAATTATATGAAATATAAGTTTTTATTTTCAAATTTACAATCTTGGTTATTGTTATTATCTCTTCAATTTATGCCTCAACCATTCATTGACATGTATGAATTGTGAAAAATTTGGTTTTCAAAAATTAATAATTATGAATTAAATAGCTTGTAAAAAGATTTATTCTTCAAAGCAATACTTGCAGAAGGTTTCTTAAAATAAATGTTGCATACTGCCGTTTATTGCTTCAATTAAAATAAAATAAATATTGTACTTGTAAAAGCACAATAGCCATATCTTTCAATTCCTTCGCCCTTCTTCTCTCGCAGAATACCCGGCTGTGCCCTTGTGAGGAGTGTTACAGCCCATTTCATTATTTTCTGGGTTGGCTGGGGTGTATGTTTCATCTTCCTTAATGAGCCCTCTTCAGGAAGGGCCTTGAGTTCTTTTTGTTACATCAACAAGCTCACTTTAAGGCATCTTCGAGTGGAAGCCCGTGTTTCTTCCACATCACCAATGAGCTTTCATTGTGAAAGTAAAAACCTTCATCCAATGCAAAACTCGTATATTTCTTGAGATTGTTAATGAATCAGTAGAAGAAAAATCACAGGTTTGAATATATGCACACTAGTGGTTGTTTGTCTTTTTTCTTGGGGTTGGATGTATAAAATGATGGTGTCAGAATACTTTACATATTTACTTTCAGTCTTATTTTATAGTATAGGAAAAAATACTTTGAGATTTTTGTGGACACCCATTTTTGGGTAAGTAAAAACCACTAGTTTCTAAAAGAGATGCTGTTACATTTTAATTTCAGTTTTACTATTAAGCGAATGCTTTAAATTGTAATTTTTTTTTAATTTAGGACAAATATAACATTTTAATCATTGTACAAAACAAACAGATTCTTTAAGTTTCATGAGATTTGGCAAGTAGATATAACTTTTGACTAGTTCTAAATTTTCTTTTAAATTATTATTTTTAAACCATTTCAATATGGTTTAAAGTCAAAAAACAAAGCTTCCTCAATTAACATGTTTATCCTTTGATTAGGATTTAAGCATATACTACTTTTATACCAATAAATGTCAATTAAAATAACAAACAAAATTCCAATGCTCATTAGGGAGAAGTAATAAGAGACTAAATTAGTATTTTGGGTTAAGGAAACTAATCTCATATACTTGTAAATATTTGACAGCCCAGAACATAATATTTTGTGACATCAAATTAAGTAAAATTTTCTGAAATGTTACAAATTAATATGATTTATCAACAAGAATAATTTCAAAACTTAAAAATATGTTTTGTTATTATAATTTAGTTTTTTTTTTATAAATAAATTGTAAACATTTATATCTAACTTACCACATTTTTAAGATTTACTCAGGACATTTATATTTATAGTTCAAACTAAAGTACTGATCATATAACAAACAGTTTAAAGATCAGATCTTATAATAGAAACAGTTTTATATCACCATTGTTTTGTTATCAATTTTATCCAAAAATAGTGGAGTTTTTAGAAGATATGCAGACAAAATTCTCACTCTGGTAATAGGTTTAGCACCAAATTCATTAAAGTATAATAAGGCAATGGATTTACTGCAAACTGGTATGACATAATTCCTGTCATGGCTTCTGCTGCTGCTGCTGTAACTTACTGGATGTGTCAGCTGGGATGGTCCAATGGAGGTGAAGCTCACAGAGATACCTGTATATGATACTGGATAAAGAGGCTAACTGGGTAGTGAACACAATTACCAACAAAAGCAATTGTTCATTGCACAGTGGAAACCAAGGATCATATCTAAATAAATAAAATAAAAAGCAAACAAAGTTGGCCTCACAATATAAATACTTTTTATGGATTATCATTAGTGCAGTTAGTGAGATAGGGTTGCTGCTTAAGCTGGTGTATTTCCAATGCGAAAATATGGCTGGTAAACATTTATTAGCTGAATTAGCTGGTATATTCCCAATAATATCCAATGATGCTGGTGTTATAGGATTACTGAAAAAGTTGTCATGTGTATAATTTTTAAGAAGTGTGCCTTGTGTAACGATCTTGATGGCAAAGTAATTGTATTTTCAATACTGCTATGAAAAAGATGAGTAATGCCAGTAAACTTGTATTGTATTATCAATGTAATACACAGGCTACATTACATTACTGACAAGACAAGTATATTTTATGTTTTACACACTGCAATGAAACTATTGAGTGGCGTATTTATAATGCCATCCATAGACTAATGTGACAGTACTGATGCAGCCAGTGTATTCCCAATTCTGCCATGAAACTGATGAGTGATACTGGTAAACCTGTTCAGTTTCAATGCAATCTATGGACTAATGTGACAGTACTGATGCATCTAGTGTAATCCCAATTCTGCCATGAAACTGATAAGTGATACTGGTAAACCTGTTCAGTTTTAATGCAATCTATAGACTAATGTGACAGTACTGATGCAGCTAGTGTATTCCAAAATTCTGCCATGAGACTGATAAGTGATACTGGCAAACCTGTTCAGCTCCAATGCCATCCATGGACTAATGTGACAGTACTGATGCAGCCAGTGTATTCCCAAATTCTGCCATTTGAAACTGATGAGTGATACTGGTAAACCTGTTCAGTTTTAATGCAATCTATAGACTAATGTGACAGTACTGATGCAGCTAGTGTATTCCAAAATTCTGCCATGAGACTGATAAGTGATACTGGCAAACCTGTTCAGCTCCAATGCCATCCATGGACTAATGTGACAGTACTGATGCAGCCAGTGTATTCCCAAATTCTGCCATGAAACTGATGAGTGATACTGGTAAACCTGTTCAGTTTTAATGCAATCTATAGACTAATGTGACAGTACTGATGCAGCTAGTGTATTCCAAAATTCTGCCATGAGACTGATAAGTGATACTGGTAAACCTGTTCAGTTTTAATGCAATCTATAGACTAATGTGACAGTACTGATGCAGCTAGTGTAATCCAAAATTCTGCCATGAGACTGATAAGTGATACTGGCAAACCTGTTCAGCTCCAATGCCATCCATGGACTAATGTGACAGTACTGATGCAGCCAGTGTATTCCCAAATTCTGCCATGAAACTGATGAGTGATACTGGTAAACCTGTTCAGTTCAATTGCCATCCATAGACTAATGTGACAGTACTGATGCATCTAGTGTAATCCCAATTCTGCCATGAAACTGATAAGTGATACTGGTAAACCTGTTCAGTTTTAATGCAATCTATAGACTAATGTGACAGTACTGATGCAGCTAGTGTATTCCAAAATTCTGCCATGAGACTGATAAGTGATACTGGTAAACCTGTTCAGTTTTAATGCAATCTATAGACTAATGTGACAGTACTGATGCAGCTAGTGTAATCCAAAATTCTGCCATGAGACTGATAAGTGATACTGGCAAACCTGTTCAGCTCCAATGCCATCCATGGACTAATGTGACAGTACTGATGCAGCCAGTGTATTCCCAAATTCTGCCATGAAACTGATGAGTGATACTGGTAAACCTGTTCAGTTCAATTGCCATCCATAGACTAATGTGACAGTACTGATGCAGCTATTGTATTCCCAATTCTGCTTTGAAACTGATGCAGAACTGACGCAGAATGAGTGATACTGGTAAACCTGTTCAGTTCCACTGCCATCCATAGACTGATGTGACAGTACTGATGCAGCCAGTGTATTCCCAAATTCTGCCATGAAACTGTTAAGTGAAACAAGTAAACCTGTTCAGTATTTACAATACCATCCATAGACTAATGTGATGGTACTAAAAAAGCAAGTGTATTTAATGTGGTGCTATGAAATTTATGAGTAGAGCAGGTAAAACTGTTGTGTATTTCCAATGCCTATCATTGGCTGATGAGACTTTCTGATAAAGGTAGCATATCCTAAGTGCTGACATGAATCTGGACAGTGAGCTGTTGAGTATTTCTAATGCCATTAAAGGATGATAAGGCTGTCTTATTGACTAAGCTAGTGAGTATGTATTCTTAATGCTGCTATGCAAATTATAAACCTGATATGATTTCCAATGTTACCATAAGCCTTGTGAGACATTGATTTCTTAGCAATGGTTATGTGTATCCAATAATGCTTTGAGATTTGCTCTTGAAAATAATTTATGTAAAAAGCATGATTTATTTGGATTTTGTGAGAATGATCATGTAATGACAACACTATTTATTTATGTCTCTTATTTACTAAAACATAGGATTTTTTGTAATTAATTATAAATAGCCAAAGAATATCTCTGTCTCACTAAATTAATTAGTAATATTTTTTATTTTAAAGCCAAATGTATTTTCAGTTCAGATTTTAAATAAAGTCAAATCTAGACATTCCTCTTACTAATTAAATGTATTATCTGTTTGTAATAATTATTTATCCAAGCTACCCTTGAATCTTGGATAGTTTGCTACAATGACTTTGCACATACTGATATATTTACTATGTAACAAAACATTGTAGAATTTTGTTTGTACATGTATGTGGAAAGCCTATCTTAGTTTCTCAAGTCTTATTTTTAACCCTTCTGTCAGCTTCCTTTATCAAAGATCAGTGTTCTAATATATTCATTCATATTTAGGGTTGTGTGAATTTGTGAATAAGTTTTAGTCCAGCAAGAACATGTAGCCTACATTATAATCTTTGAACAAAGATTTATAGAACAAACATACTTTACGTGATCAAATTGTCATATTATCTAATATATTCAGTTAAACAGGATAAAATCCATTCATATTCATCTGAGCCCAGGCTTAATTCTTTTATCTACCTACCATGAAGTTATATATTTATTCTGATAATAATCTTTCCATCAATATATAAATTAAATGTGAATTGAGTTAATTTTGGGTGCTTGGTAACTTGGAGTTAAAACAGAATAACTTGGAAGGGCAGAGTTACATCAAAGCAGTTGGTTTTTAATGATCTTAACTGATAGAAAAAGATTTCTTTTATTCTACTTAAAAAATCTACAAGGAGGGTGGTTCAAGGATAAAAGAGTTATTATGGTACTCACAGACATTCATATATAGGCTACATCAATGTTATAAAATGTATTTGTTTTGTTCAGTAAAAGTTATGTGACTATAAAATGGCAGTTCCAATGTTTTACGAATATCTAATGTAGTGACATTAAGCAATTTCTGAGAAAATCTTTACTGAATTAAGGTAAAATATGTAGCTTATGTTGAAAGATTGTCTTGAAAAGTTTAATTAAAGCGAACAATTGAGACTGATGCTTCTTGGAACAGTGTTACTATAGTGGGTACCCTTGGTTTTCGTCAATCACTATTTCTAAAAGCCTTATATGGAAGAAAATTAGAGGATAAAGGAGATAATTAAATTATCTTGTTTCTCCCCAAACAAAATTCTAGTGAAAATACTTATTAAATGTAAGGTCATATTTTTACAGTAAACGTTTGGCTCAATAAAGACAAGTTTTTTGTTTTGGGTTTTTTAATGAAAATCAGTATGGATCTAGTATATATATATATTATATTGTTAACATAATTGTTTTCTTATTTAAGAACAAACCGATTTTGGAAATTCAGGAAAACACAAAATGTTTGTAGGTTATGTATGTCAGTAGTATAAATTTTATTTCGCTGATAACAAGTGAAAAGGGTAACACTGTTTCATGCTTTTGCTTGTCAAATTTTGCCTTTTAGAATATGGAGTGTTATCTGTGGACAAAAAGAAACATTCATTAGTTAAATGTCAATTGAATATGAATAATCAATCAATTTTTTGTTCTGTGAATAAATTTACATTTATACATGCCAGAAGAATTTTTAAATAAATCAAAGTTAATCAATTAAAACAACTTTGGCTTAATTAAATATTAGATAAGGTTCCATATCAAACTATATAGTCCCAAAAGAATTAAAATAATAAAAACATTGTTTATACAAATAAACTACTTTTAAGTTTCTTTTAAAGAAATCCTGCTCTTCTCACGTAGTATTCTGGAGAAGACTTGTGAACTGAGATGCAGAGATGGTAAGGCCTCATCTCAAAGCACTGTTACCACGTCCAATAACAGCTAGGTTGTTCTTCCCTCCTATGCCATGATGGTGTGAACTGAGATGCAGAGATGGTAAGGCCCCCTTTTAAAAACATTTTTACCATGTCCAGTAACAGCTAGGTTATCTTCACTGTTATGCCATGATGGTGTGAACTGAGATGCAGAGATGGTAAGGCCTCCTCTCAAAAACATTTATACCATGTCCAGTAACAGCTAGGTTATCTTCACTGTTATGCCATGATGGTGTGAACTGAGATGCAGAGATGGTAAGGCCTCCTCTCAAAAACACTTTTACCATGTCCAGTAACAGCTAGGTTGTTCTTCCCTGTAATGCCATGATGGTGTGAACTGAGATGTAGAGATGGTAAGGCCCCCTCTCAAAAACACTTTTACCATTTCCAGTAACAGCTAGGTTGTTCTTCCCTGTTATGCCATGATGGTGTGAACTGAGATGCATAGATGGTAAGGCCTCCTCTCAAAGCACTGTTACCATGTATAGTAACAGCTAGGTTATTCTTCTGTCTTGTACTATGATGATGGTATGAATCTCTCGCTATAAACTGTTCTGTATTGTTCCTCACACACAATTAATTTATGCCCCACTACTCCTGCCACTGACATGATTCCGTACTTACAATAAAGGCATACACTGAACTGCATCTTATTCATCCCCCGTTAGTTCTGAGCCCTTTCTAAAGTCAAAATACTTTTTTTCTTACTTATAAATGTAATATGAATGTATTGTACGTTTACAGTATAATAAAATATGGGTGTTGTGTACTGCTTCAGAAAGCACTAACAAAAATGGTAAATTTTTAGTACTAAATGGTAAATGGACATCCATTATTAAATGTAGTATTAAAAGTGATTAAATGGTATTTCGTTTGTTTCAGTATGCAACTTCGTAGTGCATGACCGCTGCCTCAAGACCGTTGTCTCACCATGTTCCAGCATTGCAGCAAGTCTCATAAAGGTGATCAGTACATAAAAAATCATTCTTTATAGAAGTAAAAGTAAAGTAAAGATGTATTTTTTACCAGGCAATGTTAGGGCTAAGAAGCTTTCTCTAACACTTAAAACTGTTTTTCATGAAGTTTCAGCACTATATATTCCAAATGAGCCGTTTCGATATAGATTTATACAAATATAAATAAGTACACTACATGATGGAAGACACAGAATTTTATAGGAAAACAAGTCACTCTACAACATGATGAGTAGAAAGATGTGGAAGATAGATGTAGGCACATCTGTAAACCTTACCAAATCCAAGCATTTTTGGACACCTACAGAGCAACTCATAATATATATTTCCTCTGCATAGTTTTGATTGCTACATCTGTCTATGTCCCTTTATGAGACCATGGTGGCTTTGTACCAAGGATCTGTGAAGTATCTGACAAATGGCTTGGTACAAAATCAGACTATCCATTTAACAAGGCACAAGTTTCTCCTCATTTTGAAATGACTGCTTGGAACCAGAATATCAATATAGTTCATGATATACCTTAACTTTGCATGTCCTAAAGAATGAAGAAGAATACAATTTTAAATTAAAAGTAATTACAACAGTAAGGAGATATCCATCTTATATTTTCTACATTTCACCTGACCTACTCGGAGACTAATATAGAAAATTCATCATTAATAAATTAACTCACTTATCCATATTGCATATGCGTGCGTGCATGTGCGTGCATTATCTATAAAAAATTAAAGAATAACACTGTTATGTAGTAACAATATAGTCAATCATAATATTTTTGTATTTCGATTTTAAACCTCTCAATTTATTAAAATGAAGAGGGCAATGGCGCTGTGTAGCATGTACAACGGTTATCGCAAGATAACCGGATCAAGCAACATCGAGCGTGGCTGCTGCTTGGATGGGTGACCGCTGAGCAATCCTGTCCTTGCAAGCAGCCTGCCTGCCCGGCAATTGGTGGTGGTTCGGAAGTCATCTTTAAGCCGTTTGTCCCCAAGAGGGCTTCTTAGCCCTAACTTCACCTGGTAAAATAAGACCTCTTTACTTTACTTTTACTTTTATTTATTTATTCATTAAACAAATATATATATAGTATTTAATATATATATATATATATATATATATATATATATATATATATATATATATATATATATATATTAAATACTGTCTTATTGTACAAGGTTGGTGATATTGATTGATATAATTATAAATTGGCATATTTAGAATTTACTTTACCAAAGATTGTTTTAAAACTTTTATTGATTGTAAAACTCATCAATTAAATGAACTAAATTACTAACTAAAAAAGTAAGTTTTATGGAATCTTTACTTTTATTTTTCATTATTTATTCTATTTAATCTGATACAATTAGATAAAAGTTTAACTTTAATATATCTATTTGTGTGTGTAAAACTGGATATTACGGTTAGTAAGTGTGACTTCATTTTGATTCATGGTATTAGAAGAGTTAATTAGAGAATTATGTTTTCTAAATAATAAAACACAATATAACTGCAATTTGTGTATATATTTATACTGTACATAAACTGTCAACATTTCTAAGACCTTGTTTACATGTTGATCCATAAAGATAAATTCCATATCTTATGTAAGAGTGTGTAAAGCATAATAAATTACTTTCAATGCTGTTTGCTTGGTTACATTCTGCTCAAAGCAAATTCCTTAGCTTGTTACAGGGAATGCTTGATGCTTGTGTACATATATCATCGGATTAGCAAATCTTGGTAATTTATTATTAAGTGTATATAGAATAGTCAGCTAAAGGGTTCAGTATTATGCCAAGAGATCCAGCAAGCCACTTCAGCCTAGTAAGTATACTTCTGCACAGTTATTATAAAGACAATTATGTGAAGAAGTCTTCTCTATTTAGGTTCATTTGAGACCTAAAGAGTTAAAGGAAAATAATGTATGTATTTGTAAAGTCCAGGAACCTAGGGCCATTTTGTACTGTATAAGCAAACTAAGTTTATTTTTAATGAAACCCATAGAGAAATTTACCATAAGAAAGAAGTGGATTGTCAACCATGCTAGTTTTTGAGAGTGTTAATATGAAAAGTTGTGTAAAACATGAAGTGATCAGTTTTTTGTCAGAAAATTTCTTGGGAAATAAGTATAAGTTAATACCTTTGATATAGTTTTATTTTTAGCCACACCAAAAGTACGAGTAGTTTAGCTGAAAATCGATCTTTTGAAATGCCTCTGTTAATTTTACAAACATTAGGTCATCAGTTCCTGTACTGAACATGTTCTCTTAAATTGAAGGTCACATTAGAGGTTTAACTCAATTTAGTATCAATTTTGTTTTTGTAAATTAACTTTTTTAAAGTTTTTTGGAGTCTTTAAATGCTTGTCTGCAATTTGTATGTCTTGTGAATGCAATGGTATCATCAGTATAAATAAAAAATAGGCTTTCTTGAAAGGGCGGCCCAAGGGCAATCCTGCCCTATTTTTCAAGAAATACTCGAGGAATTCTGAGATACCACTATTTTGCAATAGTTTAATTTTCTATGGATCAGACATTGATAGAGTAGTCTGAAGAGTAAAAACGTATAAAACTCTTGATAGACTTCTTATCTGGACGAATTGACAAATCTATGGACTAAATAATGCTCTAAAATATATTTATATGATTCTTTCCAAAACATTGAAGACAAGATCATCTTGGAACATTACATAACTTAAAAAATTCTCTTACATTAATTCTTTTAAACAATTTCATACTAGGTTGAATTGAGTTAGGATAGATTATACTCAGCAAATAAGAAAATCCCTGACCAGACAATGTGGAGAAGAATCCCTGACTTCATACAGAATGAGAAATTAAAATATTGGCCTACCTCAAACATAATGCTGTAGTCAATTGGGAAGAGAATCCCTGACTTCATACAGAATAAAAATTCAAATATTGGTCTACCTCAAATATAATGCTTTAGTCAATTGGGAGGATAATCCCTGACTTCATACAGAATAAGAAATTAAAATATTGGCCTACCTCAAACATAATGCTGTAGTCAGTTGGGAAGCGAATCCCTGACTTCATACAGAATAAAAATTCAAATATTGGCCTACCTCAAATATAATGCTTTAGTCAATTGGGAGGATAATCCCTGACTTCATACAGAATAAGAAATTAAAATATTGGCCTACCTCAAACATAATGCTTTAGTCAATTGGGAGGATAATCTCTGGCTTCATACAGAATAAGAAATTAAAATATTGGCCTACCTCAAACATAATGCTGTAGTCAATTGGGAAGAGAATCCCTGACTTCATACAGAATAAAAATTCAAATATTGGCCTACCTCAAATATAATGCTTTAGTCAATTGGGAGGATAATCCCTGACTTCATACAGAATAAGAAATTAAAATATTTGGCCGGTACTTTGGGATTATACCGACCACACCAGTATGAAGAACACAAAAATAGAAATTTATAGAAACAAACATGATAGAACGAAAAAACAACTCTTCAATTACAAAATTACAAACTTACAAGCATTTCCAGGTATTGTGATCGGTATTGTTGTCGCTGTTATCTTATCTTTCTCGAGAATCCTGATTACGGCAGGCCGCGCGGCATCACGTGATTTGCACGGTACATCATTGCCTTTCCATTACAATTCAATTTATATTTCTGATTAGCCCCTCTAGAATTTGATATTTTACTGATAGGTACTATCTCGAGGGATGTTTTTCTTTCGTCGACATCAGCGCGGGGCAGCACCGAAGGTGCTGCCGAAGCCCGCGCTGATGGCCGGAGGCACTCGCATTTTGGGTGGCGGAATGTGATCAAGAATAAAAACAAGTTTTGAGTGTTTTTTTAATAAAAAGTTTAGTTTGGTAAATGTTTGTTTTTGTTGAATTTTTGTGTTTGGAGAAATGTAGAGGTAAAACACGGAAGTACAACAAAGCGATGCACCAGCTGAACGGGCGGCGAGACTCTGCAATCACGTTATCTACTAGACGCTCGACTTTGACCTCTGTCTGAGGATGGGGAGGTGTTTGCGATAAGACAATTCCTGTTTTATATTGACGAAATATTGTTCTACGCTAATCTAGTAATCAGTAGAAACGAAATGTGAAATAACGATTCATGTCTGGGTGTGGTCGGTATAATCCCAAAGTACCTATTGGCCTACCTCAAACATAATGCTGTAGTCAATTGGGAAGAGAATCCCTGACTTCATACAGAATAAAAATTCAAATATTGGCCTACCTCAAATATAATGCTTTAGTCAATTGGGAGATAATCCCTGACTTCATACAGAATAAGAAATTAAAATATTGGCCTACCTCAAACATAATGCTGTAGTCAATTGGGAGGATAATCCCTGACTTCATACATAATAAAAAATTAAAATATTGGTCTACCTCAAACATAATGCTGTAGTCAATTGGGAGGAGAATCCGACTTCATACAGAATAAAAATTCAAATATTGGCCTACCTCAAATATAATGCTTTAGTCAATTGGGAGGATAATCCCTGACTTCATACAGAATAAGAAATTAAAATATACCTGAAACATAATGTTTTACACGATGGGGAAGAGAATCCCTGATATCATACAGAATAAGAAATGGATATAAGGTTACAGCTTCCCAAGATCAAATTGGTGGCATCTGCGAGCTCTCAGTGACTATAGATTGACCACATAACAAGTATTTCAAATATGAGTCATGATTGAACAATGAACCAGATGTTGAAAGTCTTGAAACATGTTTGGATTTCCCATAATTCTATGTCCAAACAATAAGCGTGTAAAAGTGTTACAAGTTAAACATTTTTACTGTGGACTTTGTTGTTTATTATAATTAAGGTAGCTGCCATTGTAACTAGCTCAACGTCCATTACTTCAATCATGACAAAGATATGAGAAAATAGTAGTACAACATTTCATTACAATCGAGTTGTAACACTTTCTAAAAAAGTATTGTACAAGACAAGTTAGTAAATATGTGAGTGTATTAAACAGTATTAGAGATAAACTCATTGGCAGAACCTCAATTCCTCTCATATACAACAAACTCAATAGCACTGATTTCTTAATTATATCCTATAGAAATAATTTGTTGTAGTAAATTTACAAGCATATAAGAATGAGAAAATTATTATTTAATTATTTCAAAACTGAAGTGACCAGATGAGAAGCATCATCTTAAAACAACATGGTTATTAACTCTATAACAATTAAGAGGCGATAAAAGATATTAAGTAATTTTTTGTTTTCCTGAAAAACTGACCTACGTAAAAGGGAACTTTAAATAGAGTTTAATGCACAAAGTTGTAGATAAAATGTCATAACTTTTATTTTCAGTGTAACATTTACTGGACAATAATCAATTGTAACTTCGTTCTTTCCTCTTTAGGAATATGTTCATATTTTTCTTTGTTCAATACTTTAGCACTAACAAATGATAAGATTGTGTCAGCTGATTGCTAAATTGTTGATTAAACAGGATAAGTGCGAATAAAATATGGTTGCCATAACTGAAGAACATTCAAAAACAAATTATTATGTTGTCTTATGAGCTGTTGAAATGTGTATGATTAAATATAAAAGGATGGCATTTATAGAAAAATAGTCTGTCACTACTTAATGATTTAAAATGATATTTATGAATTGACACTTAAATGAAGTATAGTTATTTCCCACAAGCTCTGCACTCACTCCATTTCTGCAGCAGAATATCCCATGTGCACTGTTAAACATTCTTGTTCAATTGATGTCAAACAGGTATATCATCAGTCAAATATCTGTATTTGTACTTTGTTCAGTTATATCTCTGTATAAAAGGCAAAGTCCGTATTCACTAACTGATAATTCTTCAACTTCCTGATGGCTCAGAAAGTTTAAATTTAGCACACATATACTTCTTAGATTGAATAAAAAAGAAAAGCATATCATTTTTATGAATGTCAAACATTCATACAAGTGGTAAATAAGGTTGCAACTCCTAGGAGAACTATATTTTTGAATTTCAACTACCAGATGTTCTAGAAGTATGAAATTTTACACTTGGCTATATGCCTTATGCTTTCAAAAGACACATTAGAAATTTTATAAATATCAACTACCCATAGGGGTCAAGTAGCCCTGCAACCTCTTAGAAGAACTCATTTTGTCCCAACTTCCGAACGTCTTCGTAAGTTGAAATTTGTACCCAGCAGGGATCACTTCTGGCTGGTTTATACCTACCAGTTGAACCCACCACTGGGCACAGCAAAAACCGATGTGCCACTTCAATCTGGGCAACCTTATGGATGCCCAGTAGTGGCACATCACTAACCGCAAATGTTAAGATTCTGGGGTTCATGGGCAATTCGATAGGTCTAGTCTACTGTGGAAGATGACTGTTGGAGTTGGTGGGGTTTGTTCCCTTACCTCAGAGGTTCTTGTTAACCTCAACAAGGGTGTGCCACCCCCTGCCTACTTTGACTGGAGAGGCTGGTTCAGAGCTGGCCACTCCTTCTTCTGGGATGACTTTGAGATGTAGTGCCCTAATTCTTCCTCATGGATCTCGATAGGAGGCGGCCCCTACTCCCTAACCTTACCTATCCTGAATATCCTATCACTCCGGAAGCAGTGCAAAGGTTCTTACATGACTAAATGCAATGTATAAGCTCCTTGTCCTAAGAGAACAAAAAAAAAAGTTGAAATTTGACACATGACATGTCTTATGCTCTCATAGAAATTAAAGCATTCTCATGAAAATTTACTATCAACAGGGTTGAAATTGGGTTATGGGGCTAACAGACATGTATTTATAACTTCAGTGCCCATTGATTGACTTAGGTTATAATTGGATGTCCGTTATACGGTATTATAGTACTATAATAAAATGCAATTCACATCAAAATAAATGTAATAGAATAATAATTCAATGCCTAGACCGAAGCATAACTTTTGATAAACAAAATTTGTATAAATGCCATGAAAGTTCAAAATTTATCTCAAAAATGTTATCGCGACCCGTAATTTGTTTTTTACTATTTTCAAACCAAAATACTATAAAAACAAAGTAACAACTAAATTACATACAGTTATCAATGTACATTTTTCTATACAGGTAAATAACCCATTAAGAGTTAAAACTATGATACATAATTTAAGTGGAGATGTAAAGGGAATTGCTTCTCCTAAAATACATTTATCAATCATTCTTATACACTCTGTTTTAAGTAAAGTTGTTAAACATTAATTTGTTAGAGTGAAGGTTGGAAATTTAAAACGTTGCCTGGCAGAGAGGGGAGCCAGGCTGTGAACTTTCTCTTGACCCGTGGGGTCTGTTATCAATGCAGTCCCTGCTCTGCCCAGACTTGCAGCTGTAGGTCATCACTCACTATTACTCATTATTACTCCAGTCAGTACATGGGTAGCTCTTCTCTCACCACAATTTGCCTACATATATTTTTTACTTAGCGCATTTCAATTTGCTTCTCCTGTTCTTGTGTATATACATTTTCTTGATCAGGGCAACAAGGCAAATTCAACTATGCAGCATTGGAAATTTTTCAAACCAGTTGTGTTCCTATAAGTGCAAAACCTGTAATAAGAGCCAGTTGTAATTTTGCTTGACCTGTGATTCTTTCAACCACGAACATTGGAATAATACCTGTATGTACCTAACAATTTCCAACTTTTGTATGAAAGTATTCATAGAACTCCATCATAAGTGTTTTCATTAATAAAACACCAGGAATAACATTAATAAAATTGTATGTGAAGCTAGTTTGATATAAACTTAAAATTTTAAGACAAGTCACTGAGAAACTCAGTATTTACAAGAATGTGCATCAAAATGAGAGTATTACAAAATCAATAGTTGGAAGCAAACTGAAAGCTCAAAAGTCACGTTGTTAATGACATAACAGTAGTTAAAGTGAGGCAAAACTAGAGTGTCTAGCGGCAAGTGTTGACCAATCTCAGGAGTGTGAATATCTGAAATGCATACATTTGTCGGTCATACAGTCATAAAAATAAAAAAGATTAATGATTTTCTTGTTCATGGTAGTTATTTTATTGGAAATTCAGAAGTACTAATGTATCTGGGTTGTGTTACAGAACCCCGTAGCCCACTGTTGGTCAGAACAAAGTCAACACAAGCGCAAATTTTGCAATGTCTGCCGCAAGAGACTTGAGGACAGTCTGGCCACTCATTGTGAAAGTAAGTATTACCCCTTCAGTTGACAAATTCTGGCACATATTTTCCTAGTAGTTTTATACAATAAGAATTTAATTTTGATCGAAAGATATAATCTATTAAGATCTTATCCTAGATTAGAGACAAGAGTACTTACTATTCTGGTTTGTAGGTATAGATAACAGTTCTTTTGGCACTACAGCTCTGGAGAGCCCTGAACACTGACACCAAATGCCTCCACACATTCTAGTACTAATAATTCTCCACACTCCCAGCTTTCTCAAATTGTCCTCAACATTGTCCAGACATCTCTTCCTAGGTCAACCTTTCTCCCTTCTTTTACTTGGATTGTTTATGAAAGTTTTCTTTACAGCACATGCACATAGGAAACCTATCGTAACCTACTTGCTTTTATAACTAGGACAATGTCTGAATTGTTAAATAACAAACTCATTATTTTGTTTTATTCTTCATCCCCCTATTTCATTATTCACTGGTCCATAAATCTTTCTTTACCATCTCTTCTTCTTTTAACAGTAAAATTCCAAGTCTCTTTTCCATATCTCACTCAGAAATGAATGATGCAAAATAGCAATGGAAATGCTTTAGAGCAAAAATAGAATATGTTTCTTAGAGTCATTCTTTCTTGAATTTCTCTATACTGTTGCTTTCTATAATCAGGGTACCTAATATTTGAAGTCTCTACTGTTGTATTGGGCTCTTTCTGTTCTAACGTAATATTTTGATTTTCTATAGTTCTCTTCTCATCTTAATACAAATAATTATTTAGTTTTTTTCATTTATTTTAGATAAGTTTTCCTTGCTTCCCTATCCATAACATCAAATATATTAGGCATTTCTGTTTTTGCCTCAATCCCCAGGCGTTAATGGAGAACTGACTCATGAATTGTACCTAGCTTTAAGTTAAATAATGCCTTAATTCTCTTCTGATTTCGTTGACCTGTAACAGCTCCCCATGTATCTTCACTTTGCCCTTAGGATATTGAAGTGTACATTTTACTTCGTAAACAAGTTTCTTTGCTATTCCCAGTTTAGTTACTTCTCAAAAATTGTATCTGTGTTAATGCTACAGTAATGCCTTCTTTAAGTCTATTAAAACCATGTCAAGCTGCAAACTTTTCTACAATTGGTTTTACCATAAAAGTTTGCTACTTATGAGCCATACTGGTAGTTTCCTAATACTGTTTCTCCTTGCCAGGACCCTTGCGAGACCTTGTGCACAACCCTCAGAAGTAATTTTCACTCAAAGTCTGTCATTTTCCTTGTTAATGGGAGTTATTATTCCCAGTGACCATTGCTTAGTCTACTTTTTTCTTCATGAAATGCTCACTAATCTTCTTTTTTTCTGTAATCCTCGAATCTTTCTTGCTTCATTTCTATACTCAACTACCTGGTAGCACTCTTCTATATCTAATTACTGCTCTCTCTTATATCCTTTCCAAGCATAATTTTTCAACTTTCTATGACTACTCTCTGTAGCATGTTCCACCCGTGGTCAATGTTTTTCAGCTGTTGCTGCCATTCTTTCTTCAGTTCCAATTTGCCTCTACAGTGCTCTCTCATGACAGTCCTCATTTAATTCTTAATGTTTGTTCTTTCCTCAGTATCAATCCTTTGCTCACACTTAATCTTTATCAGAAAATGATCAGAATCACTAGTCCACTCTGTGAGTACTCCCTTATATAATGTAAAATGCTTGTTAAATGATGTGCCTGTATATTAAGGGGCAAATTCTATGTGACTTATTGTTCTTCCATAATGGGACCTATTATAACTTTTCTTTGCAACCAAGCATTGATTACTTAGTAAGTAAGAAGGAGTTCTTACTTATTACAAAATCTTCCGTGCTCAAACCATTATCTTTATGTAAACTCACCTTTTTGATAACATTTCCGAATTTCTCCTTTCTTTTTTCCTTAGCATTCAGATACCCTAATATAAACTTAAAATTATGTCAACGCACCACTTCAGCATTATTCTAATCCAAGTCCAGGTCTTCTTTTATCTCATAATCCACTTCTTCTGTTGGTGCATACACACTTAAGAGATGTAAACTGTTTTAAAAGTTTCAACATGCACATTTTCTCTTTTGCAGGATCAAAGTTTTAGAACAGCTTCCTATATAAATTGTTAGTTTTGAGCTTCTTTGTCGTTGACTTTTTTTCTATCTCTTAAAATGAACATGGCTCCAGATTCCAGGGTTCAAGTCTGTAACATCATCGGGTTCCAGATGCTGCATTAAGAGGAAGGTGAACTGGAGCTAAACTCTGCATTCATAGCATCATTCCATGCTACATTCATTCATAATGCATGCTCTCCCTGACTCATCAATTATAAAACATAATGAACTTAATAAAAAAGCATTATTTCCAATGTATATCATATGCTTCTTTGTGTGCATATATATACATATATATATATCCTTTAATATTTCGGCTATACCGTTCTCAAAAAGGTATAATAAAAAATAATAACAACACAGCAAATTTTGTAAATAATAACTTTTGTAAATTTTGTTTGCTGTGTTGTTATTATTTTTTATTATACCTTTTTGAAAACGGCATAGCCGAAATATTAAAGGATATATATAATTTCAATAAACATTAAATCACAAAAAGTACTTGTTCCGCCGGGACTCAAACCCGGATCTCTCACTTGCCGGGTGAATGTGCTACCATTACACCACAGAGCCCTCACTTCTTACGATTTAATTATGATGTATTTGGCCGTATCTGTTGTTGTTCAGCGAGTGCTTAACTAGTTACAATTCATACAATATTGCTAATTAATGTGTTATATTTACAGTTTGTGAGTACTTTGTGCACGGGGAATGCCAGGACTTTGCAGTAGCCGACTGCAAGGAGAATGCCACTTACATCCCAGGCAAGGAGCTGTCACTTGTGCATCATCAGCATCACTGGCGTGAAGGCAACCTGCCGAGCAACTCCAAGTGTGCCGTCTGCAAGAAGGCTTGCTGGTCGGCCGAGTGCTTGGCAAGTTACCGATGCGAGTGGTGTGGCATCACGGTTAGTCATCACCTGATAACTAATATTCACGTATAATCAGTTTATTTTTTATTAGACTGTCAATGAATTTCTATATTCATGTAGATATAAATTAAAAATTTATTTTATTGGTAGTTGGAAAGAATAAAAATTCTTTTGTACAGAACATCACGGATGCTTTAATATTAATGGTAAAAGAAAGTGTTACATAAACAAATATGATTGGTTATTAATAGTAAAGTTTATGATGTAGATTAAATAATCATGAACCAGTATTGTAACTTTCTCTGGAAAGTAAATAATGTACTACACAGTTAAAATAAACAGTTTTTTGGTATGTTTCAAAATTTTGGCTGGTTTAAAACTTTGTCACCAAATTTCACAAACTTGGCTTAAACCATAAATCTTATGAGAAAATTAAAATAGACAGAATGACTCAGCTGGATAGTCTACATCAACAATCACCCTCTATCCTCTGGCTCTTCAACGTTTGTTTCAAATTAATGAATGCTTAACTCAGTTTTTCTCACTGTATACCTGTGGATCTTCCTATAGTGGTCTTCTTTTCCTAGTTTTTTATGTTGTACTTGTCTTCTCCAAGCTCCAAATTGGCAAGTGTCTGACTCAGTCTTCTCTCACTATATATTTGGGTCTCTCTAATATATTCTTTTTCTCTTATCTCTTAAAAAAATAACATTTTTTTAATAACAAATTATAAGAATAATATTATATATACTTACATGTAAGTCTGAATCATATCACACTGAAATAGTGCATCATTATGAGCTACCACTGACTCGCATCGCATTGTGAGAAATAATTATCAAATTTGGCAATGCAATAAATGTGTAATTATTTTGTAAATATGAATTAGATATAAATATTACTTGGGAAAATGTTCCATGTTGTGAACATATTTATGATTTAGTTTTTAAAAAGTAACATTTAAATATTTTGATGTTGGCTAAATAAAATGGTATTGTATGATTGTAGAGTCATACAGCTTGTCATCGGAGTATTATTAGTGATTGCAAGTTTGGTAACCTGGAACCCATCTACCTGCCGCCTCATGCCGTCAGCATTCCCCGCACCGAAGTGCCCATGGAAGCAATCATCGGAGTTCAAGTTCGCCGCAAGGAAACCATGTCACGTAAGTTCTATATCGCACATCTACTTTTTATACATTTTGTTTTGTTTGGCATTCTAATAATTTATTTTATTAAAAATTAAAGGAAAAAAGGGTAAGATCATGTTGGATGTATATAAAAAAATTTCTCAGAATTATTTTTATTCGTACTTAACATGTTTTAAAATTGAATTATTAAATTAATTGTTCTGATATATGAGATTGAACAATAGTAACAATAACACAGAGTTCCCTTTTATTGGTTTTAACAGTATAATTATGTTGGTGCAGTAAAAAATTAAATGAATTTAACAGCTGAGCTTTACTAAAATTGTTTATGATTATGCTGGAGTGTACAGTTCAAGTATTAAGTTATAATTTGAAATAACATTTTTTTTAGTGGATTTGAGTTTTATTTTTTCTGTGTAAAAGATGACCTACCACTTTATTGTGTTTAACCCTGGAACTAGCAATCAACATTATAATGTAGATCTGAATCGATTTATGAGTGACAATCGACGTAATGATCTGACACGCACATGTTTTGACAGGTCATATAGTACATAAATCATCACTACCACCATTATTTATATACCATTCCAAACTATAAGGAATGGTATATATATGATGAATTCAATGATGAAATTTGATGAAATGATGAAATGGAATGGTCAACTATAATGATGAATTCAATGATGAAATTTTTTTGCTGTTTTGGTAATAGTGATGTCACAGTCACGTCATAAGATAAGCCAGAAAGATCGTTTTCATCTAGTCAGTTTGAAAATGAGTTATATATCATGTGTATGGTTTATTATATTAGTTTATAGCTTTGTTTAAAACTATACTAGGCTAAATTTTGATATATTATGTAAACATTTAGTGTACAAATTATATTTTTTTGCTAACTTTTGGAAATAATCGTACTCATAGTAACAAATTTAGGTATGTACATCCCACCACTTTTCAAAAATAAAAATATTTAGAAATTGGTTATTATTTATTTATTGTTTTTGTAGTGCACATAATTCTCTAAACATTGGTATATTTTGGAAATGTTTAGTGTAAAAATTATATTTTTTTCTAATTTTTGAAAATAATTATACCTTTAGTAATAAATTTAGCCTTTCATGTAATATTTGTGATTTTTACAATATATTTAATGTTTCTTCAAGAGAACCTGGATACTATTATATATTTTCTAAAACTAAATAAAATGAAGAATACATTGGCTATCTCAGATTCTTATATTTATTATATTATCACACTTTACCATGTGTAGACCACCACTTTACAAATTTTTTAGCGTAGCCTTTTTTGTTGGTTTATGTATATAGTGTTAGTATACCATAATTATCTCCACATTTTCCTGAAAAAAATAATTTACTACTACATATAGATTTCTAGTAAAAATTAATTTGTCCAACATTTTAGAAGTACCATTACAAAACAATCAAAAATGGCTGCGTTCTGAGAACAAAATTACTGCCAGTTTCAGAGTTAAACAAGAATATAAAAGTGATATGTTGACATAAAAGAATTGTGGGCTTTTTAGTGCAGCAGAGAAACAATAAAACAAGTTGTGTACTACTTAATTCCTTATCTCATTTATTTATACCTTATAAATAAATTACAATATAACTCCATTTATAGCTTGACATACATCAAAGCAATGCTTGTCCTTCAACCCAAACTTTTATTACTACAATTATTTTTTCAAGCGACTGCTGTCATGTGACCTTGTGGTAAAGAGTGTTGTGATAGTGATTTGATGACTTCTTTAATTGTTGCAATAGTGACTACCATGGTTGTCATGGCTTTTAGGCTCTCACAATTTGACTGTCTGCTGTATTCTGACTGCTATGATTCTAACCTTTGTGAAAATGACTGATGTGATGGTTATAACTGTGACTGTCATTGTTGTTAATTTAAATGTATGATATTGATTACATAATAGTGATAGTAATTGTTACAATAGCAATTCTCATTATTGTGATTGTCATATTAGTGACTGTGCTTGTGACTGCTATGATTCTAACCTCTGAGATAATGATTGTTGTGATTGTTATGGCTGTGACTGTCATTGTTGTTTTAAGTGTATGATATTGATTATATAATAGTGATAGTGATTGCACGATAGCAATTCTCATGATTGTGATTGTCATAGTAGTTACTGTGATTGTGACTGCTATGTTTGAGTTTGTCACAGCCTATATTTTCATTCTTTAATATAAGTGCATTAATGTCCTATGTTCTTATTATACTGCATACTATTAGGAATCGAGAGTCAACTTGCATTGTATAAGCATACAACCTGATTTTTCTTGAAATCAATAGAGTAGATGAAGTGAATTTCTCCTAAAAAATAAATAAATTATCGGCTAATCAATCAATCAAAACTAATTTTGGTTGAAGTCTAAATTGGAGGGTGTTGATAGGGTTTAAAATATCAAATGATGACTTTTTCTCAGATCATAAGTTTCTTAGCTTTATATACTGTCAGACACACAAATAATAGTTGTATCACAAAGTTTAAAACATGTTGCTTATTTCAGATTACTCCTTAAGCCTGGGACTAGTTGTTAAAGTTACCTAGTAGTAGTAGTTGCTTCAGAAACCTTATACATGACCTTTTTCTATTATGTTTTCACATGCATAAAATAATTAAATCATATAATTCAGAAAGATTTTAAAGTACACTTTGTAAGGAATTATTTGAATTTTTACGCATTACACCATTAAATATGTTTTGTATAAGCCTGAAATAATTTTGCCCACCAGAAGACTAATTAAAAGTCCTTCTAAGTTTCTTTAAAGCAAAGACAACAAATAAAGGTGATCTGGAAAAAACTTGTCATTTTAACTATAACAAATGTAATCATAAAAGACATAAATAGAAGTGCTATAAATCAATATCTTTGTGCATACATTTAGAACTGGGATGAATATTGAGTGCCAATTAAAAGTTATTAAAGTATTGGAAGTAATTGTAATTATTGAAACAAAGTTGTGGTGAAATTATTTTTGTGTTTATTAATATATAGATAGGGTTGAACTTTTTAGTTTAGCCAAGTTAAAAGGTCAGTTAATATTCAAATAATATTTATTTTCAAAAGCTCAGTCTTTTTAATTTTAGAATGTATTGATGGTACGGAATTTTGTTTTTTGGTTTACTTAAAAATATTAGCACAATATGGCACTAATTAAAATGATCAAGGAACTGGTGAAATTAATCAAAGAACATGTCATCAAATTGGATTGTATACATTACAACGTATCAACTGCTGGAACATTTTTTTATCAGAGAATTAAAAGTGGTGTGTTAAAAACTTATCATATTTAATATTCTCAACAAAACTCCCAAAAATCTCTTTTAAAAATGTTAGATTTCAGGACATAAAGAATATAAATTAACTGGTATCCAAAACCTAACAGGAATCTTTGACACATGTAAAATTTTAATTAATGAGGTGATTTTCAGTAGAGTTATGTTATGTCCACTAACTATAAAGAAATATTTGAGCTTGTATTTACTTCAAATAAATCATTCTATATTTAAAAAACACATTTTTGAATAATATAATTTATTTAGCAATCACTCAAAATATCAGATATCTATATAGTTTTCATCTGAAACTTTATTTAATTTGATTGTTGGCTTTTGTAGTCGTTTCTATTTATTTTGACAGTTTAGTTCATGTTAATAATTTGTTCAATAGTAATTTTATTTTTTTCTCTATCAATTTTTATTTACCTGTTTTTGGATTGAACTGTCTTTTGTGCACTGCAGACTCTAGTTCTTGACTCATGAAAACTCAAGAGTTAGTTGGTCGTAACCTGCATGAACCTGTTGTACTCACCTCACTTAAAGCTCTAGCTAGCATGATTTGAGTTGATGATCATATTATTTCATTAAATATACTATTATTGCATTTTTAATATCAGGCTTTACATTTTCAGTCTATATTTTTTAATACTGCGAATAAATCTTATTCCTAATTTAAGTTTGGAATTGTATTATTATTTAAAGTAGAACTGTGATTTTTATTTTAGCTGTTTCCTAAAATCAACTGGTTAGCAGTGACCGTAGATACTGGTTTTTATACAGCAGTGTAATTAAATTTCCAATAAACTCTGAACTAAGTTGGCAAGTACATTTTTCATATTAATGAGAACGTCCATTCAATGTGAACGTTTTATTACTGCAATTTAACAGATAATAGTTTGTAAATTCTAATATTGGAAATGTTGCAAATATTGTACAGTCAGTTAATTGGGTTATTAAGTTGGTAATTTATTACAATGTAGACTTCCTATTTAAATATAACTAAACAAATCAAATTATTCTTAATGTAATTTAGCCTAACAAAATGTCTGAACACGAGGATGAGTTTTAGAGCTTACTTCACTTGTATCAAAGTTTTAGAAGAATGAATTGGTTAAAAAATACATGTTAGGGTAGGTGATAGAACCCTCTCCCATATAAATAAAAAATTATTCAAACCGCCTCCCTTCTGAGTGGATAAAATCTGCAATCTGTATTTGGCTTTGTTGTTAATTTCCTGCATTATGCTGTTATCTAGTCCATTTCTTAGTATTTATATAAAATCTCCATTAGACCTACCGTAATTTGTCATTATTTCTGTATGTCATGCATAGTTGCAAGTGAATATTAATGTGTGTTTTTAGTTATATAAATATTCTATGTGAGATTGATGTTTTAAACTTGATCTTTCTTATCGTTTATAATTTTCATAACCAATACAACAATTATTTTTATTTAAAAAAATAATAATTTATATTTCTAAATAATAATAATTTTTATTTTGTGATAAGTACGTTTTCTTGTTTAGTCTGTTTTACAAGATTTAAAGCTATCTACAGAATATGTACATAATTTTAAACAGTTGCCTGAAATATAAGCCAAAAGTGCCTTTACAATTTGAGCACATGAAATGCCCTAGAAATACATCTGTCAGGAGCATAATGGCATGCACAATACACTTGGGAAAAGTTTAAGATCTAGGAGTCAATATATAAATAAATCCATTAAACACTGTGGATAGCAATTGGAGTAGATTATATTGAGGCGTAAACTCCCATCTCATGTAAGTCGTTGTAGTGGACGTGTTAAATAATATTAGCTACTAATTCATTATTTTTGGATATTTTTTATATTAATTTATTCTCTACATCCATTGTTATTGCCACTTTGACTGTGACAGATGGAGTAGTGCACCATACAGTGTAACTGGAGTCAGAACCACTCAGTATGTAATCATTTAATGTGTTAATTTTGAAATCTAAAATTTCAATAATTTCCCAGTTTTGTGCAATTTTGAAAAATATTACAGATGTAAACTTTTATGTTAATATACACTAAACTAATCACTATATTTAGGACACACCAACCAATACTTAAAACTTTATTTTTGTGAGCCCTTACGATAGCCTTTTGAGATGTGTCTGACGAATGACTTGCTATCGAAAGGCCTCATAAAAATAAAAGTTTAGTATTGGTTGATGTGTTCTAAATGTAGTGATTAAATTAATAATAGCCAATATAAGCTCCGTTTTCAACATTATACACTAAATGCTTATTGACTATTAGTATTAAAGGTAACCACAATCACAAGTATCTGTTTCTCTGTTGTTTCTTGAAAAGAAATAGGGTTTTATAGTTTATAGCTAAAATATATATATATATATATATTCTTTTACTAGTAAAGATGTCTGTCTTTGTGCATTCCTTTTCATATTTTGTGTTTTTGAATGGTCTTTAAAGCGTTTTAAGAAAGCCAAGTCACTGTAGATCAACCAGAGTGGGATCTCTCAAACTAAGTCAATCACTATCACACGGCACTGTTCTAAGTGTGAGCAGAGGCTTCTGTTAACATAGCACTGCTTTTTTATCAGTTATTTTCATTTTATTTTCCCTGCTTTTGTTTGCTTTATGTGGGCATGTCATTGAGTTTGCATTGTTTTTGCCAGTTTTTCTTGTGTGATGCCTCATTTGCCTGAATGCTGCCACTCATGCCTCCCACTCTTCTCACTTTTTTATACGGTAAGCGTTTTATTTTACCTGGATTCCGATTCTTGAGCAAGTACTGTAGGACCTATTATTTTAATGATCAATATTTAATAAAATTAAAGGAGGATAGAAGCAAGTGAAATATATTTTCAATTGTATAAATACTGTGTATTATTGTATTTTACGTCATGGTTTTCAAATTAATTATTTAGTGATTATTGCTATGATTTTATTCTTACAATACAAAACTAGTAACATTATTAATACTAGTAATATTTTACCTACCTAATATTTCTGTTCTAGATCAATTTAAATGATCTAATGATAAATGACCTATTTATTTTTCTAATTCTGTCAAATATGTTTTTCCAATTTGTCATTCTGAAATTTCTCTGTATAAAACCCTCATTTACCGTCCTAAGAGCCTTCTATTGCCAATAAATTCAGTATTGCAAACTATTGGCTCGGAATAGATTCATGAACCTATGAAACCAATTTCAAGAGTAAATTAAATTTGAGGTGATTTTAAAGTAAACAGAATAAATTTCTAGTCTTAATAAATTAATATAATTTGTCCAATACTATTTTCTTTCTTTTAATTTCTTTGATCAAAGTATTGTGCTGAAAGTAGTGATGCATTAGTCATACCCTTCTGATTAAGTTGAATTATATTACCAAATATTACTCATGAATGTTATACAAATACCAATTTTTACAAGACAGTGTAGTGTGTGTTGTAAATCTTTGTGTCACAAATTGTGACACATGTCACTTGTGTTTTTTTAATGAGCTGTATTAGTAGTATATAAATTTAATATTTTCCTATGGTAGCTTGCAACTCTCAAGTAATTAACGAGGTAATCATTCAACAAATTAAATGTATTTTTCCAAACATTTTTTGTCAACAAGGATTAGCAATTTTACTTGAAAATCAAAGTTTAAACAAATTAATTTTGTTATTGTGTTTTTTTTTTATTATAAAAGTAATGATGATATGTATATTTTTATTTACTGTTTGGTATATTGAAATTAATTTTTAAATGTTTCTGTTTTATATATCAAATTATGATTTGCATCTTGAAATAATTGCAATGCTTTAGCCAATCTTGAATGTCTGGTCTGTAGTCGTTAGTCACTGATATGAGGTGTTTTTGTTGTTTCCGCCAACTTGTTATTCATGAACCTTGTTTGCTCAGCTCGGAGTATATCTGAAGAGTTTAGTAGTGGTGATACTCGGTACAGAGATAACGAAGAGACTGTATCATCACATGGGAAAGAACGGAAAGACAAGGAAGACAGAGATGAAGGTACTCTTGAGTATTATTATTATTATGTCTACAGAACATTTAAATTTCAATTAGTCATGTGTTGGATTCTAAACAAGTAAATCGCTTTCAAGCTTCCCATTTTGTATACTAGAGGCTTTATTTTCTCTTTGTATTGGAAAAGGAAAGAGGAATTTTTCTTCTAGCATCTCTCCTACACCCTGCTGTGCCTTGCCTTCTCCCAATACAAATATGTAAGTGTTTACATGGGCTTGCAATGTAACTGCAACTGTCAAGTGTAAATGCTTTGTGAAAAACACTAATTTGATAGAAAATCTGCTCTTTAATCAATGCTTGATGTAAATGATGTACTAGACGTAGAAACCCAGCCCCAAACTAACAAGCTAGAACATTTGACTTAAAATAACTGGCTAACATTCTCGCTTTCTTGTAACCGTATAATACTGGGATGCTTAACCAGGCCTTGAGCATTTCAACAGGGTTTCTGTTTATTGATGTTGGTAATCCAGTTGGTAAATCATAAAGTGTTGTGAACCACATGCTATAGAAGATTTTAAGTTATTTAAGGCACATCTGAAAATATAAATAATGTTACAAGTGTGAAATAGCCGCAGTTTTAGGCCAAAATAATCCGAACCTGGATGTCTCACTTGGGTTAGTAACCAGGACCATTGGACAGAATCCATTAGGTCTCATCAATGGTGGTTGTTGTCTTGGACATGATTGCACAGTGAGCAGTGGTTTCAGTTAAACTTATGTGCTTTCTTTTTTTTGTAATTTTAAACTTTATCTGTTTAAGAATCGCAGCTTGCAATAATCTATTTTGTAATGTTTTATGTTAAAGTATCTATACCTCTAATACTATTCAAAAGGTGGTGAATAAGCATTATCTATCATAGTTATATACTGTATGTTTGCTACACTGTGAATTTCAACCAAGAAAGAGTTGAATGTGAATTTCATTTAATGAACAGGTTCTTTGTTACCTTCTTATCAATGTTCATTGTAGTGTTAGATCCGTGACAAAATGTAAAATGGTATATATGAAAATATGCTATGGACATAAAATTATATTTCAATGTTTTCAATCCAAATAAGTTCAGTTTTTAGTGTTATTTTTCCTGTAATATATTGGGTAGCATTGCTCACTAGGTGCCAGCAGTGCTTATTGTCTCATTGCGTTACTTTGTCATGACAAAGGCATTCATAACGTTTGTTAACTACTTCTTTGTTTTATGATCTTTTGTAAGCATTCCCAGCATAAAAAACACTAAACAAACTTACACAAGTTTAAAAGCATTTATATCACTATTTCCATTTATTTTGTACGTTTACTAATTAATAGTATATATTGGGTTTGTAATAAGAAGTAATAACAATCAAGTCACACATAATTATTAAGTTAACTTTATATGTACTGTATAAGAATATAAGTAAATATCTGATATGTTGATAAAAATATTATTATAAAGTAACAATATTGTGACATTAAAACATGAATTTAGAACTGGTTTTATAAAAATCAATTACATCAATAAATGTATGTCCAAGGAACAAGCAACAAATTTCCACATTTCTTCTCTTTCAAAAATAAGAAACCAGAATGTACTGTGGACTGTATTTTTATGTATATAATGTTAGTATTAAAAATTATTAGTATATAAAAGTGTTTTCTCTAAAACATAAAAATAAAACAACAAAATAATCAATAAACACTCTTAGAACTAAATAATTGGTACAAAATTAATATTATGGTATCATTTTTAGAAATGATCAAAGTGTATGATGGAAACAATTCACTAAGAAGAAGGATATTTCGAGTGGTCACGGTTTCCAGGCTTGCCAACACTGACCACATTTTACTCACTGCTCTTAGAGCTTTCCATATAACTAAAGATCCACGTAAGTATTTTTGTAATAATTTTATTCTACATAAACTATAACGTTTATTCAAAAACGGGATTCTTGTTCCACATTTTTACTTAAAATTTCATATTTTGAAATTTGAAATATTTAAATGAAGGAATTATTTTGTATCATCACATATTTCTTTTCCTTTTTTGTTCATATTGATAAGCATCCACTAGGGATTCAAAAAATACTCTCAATAACCCTTAGAGTGCCGTTAGCATTTTCCCAAGTCAATGCATAAAATACCGGGCTGTATTTTTGTTTGCATATTTGTTAGCTTTTGGAAAAAATCTGTTGTAAAATAACTATCCAACAGAGTTTCATAATTTTCTCTTTTTTTATAATTAAATGAATTTTATAATTTTATAGACATACCATTACAATCAAAAATTGCTTTATAAAAGTATAGAAATTACAGTTTTTATAAAACAAGATTTTACTTTTTTTATAAAAAGTTAAGTTTGAACTTAATTTAATTGTATACAGTATTTTAAAGATTTTTCCTTTACTATGATAAAGGCCATACAATTCTAAATAAAACCCATGTATAATATATGATTCTACAATATAAACAGACATGGCATTATTTGTATAAACAAAATGCTGTCCGGTACTGACATTTTATAAATTATACTTCATTTGTCAGAGTTTATAAATTACATGGTAATAGTGTAGTTTTCACAATACAACAAATAAAACTCAAGATAACACAAATAAATATGATTGGTAAATGTAGAGACAAATACTTGCTGGATGGATGTAAGCAACTTTGTAAAAACCAAAATAACCCTATTATATTTACACTGAAAACTCATGTTTATCGCCTGGACACATCTTAAATCACTACATTACTTTTATATAGAAATACGGCAAAACACTGTATAAGTTACTTTTTAATTTGTATTTACTCAAATGCTTGGTTATCGGCACATAAACAACAAGAATGGCCGTTACGCAACACAATACTTGTCGGCTACGTTTTGACTGGAAAACAAAATCATCTCATAGGTACTTTGGTATTATGGCAGCACACTATTTTTGGACAAGTTTCCCCCAAAAGCCCAAAATAAACTTCATGATAAGGTCCCAATACATTCATTCTTCCATAATGAATTGAAAAATACTCAATGAGTCATACTTCTTATCACCAAATCGCCTGCAAATAGGTATAGATGTGCGACCCTTCAAGAAAGCCTAGAAGCACGAATCACCTGTCACTTTCGAATAGTAAATTGTTGTTCTTTTAGTTTTTGTATTCATTGATTGTCATAGTAACTTTTAAATTTCAAAATAGGTTAAAGAAAGACTATTCATTTAAATACTGTAATTTATTTTGTCTCTGATAAGGAAAACTCGTCCAAAAATAGTGGCCTCCTGATAAGTACCCAAATAACATATGTTTTACTGATCAAAGAGTATGGAAACAACATAAAAAAGTCATATTTATCGATAGTTTGGAACCTATTGAATACAGCTATCTGGTTATTCGGCCAAAATAATCTTGTACTGTATAAAATATTATCGAAATACGAAACGTCAAAATTAGCGATGCTGCGGAACTCAAAGGGTTGATATAAAATAAAGTATTTTTGAACTGTAAGAATTTCAAATATTCTGTCTCATAGCTTTTGTTTTTATTTGTCTGAATGTGTAAAATGTCTATGACTACTGTAGGAGCACAAATTTCTAATGTTGGACTTAGTGTAACTTACATCAAAGGTGTTGCGTATATTGTTACAGTGTAGTTTTATTTGAGTATGTATAACTATTTTTTAGGGCAATTGAAACTTTTTGATTTTGAGATCAAAATATTCTAAAACAAAAAAGTCACTTTATTCTACATATTTTATTTTTATAGAAGCCACTATAGTAAATTCCTGCACAAATTTAAAATAACTGCTACCAATTGCCATTCTGTATTATTACATTGTATATTCAATTATTTTGTTCAAACAATTCAGTACAATACAAGCACTATATCACTCACAAGTTTGTTTTTTGTTTCAGAAAATTTTTACCTAACAGATTTATATTCTCCCGAAGAATCAACATTAAGTGATCCATGCCCAGTTATGAATCTTCATAGAAGAGAAGGAAAAAGACCTGCAGTCTTCCTAAGGTTTAAGTAAGTTTTCTGTCAGAAATAATTACTGTTAATATACGAGGGTCGTCCACAAAGTAACCTCCATTTTGAAATAAAAAATAAACCAATTGAGATACAAAAAGTTTATTATATAAATGTTAAAACTACAGCTTTTCTCTACTTTTCTACATATTCACCATACAAATTCAAGCACTTATCATATCTTTTAACAGTTTTTGAAATTCCGTCTTTAAAAAAATCTGCCGCCTGAGAACGTAGCCAACCTGTCACAGCGTTTTGAAGCTCTTCATCACTCGCAAACCTCTGAGATGCAAGCCACCGCTTCATGTACGGGAAAAGATAGAAATCACTGGAAGCCAGGTCCGGGCTGTAGGGGGGGGGGGGGGTCAGAAACGTCCCATTTGAACTTTTCCAAAAGTTCTGTTGTTCTTTGAGCTGTATGAAGGCGGGCGTTGTCATGGACAAACACAACACCAGATGTCAGAAGACCATGACGCTTGTTTTGAATCGCTCGTCGTAGCCATTTTAAGGTTTCACAGTAAAAGGTTTCAGGAAAATGATCCGAAAGTTCCGAGATTGTGAAGCGACGGTTCTTGCGAATTTTCTCATCCACTTTGTTCACCAAGTCATCACTGACGAGAGATGGCCTACCACCGCGGTCTTCATCGTGAACGTTTGATCTTCCATTTAAAAAAAAAAAACGAACCCATTGACGGACTACACCTTCCCTCATAATGTTTGGGCCATACACCGCACTCAATTCACGATGAATTTCAGCTGCTGTGTAACTTTTCGACCACAGAAATCTTATTACACCACGTACTTCACACTTGGCGGGATTTTCTATCATGGCGCTCATGTTTTTACGTTGTAACAAAAGAACGCGCGATCGCACAGTGCTCTCCCTTGCACAGCTACAAGCGTACTGAACGGCTGCGCACACCGATGTGAGAATGGCGGCGCTACCCCCACTACTTATCGCGCCACGCCCAAACGGCGGTTACTTTATGGACGACCCTCGTAACTGAAAGAGGAAACGCTGAATTATCAAAGTGATGAAAAATCTGTGTATTCAGATTGTACATGGTATAAAAGTTAACTGTATAAAATCGTAGAAACTGTAGGGTCTAGCTTAGTTTGTTTGATTTTGATGTGGTTTGAAGAGGTCTGAGTGATGAAACACAGTTAGAGTAAACAAACATGAAGAGGCAAAGTCCTAGAAAGATTCTGTAAGAAGCATTTTGTTGAAGACTAATCTGAACAGTTTGAGGAGTGTGCACTGTTCAAGTCTATGTCCATGGTATATAGCTTGGGAACTGCTGTTCACGGATCTGTTCGGAGTGCGTAAGCACCAGTTCTCATACTGTATGCACTGGAAATGCTTCGCCTGAACTGTCATGAATTTGACATGCTTCAAGAAAAATATTTACTCTTGTTCTTTATTTTACTATTTATTGTGTAATTCTTGTAATAATTTGTAAAGCTACAACAAATACTTCAACAAATACTTGATGTAGGTCAACTGTGACATGTTTGTTGCTCCTGACTTGTGCAAGCATACTTTTGAAGTAGTCGTGCTAGCTCATGTGTTGATGGATTTTGTTGAAAAAAGTATTGTTGGAATTGTTATAAAATTCCAAAATAGTTATCATTGTGTAAATTTTTTTATAACTTGTGCAAAACAGCTAAAACCTTTCAATAGACAATAGACAATTTTCTTTATTTACATATTCATAGAGAATAGTACATGCGTCATAATACAAAAGTTGTGGTTAGTAAAATTTATACAATGTAAAATTTTTTTTCAACTGACAAAATCTTTTTGTTCCCAGCTTGTGTAAGCATACCTCCAAAGTGATCGTGCTCACTTATGCTTTGACAGATTTGGTTGAAAAAAGAACTATTGGCATTGTTATAAAAATTGCAAATTAGTCGGTATCTTGTAAATTTTATATAATGCTCAACAGATGCCATTTTGTTAATATTAAAGTAAATCAGATCACTATTTTTGATTTATTTCCTCGTATTAATTACCACTTTATGTGCAAAGTTTTGTGTCTGTAGCTTTGCCAGTTCTAGAGATATTAATTTTCTTTTAATAAAAAATGAAAGGACACATTTCTCAATCTATGTTTATAGGACATTTTTTGTTTTGAATGATGAGTACTATCAGCCACAGAAGTTTGTGGCACTGTTTTACGAACACCCAGTATATATATATATATATATATATATATATATATATATACATACACAAGATTTGAATTATTTTTTAATTCAAGGATTTTAAAACAGGTGTGGCAAGTGACGGGGGAGGGGGATCCTGTAAACATTGTTACTTAACCTACTCAGTATGGCCGAGATCTATGCAGCCGTGCTCACAGCTATAGTGAGCTCACTGCAGTATAAATTATGCATTTTAAGGTTTTCTCGAATACTTCTAGGAACATGTAATCATGTGAAAAATTCAAATTGTCCAAAACAAATTCTAATTCCCTATTTTATCATTATACTTAATATATATGTCTAGAAACTGGAAGAACATTTTTAATAATTCACAACTTAAAATTTAAAATATATTAAATCATGTTCCAATTTATAGGTATGCAAGGTTACCACTTGAATGGTTTCATTCCTAACCAATGAATTTAAATGAAAACACTTTGTAGAAATTGTTTATATTAAACATTTTAATTATCAACTCTCAAGGTCTGCAATTGAAGAAACTATATTAAGTATGATATACCCTGAGGATTTCATTATAATTTTTATGTTACCTAAAGGATCTACAAAATACAGTTTCAGGAATAAACAGTACATCTTTTTCTTTGTGCAACTGATTAAAATGTTATCTTTCGTGGAAAGTCAATCCATAAAATTGTGTGTGCTACTTTAAATTAATATGTTTTTAAACAACTGTTTGCTTATAAATCCCGAAGAAATTGATTTTATTTCTTTTATCAATTCTTAAAATAAAATACCTTAAAATTTAATTTTAATTGTTTAAAATTATTTCGAATATATACTATATAATTTTTAGGCTTAATTCTTGTTGATGGAAACTGGAATTAGAATAGTCATTTTCAAATCCTTAGGATTCTATGCTTTGAGGAAGAATACTACAGTAATGGAACTGTAAAATGCACATATTTTTCATACTTACAATTCAGAAGCTCAATCTGTTGCAGCACAAGTAATGAAAACAGTTATGCAAAAGATTTATAACAATCACTTTGAATCTCCACCGTCATGAATCGACTAAGGACATATCTCTTAATGAAATATTTTGACTGTCACTGTCTTATATATTTTGAAACCTGTTATGTTTGTAAGAGTGACAGCTTTTAAAATTTCAAATCCTGCACAAAGTCAACTATTTTACGTGTTAAAAGAGTCCTCCCATCAATTCTCAATATAATTTAGAATGATTTTAAAAAAACCACTGATTGTGGCATAAATTCTAATAAAAAAAATTCTAATGTAGCTATTCGACATGAGTAATATTAAGTACTTAAACACATACTAGATTTAGTACACAGATCTTTATATTATATACAAGGATTTATAGGTTGATTTGGCGTTACTCTCGTGTCTTGCCTTTTCTTTTGATTTATATGTAGTATTTATCTTGTACTAATTAAATAAACAACATATTTCCTACATACCTTTCATGTTTTAGTTTATTTTCTTTGTTTGTTATTATTTTTGTATACTATTAAGTTTATTAGATATTTAGATAGTTATTTATTTTAAATTAAGAACAGTTATATTCAAATTTATACTGAAACACTATTCTTTTTTAGCAGGTTTTTTTTTCTTATTTTGGTTTAAAATAAAGATAAATTTTCATCTTTGAATACCTTTACTGTGGCTCTATACAGATTGGTTCTTATTTCACATAATATTATATGGCATACTAGGGCATCTGCCGCAGTCTGCATGTTAATTTGTTTTAGCTTATTAAACTTCTAAATAGTACCTATTAAAAAGTCCTTTAGTAATTAATTAATTATTATCTCAGTATAATGTATTCCTTATTTTACTTTTTTAAGTTGTTTCCAATAATATACTTTTAATTACATTGTTATTTTAATATGTTTAATTAATTTCAGTTTATAAAATCTAGTTTTATTTTTATATGTAAGCATTTATTTCTAATATTGTTATTTATCAGTTTTGTTTCTTCTTCATTTTAAATTAGCTGCTGTAGTATAGGGGATTTTTTTGCATTATTGTTGTTACATATATTATTTTATTTTTGTTTATATTATGGTTGTGTGCTTATGCTTTATTTATGTTTTTACAAAAACTCTTTAAAGTCCCATAATAACACTTCTATTTTTGTCAGATTATATTAATATTCTTATTTATTAGTTGTTTTGCTAATGTTATTTAGTAGCACTTGACTGTGAAGCTATAAATATTTCGTAATTGTATGACTCTGTAAACATCAGTGTACTAAAAAGATATTATGTTCAACATTTTCTGCCCACAGAGACAGAGACAACGACAGTGGAGAAGTGAGAGTGTACCCAGGAAAGCTTCAAGTCCCTGTTCCATTTTGTACAATTAGAATAAATGCCCAAACATCCATCACTGACTTAATCAACGAAGCACTGAAATCTTTCGGACTGGAGAATCTACGCCATGAAGATTTTAGATTAAGTGAGATTCTTCTAGACCGTGGAGGTGATTGTTCTTTCAGTATTTCAGTTTGCTAAATATTTCCTAGAGTAATTATTTCTGTAGTGTACTTAGCCACAAAGTGATATATGTGAGTCACAAAATTGATATTCTAGTTTATTACCATTAGACAGTGCTAACATTCCTTATTAGTTGGCTTTTGCAGAAGCACTGAGTGTGGCCATTGTTATGATTCTCATAATGCTGAAAATTGTTTGTGCAAGCAATAATAACTTTATTTAGCTTTGATAAATTGTTTCAGAAAAAGTTGTACATATTTTGAACTGTCCTATTTTGTTATAATAGATACATGATGCTAACTTTTTCAAGGTAAAAATTATCTAATGTTCTTAATAATAATCATGAATCATTTCTTTTCATATATTTATTGTATGATCATTTGTAAATATCCAGTGCAAGTTATTCCAACTTTACCTCTTTCATACATTACATTATTTTAGTTACGTGTGGTAAATTTACGTACTTTAGTTATGTATATTAGCATTAAGCTCAGTAAATATAATTAAATTATCCGTTAATTTTTAATATTTTTTTAAATGTTACGTATTAAATTATTCAATTGTTTTAGTCAAATCATGAAACAATTTATGAAATATCTGCCTCTCTTTATTGGAATGTGTATAGAAGTCATATGATGTATAGTATTACCTGTTAATACCGAATGATTACTATCTTTTTAAATATAAATATGACACAATTTTTTTTATAAATCTTGGGTTTGTGTTAAAGTTTAAATCACCTTTTTTAGTGACATTTTTATTATTGATTTTTACAAATACAACTCCTTGTTCATTTGTTTCTCCTGATTTAAATTCTTGCGATTTTTCTGACTTGTCAGTGACTGTGTTACAAATGTGCTGAATTTTCAGCCTCTTAACCTTTTCAGTTGTTTGCAATACACTATAAAACACAACAAACTAAACAGATGTAATATAGCCTGGAAAGGTTGAAACTTATAAAAATTCTTTTTATTAATAACCGTCTTTCCTTAAAAAAGTACAACTATTTTATTTCAAGCTCTCTCTGATCTACAGCGGTTTGTTTTGCTACATTTCAAAGATTTCTCTAAAAAAATTCCCACTGGATTAAATTTATATATTTAAAAGCTAAAACCACACCCAATTTTCCATATTTTATCATTGCTGTAATAACATGGAGTTTCAATGTTATGTTGTTTTTCAGTCAGTGAAAGGGTACTGCAGAGAGATGAAAAACCCTGGGATATTGTTAAAAGTCTTGGAAAAGACTCCATACGTCAAATGGAACTAATGAGATTTTATCTACAATTAAAACAAGATCCACATGGCCCTAACCTTGCACTTTTTGTTGGAAATCTGCCTCCTAACCTATCACAACGCAACTACGAGAACCTTCTAACGGAGTTTCTTGGCAGAGGTATGGTAGACTACATAATATTTGTGATACAGTCTAAAAGCTATAATCTATACTTTTCTTAAATTTATTCAGTTATATATTTGGTATTTCAGTATTCGGCATCCCAACATCCCAAAATATAAATTGAGAATGTACCTAAAATAGAAACATGTTTTCCCAATTTTATTTATTTTTAGTTACCGGGAACTAAAAATAATGACAATTTCAAATTTGTACGTCTATTGTTGTTTAGTGAATGTTAAAGAGTCGTAATGTAATTTTTAACTACGAAGGAAATTCATAGTTATTTTACCAGAAAAAACCCATATTCTTGATTTACCTACTGTCAAACTTGAAAAAGTAAAAGCAGCCACATATATATGAAAATTAAGCTATTTAACAAATTTCCGGAAACAGCATGGTCTGTACCTTTAAAAAGATTTAAAATAGTAGTGGAAAGCTGATTAAAAGAGAATGTATTTTATTCTGTTGATAGTTTTTAGCCTGTGATAGTAGCACTATAAATTTTATCCTAGTTATTTATATCATAGTTTTAGTATAGATTATATATTTATTTAATTATTATGACTTCATTGTTACCTGTTATTACCTTATAGATAATTTATGAGAATTCAACAACTGTCCTTTAGACATAGATTTATATTAAGAAAATGATTCATTGTAAATCTGACTTTGTCGATTGCACAGTGTGTTTAAAGACAATAAAAATTCTTGATTCTTGAAATTAAGATTCAATCTTAAAAACACAAAAAAGCAATAAGAACCAAGCAATATTTTGAAATTCAAACCAAGTGTCTTGATAAAAGATTTTTTCTTTAACACGTTGACTGCTGACGGCAAATACATGTAAATTGCACCAGAACCTAAAGTCTAATATTTATTAATACACTTACCATTTGCTATCAGAGGCAGATTTATGGGCAGATAATAACGTCCGTGATCCAAAATGGCGGATTACATGACGTCACAGATTGACCCACGGATCCGCGGTACACAGAGCGCGGCTAAAAAGTCTAATAACGCGAGTGGCTACCGTAAAAACAATCCAATTTGAAACTATTTCACTATACAGTGCAAAACAAAAACAAATAAAACTATATACAATATTTACAAGGTCTTGAGGGCATGGCTTTTACTGCTGGCCTCTGTGATGTATGTCAAAACAATTGACAGCACAAAGTCCTGGTTTACCTGGACAAACAGAACATGTATATGTTGTCATCTTCCTGTTCTTTTCATTCTTGTAGCATATCCTACAATCTTTACGTTTTCTGTCACCCTTTTTATCCCGTTCTTAATTTTGTACAAGTTTGTGGGTTGGGTTTCTTGGCGGAGTAATGAGAGGAGCTTGCTGCTTTGGGGGTAAAAGACTCTCTATCAAACTGCTTCTAAAGTCGTACAAAGAGAGTTTTTTGTCAATCGCATGCATATTGTGAAGCTGCATGGCATTTATTACGATCATTTGCATCACATGAATAAATATCTTTTTATACCATCGCAAGGTTTTACGCTCGCAAGGATAATAAGAGGGCATCTGGTCCGCTCGGTCGATGCCTTTCATGTGTGCATTGTATTGCACTATTGGCAGGGGCTTTTGGATTTCCTGCCCTCTCTTGTTCACAACCGTGACCATTTCATTTTCGTATTCGTTTGATACGTACATTACAGTACGTTTGTCACGCCATTTCCCGACCATAATACCTTCTGCATACTGAGCTTGTGTTTCCCCTTTCTTTAGCTGGGCGCTTTTCACTTCTGCCGGATTGTGTTTCCTATCTGCTCTCAAAGTTCCAATGCAGTAGGTTTTTTCAGAGAGAAGCTTAGCTGCCAATTCAAAACTATTATAGAAGTTTTCCATAAAAATGGAGTGGCCATTTCCAAGTTTACCTTCCATGCCATTTCGTTTCCATTTTCTGATGAAAAATGTAAGCATCTGAGTATGAGGAGGAACCGATCTCGGCTCATATACTCTCTAAAAAGTGGCAAATTGTACAATCTATTTGTTTTCCAATAGTCCTGGAGTCGGTTGAGACGAATTGAGCCAGTATGCAAAAGTAGGCCTAGAAAAGTTTTTAATTCTGCCACTTCAATGTCCTTCCATCTTGTGACACGAGATTGTGTAGTTGTTGTTGGTCCACAAAATAGTTCTAGAGCATATTTGTTTGTTTCAATGCACACTTTTTCAAGGAATGGATCGTCCATCAACATAAAAAAACCAGTCAATCGGTGAACCATTACCTGGTACATCTACTAGCAATCTATTGTTTTCGGTGAAAGGGATCTGTCTTAGTCCATATGTATTATTAGCCCATGAAGGGTTTATTACAATATCTTCACTATCACTACCCGAACTGTCAACAGCAGTGTTTCCACTGGATTCACTATCCACATCTGATGCTTCATCGTCAGTAGCACTATTTTCTGTAGCACGGTTGGCAGACATGGTGAAATGCGATATAAAACTTGTATAATACTATAGTACAATGTCACTACACATAAATAAACAACTCACTAAGAACGCATCACTTGCACATGCTAAAAACACGGGAAACAGAAACGAAGTACAAGTCAAGGTCAACTCGGAACCACACGCAACGCTCAACGAGTACGGACCATCCCAGCCGAGAGCTGGGCTCACACTGAGCAATAGTCGAGACTATGGCAACGCCACGGATCCGCGTGGCGCGCACTGCTACGCCGCCGCTTACCCCGCGGATCCGCGGGCCCGCACTGAACGTGTTAATTACTTAAAATAACATTATATGGCATCTATATTTATGAAACTGGTAATATCTGTGAAACTTAGATTTTATAGTTTACCCCAACTTGGTGAAGTTCACACATACAACACAAGACGTCAGAACAACCATAACAGAACAGGAGGCCATACCTTCTCACCACCATGAATTTTATCGCAAAAACCCAACGCGTGTACAATATTGTGTAATAAATTAGCAGAAGAAATTAAAAGAGATTCTGTATTGGCAAAGTTAAAGCTAAAACTAAAATATTTCCTCATTGATAAGGCTCTTCATCGTTTTAATAAATTTTGACTGTTGGTATTTTTATTATTATCAACTTAATTAATATATTTAAATGTGTTATTGATAACAATAGAACAATAATCAGTTTTATATTTTAATTTATTATTAATTTTACTTAATATATTAATTTAGGCTAATATTAAGACACCATTCAGTGTACAAATTATGTTCTACACGAATAAAGGAATATTGAACTAAACTGTCCTCTTTACCTTGGAGGGAGGGGGGGCTGCTGCTGTTAGTTTTGTTTGTTTTTCTCAAACACTGATAATGTTTACTAGCTTAAAGTCAAGAAATTTTATTATTTCTTATAAACTTTCCAAGCAGTATTTAAATATATTTTTATTTCCTATTTAAAAATACAACTAGTCTCAAGTAAGTCTCTAATATCAATGTAATATAAACTTACTTCATTATTTTGAAGATTTGCTCCACCATATGCATTAGTATTTCAAGAAATTTATAGGATGGTAACTGTAGTAACTACAGTGGCACTGATACTCAGATAAAAATCAACTAAACAATGTGTGTTATTGCCTGCTATAAATAGTGAAATATTAATTTTGTATCTTATTTGGCAGAGAAATCACAGCTCTTCCAGCCATCTTGAATAAGAATACAATTTTATAACTGTGTAATGAAGTGGACTATACAAACTAAACTGCAGAGTCACATAGGGCTATTCAGTGTGGCTCACTGAGTTGAATTACCAGACATGGCCTTAATCCTAGATTCTGACAAAAAAAAAACTCACAATACTATGATCACATTTACAGTGTTATGATTATATTATGATATGAAAGAAAAAAGAGTAGGAATGCACACCTGTCATATCAAATGTCATGGGAAATGGTAAGGGTTGGTTAAATGCATTAGAGTCGAATACAAACAAAGCTTTTGTTCATGTAATAGTGGTATCTATGATATCATGTCATATTTTTAGTAATAATGTGGAAATTTTCTTACAGAAAACAAGTTTTCTTCTATTGGGCCTATATACTATGAATATGGATCAATGGTCATCACATACGAAGATTCCAACAAAGCTGTGCGTGCACTTTACACTCTTAGGGAATCATGTTATGAGGATAAGCATTTGTTAGGTAAGTCTCACTATGGGAAATTCTTTCACTATTTATTACATTTGATATATTATTAAACATAAGAACAACTTACATGATAACCTTAAGTTTTAAACAAGTTGTTTTACTATTTATAGTCATGAGTGGATTGCAAAAATAAAAAATATTTAAATAGAGGTGGAAATTTAAATGAAAGCATCAGTTACATGAACTGACTTCTTAATAGCTAATGTATATGAAAGAGTAAAAATAAATTAATGCTTTGAGTGCTACAGTGACGATCTGTTGTCAGCAAAATGAATTGTATAAAATATCACAGTGATGATCTGTCGTGACCTGATATCTGGATTATACAATACATTATAGGAGAATGGGTACACTAAAATAAGTATCAATACAGTCTTAGGAAACCAAATTATTTTGGATGTAAGGTTGTGCTGCAGCTAGATACTATAAAAATGAGGAATATCCAAAAATGTCCTATCTTTATTCAATCTTAGGAATTACTGATAATATAGGTAGAACATTAAAAATAAATAATATGAAAATCCAATGAATGAATTAATGAATTGATTAAATGAATTCCTTTAAAATTATTAAGCACACAATACAATAGACAGTATGCCACAACTAACCAAAGAATAAAATGAAATAAATAATCAGAATAAAATATATAAATTAAAGTCATAGTTAAAAATAGACATTAAAAACCAACATTAAGATACATTAAAATTCAAAGTTTGTTCATCAAATGAAGTATTTAAGAACTCATTAACATTATAAAAAGGGTTTTACAAAAGCGATTTGTGCATAACCTTTTTAAATCTATTTTTATTCATAAGATGGACTGAGTAAGGAAGTGTATTACAAAAAGTTATACTTGTTACATTAAAAGATGACATGGATTTATCAAACCATGGCACAGTTTATGGATAAAATAAATTGTATTCAAGCCAGCTAAAACAATGAAGAACCGTTTGAGATAAGTTAAGGACACGATTTTACTCTGTATGCCTGAAGTCTACGAATTTTCATGTAGATGTGGCTCAGTCTACATTTGGGGAAATAAGATGTTTAATATGTACACAAGTTACAGAATGCATTAGGCAACAAAATGCCCTCTAACCACCCACGAATGATCAAATTGGTAATGTTAATAACTTATTCATAGTTTGTGTATGTATACAGTGTGATTTTATGCATAATTGAAAAGGTACTTTGAGAGGAAGCTATAAAAATTCTCTTTGAAGGTGTTATAAGTGAATAACATGACACATGGCATGTTGTAGTAATGTTGCTGCCGAATATTGAACCCAGCATGGTACCACCTGGTGTACAGCCACTGCTGGTGTTCGTAAACGTCAAGTCTGGCGGCTGTCAAGGCCTTGAGCTTATCTCCAGCTTCCGCAAACTGCTCAATCCTTATCAGGTCTTCGATTTGGATAATGGAGGCCCCCTTCCAGGGTTTGTAATTCTTCTACTTTTGTGTCAATTACTCAGTGAAATATAATGATGTTTAAGTGGAGTTTGTGTTAAAAATACTTTGTTTTCAATTATTGAAAATAGGGGCGAATAAGTGTATTTACGTTTTAAGAGTCAGCTGTACAGTGATCATTTTGGTCTTAGCACCATAAGTGCATTGATAAATTTCAAAAACATTTTATGTTCTTATTTTAAGTATTATAATTGTGGTAAATGTAAAAAACACGATGAATATGCATCCAAACCCTATGTAGCATTTTAGATTGTTTTCATTTCTTATTTAGAAAAGATTCCAAATATTTTTCGTATTTAAATATTCAAAATAAAGTTAAGACATAAAAAGCTCAAAGTGTTTGGTTGGTTATTTTTATATCTCTAAAATGAGATATTCTTCATCATTTTATGAACACAAGGGTGGTCTGAAAAGTGTCCGGTCTGACAAATATACAGGACATTTTTTCTGAATTTTTTAAAATTTTTCAACATAAGTCTCCTTGTAACTCTACACACCTCTCAGAGATGCTCCCATATAAATAGTACTCAGTATTTTTCTCTGCAAAATAATTGTTCACAAAGGTGATTTCCTCTTCATGTGATGAAAATCTTTGTCCTCCGAGCGCAATATTTGATGAGGGAACAAAAAGAAGTTGCTTAGAGTTAGATCTTATGAGTAAGGTGGATGGTTAAGCAATTCAAGCCATAATTTGTGGATTTTTAACATGCCAACCACTGAGGTGTGAGGCAGGTTGTCTTGGTGAAACAGGTTGTCTTGGTGAAACAGGATTTTATTTTTCTCCAAATGTGGCTGTTTTTCCAAAAGTTCTGCAGTCAGCTTGTCAAGTGATGATGCATAGTATGCTCCTGCAATTCCTTTTTGAAGATAATCGATTAAAATAACTCCATGACTATTCCTAAAAACAGTCACCATCACTTTCCCAGCTGAAAAAACAGTATTTGTGTTTTTTTTTTTTTGAGCCAGTTCCGCTTTTGTAGTCTATTGTATGGGCTGTATTTTTGTTCTGGGTGTATAATGGTGTAGCCAAGTTTCACCTACAGTAATTAATCGATGCCAAAACTTGGATTTATTTTGCCTAAACTGCGCCAAATGGGCGTTGGAAATGTTCATTCAAACATGTTTTTGGTCTAACATGAACAAACGCGATACCCAACGTGCAGACAGCTTTCTCATGCCTAAATATTGATTTAGTATGTAACCATTTGGTGAACTTTGGCAATGTTTTCTTTGGTAGTTGCAATTTTTGGACGTCCTGAACGTTCATCATCTCCCAAACTCTTAACGGCCATGTTTAAATTCAGCAGCCCAAAATTTCACTGTGGTAAATGGTGGTGCAGAGTCCCCATACACAGAATCCAACTCATCTTTGATTTTCGAAAGTTTATTGCCTTTCAAAAACAAATATTTAATGACAGCTTGATACTCAATTTTGACAATTTTACAAAAAAAACTCACATCAACTCACTCAAACGACTGTTACATAAAAACTGTACTGTATGTCCAAAATGACTGAAACTTTGTTGAGTAACTGTCAACAGACTAACAACAAAATTCAGTGGCTTTTGTTTATTTTGAGGTTGGAAATCTTTCAGACCACGCTCGTATATATGAGGGTATAAAAGCATTTGATGATTTAAAACTTCTCTTACGTTGTAAAACACAAGGTCATCTCTCTATAGCCAGTGTTCGAGACAAATTGATGGTGAACCAGTGAGAGATACCTAAATGGATCACTGAACTGAAAAATTGTTGTGTAGTATAAAGTCAGAATAAGTAACAATAACTTTTTATTGACCTCTCTGACCCAGAATTTTTCTTAGACCTATATGTATATTTACAACTTGATAAATTATATCAGCAGTAATGTTAAGCTCTTCAGTTAAAGTTTATTATGTGTACCATGATTAGTTATGGAGGTATTGTTCACAAATTCCTCAAATCTAAAAGTTTTAACTACTATTTATTTACTTTATTATAGAGGGAAGGATCAAGAAAAATTTAATTGATATTTAAATTGAGTCAAATTTTGGATCTAGACATTCAGGTTTAACATTAATTCTCGTACCAAATTAAATGTTTGAGAAAATCGCCACTTGTCATCAAATATGCCACTTTTGTTCAGAAGTATATAAATTTCAGGTAATATTGTGAGGAACAAAACATTTATCCTACAGTATTTATTCTCTTACTTTTGACAGACCACTCCTAATCATTGTAATAATAAAAGTGCAAAAAAATTAAAGTAATATACATTATGTTGTATGTCATTGTTTTCTTAAAGAAATAAAGAAAATTATTTTGGCAAAATAAGTTATTTACATTTTTATATGTGTATATTTAGTCTCTTTACATATATTTCAAAGACAAAAGATTTATAAAAGGCAATGTGCTATTTGTAGAGTATGTATTTTCCATGTATTTTCTTTAAAACATAATATGTTACATCACATGAAATCATAAAAAAGATAAAAATAACTGAGTTAAGATATAAAACACCACAAATAACACCACTTCTTTTTAAATGATAGGTCATTTTTGTCAAAAACATACATACACATGTTTATGTATTTTTAATAGAGAAATAATCATTTTTTGTGACAAAATATGCTGTTAAATTTTTTAAAAAGCTTTGTAAAATCTTTTTTTGCAATAATTTTAAATGTTATTATCAGGTTTTTACATCTTGTTTCAGGTTGTATGTGTTCAGGCACATAAAGGACTACAAGATCTTGGTATGTGGAGGAGACGGGACGATTGGCTGGGTGCTGCAGTGCCTAGATAATGTGGGACAGGACAGCGAGTGTTCATCGCCCCCGTGTGCCATTGTGCCACTAGGTACCGGCAACGATCTGGCACGTGTTCTGCGGTGGGGTCCAGGCTACACAGGTGGGGAAGATCCCATGAACCTTCTGCGAGACGTCATCGATGCTGAGGAGATACGTTTGGACCGATGGACTGTTGTTTTCCATCCAGAAGACAAGGCCGATGACAAGTTCCAGCAGATTACCAATAACACAGGTCATTGTCAGAAATGTGTTTCATATTAATAACACATTTTGTAAGACTTGTTTACTTTTATTTTCAATTTACTATTTTTGTACAAAAAAACCTCAGTAACATATCTTACATTATTTATATAAAACATTGTAACAATACCTTGACATTAATTTAATCAAACTATCTACTTGACAGTGATAGGTTTGAAATTTTAATAAAATTCTTCCTATAATAGAATAATGACAGTACAACGTACCATTACTCTACACAGATCCAGTTTCATCTAGGGTCTCGCCTCTGTATGAGTAAACAAAATGGGATATATTGTCCAAAGTTTTTCATCAAAACTTAACCATATAAATATCATATCCTTGTGGATAGTGAAACACTGTTATTAACGTGAACCTTAAATCGAAAGACACAGCAGGACACTCAGTGTCTTTTTTGATATCACAAAAGCATTTAATCGTGTTACTCATGGTGTGCTGCAGCACAGGCTGAACTACTGTAGTTAACAGAAAATAGCTCACCAGTAAGTCCACCATACTGAACTCTCAGAAGCATTTAATCGTGTTTCTCATGGTGTGCTGCAGCACAGACTGGACTACTATAGTGAACAGAAAAATAGCTCACCAGTAAGTCCACTCATACTGAACTCTCAGAAACATTTAATCGTGTTTCTCAAGGTGTGCAGCACAGGTTTGGCTGCTGTGGTATATATATAAGAAAGGTTACCATTGGTCCACTCAAACTTTTGTGGCAGAAGTCTGTGTGTGTAGGTTCAGAATTAATTTTCAGGTTTTAGTGGAAATATCAAAAGATCCCTTGTGGATGTACTCTGGGTTCAGTATTTCGTTTGATTCATATTGGTATCTAGCGTAAAAATCCACCACCAATACACAAATAACATGGCTCTTTATGTTAAACATGGTTTCAATTCTTTATCTTTGGTTTTTTCCCTCATCAATCTCAATTCATGGATTAAAAATGTCTTGGTCAATGTTCTCAAATGTAATCTTGATCAAACAAATTAGAAAAACTTATGCCTATAAATAGACAATAATGGTGGAAACAATTATTCTGGAAAGACCAGTTCTGCTAATTCACGGAAATATACTTAACTTGTAAACATCATTCAGACTGAAGGAAAAAAGCTTTTCAAATCATTGTGAAATTGAATTATGAACAGTCATGTCAAAACGCCTTTAGGCTTTAACTATACCTAGTTTGTACATTTTTGGAAATTCATTATACTTTTGTTTGTACTGTATATTGCACTATACTGTATACTGTAAAATTGATACACAGCATAACGTGGTGAATAAAATATGAACTACCTCTTGCGTATTGCATGTAATTACTTGTCAACACAACTTTACTTAAACATTATAGTTATTTGCTATGGTATTGTATGGATAACTTTGAATTGGTTTAAAACCACAGAATAACAAGTTTAAATTATAAAGTAGAAAATCCATGTTAAAATCATTACACACTCTTGCTTTATGATACCCTCCTTATCTCACTTAAAACAAGTGTTCCTAGTTTCCATCATTTACCACATGGCGCCATATTAAAATTTATCTATATAATATTGTTCTGCTAAAAACTTGTAAATTCGGCTGACTAGCTTTTAGACATTTCTCTCATAATGGTAAATTGTTTTCAATTGCACTTTCATTCATTGCCATACAATATACGGATACTCTCAGTAAGATAAGAGAACTGCAAAGGTCTGATGATGAATGAGTAAAAGTCATTGAAACATGTCACAGTAAAAACACATGACAGTTGTTGGACAATTGCGTTGCTTGATGTTAGGATATACACCTAATTTGTGGTCTTTGATGAAACCTAAAGCAATAAAAAGAATCCAAATCTAATTAGAATATTACTTTGTGTGCCCTCTTCTTTTTACTCAGCTGAGTTCATGGAACATATTTTTGGGAATAATATGCCAGCTGTGCTCTTTTGGGAATTAACGCATAAATGTTTGGTGTACAAATGTCTTGTCTTGTAAATGTTTGGAAAATCGAGTACATGAATTTAGTGTAGATTATATATAATAAAATTTTGAATTTACTATTGTAATACACTGTAACACAGTAAATACATAATATATTTTGTTCTGTATTCAGGCTGAATCCGAATCCAGATGTCATACAAATTTAAGAATTTATGATGATTTATATTTACCTTCGTAATAACAACAAAGAAGATTTATCATAGGTTTTCATTGATTATTTAAAATTTAATGGCAATTTTATCAATACAAATAAAACAAAATTTCTTAAAAAAACTGCTAAATTCAAAATGATTTGCTAAAAGTATAGCATTTATATGTAGTACGATGGACAGTTAGCATACTCACCCAGCAAGTAAGAATGGACTCTTAGTATTTCTTGTTTATCATTCCATATTGAAAATATGGAGTTCACATTTTTATGTGTTTACCAAAGTTCTATCCTATAAAAAAAATATTTTAACAGGGTCCACAAGCGAAGATAACACTCAGATCTATGTAATGAACAACTACTTTGGCATTGGAATTGATGCTGACTTGTGTCTGGATTTTCACAATGCAAGGGAAGAAAATCCAAATAAGTTCAACAGCAGGTAAGTTGTTTTATTATTAAGCTTTTTAACAATAATTGTAGTTATTATAATACAGAAATAAATGTGAAACTTAATGTCTGACTTTGTAAACGATAGTAAGATTTTGTTTAAGTACAAGAAGAAAAAAGTTATGTCAAATGTTACCAAAGTTATGTTTTTTTCCAACTGTATGCAAAACAGCTATTTTAGCAGTTTACTTTTTCATAACTCTTTTTAAGAGACAATAAATATTTTTAATACTATCACAAAATAACTTAAAAAATGTTGATTCTCAAAGAGTTTAATATTTAAATTTAGTGTTGTTATGCTGTTTAACCCTTTGAACCCCAGGCGACGAAATATCGTCGCCGAGAAGATATGCGAAGATCCCCGCGGCGACGATGTATCGTCGCCAATGAAGTTGCGAGAATCCCCGGGCGACGTAATATCGTCGCCATGGTATATGCGTTTAATACATATTTATTTGAAAATCGTAAAAATACTTATTTTATGAGTATTAATACATATTTATATGTATTTTATTAAAATACTAATTTTTTTATTTATTTATTTACTAATTTATTTATTTAGGTAATATCAGTGATTTTTGTGTTGTACGCCTAGAGGTTTTTACAAGTCGCATACTTTTATATAAAAATTCAAAAAAAGTTTATTTTTAGAGATATCAATATAATTTTTTTTGTACATACACAAAACTAATTTTAGAAAAATAAAATGTGGGTGCCCATGGTAAAAATATTTCTTATTTTTTAATTAAAAAATCTTAAAATCAATTTTTTTGCCTAAAAATCTATATACATATATTTTAAAAATTATTTTAATGCTGTTAAACATTTTTTTATACTTCAGACTAATCTTTTTCTGTGTATACAATTTCATTCTGGACATTTTGGTGTGTAATACAAGACAATAGCATAAAAAATAGCAAAAGTATTAATTTTTTTACAAACAGTATGCAATACAGCTGTTTCTGCTCCGGGGATTCTCTGTAGTTCTTAGGTCAAATGATTTTGGTACGTTTTTTCCACCATCAATATTTTGGTCTGGGGTTCAAAGGGTTAAGCGACAGAAAATGTACAGATTTAATAATAATAAAAATTTTATGGAAAGTTGTAGATAGGATAATGCATAATATAACATTTTTAGTATTTGTGTGTAATTGTAATTGGTTTATGTAAATTAATTATTCTAATTTTTTAGTAGTTAATCAGTACCTATTTGAGATTCTTGATCAGTTTTGAAAATTATCTATGTTTGAATGAGAGAAACTGGTGAATTAATCTTTATTTTGTCATCTGATTGGCTGATTTCAAGACTCTTCTACACACTGGAAGAATACCTGCACTGGGAAAATTAACAAAAAGAAACTTTGCATTTTAACTTTATAAACAACCATATGTACTCTTTTGCATACATTATTGTTGTAAATATTACAGACATGAAATTATTGTAAATTGACGCTATATATTTCTAAAAAATATTGTAATAAAGAGTTTCTGATTTCTGATCTCTTTGTGAACATAAGTAACATTATATTACGTGGTGTTTTAATTTAATTTTGTTGTCGTAGATTGCACAATAAAGGCGTGTATGTAAAGATGGGCTTGCGAAAAATGGTGGGCCGGAAGATGTGTAAAGACTTGCACAGAGAGGTTCGGCTAGAAGTGGATGGCAAAGTGGTTGAACTTCCTCCTGTTGAGGGAATTATCATCCTGAACATTCTCAGGTAAGAGATCTGAGGAACTTTCTTACTTGGAAAGAGTTGTTACTTTCTTAAACCCATGTATCTGTGACGGTAAAATAATTTCTGGTTCAAACCTCTTTAGTCTCTGCAGAGTTTACATATTAACTTGTTTTCTTGTTTTACAGTCGTTCCTAATTTTGGTTTAGATCAATAATACGTTTAAGTACATGACATTATCTCATTCTTAAACTCATTACATTAAACAGCATTCATTAGATTTAACATTTTTGTTTGATGTGACAGATAAACTAAAACTGACCAAATGTTATTTCTTCAATGTTGTATTTCCACTTTTCCTCAATTTCTTGGGAAATCCCTTGTGGACATGTTAACAATAAGTTTGCTAATTATATATATATAATGTTCTTATCAAAAATTATACGAATTATAGACAAGATCATAAATATTTTTTGGAAAATAAAATTAGTAATGTTACCTATATATCTCTAATAAAAACAAGTATTAGAATGAGTTAATATCCAAATCATTATAATGAGACACTAAACATGATTTTTATGGCTTTTCTTAATTTATCAATTAATTTCCCATACTTGTATATTTAATTCACTCTCAAAATTTACTATTTTTTACACAAATCAATTAAATAATTAGTATAACTTGTTGAGAGACTAAATTTTTAGGAAAAATGTTTTGAAAAGAATTTGTAAAAAAAAAATTAAAGCAATAAGAGAGATATTCACTTGCCTACTTTAATAATGGATAGTTTTGATAACATTCAAATGTTTGTTACTAATTTCTTACAGATGACATTGATAAGCTCAAACTAAATTTAGGAACCAAGAATTTTTATAGATGCAACATTTTAAGATTCAAAAAAATCCTCTTAAACCTTTTACATATTATTAGTATTCAATTGATTTGAAAAATATAGTATAACAAATGATAACTAGATCTCAAGCATCCAGTGGTCGGATGCTCTCATTAATTGTCTGCTACCAAACCTAAGACATCTGCTGATGTGCACTTGTCAATTGTCACATCTGAGAATAACTTTACTATTCAGTGTTAAAAGTGACATTTCTTGTATTCTTCCAACATTTTTACACTTTTATATTCTATGAGGCGTGTTTTTTAAGTAAGTACCGTTTTGAAATTCTAGCACTGCGGTCGGAGTCCCGTGCTTGCGCACGTCTAACTTCCTCTGATAGTGAATTGAGATGGTAATTTGACGATCAGTGACTTGAATATTTCCTTGAACTGATTTCATATAAATTAGGCTCCACATGTACCCGTTTCAAAAATCATGTTCAGTGTGTTTATTCCTAAAGTATGATCTACGTATATACCACAATAAATATTGGTAGTAGTTAATTATTTGTGAATATTGTGTACAGTTGGGGCTCAGGAGCCAATCCGTGGGGGCCTGAGAGAGAAGATCACTTCTCCAAACCCAACCATTGGGACGGCATGCTTGAGGTGGTGGGAGTGACGGGTGTGGTACATCTCGGACAGATTCAGTCTGGACTGCGGTCGGCCATGCGAATTGCTCAGGTAATATAAAGCTATACTTAGTTTTATTGTAAATGTATTAATAAAAAGATAGGTGTTAATCCTTCTAACCCAAAATGCTCAGTTATGTTGTAAAATTCTGTCATTAAGTTGTGATAATTTTTCAAAATCATACTTATATATTTGTTTTCCTCTTAGTTTTTTATTATTTCCTAACATTGATTTTTGGTTCCCTAGAAAAAGGATAGATTAGAGGGGAAATGCAGGATTTTCAATATTATTTCAACTGAAAATGTTAATATTTGATAAGAAACAAAACTTGCACAACACAAATAATTGTCATATTTATTCAGTTAAGTACTATTTATAAAAATGTAAATAAATTTAATAACTATTTTTCTAATGTCCCAATTTAACTTTGTCATCATTATGTAGATAACAGAAAAATAACCAACCTACCTCCAACAACTTTAGGTTCATCTTAAAAAGTATAAGATCCTTAATTTTTAATATTTTTATCTGGTCTTAAATTAAATTAAATCAAATCAAAGTGAAATTCCTAAATCAATGGATAACACTATTTTGTTTAGTAAATGTAATTTAAAAAGAAGTAAAAAAAAAATTGTAAAGAAACAATAATGTTTTGTCTTGCTATAAAGCGATTATAAAGAACTAAAGTTGGGTGGATCTAAATCAGATTTGAAACTTCTTATCTGGACAAACGAATTGTTTCAGATTCAGATATGATCAGATCTGAACATATTCAGGAATTTGGTTAAACTATTTTACTAACACTATAAATGTTATATTTATTGACTAAGTATTTATATAATTGTAGCTAAAAAACACTGTCAGTCTAATTGTTTTTAGCTTTTATTTGGGCAAAGGATGTGTAAAAATGTATGACAGTATAAATGCTCTGCTTTGTCATAACCAAGTGAACAATAAATTGCTGGGTTTTTTGGCTGAAAAGTTATTGAAGGTATAACCAATATGAAACTCTCCCTCCTCTTATTGAACTGGGTTAAATAAGAGGAGGGAGAGTTGTTCCCTGTTACTGCAGGCTAAAATTTTATTTGAGTGTTATTTAAACTCTTATTTGTCTCTCTCTCTTCCTTTATTATGAATTCATTACTGAAGAAACGCCTTTTTCACACCAAGAATTCTCTCGATATACTAGGGTCATTGTGTTCCAGCAGTTCTGGCCTTAAACTATGTTCTGTTATTGAATTTCTTCTTATTCTGTTTTTATTAATCCACACTTAAAGATGTTCTCAATGACATCCATAGACAAATATCAAAATACGCACACTGACTTTCCCATTCTCCACATCTTGTTTAGTGAGTATTTCAAACAGCTATGATTCAACAGGAACTGAGTGAGGATTCACTGTGTTGCCTCTCCATTCAACCTGTAGACAATAGACAATAGACATGAACAATATTCTTTATAATATGTGCTGTTTGGTGTAAACAACAACTGCAAGAATGAAAAGTGATATTACTGTTAAAAGCTTAAGTGATTTGAAGGCTTCTCTGCAGCTGTCTGTGGAGCCTAGGCCAGCAAGTGTTTGAACAGCGTTTGAATCCATATCTAATTTGAGATTCTACCATTACATAGTACAGTCAAACCTCAATATAACGAACCTCAAGGGACCGGACAGAAAATTCATTATATCGAGTATATTGTTATAATGCGGTTCATTATATTAAAGTTAGGTTAGGTACAATTTCGCTACATCGAGGTTCACAGATTAATCAGCGTGGTCGTGGTAAAACATTGTGAAATTTTATGCTGTACTTTATTTAAATAGTGTGTAAAACTAAATAAAATGTGTTTAATTTGGAACAATGAAACTTTATTTTTACTTTTTTGTTTCAATTAAGGATACAGTATGTAAAACAGAACAACTGTAATACAGTAGCTATGTACTTTGAAAACACATTAAAAGAAAGTTGAAAAGCAAACATGACCTGAACTAAACTTAAAAATTTTATGCTACAGATAGTAAAAAGTACAGTAAAATAAAATACAGTACTCATATTGTACAGTATTACTAAACTGAAAATTGTTAAAGGTTAAATGGCCTAATCTAAATTTTGTGTTTCAACAGCATCATTATTGATGCTGTTTTCGCCCTGTTTGTTAGAGAAAAAGTTCAGTAATAGTAGTCTGCTTACATAATGTAACGTTGATAATATCCAATGAGCAATCCAATTCAGTTATAGATTTTAACACACTTTCACTCAAACCACCCTTTTCAAGAAAAAAAAAACACTTTAGAACTTAACCTTAGAACTATCTTTCTAATTTTAGAACACAGTACACTTCCGTCATCGAACTTCTCTTTCTTTTTTTAAAATTGTAGCTAAAGTGTTGGTCAAAATGCCAAATTATATCGTGATGTCCAATTTTTTTTTGTCGGATTGTCTTCAACGCATTTGATAATTTTTCGTTTACGCTCTACGTTTATAGCGCGCCGTTTCTTTTTGTTATTGGCGTCCATCGTCACTAAACTACTGTAACTTAATTCCGTAGCACCGCACAAACTTTCCACAAAATCTGAATAAACTCGTCTAGCAATTCAGACCGGAGTGGCTGTTTTCTGCTTTGTATTCTTGATGGAAGTGAGTAGGTTTTAAGAGAAAAGACATTTTTCATACTTCCACATTTAATTTATTTAAAAAGCGCTTTCGCCGGTTAAGGCATCATCAGTTAGTGGCTGTGACTAAGCTTTCATGTCGAGACATGATTGTTTGTTTGTTGTACTTTGTTCCCGTTGTGACGTTTGTTTACGTTCGTTATAACAAGGTGCAGTCGTGGAAAATTTGTAACATAGAGGTGAATTTCGCTACAAGAGGTTCTAACAACGAAAAATTCACTATACCGAAGGTGATTTATTTTTTCCAGGATTACTAAAAATTTGTTATATTGAGGTTGTGAATATGCTTTATCCATTATGTAAAGGTGAAATTTGCATTGATTCTTATGGAGACCTCTAGGGGATTAACCCTTTGCGGTCGGTCGTCGACTATAGGTCGACCGCGGCAGTTTCGCTGAACGCTCGCATGTCGACAATAGGTCGACCGGATAATGTCACTGCATGTTTGTCCATTTCTAACCTATTGCTGTTCGGTATTTGAGTTATTCGGTACTTTGGACTTCTATTTTGGTTACGTGAATGCTACGTCGATCTTTATTCACGATATAGGAGGCATTGGAAGTGAAAATAGAAGACCAATACAACTGACGTCTGCACTTGCGCCGTGTTTACAAATATGGCTGGTCCAAGTACAAGTTTTACTGACGATGACGAAATATTAGATGAATTAGATGATTGTGATAGTATTTTCAGTGAAATTAGTATCCAAAATGAAAAACAGATTATTGAAGAAGACCGTGATAGTGATTGTTAGTTGAATCATAGTGAAAATTCTTCTGAAAACATTGTGGTAAATGACGGTAACCTAGACGATGAAAGTGATGTGTTTAGATTGGAAACTTTAGGTAATGATGGGGAAGAATTTGATCAATTCGTGGATAATGTGATAGAAGTAGGACAAGGAGATGCAAATAATAGAGTTAGGCCTAGGCTACAAACTAGTAGACTAAGAGGAAGAGCTAGACATGTTACCCAAAGTAGGCCTAGGGCTGGACTAAGGCAAAATTATAATATATATAATGTATTATATATAATATTATATAATGAATAACATGTATCTGATGAGATCCTAGTGCCTTTTCACCTGTATTCATGTAATTTTGGTTTATTACATATGTATAAAAAAAAATAAAAATTATGTTTTTATATTTTTATACTTCTTTTTATATTTTTTAAATGTTATTTAAAGTTATAAAAAAAATACTATAAAATAATGTAAACATTCTTTTTAGGTTATTTACATTGATATATAAAGAGAAAAAAATAAAAAAGTTGCAGAAAAAGGGATTTAAAACTTGCATTTGTGTATTGTCAAAGAACTGTAAACTAACAGAAATTAAATACGACCTGAGGACAGTCGAAGCAATTTTTATTGAGACCTCAAAGGGTTAAAAAAAATCGTTATATCAAGGAATTTGTTATATTGAGGTTTGACTGTTAGCTGTCTTGGTTAGTTCTAGGCCTCCTTTCCACATCATTCTTCTAGCTACAAATATCTCAGATGTAACATTTCTAATCAACTTTTTTAATCAATTATATACTGACATGGCTGAAGTTAATATGGTTTATGTGGACAGGGAGGACACATCAAGATCCACCTGAACTGCGAGACACCAGTACAGGTGGATGGTGAGCCGTGGGTGCAGAGCGCAGGAGATGTTGTTGTCTTGAAGTCTGCACTTAAGGTATAGTTTAACTGAAATATATTAATTTTTATCATGAAATAGGCTAAAAGACTGTGATTTGAGTGGAAAAATTATTAGTTTGTAATCCATTATTTAATAAAAAACAGAAATTATGTAAAATGTTTAGTTAGATGGAAATAATGGTTGATTAAAATTAGGAATGTAACTAATTACAAGAAGTAAAGATAAATTTTATAGAACAATTTGTCGACACAACCTTCATGTCCCTCCTCTTTCCTCTACTTGTATTAGAAACATATATAAAGAGTTTTGTAATTTTAAAACAAATTTAAATAAATTTTATTATTGAACTACTTGAAGTTTACATGTAACATCTCTAAACATGGAATAAAAGTGTAATTGCTGAATATATAATATAATTTTTTATACTATCACCAAATACTCCAAACCTAAACTAACTAACAACCACTTTAGCGAAAATTGTTGTATTACTGTTATTTTAAAATCCTTTTATGGACAATATACAATTTACTGTTAAAATCTTAAATAAAGTGATATTTAAATACATAGTAAAGCAAATAAATTACATTTATTTTTATTATTTAAAAATGCATAATAAAGCAATTCATTGTTGTTTACTTATTAAATAATCATAATGTTTTTCTCAGCATTACTCACATTTAAATTCTAAATAAGATTTTAAATATATATATTATGATTTTAATGCTTTAATAAATAAAGGTTAATACAATGTCGTAACCCACAGGCAACGATGCTGAAGAAAAATAAGATGAAGCGCCGCAACACGGAACCAAATATCCTGCCCGCTAATGGGGAGGGGTGCAAGAGTTCGGACGATTAAACCTTTCCATCCCCTTTCCCTTCTTTGCTTGTTATGAAATGTATTTTATAAATATACTAGTACTTCACGCTTTTATAGTAGGCTAATTATTAGTTGAGTATGTTTGTTTCACAGTGGTAAGATGCTCAATTGAACATTCACAACTGATTTTTTACTCTTATTTTCCCTTTTGCACTTATTTTTTGTTGTTTGTTTTTTCTCGGCCCTGTCCACTCTGCTGCATTCCCCTCCCCTCTCAGGCGACCATGTTGAAGAAACTGAAAGGCAAGATGAAGCGGCGCAACACGGAACCGTTTATGGTGCAAGGTCCTGGGAGCGGCCCCCAGCTGGTGCTTCCCCCAGAGTCGGATGTCAGCAACCATAACAACGCCTTCTGAGTGTCGCGTCAGCACTCGCACAGGGCATGGGCTTACTAGTCACTCACCGCACAGTTCATCGCATACGTTTCTTTTTTTATTGTTTTTAATGTAAAGTATTCGAAAATATATTTCTAAAGGAAATGGAAAGTAAACTGTAATGATGAATTGTTACATAAAAGTATGGTATTTTTACCAAAACCAATCTCAAGATATGTGTCATTATACAACTGAAACTATATTGTGACTTTGGACTTGTCAGATATTGTCATTTTTGTACTTTATGATTGTTTATTTTCGCCAGTAGATCTCTGTGAATACAGAGAAATTCTTCTAGTCACCTTTTCTTTCTAGTCATATTTATTAATTTTTGAAATACTTATTCATTGTTAGTCCTTAATTAAATTTGAAGTAGATACAATTATAAACTTTTCAGTACATCGGATAAAATATAAGCTCTGTAATATACGATTTGTTACGTTTGATTTTCATATGAAAATCAGTTGTATGTATTTATTTTTTGTATTAACATCTGGCAACTGTTAATTTGCAACCGACTATAAATGATAAGTGAGATGTGATTAAGCAAGTAGTTAGCTGGTGTGTGTTATCAGTTCCCTGAGTATTGGCTTATCAGAGGGAGAGGACAGGAGAACCAACTGTGACGACATGGGCCCGGGGACATGGATATCCAGTGTTCAAGTAGTGATGATGTACATACAGAAGATCCAAGAGTGGCACGGCTCGTGCCAGTGAGAGGACGCTAGTGCACGCAGCTGTAGCGGATACTGGGTGCTATCGGAGCCGGACTCGAACGTTGTGTTAGATCTGTGATAAATGGCTGCCCTTGTAAGCAAAAATCAGGAACTGATCGGTTGAGATTTTAAAATAGAAAAAATAAAATACCTCTCCTGCTAAATGTATTGTGTCTAATTTTCAATTCAAGCTGATGGCATCGACGCCGCAAAGGTGACAATAGCAAGTCGACATCTCGCTGTCTGTTGGCTCTGTGGCGTCGAGGCTTTGTTTGCAACGGTCTGTCTTCCTTACCGGATGTGGATGACCGACGTGAGATCGTCAGTCGTCACCTGTGCTTGGGGCTCAGTTGCTCACAGAGTGCCGATCCGGGGCGTTACCTGTGAGCGATACGCATCGGTGACTACTGGCTTCAGCTCTATGTTTTATTGCTTAGCGTCATATTGAGGAGAGATTCCATCACTTTTCTGTAAGAGGAGGAACTTTGGTGTGCTATGTATACATAATATAAATATATATAAATAAATATATATACTACCATTTTTACGTTATTCTAACATCAAAGAATAAACCACATTGCAAGAACTCAAAATGACTTCCCGAAAGTATTAAACCATGTGTGTACAGCATATGATGAATAAATGAGTTCTTTTGCAATACGGTACTCCATATACCGTTATAGTCTCTATCTCTCTTAAAGGTTATTATTAAATGTAATTATGTCACAAAATAGACATAAAATTGTGAGTAAAATAAATAGTATTAATGTACTTAATGGCATTTTAATATTAGGTCAACCCTGATTCACTTAGATTTACAACAAATTGTGTGTGTATATGTTTAATTTTAAAATATATAAACATTTACAGAGTGAAAGAAATCAGACAACTGGAATGACAATGATGATTATACTGATGTGTGCTACTATTACTTTTCATTAAATTGACAACCCCTTAACTGCTGTTGCATGTTTTCTCGTGCTGACCCACACTACTATGGCGTAAGTAGGAGTATATAGAACTCGCCGTCTGCTCTTTGACTGAATAAACTTGTGTAACTAAGGGACTCCTGCCATATAGGATCATGAATGCAGTCTATTACTATACAATATGCCCTTGTTGATGAGCACTGCTACCAAATTAAGTACATTTAAACTAATACAAATCCATGTGGGGTTCTATTGCCTTGCCTCATGCTATTCCATAAATGCAAGAATTACTGAACACGTATTTTTAGATATTTCTATATAGTTTAAATCTAAACAAATGTTCAGAAAACTAAATTTAATAATTAGTAAATAAGTATAACCAGATAAACTTGCTCTAAATGCTTTTTAGGTAAAACAACCTTGCAGTGAGGTGTTAGCAATACATCTATGACCTAGCAGTTAAGGGGTTAACTTGCTGACATAACAAAAATGTATGTATATTAGTGATGTGCCAAAGCCAAATCTCAAATCCTCAATAGAGATTCCGATTGGACACTTAGTCAGTGAGATTGACAATTGAAACTGCCAAGATTCGCTGCGTTACTAATTATCTGCAGTAAGCAAATTACCAATCGTGAAACCATGTTTCTGGTGTACTTTGTGTATGGAATCTAGTAGATAAATATCTACTAACCTAATTAACAAACCATGCACACAATAATATTTTGCTTGCAGTCAGTATTTTCTATATTTATGTTTGTGCAACGTCGCCCTTTTGCTGCATCTATGCATGGACATCAGTTGCTCTGCGGTTATCAAAGAGACGACTGCTAATTTTTGTTTATCTTGCAATAATTTGTGTACTTGTATAAATATTTCTTCTGTAAAATATATGTTTGTTTAGATTTTAACAATTTTTATCATGACTAGGAATGGTTTGAAGTTTTTCCAAATATTTTAACTTTAATATAAATTTAACAGGTTGATAAAAATATATGCCAATATTTTTTACAGTAAAAAATGACATTCTGGAAATCCGTTCTATGATATCATCTACCCTAAATGAAAGTAGAAGGTAGAGGGTATGGACTCGTTCTTAAAATATAGCTATTTCCCTGAATCTCTGCATATTTTTAAAAATAGAGTGGTATTTCTGGATTACTGTTTGAGTTCTCAGGTGGCCTCCATAGGTTTAAGAATATCAGAAGTTGGATTGTTGATTAAATTTTCAAAATGAAATTTGGTTACACAAATCTATTAAGATTTGAAGTTGGGAATAGGTTTTTAATTCCAAAGGAAATTGGATTTGAGGTTCAAAAATTTTGGATTTGACCATCACTAATATATTACGTGATTATGATAAATATTAGAATGATGTAATAGATAGCACAGATGTATGGTATTCTCATGTTTGAGTAACTTGCCTTAATTTGCTGGCCAACCAGCAAAACATTAGTATGTTTCATGATATTAAATGAAAGTGTTTAGAGTGGTGCTAACAAAAAATATGGCACTTGTACAGATCCAGCCATCTAGCAGGAACACCCTTCCCTCTCAGCTTTTGGTACAGTCCACACCAAGCATAGTGCTGATACTACCAGTGTTTGTTGCTTCATTAAATACATTGAACTGGTGACTTTTTTCGTACAGCTTGCTTGCTGTGTTTATTTAATGCGAATGTTGAGTTTAGCTCCATTTCACCTTACGCTCTGTACATCATCTGAAACTGTCACAGACTTGACTCCTGGAATCTGAAGTCTATGTGAGTGTCTGATGACATAAAAAAAGTCGATGACAAAGACAGGAGCCATTCAGTGAAATCTAGTCATGATCCCTAAACACAGCAGAGCAACCCCAAGTTTTCTACACATCACGTAGCTGTGGTTGGCAGGGTTGATTCATCTTCGTGCCTAAAACATTGCAGTGCACTCAATTTGCGTTTAATGAGACAATGAAAACACCTCTTCAACTACATTATACTAGAGGGTTGCTGGGTAAACCAGACAGCTCTGTTATAGTCGAGGTATCTCTGATGTGGAATCAATGCTAGGAGTTTGTTTTGAATGTTTTAATCACCAACATTTTGAGACCTCTTCATTCCAGGAGTAAAGTCTCGCTTTTTAGACGCTGCAATGAGCAGAAGGTGAAATGGAGCTAACTCAACATGTTTATTGAATTAACTCCTTCCACCATTTTCATTTTATGCATGTTCTTTTAGTTATATTTTAATTGATTAGCAGTGTTTTTCTAATTATTTAATTTTATTGAGTTTAAGTCAAACCTTGAATATCACCAATCCTTCAGACTTGTTTTAAAATTGGATGGCAGAGTGTACAAACATAGTGGGTTCTGGGAACTGATTTTCAAAGTAATGGATTTTATGAAAGCTGAAACTTATGCTGATGGGTTTGTATTAGATTTTAAGAAATTTAGTCTAAGAATTTAGTGAAACTGCAACTGGTATATCATAAATTAAAACTGGCAAGTATGAATAATTGTGCAAAAAGAAAAATAGTACAATAGCATTCTACTATACCATTCAATATTCCAAACAAAAGAGAAAAAAAGGAAGTGCTGAATACATGTAACAGGTGTATGCAATATAGTATTGAGTGTGTTTAGGTGCAGTGTGATGATTTGTGCATTAAAACGAGCAGTTGCCAGTTGTGGTAAATTAACAAAACGTGCTCAATTTAATCTGTGTTAATAATTGTAACATTCTTAATAATGGTTCACAAAATTAGATACTCAATGACTAAGAGCTCCATGACGTGACCAATGCAGAATTTTGAAGATCACACAGTCAAGAATAAAAGTTAAGATGGTATTTTGATAACTTTATTCCCATACTATTCTATGATTCTAGAACATTACATACTCAATTACAGTGCTCTTGCATATATCTTGTATAAATTTAATCATTATCGAATCAAAAATTTTAGAGTTATGAATATTCAAAGTTGCAGTTTGGGTGAAAAGTGCCAAAAAACCGGTATTTTTCTCTTTGTCATTGATATATCATGGAAGTTGTTAGTAAACAGTTTTATATGCATAAATGAACCAGCTAAATTTTAATATAATTCCTGTTATTGGAGCCTGTAAAAGTGTTGCAAGAACTCTTTGGTGAGGGTGGTGCAAATTGTGGGCTAAAGGTGTTTGATCAAATGCAACAAATAAAAGCCGATAAAAAAGCTGATGAGATGATTAAAAATGCCAGAGTAGCAGCAAGAACTAAGAAGAGGAAGCTGGAACCCTGGAAGAATAATAAGGGCTTTATAGGACTGGAATTATTGATGTCTGAATAAACACAATATTTCCTCTAGAGGATTGATTTCCCAATAACTTAAAAATTTCAACTTTACATAGTTTTTTCAAAGTGCTTAATTTTCACAGCATCTCTTTCAACCTCCTTTGTTAGAGAAGATATACCTGTATGTGCTCAATAATAACCATAAAAGTATAATTTCAAAAATATTATCTCGTATATACATATGTTATGAATAAAAATAACATAAGCTGAGGTATAACAGCTAGTTAAAGCGTCATTACAAGTTATCTTTCTTAGCTACAGTAGCTTTTAAATAACTAGTACGGATATATGACAAATTTAACATTAGGTTAAATGAGATTCCCCTTAAACAATCCTTATATAAACTAAATTTGTTGCAGAAGATTTTAATTATCCCAGTATATGGTTACTGGTGATTGGTTGTAAACTCTATACACTTTTCCCTTCTTTTATTAGTTCAAAAGTACTATAAAATAACCATTTTAGGACCTAATATTTTTAAGATTTCCTGGGGGAGTGCCATAGCCCCCCTACTGGTCTGGGGTTGTTTCCATAACCAACTCAACGGTGTGCCACTAGCTGATATACGAGTCTAGCAGTGGTCAAAAATACACTGTTAACTAAATGTATGTTAAAAGCTGATTATAAGCCACAAGCCTCGAACAAAATATTGAAACAACATTGACAATAATTTAAGACACTTTCCCTACCACTCACTAAACTAATGCTATTGACTCTATCTTGCAAGGTTTTAAAAATTTTGTTGCTTCAAACAATGTAACTTTACAATTGCCTATGTTAAAAAATTATCCAGACATGAACTTGAGAACATATCAACAGAATCAGAGTATAATCAACAAAATCAGTAAATATTCAACTTGGAGCACAGTAAAAATTCATAAGTAAAACCATAAATACGAATTTTTATGGGTTGGAAGAGTAGTAAGATAAAGTATATTTGAAATTGACCCCTAGTATGTATTTTGTTCAATAAGATCTTGGTATAGGCCAATCAATCAGTGTCCCATAAGGAGGGACAGAATAAGACAACCCTTTGCACTAGGATTTGATCTTATATGATTGTCCTCTCAGCTAAAGGGGCCACTATGTGCAGCTATAGGTTCTCAGGAATACAGTACTCTTAATTCTATCTACAACTTCTTAAGGGACTATATTCCTCAGCTCACCAGGTCATTCTTAATAGACCTTACTATTTCATTCCTCAGCCCACTATGTGTGGCCTACTGTATTGTGCACTTGTAACATATTCTTATCTGGTTGTAGCTGGTGAATGCTGCCCAGTCTATCGGCCAAATAAGGAACTAAGGTAATATTTCTCTTTACAGCACACACCATAATAAAGATCGTTGACGGTTTTTTTATATAAATGTCGCTGCCACTGCCACTACAGTTTAGTGTCAATTCTCAATTATCCATGACAATCAATATTGCAAGCCTCCCACGGTTAAAACAAAGGGAGCCATTAACATGTTAAACTAGTTATTAATTGCTAAACAAAATTGTCTTAGGTTGAAATTACATAATAATAGTATTTGTAATCCATTTGTATCGGCTATTTAGTTGAGAAAAAAAAACAAGTCACACAAGTTAATACCCATGAAAATTAATAAACAATGTACAATATTTAACTTATGCGTTATTGATATTACTTATTTCGTTGGGTGAAATCGATCATTGTTTTTTTTGTGTGTGTTTTAGCAGCAGCGTCCTTCCTTATTATTGTCGAACGTAACTTCCGCAAAAACAGTTTGTCACAAAGCAAACTGTTTTCCTGGCCCTCCAAATAACCTAGCAAACACTAAACGTGATTTATTGCTTCTACTTTTGTGACCATAGGTCAGTCAGCAAATCCTCCCCCCTCATCAAACTCTTGAAAACAAAGGGATGGGAGTCTAAATTAGCTGTAATCAAAACACTTGCTACAGGCAGACAGACACATCGGCCGCCGCGCAGACTACACTTGCCTGTCCTTGTGTTGTTACTATGACTGCCATGTTTCAATCACTATACTGCCACGCCGATTGTTTACCCCTGTTAACCCACCCCTGGATAATTGGGAATTTACTGTAGCTGCTATAGTGTATCCTATTAATTTATTAAAATACCAGTGCATTCGGTGGAGCCTAACCTTAAAATATAAAAACGAGTGTATATTCTATTGATATTAGACAACTAATACTTGAGACTCATTCTATTTTTTTATTTTACGAATATAAATAATTTTAAATTGGGTAAACCAATAACTTAAATTATATGTATATATACGGTACTTGGTATGTTTAAGAGAAAAACTTTGTAAATTGTTCGAGAATTGCATTTAAATATCAGTAATTTAAAGAGCTGAAGATAAAATACTGCGATTTAAATACGAGTCGAAGCTATGTACATAGGGTGCAAGCGCCTAGTAGTTGCAGATTTCAGTAACTCCGTTACACAGGTGACATATTTCAGAGAGCAAGACATAAAACCCTGTTCAGCAAACATACTAATGTTGCTTGTTCTCTGTATATTAATAAAATCAAACACTAAGTTTGACCAATTGTTTTCATGTTGGTATGCATCTGATCCAGTGGCTCAGATAGGTACATCAAATGCCAGATCCACTCCCGATTATTCTCAACTGCACCCCGACACAACATATTTTCTTTAAATTGTTCAATTCTAAAATTAGAGCAGTGAGATACCCATCGAAAAAAGTCTCCTGAATTTTAAAATGTCATACAAATCTATTCGCACTGCTGTGGATTCAATGCCCAGAGAAGCTTCGATCTTTAAATAAGCACAGCATCTGTTCTCTTATATTATAGTGCGCCCCCGATCAACATTTCTCGAGTGTTGGCGGAGTGCGGCCTTCCTGAACGGACGTTTTGTTGCCAATTATTGCGGCCGTTCAAAATTCTGCATACCACCTAAAACAGCATCGTGGGATGGTACTTGAGAACCAAAGGCAATTTAGAGATATTCGACACGAAGACGTCTTCTCTTGAGACAAACTGACTTTAAAGTCGAAGAAAATCCTAGCCCGGAAATGCATTTTCGATAACTCTATGACTTTACGAAATTTATCTTTCCGAACAGGCAAATTAATTACACTGATGAACCCAAATTTCTTTCAGGTTATTGGCACTTGGACAATCAGATAAGAATGATCAGATGATTGCAGTATGCACTGTCTATTGGTATCTCGAAAATTTCAGAGTGAATCTCATATGAACTTATACTTGTCATACTACCATAACAGTCTATCAAAATATAAATAGAACATTGCTGTGTTAAAGATTTGAAGTTCTAAATTCATTATATTTTGATTTCTTTTATTACTGTTCAAAATTTAATTTACTGTACTCAAAATTAAAATGAAAATCATTAGTGACAAAATTATTGGCTCCGATTTATTATGGTTTGCAGACAATTACCTGGACAATTGAATTATAAAACCAGTTTCTACTAGTTCTAGATCTCCGCTGTGTAAAGTTTGTTATTGACAATGGATAGTTTGGAAGGGTAATAAGATTATAGACATTTACTATCCTTATATATTACCAAAAGTATAACATTACATTTTGAGAAATCTACCCTCGGCGCGGAGTACTAACCTTTTAAAAACTCATCCCGCCACCTGTCTATCACAATTCGGTCTATGTACAGCCATGCAGAGCTGTCGGCATCCATTTCGAAAAATACTTTTAAACATATTACAATTGTTTGTTTAGCTGTTTTCAGTGTGTTTGATATTTATGTTCCAGATATAAACAACAAAGTGAATGCCGCTAACTTCAATCGTGAAGTAATCGTTCAACAAAATAAGCCAAAGTGATTGTTTGTTTACATATAATTAATTTTAGCATTTGTCTGGTATTCATGTGCAAGATTTAACAAAAGGGAGGTACCTTAAAATTCACACGAAAATCGTTTCTCAAAAAAACGCCAAAACTAGTGGAATCGTGTGTTTTGCATTTCTTTACTTTTATTCAGTATTCATGTGTGAAATATGAAAGAACGAAAGCGGCGCCGCTGGATCACTAGCTGCACTTATTCACACACAAAAATCGCCAACAACTGTTAGCACAGTTTGTTTCTTTGAGTTGTCGTCAGTTATTTTAGGATGGTATTGTTTCCACTCTTTACCGCCCCTACTTCATTGAGAATCTACCCAAATACCTTCTTAGCTGCGTTTATATAATATGTCCTAACTAATGTATGTATAGATGATTAGGGGGGGGGCGGCAAATCTTAGGGTGACCTAAGGACTGCATGAAGTTAAATTCAGCCTTGACTTTGTAGTGAAAGCACTTGTAATGTAATATGAATTGGCCTATGATGATTTATGAGGATGGTAGCAATGCTTTATATTATTACCTTGAAACTGTAATAAAGAAAACTTGTGATATAGTTGTTCTTTTGTTTTTGACAATAAAATATTGATGAAAGTGTTGAATTTAGAGAAGTACTCCTCTCAAACAGGACTTGTGACCAAAATTGAAATAAGTTAATGTCAACACTTTTTAGCTGATTGGCCATGGATTTTAGAGTACCAGTGACTTACATGTTTCCCTTTGGAGGTTACACCTTTGATCAACGTGTCAGAAATGTTGTAGAAGAAAAAGTACAAGAAAAGTATACATACTATTTACAAAGAGTGTTTCAAATAACTTAAATTTAGTGGTAAATGATGCCATGCCAGGTATCATTCTTGAAAACGTGAACGGTTTGAAACCGTTGAAAACATTCGCTCTTTCACGAATATCAAAGAAACTTTGCCCTACGAGATGGTCATGGTCTTGGAACAGATTTTTTTTAAAGCGTTGATGCGTTTAATAAGGATGTAAATATTTAAGTAAGGAAAGTCATTTACAATATAACTATATTATACTTCATTATATTTTAAAGGACTATAGCCTATATTTAATCTTGTTTTGAAACGTTTAGTTCATTCTGGCATCTAAATTATATGAGTTGAAAATAATACTTGTATTTAAAGTTTGTTATTGCATAACCTAAAATATAGCTTTTTAAATTGTATTATTGTGAACAATATTTCACTATGAGAGTAGAGTGGTGTTTTATACCAATGTTACATTAGTTGTAATCCGTCTTCATAAGTATTGATTGCTTTGGTGATTTTACTTTTATATTTTTTTTTTATAAATAGGGATCCAGAGTGTTTTATGGGAGGTATATATCCTGTCGCTAAATGCTGCGTCACTAGGTCCATCTAAGCCTTTTTTTAAAAATCAATAACAATAACAAAGGTTTTAAAAACGTGAATTTGTTATTTCAATTAAGTTAATATCAGATCTCCATAAAAAGCTGTCTAGTCAAAAACTAAACTAATCAGAGTTCCTTTCCATGTCTGACTAAAATAACAATAAATTTTATATTTTTTGTACATTTGTTTTACGAATTATTTTTGTTTATACTTACATGAAGTAAGCACACAATAAGCTCAGGTTGACGTGTGAGGATCTGATCCACCCCAATACCCCAACGCAAAAAAAAAACATGAAGTAATCTATACACTAATATTGTTTCTAAATTTGAATAATTTGTCTCAATTATAAAGGGTTTTGTTACGTAGGAAAATTAAAGAACAGAGCATTGAATTTTACTCGTACATATTATGTATTTCACACCATCTCCTGCAAATTAATAGTCTGGCTAAATCTGTATGAATAGATTACAGAAATGCTCTATATATTGTACTTGTTTTCGATTGTATATACTTCATTGTTAATCTGTTGTTCATTATACTAAGTCTAGTCGTTGATTACTTGGTATTTCAGAATTTCCCAGTACGGATAAGGATTCTTTAAAATGAGTTACAGAATAATTATATAGATTTACAAACTGTCCCTTCGAATACATCTTTACTTCCTCTTTGGAGTATGGAAGAAACCCTGTCAAGAGTCTCAGCTGATACACTCTAATACAAAAAAGACCAATTATTTCGTCTGCATCGCTGTGCTCGTTTCGTCTGCTGCAGTACCAGTACCAGCTAAGTTGTGCATTTGGGTAGATTGTAGTGCAATCGTCCGTAATTCTCTGCTCAAAAACATTGATAACTTAGTATTCAAATCCCTAATATAGTATAAGTACAAGAAGTGCAACCATAGAATTATAAATGCTTATATTTCGGTCTTCAGAGGAGGAAAATTATTGAGATTTGTGCTCTTTCTTTTCTTGGGCTAAGGACTGTTTGTTCTTTTGTTATTTAGTATCCATCAAGTGTTTTGAGCGTATCCTAAAGGATAAATCTTTGGATATGATGCCATCAAATCCTTATATCTGTGGCGACGGAGGGGGTGGTAATGAAGGTGGAATAAGTGATGGAACCACACAGGCTCGAAATCCTTTACTCTGTTATGTTTGTAATGATTATTTTGCAGAACCATGTCTTCTTTCTTGTTTTCACACATTCTGTGCCAGATGTCTTAGAGGCAGATTGATTGATGGAAAAATAACATGTCCTTTATGCAGGTAAACTACTGTTATGATTAATTTTTTTGTATAAAAGTCATCTCATTATAGAAAGTTACAAAAGCAGTTTCTATCTTACCTGAAACAGCTTTATCAGGACACAAACTGCATAGAAAATACATTAAATATATATATATATATATATATACATACAAATTAGCCTAATTTTTATTTTGTAATTCTATCTCAACTATATACATAATAACTAAGCAATATAATAACAGGGAGTCACTATAATATTTAATTAAAACTAATAGTGATTTTCTGTAAATCATTACAATTGTGTCATATATTTTGTAATAAATGGCAGATCAACATGCTTTCAACACAGTGGTTAAACCCTACAATACAATGAGGAGAGAAAAAAGTGCAGTTCAGTGGGCCTATTGCAAATACTAACCTACCTTTTTCTTACTGTGCTGCGTTTTAAGATTTATAGATAACTGCCATAAACTCTCTGGTGGTCTGTTAATAATATCAATTCCGTTTAACTTACATTGTTACATTTACCCTAAGGTTGAAACCACAAGGGTTATTATGTGGATGGTTCTATATCAGTTTTCATACTAGGAAGGGAGGATTCCTCGTTGTTTGTTAATGTAAGGCTGAAGTATTAAAGTGATATGAAAATAAATCTTATGCTGATAAATACTTATTTGATACTAGTGTTATGACCTTGGTACGATGAAGGTTTATTTTAGAAGATTCTCTTCCAGCTGAGCCTGAGAGTTGTTTTATCCATTTTCCTATGCAAGTTACTGATAGATCCTTTACCTTGAGTCCTTTAATGAAGAACTTTGAATAATTTCTACTTCCAAATAATCCCATAAGTTTTTGATCCTTTTAGCAATTTCTTCTTAAGTGTGGATTAAGTTAACCCTTTTAACCCCAGCCATTTTCTCCATGGACTTGCCAAAAAGCCCAGGGTGATAATGGACCATAGTGCAGAACTGAGGAAAAATAGGCCTACATCATGTTTTCTTATTTTTGAAGATATTTTTGAGTTCATTTTTTTATTGTTCACAAATAAGTGTAATTTTTATATGCAATAGTTAAAACAGTACTTTTGCAGAAGTTCATTTTTTTTTATGTATACCTATATAGACATAAAAAGATTAAATTTTTTTTTTTTTTGAGTTTGGACATATTTGAAGGGTAGAAAAAAATGTTTAGCCACTGAAAAATGAAACCATTATATTGTAACCATTATTGATCTCAGACGTGATGATCACGTAACGCCCTACTTCAATCAATTATCTATCTTAAAATTAAAAGACCTTCGAGACTATCACTCACTCATTCTGTTGCACGCTCTTTTAAATACAAATTGTCCTAGTTATCTTTCAAACAACTTTCGATTTATGTCTGAAATAAGTGAAAGAAGTACAAGGAGGGGTACATCCTTATTATCTATCCCAATTCATCGAACAACTACCTTTAGCAAATCGTTTACAGTTTCTGCCTGTCGATTGTGGAATGCTTTACCCGTGAACATCAGAGCCATCGATAAGCGCGCTCGCTTTGGGGCGGAGGTCAGGGCCTTGATGCTGGGGGCTCAGGGGGTATAGCGATTGGCGGCTTTGGTGTGCGGTACTTAGGGCAATTGCATGCAAGTTGAATGAATGCGAGTGTGTGTCTTGCGATATTATTGTAAATTTGTATATAGTTACACTAATTATTGATGATTGTTTTAATATAGTTTGATTGTTTTAAGATTCATTTAATATATAGTGTAAATAAATAGACTAAGTTTTGGTTATAAATGTATTCATATATATGTTAGTTTAATTTTTATGAGGTTAAGTGGTAGAGAGGACTTTATAGTCCTAACTTCGCCTCTAATAAAGTCATTTTTCATTTCATTTTTTTTTTACACATATTTCTTTTTTTTTCCTTCCTGAGGGAAAAGGACAGTTTGTCCCCGCGCTTAATCCTAAAAGGACCTTTGCGCCTCCCTTACTTTAATTTTGTGCCCTCAAAGATCGAGGCTTTTGCAAAAACCAATCAGATTTAAGGACTCCTGTTCTCTAATGTCCTTGGGGCTGAGGAGATATGCTCCCAGGTATCTTTTCTGAGTCTCTACGATGTCAGGACAATCTAACCAAATGTGCTGCGCTAACTCCTCCTCCTCTCCACAGAGTCTACATTCGTTACTCTGACTAAGGCTTACCTTCAAAAGGTACTTCCCCAGAGGGCCATGTCCTGTCAACATTCCTAATATCAGTCTTATATCCTCCTTATTCTGAGTCTATCGCCATGACCTTCGCCTGAAAAACTGTGGCATGTCTTCCTAGGGGCACAGCCATGTCAAGTCCAGGTCCATGTATTCCGTATCCTGCCCTAGAGTCTAGGAGTGAACACATATTTCTTACTACACACACAAAATTTGAACAACTTAACTTGACAAATGCAGGAGATATATCCAATTTCTTTGTATTGCTGCATAACCACTTCTTCACATATTTTCACAAATATATATCAGTAACAGTGTACAGATACGTATACTTGTTCATGCTCTTTTGAATTATAACAATTATTGTAAAATAAAATAACACTGAAACTTGTTTACTTTTCAAAGAGGTAAAAAAAGATATAATATTTAAAATATTTACATTTATATAAACAACTTATTTGAGTGATCTAACATTTGTGTTACCCAAAACAAACACCATGGACACCTTTCATACATCTTACACAAACAGTTCTTGATTTTTTCTATTAGACAGAATAGTTTCTTTCTCGTTTATTTCAAAGTGTTTCTAATCCAAAATTTGTTTCCTGATTTGTGTTACCGTTATCTCCTCCAGCCATAGCATCGCATCGATTCTTTGTATCCAACCACTGCTGGGCTAACTCATCTATGATCTCTCAATAAGCCAATTGGAAGGCTTATTGGTTTTTCATGTAGCCCGTTTCTTCTCCGATTGCTATACCGAATCTGATGGCATTTTGACATATTTATAAGCCAGCTACATTAAATTCTCGAGATGTCCGATATACCAGACATTGGGCATTTTAGCTAGACCACCTGTGTCCGATATATCGGACGCTGGGGCTAAAAGCGTTAAGCTAGATGACCAGTGACTATTTGAGTTGAGCTAGATGACTAGCCAGTACAAGCTGTGATATTGATGCTATGTACAACATTCAAGTGAAGCTAGTCTATCAAAATGTTAAACATTGTTTGAAAACAAAAATTTCTACAATTTCTGAAAAACAGTTTAGGCAGAGTACAATAAGCGAACCCGGGTTTTTATATTGTTTAGTTTCATTGTCGATGTACAATATTCACATATCGAATACGAATCATTTGATAGTCATGATAACAATCATGTTTGGAATTAAAATAATTAGTTTAATGCACACATGACAATCTCATAAATAAGAAAGAAACCATAATGATCAAACAAAAATTAGAATAGGTATAATAATAAAAATACGTACATTGACAATCTCATAAATAATAAAGAAATCATAACGATCAAACAAACAATTAGAATAGGAAATAGAAAACGCAAACGCTCATAAATAATAATGAAATGATAATATCATAACAAACATTTAGAATAGAAAATAGAAAAGTTACAGAACTATTTATATGTTTTCTCTTGAGTAGTAATGATTAACCAACCACTTTCAAAAATTAGTTGAAAACATCCTCTCCAGAAAATCATTTAACTCTCTTTTGTATAAATACTCAGAGAGATGATCTGCAAGCAAGTTGGTTGGTTCTTTAAACTTTGTTTCACGGTTCTTCACTAGTTTTTGGCACTAAATGATAATATCATAACAAACATTTAGAATAGAAAATAGAAAAGTTACAGAACTATTTATATGTTTTCTCTTGAGTAGTAATGATTAACCAACCACTTTCAAAAATTAGTTGAAAACATCCTCTTCAGAAAATCATTTAACTCTCTTCTGTACAAATACTCAGAGAGATGATCTGCAAGCAAGTTGGTTGGCTTTTTAAACTTTGTTTCACGGTTCTTCACTAGTTTTCGGCTGTCTGAGTATTAGCAACAGTTGAGCCTAAAAATTTGTCACTATGGTTGCCGGTAAAATGCACAAAACCACATTCACTTAATCCAAAATATGCCTTCACATGTCTGTAACTATGGTTGCCCACATAATGGGTTTTTCGACACCACACCAACATCTTGAAGCCAAGAAAAACATGTTTTTTTCATCTTATAAAACATTTTTATATTGTTTTCTAAAGTTGACTGCCATTTTGAATTCAGCAAAGTCACTTATTAAAAAATAAAATATTATTTTTACTGTCTGAAAAGCTGTTTACAGTTGATAGGGATGATACGAGTTAATTAATGTTCAAATGAATTAATCAGTATCGGTTGGTTATAGCAACACTTTTTTGTTTTTTTGTTCTCTTAGGACAAGAAGCTTATAAATTGCAGTTAAGAACCTTAGTGCTGCTTCCGGAATGACAGGATATTCAGGATGTGTAATGTTAGGGGGTAGGGGCCGCCTCGTATCGAGATCCATGAGGAAGAATTAGGGCACTAATCTCAAAGTCATGTTCTCGCGGAAGAAGGGGAGGCCAGCTCTGAACCAGCCTCTCCAGTCGAAGCAGGCGGCAGGGGTGGCATACTCTTGTTGAGGCTAGCAAGAACCTCTGATAGTTAGGGAACAAACCCTACCAAACTCCAACGGTCATCTCCGCAGTAGACCAGACTTATCAACCACCCTTGCCCCTGCACCCCAGAATCTCAACATTTGCGGTTAGTGATGTGCCGCTCCTGGACGTCCATAAGGTTGCCCAGATTTAAGTGACACATCGGTTTTTGCTGTGCCCAGTGGTAGGTTATGCCCTGCTGGGCATATACCAACAGTTATAATTTAGTTATATCGTTTGTCAATATTGATATAAAAACCAGGTCCGCTTATCTTACTCAAAGAAACAGTTTTATTGCAGTTTGGCAAATAATTGATCTAGGTTGTTATCAAAAACAGATTAAGTTAAGGTATCTGAAAACTATATTGTTATAATGAAAGACATCAAGGTCATTATTTCTAAATTCTGGCCTAAAAATATTTTTATCATTTAAAAAGAAAATAAAAGTTTTCGAATATGTGAAATATTTAAGATTGATAGCCTTTGAAGTATATTAAACACATAAGGGAGAATAAACAGGGCCTGAAACCAGTTCTAGGTGAAGAAACAATAAAATTATTGATCAGTCAAAATTTTATAAAGCTGTTACCAATTATAAACAGCGCTGAAGTGTCTAGTGCTGGGTGTGAACAATAAATTTAATCATGGCATTGCTAAGGTTTTCTCTTTAATTACAACACACAATGTACAGTATTATTGACAAATCCTGTTCATTGAAGAAAAAAGAACTTTGTTTTGGTTTACACCTTCAATAATACACAAGTTAAAGGAAAACTACAGTGTAAATATAAAGCTTTCAATTCAGAATATGATTATTACAGATTTAAGCACCAGAGAACCGCTACTAAACATGAAGTAAAAATTTCTTATCATAATTATATAAATAGAAAATTCTATTACAAAAGATATCACTAAATTCAGGAATTTATTCAATGTAAAAGGTTGGAGAACAGTAAATTAATAATAATGGTATAACTTTAACCAGAGAGGCAATAGTTGGTGCTTTTAGTGATAATTTTAGTTCTGTGTACGAGAAATATACATCAAAGCCAAGTGTGGAGTCTGTGATGGCAGATCTGTGTCCTGTCACCTTAGAGGACAATATTCCAATATAGGACAATAAAATATTCCACACATTATTCACTAAGACGTGTAAGATGCCATTATAAAACTAAAGTTTAAATGTACCAATGGCCCCGATCTTCTTCCTCAATATTTATTTAATTGTTGTTTGGAATTGCTAACTAAACCATTAACCTATTCAATCTGAGTTTAAACATTAAAGTTTTTCCAGAAAAATGGAAGATCAGTATAAAATGATTCCAACATTTAAGAGGGGTAAAAAGATACAAATTATAAACTACAGCCCAGTGGTGGTTTATCTGTACCTAAAATAAGCCTAAGCTTTTCAGACAATAGTTCAAACATTTTTATTCATTCCACCTAAAAAAAATATATATCTCCTGCACAAAATGGTGATGTACCCATAAGATCTGTCTGTAAAAATTTACCTAATTTTACAGGTTATATCTATCTTCTCGGAACTGGATTCGGAAACTCAGATGAATTCTTAATTCTGTTAAAAAACTTCATAATTATGAAATTTCATCTGGTCTGTTAAGAGTTTTGTAAGACTTACTTCATAAATAGGAAACAGTTTGTGTTTTACAACGGCTTCAGATCATTAAATTTTATTGTTCAATCAGGAGTTCCGCAAGGATCAAATCTTGGTCTGACCTGTTTACAACATTTGATAATTGAAGTATTTCTTCATCTGAAGCACTTTTATTTGCAAATAATTTAAAATTATTCTAATACACAAGGAACAATGTTGACACTGTTGATCTGCAAAGAAATCTTAGTAATGTGTTTCAGTGGAGTTTATAGAACATAATGTGTTTTCTTTAATTCCCCAAATTGTCAGTATCACTTTCATGAAACCTCCTAATTTTGTTAAAAATTATTATTTTTAAAATGGCACAATTTTTTCTAGAGTAAATGGTGTAAAGGATCTACGTTTTATCATTGATTCTTCCTTATCATTTCTCACATAGAAACATTTATAAATTCCAGAAAATCATGAGACTTATAATTAGACAAAGTTTTAACTTAAAAAAAATTTAATTTACTAAAAATACTTAATAATCCCTTGGTCCGGTTGAGAATTGAAAGTAATGCTATTGAGTAGAATCAAATTTACATAACTTATGGAAAGAGTGCTCCCAAGATGCTTTGGAAAGAGTTAAAAAAATATTTTTAAGATTCTTATATTTTAAATGCTTTAATGTTTACATGTATGCGGTTCCATACAATGAGTTACTTGAGTTCAGATTTGTGTTTAGCAGTAGGAACAAACTCCTCTCCTCTATTTTCATACAACCACTTATATTGTGGGGGGGGGGGTTGATCTTACAAATTATTAATCAATGTAGGCTCAGATATTGAAATGTTTTACAATTTCGCTAGATTATTTTAAATTGAAATATTTAGAGACTCTTTATTCCTAATGATATATCATATATCTTATCAGTTTTACTGTATAGTAGTTATTGCTATTGTGTTAAAATGATTATACTGTGTAATTAATTAATATTATTTTATTGTGAAAGTATATTGTATATATAAGTATAAGTATATGGTTTATTGTTATGATAGATTCGGTATAGTTCACATGGTTCCTTCTTTCAATTAAACCTGTTAAATATGACCTATTACAATAGTTTTGTACTTATTGTCTTTATCTTAGTAAACTAGTTCCCTGTAAATCCAATATTACAAATTTAAGTTTTGGAAAAATGACTGGAAAAAGACAAAAGCTGTGCAGTTTCTTATTCTTGGAAAACGTACTAATATTCAGTTGATCTAGATATGTCCAGAAAAACTAGAAATTATTTTATCATTTTTATATATTATAAATAAAATAAAACAAATTGCCTTTTACTGTCAGCGTTTCTCAATTATGTCTAATTTTCAGAACTACCCTAGTCACTTAAATCCAATAGTATTTTAACAAAACTACTCTACAAAATACTTATATACTATTCTACAAAATATTTATAATCCTTTACAAATATTTACAATATATATTATAATCCTTTACAAGCTCCCTTAACCTACACTTAAATGTTTCTTGAGACAACATTTTGAGGTACCCAGGGAGGCCATTGTACATGATTGGCAAAAACTAGAAGAAACTCAGCTTCAAGTCTAACAGAAGGGAAGTGGATCTGACGGTCATTACAAGTGCTGCATTCTAAGACCTCATACTAAAATTTTGGAATCTCATATAAATACTGTGATTTCCAGTGAATCAGTACTTTTGTGAGTCATGCAGTTAGTCAGAATTCTATTGCAATTGGATCCATTTGGAACATTTCGACAACATCTCTACAGGGAGAAACATGATCATATCGTCTCAATGAAAAGACAAAATGGATGAATGTGTTTTGTAGGCAATGTTTTCTTTGAATTTCCTCCCTAGAAATACTATTCCCATAAGCAAAATAGCAATAATAAATTAATGCTAAAGCCAATGACTGTACTAGCTACAGTTTTGTTGACTCTGAAAACAGATTTCTGTACAGACCACTCAGTCATGATCAGTAGACGTCATGAACCTTTTGTGTTTATTTATAAATTAACTAAGTCTATAGACTCGGTTTATTTATTGTAATCCTTTCTCATGTTTGTACTTAAAAATGGTATAACATTTTCAGCCAACCAACTCAGCTGAAAGATAACTCTTCAGTGCCCCCTTCAGATCTGCTGATGAGGCAGCTTATCGAACTTGCCAACACTGAGAACCCACCTTGCGCAAACTGTGATAAGCGTGACCGAGCGTCTATGTACTTCTGCAGTACTTGTGGTCAGTGTCTTTGTATGAGTTATGGTATATTATATTACTGTGTGTATCTCATTTCAGAATGAAGTAAAGGCGTTTTCAGGATCCGGTTCAAAGAGTAATTGAAATACATTCAACATTGTATCTGTGGTAAAATGTGATATTAGTAAATAAAGTAAGAATTTAATTCACCACATTATATAATTTGACAGACAACAAGTGTTAAAGAAAAAGGGTATTTTAGAAAACCCAATGTAACCAAAAAGCAGAAAAAAATCTTTTCAAAATAAATCGTTGATATTGTTCTCATTTTATGAAAACTATGAAATAAATAGAGTAATACCTGGTGTTAAAGACTATAGTTTCCCGAAATGAAAATATGAAAACAAAAATATCAAAATGACTATTTTGTTTTAATTTTCAGGAAGCTTTTTCATTGATTATTCAATCCTGCTCAGAAACTAACATTTCAGTTCATAAAATTCATAAGAAATGTAACCAGACTGGTCTCAATGGAAGTATAATCTCATATTATAATAATATTTCAAATTGTTATGCAATAGCTCATCAATATTACTTAAGTTGATAATAGGAATTCACATGCCCTTATTTAGTAACTGCACCCCTCATTCCCACTCACCCCTTTCCATCATCCACCAGCCAGCCCAATACAGGAGTATGAATACACAACATCGATGCAACGTGATACTATCAAACAAATAGGTATAAAAAAACAGAGTGTGTGTATTTATTCCATTTGTTTCAATGTTGGACAATTTCACGTTGCATTATTGTCTGCGTATTTGTACCGTAACGCATACATTAAATTACACCACTCGCATGAGGGACCAAATTATGATATAATATACATCTAACATATTTTTACTTCATTATTTCTATAAATTATAATGGCATTTCTTTAATAATTCTCTGTTAGTTGTGAAGTTTACATAATTAAACATGAAAAACATCTGGATTTTTAAAATTAGTCCTATTCATATTCATAAAATTGTAAACAACAATAAAAATAATTACAGCAAAGAAATTGTTAGATTTAAGTCTCTCTTTGAATTTAAAAATGACATTTAACTTACTCAAATAAGCTTCCCTTCTAGCTCGCACATGAGTAATATCATCAATCACTTCATTGACAGTTTGTTATGTCTTAGTTTTGATAAATGTTCTAGTTGCCATGGGCCTGTAGAAAACACTAACATGAATGTTATGCTTGATTAAACTACAATTAAGGAAGTAAGTTTTACAAAATTCTTAGGGATTTATATAGACAAAAAATTAAAATCTAAGGGCAATGTTCTGTAAATTAAAAAATTTTTATATTACAATATTGACATTAGTGACAACTTAATGCTGCTATACCATTAAAATATTTGTTATTGTTTTATTTAGATAACTCCAGTGGAAGGAGTGCGAATATCTCTTGGACTCTTAGCATGTCTCATGCTAACCTTGGCTCTGGCTTACAAAATTCTATACAATTCTGATATGCGATGTAAAGTTCCTAATGTTGTTATGTTGGTTTGATACGGAATAACCCTTTAGGTAAATTTAAAACTGTTGGCTCGATGTAAACAACATTTGTAGTGAGTGAGAGATGGGGTAGAGAGGAGACAAGATTGGAACGTATGGTAATGGAGCAGTACCTTTCGACTGTCACAAAACAATTCTCAAGTATGATTAACCCTTTTAACCCCGGCCACTAAATCAAGTGATGTGCCAGAAATCCCAAGCCATTTTCAGACAAAATGTAAGGGTTTTGTAAAAAATTCATAACTCAGTTATTTTTTAAGATATTTAGGTAATTCTTTTTTTGTTTTACTTCTATATACATGTAGCTTACAGAATTATACAAATAAAATTATTATTATGAAAGTATTTTTTTTTACATACATATACATATATAAACAAATAAAAAAAATGAAAAAAAATTCAAGTTTGATCATGGAAACCATATAGATAAAAAAATATTTGACACGAAAATACCCATTTCCTTTATGGTACATTTAATCCTTAATAAAAGGAAACAAAAATTATAGGCCTACCTTATTTAAAAGTGAAGTAACATAAACTTTTGTAAAGCCGTGTAAATTTTTCTTTTTTACCATTTCTGGGCAAAGCAATGTAACAAGACCTTTGAAATTCACAGCACTTAAAATAAACATAAAACCAAAGTTATTTCTGACAAAATAACTAAAACTGTTCATAATCTAAATTAAAAAAAAAAAGTTTTAAAACAATATTTACATCAGTACAAAATGTTTTAGCACTTGTGGTCACCAAAACAATTGGGGTGAATTGTTTGTTTGCAACTGAGTTACTAATTAGTGTATTTTCACTTACGGGAGACTTTGAACAATGTCTTTTACTCATTTTGAAATCAAACAAATAATAAACTAAACTTTAACTGCCGTACTTTACACTGCTTTAACCTAAAACTGTGATGAAAAACGGAATATTCACAACCACGTGATATACAGCTGTCTGCAACAAGCGTGTGAGCAGTCAGTCGAGACGAACTGCAATTGCGTAGTCACAGACTGACAACATATGAAGTCAAACCATTACAAACTAATATATTTCGATGCAAAATATCTTTGTGCATAAGTCTATGAAATTTCAAAGCATTTGGTGAAATAGGTGGCCAGTAAAGTTATAAAAAAGTGCACGTCCGCACTATACGGACGTCGGGAGTTGCCGCCATTTTTACGACGTCCGTATAGTACGGACGTCGGGGTTAAAAGGGTTAACTGACCCTCATAATGTTGATTAAGTGACATATTTGTTAATACACAAATTACAACTATGTAAATATGCCAAAATAATGGAACTATGAATACTTGCAGGTCAGGCACTCTGCAATCATTGCCGTGAAAACACCCACCGGGCTAAAATGTTTTCCACTCATGACATTGTTCATATGTCTAAATGCTCAAAGGAAGTTCATAGAAGAGTAAGTATTTTACTTATAAAGTTGGAGCAGTCATGTTGTTTCTGAATCCTTGGATATAGTGTGTCCTATTATTACACAATTTAATTTGATTGTTTGGATATAATTTTTCATTTCATTTTTTTTGAGAAGGCTGAAACCTGTTTTACACTAGTTAATTTCAATGGAGTTATTCTATCAATGGATGGACTGATACAGTAGGAACCCTTTTAAACTAATGCAGGAAACAGTCCTGAGAGGAGTTATGCTTGGACCTGAAACGTTAATGCTTAAGAAATTTATTTTGTCACAGTGAAGTTGTTTGACAATTGAACTCATTTAAGAATAGGCAATAGTGAAGATCATTCCACGATGTGGCATATGAAGCAAAGACATCTTAGTGTGTCCCTTTTCTTCCCCTTCCCTGCAGGCTAGGAAGCAGTGATCATTAGATTAGGGGTTCAAAGTAGTGGACATAATGGTCATTTGGAATCCCGACCAAAAAGCTACACAATTATTTTATTTATTCGTATTGGTTTTAAAACAACCAACGTAGAACTTCACTGGAGTAAAACAGTTCTTACCCTTCCTCCTTCTTTTCTAAAGTAGGATGAAATAAAAATTTCAAACATAAAGCTCAGTGCTTTAGAGCAAAAACTAATCTATGGTCCAAGTTTCAAATATCTAGCTCAATGGGAAGAGCCCCGTACTTTGTGTCAGTAGTGGCTCAGTCTCCAGTCATTCAGCTATGTGTTATAGTTATTATCTTCTGCTGTTTTAATGCTTTTTTTTTAGTAGTAGTTTATTAAATCTCATAAATATCAAGATAATGGAAAAATATTAAATTGAAAAAACCCATTTTGTATACATGATCACATTATTTTCTTAGTTTATTAAAAATGAGGATTCTAAGTTAACCTCTAAAACATTTTCCATTTAGCAAATAAAGGTATTTATATTTCAAATTTTAACAAAGAATGTTTATGAGAGTCGAAAGGTGTGTTTTGACGTGTTACAGTGTGTGATACATAGTGAACAATGTATAATATTCTTCATGTAACATGTTATGTGTCAACTGTTTTCAAGACATGCCTACAGAGGCTTGACTTCACAGTGTAATTCATGTACAATACATGAGAGCACTAGGATGTGATGTGTTGTATCATGCATGGTGAGCTGTACATAGTGTTGTTTATGTCACAATGTAATATGATATGTGTTAAGTGTTTCTAAGACAACCCTTCAGATATTCAGTGTCACTATAGTTCATGTACAATACATGAGAGCACTAGGATGTGATGTGTTGTATCATGCATGGTGAGCTGTACATAGTGTTGTTTATGTCACAATGTAATATGATATGTGTTAAGTGTTTCTAAGACAACCCTTCAGATATTCAGTGTCACTATAGTTCATGTACAATACATGAGAGCACTAGGATGTGATGTGTTGTATCATGCATGGTGAGCTGTATATAGTGCCCTTTGTGTCACATGTATTGTGTTATAGTTATTATCATGTATTAACATGTATGTGTTAAGTGTTTCTGAAATCATCCCTCAGAGATTCAGTGTCACTTTGTAGTTCATGTACAATACATGAGAGCACTAGGATGTGATGTGTTGTGTTATGCATGGTGAGCTGTACATAGTGCTGTTTATGTCACAATGTAATATGATATGTGCTAAGTGTTTCTGAGATAATCCCTCAGAGATTCAGACTCACTCTGTAGTTCATGTACAATACATGAGAGTACAAGGATGTGATGTGTCGTGTTACAGTGTGCGATGCACGGTGAGCAGTACATAATGTTCTCCATGTCACAACGCAACATGTTATGTGTGAACTGTTTCCGTGACACGCCTGCAGAGGCTCGACTTCACTGTGTAGACATCGACACTGCATACACTCAGTGCTCCAAGAAACTGGAGTCTTCTCTCTTGGTAATTTGGACAATGTAACAGTCAATCAGTTAGAAATCGAATAACTTCCATATACTGTTTTAAATATGAACACAAGTGGTTCATGTATTGTAACTGTTGGATAACATTATGATTCAAGGTTCATTTTGTTCTTCTGTGTATATGTCATAGAATCACTAGGAATGGCAAAGAGTTTTTAAAGAGAGTTCCAGCTTTATATATGTATTTCCTGTGTGCGTGTGTATGTCACTGAACTCCTCCTAAACGGATCAATAAAAAAAATGCTAGGGAGAAGGTGTAAGTCATATCTAAGGATGATGACATAAAATGTTTCATCAAACAGTGGAAAAACCTTTGGGAAAAATGTAGGAGTTGTAATGTAGAGTATTTTGAAGGGAATAAGGTTTTTTTGTAAAAAATTTGTAAATATATAACTTAAAAATAATAATTCCTGTTTCTTTTGGGTACCCCCGTAGTCTTCTCAGACACGTGTATATACATGAGGTGTATAAATGTGTGTGCGTTTATTTTTTAATTGGGGAAACAAGACAAACTCGAATACGGCACTAGAAGTACCTTACACCGGATTAAACTACGGTTGTAAGTATACACTTTTTAACATATTTTCTTGATCGTGGTAGCATGGCAAACTCAATCATGGCGTAGAAAATATAATTCTTTCAAATCTTACCTACACGCAGAGCCTAAAATAAGAACCATTAGCAATTTTGCTTATCATTTGAAGCTGTTAACCATGAACTATAAAATTATATATATCTAATATAAGCTTACTTCAATTATTAAAGTTCACCCCACGCTGCATTATATCATTAATTGCTATTGTCTTCGGCTTAAGGATTCCTCCACACTGGCCTAGAATAGTTTAGTTGTTACTGAAATTGTCAGAGTAATTCAATAAATTATCATGGAATGTTGGAGGGAAATTCAAATCATATAACAACGGTTTTACTCAATGACTTCAGGGTCCCAAAACACTGTTTTTTAAACTTAAATCAAAAATGGATCAGGAGATTGAAATAGCTTTGAGTGACTATCAATTACCTCAGGAGTGTTTAGAATGTCATAGAAAAAGAATACATGAATATAGTGTCCTGTTTATCAACAAGAAATTGCGTGTGAAACCACGGCTAACTGGTAGTAACACTATAAATTTGCGTTTTCAATATTAAAATCTGGTCATAATTATCAGTAGTGTTAATTATTCTGTCTGTAAGTTTTCTAACATTGAGAAAAGCAATGTGAATAAAGAGTTTATAACAAAGTTTTGTGTACCATATTCTAAAGTATTGTATTGGAAAACCCTAATATTTTATCAACAACTTAAAATCTCAGTGGAAGAGAAGTGTCGATCGGCGGTTGGTGGACACATCACATAGAGTGTGGTCAGAGTTTCAGGGTAGTCTAATAATATATTAACACACACGGCAGAGTTTTTACCTCTATATCAATGTTAATATATTCTGTTCTTAACTGATTATACAAGTATAACTGTTAGTGGAATTAATAAATTTTCCTCAGCATAGTTAAAATTAGTTTATTAACTTTATTATTGTCAAATTTCTTTGTTGAGGAGACATCTTGTTTGTGATTGGTATAAAGTGTGAACAGCACTTTTATTTTTTCTTATTTGTATTCACTCTTATATGACCGAATAATTACCACAGTAACATTTTGCTTATTATTATAGATAGAAATCACTATATTTTATTCACAACACACGTATTAGATTCTACTGTATTGATTTGAGTATTAAGCTTTACATGTAACATTACATGAAGATTATTTAATTTAACCAGTATTGTCTCTAGTTGTACTGGTCACGACCATTATTACTGTACGAGAAGTAAAGATAAACAGTCTTGAGTGGCCGAACAATACTAATAGTCCAGGAGAAATAGCAGTTCAAAATGGTCAAATAAATAAATGTTTTCTTACAGCAAACTAATGGCACAATTTAGTCAAATACATCATAAATAAATAAAAAAAAACATTCCGAACCAAAATCGTCTATTAGGAGGTATAGGAGGGGTGGTTTTTAGGGGTGAAAATGGTTTTTTGCTATTTGTGACTAAACAATGCATCCTATTGAAAAAAGTCAAATGAAAAAGTTGTTGGAAATAAAAAAATCTACAACTTATGTAGTAATCATTTTTGCCCTAACCTCAAAAATTTAAAAAAAAATCCAAAAAACTTGTTTTTTGTTTTTAATTTTTTTCTTTTACAAAAATGGTTCGATTGAGCTGAAAGTTTGATCAAATATACTTTGTGCTATTCTAAAAATACTGTATTTTTTCATTACGAAATATTCAGCCGTTATCATAAAATTTCACTTGAAAAATAAATTTTTATAATTTTCAATCACCATTTTGAAACATTTTTTTTTTATCAAAAAAGGTTCTGTGACGGCTCATTTTTTTCGTTTTTTTTTTTATCTATTTTGAAGAAATTAAATAAAAAATATGTAGTTTAATTGAAAAAACTGCAGAAAAATTGAAAATAAACAAAATATTGATATTTTTCATTATACATTGTATTATTTACGTGGAAAAAATTGTTATTATTTATTTAAATTATAATTTTTTTTATACCAGTGCTATTTGTAAGCATTAAGCAAAATAATAATGAATCATGCATATTTAACAATTACGTGGAAATTTTTAAATTTTTAAATAAATCAAAAAACAGAATTCAAGTCCTAGTAATTTTTTTTTTTAATTTGTACTTTTCATCATATATTATTTTATTTTTTTACAATATTTTTTACAATTCTTATTGAAATTGAATCAAGAAACCATTATTTCTTTCCAGAAGTTTTTTAAAAATATTTTATGTACATTTTTTTTAGTTAACTTAAAAATATAAATATCTTTTTTTTTCATATTCTACGTCATCTGATCGTGATTCATACCATATTCTACTCAATTTTTTCCCTGCTTTTTTTTAAATGTAATGATTGTATCTCCTTTCATTGAAGTAAACACAAGATCGTTATCAAAACTATCACTCAATTTTTTTTAAATGTATTTAATGTTGGGATATCACCATCAAAATCTTCTTTAATTTCGTTAAGGGAAAATTGGCACTCGGATGAATTTTTTTAAGTAATACACGCAATAACTTATGAAATCTTTAGAATCTACACTCGATGTATGTCTACAAGATGTTGAGCTTGTCCCATCATAAAAAGATGACATGCACCTATTATGATAATAAGCTTGAACTTCATCTGATTCTTTGAGAAAATTCAGTCTAACTAACAGACTTTTATTAAATGATTCTGAAACATCTCTTTCCTTTAAAGTTGATAATTTGTTTTTTAGTCTCAACCTTCTGCATGCCGTGAAATGCTCTATTTTGGTTACAAGGTTCTTCACAAAAAATACAATGACGCTCAAAATCAAAATCACGTGCTTCTTTCATAATAGACAATAGACAATAGACAAACTTCTTTATTAGCATATTCATCAAGAACAGTAATAGAGTCAGAAATTAGATAAACTTGTTTTGGAAAAATAATTTTTGAGTCCGATGATGCATCACATTTGAGAGCGATTGTTGAGTTCCAGTTGAAGCCTCCAGTCTTGGTTCAAGAATTCGTCAATGGTGTAGAAAGGCTGTCCAACAAGCAAGTCATGGAGTGCTTTTTTAAAAGGGTTACCCTGAAGCTCTCTTAATGGTTGTGGTAGATGGTTCCATAGCTTTCGCCCAATGTAGGTTGGTTTCTCCTCGAAAAGTGCTGTGCGGTGTATGGGTAGAGTGTAGCTTGTTGCATAACGTGTGTTGTAGTGATGAAGGTCCTTTCCAGTTTTGAGATTCTTCTGGTGTGCATACATGATAACTTCTTGGATGTATAGCGCAGTAACAGGTTATCTGGAGTGTCTGGAAGGCATGTCTGCAGCTCTGCCTTGGTTCTAAGTCAGCCAAAACTCGGATGGCTTTTTTCTGTAGGGTAAGAACTCTATTAAGGTTTCCAACTGAGGAGCCACCCCAAACCGCAAGTCCATACCTCAAGTGAGTTTCTACTAATGAGTAGTAAGCTGTTTTGGCTGATTCCAAGTTGCTGATCCATTTAATGCGTCGAACAACATATATTCCAGATGCTAATTTTTTGCAGACATTGTTCACTTGCTCAGTCCAGGTTTAGGTTTCTGTCCAGAATGACTCCAAGAAATTTTTACATGATTTTCAACTGTTACATTGGCGATGCTGGGAGTAGTGTCTCTTTTCTTACTGAAATTAATTTGTATTGTTTTTTGTGGGTTTATGGCCAGGTCATTTGTTTTACAATAATTCAGAGCCTTGTTTTAGAGAGGCTCATGTAGCAGCTGCACAAACACCTTCTGCAGTGAGATTCCTTATCAGGAGTGTTGTGTCGTCTGCGTACATTACACATGATGTATTATTATCTTGGGTATGTGTTGGGAAATCATTTACAAATAGAATAAAGAGGACAGGGCCCAGTACAGACCCTTGTGGAACTCCTCGGAGAATAGGAAGTGGTTTTGACTGGTGTGTTTTTGTAATTCCAAGTGTGGTTGTCTGTACCTCAACTACTTGGGTTCGTCCTGATAGGTAGCTTGCAAACCATTTATTTGCTGTGTCTGTGATTCCCAGTAATGTTAGTTTCCTTAAGATGAGGTCATGTCCCAAACAGTCGAATGCCTTACTATAATCGAGAAGAAGTGCGGAGATGTATTGTCCTTTGTCTATTTGGTCAATAATGTCTTCAATTAGGCTGATTATGGCAGAAATGGTAGATTTTCCCTTTGGAGAATCCATGCTGGCAGTCGTTGATTAAATTTAGCTTCTTGAGGTGTGTCATAAGTCTGATGAGGACAACTTTTTCAATAATCTTTGAAAATGTAGAAATCAGGGAGATAGGACGATAATTTTGCACATCATTTGTAGATCCTTTTTTGTGCTTCGGGTATACTTTCGACAACTTTAGTGCAGAGGGAAACTGGCCTAGGCTGAATGATTTGTTTATTATAACTTACAAGAGGTGGAGTCAGTTCTTTTCTGCAGTATTTGACAAGCTTAGATGAGTATTCATCCATTCCACTTGACTGTTTTGATTTAAGGGAGTTTATAATATCCCTGACCTCGTCATTGTTTGTTGGTGTAAGAATTAAGGACTCTTGGCAGATTATTTCTGTTCGAAGGTCAGGTTGCATTTATGTCATGGTTCCCTATGACCTGTCTATTCTTTTTCAGCGTCAGCTCGGCTACATTAGTAAAATAAGTATTAAAATGTTCAGCTATTTCCTGAGGGCTATCAGTCTCTCTGTTATTAATTTTTAATATGCAATTTGTGGATATTTTACTTGGGTTTTTTTCCTCTTTTTTCATTGTTTATAAGGGCTCCATAGGGCTTTACTCTTGTTATCAGCTGATTTGATGTAGTTTGCATTTGCGTTTTGGTTTAATTGTCTGAGTTTCTTTGTCATAATTTTTCTTCCTTTCTACCATGATCTCTTTGTCTTGCACATTTCCTGTTGTTTTCATATTTATGTAGAGGCCTTTAGAAAGTCAAATTTAAAATTTTCTGCCTCATTGTCATAGGGGAAAGTTCTCTTTTTTCTTTTCTTAATACATTTCTTTTTGGGACAGGCAATGTCAAGAGACGCTTGTAGGATCCCTTGAAAGATATTGTATGCTGCATCTGAGTCACTAGCGAGATGAATTTGGTCCCAATTTTTATTGTAAAGGATAGATGTAAGCGTATCAAGGTTCCATTTACTGAAACATCTTTTGTAAGCATACTCTGACGAAGTTTTCAATTCAAAGCTGTGAATCCTGCAAATTTGTGCAGTGTGGTCAGAGAGTCCGGACTGAATTATGGCTGTGTCGATGTTGTCTTCTGGTAACTTGGTTATAAAACTTGTGCATATACAGTCCAATTGAGGTCACAGTATTATGGGTGATGCGGGTGGCTGGTAAAGGCAGTCTTTTGATTTGGTGAGAAGTAAGTTCTTCTTCTAAAGTGGTATTATCCACCGTATTCTTCAGTCTGTCTATATTGATGTCACCAATCAGTACGAGCTGTTTGTTGTGTGCTTGTATATGCTCGAGGATGTTTGCTAGAGTGTTTACACTTGCCCTTACATTTTCACTTGGTGATCTGTAATATTCCGAGAATATGTACAATGTTTTTTCCAGACTCAATAGATACCATTGCTGTTTCACAGCTGAACTGAAGACAGAGGTGGGATATGTCAATTGATTTACAGCTGGGGGCTATCACATCCTTTGCGTATATGGCTACTCCACCTAACTTATGATTTTCTCTGCTATAGTGTGTTATTAAAGAGTACCCTTCAACTGGTGTTAGTTCTAATTCTTCTCTTTTTAAAACCGTGTTCTGTAAGGACCACAATAGCTGGATTTATGTCACGAAGAAGGTGATGAAGTCTATCTAATTTTTTTTCTTAGCCCACAAATATTTTGGTGCAGTATTGTTAAATAGTTTTTTGGGGTTGTATTTTATAGTTGTCCAGGTTCCCTTTTTTGGCAGTTCACCTGATGTCCTGGTGTGCTCAAGGATCCTGGGTTAGTGATTAGAAGAGAAGGAGATATGCCAATTTGGTAGCTTCTTCTATATTTTTTGTGAAAAAATTCTTCAAGTGATTCATTTTCTCCTAGTAGTTTGGCAGTCACTGGTGGGCCAATTTGAACGTTGAAAGTATTTCTTATTTGGTTGGAGTGAGAGTCAACTTTTACATGCATTTCGATACTTTGCTGCTTGGAGGGAGACACTAAAAACATTTTTCTTCAAGGTTTGTTTTGGTTGTTTAAAGTCTAAAAAGTTAAAAATCTTTTTCCCAATAGATTTTTTTCTTGTTTGTTCTTTGGAAGCTGTAGCAATTGATCAAGGTCTATTGTATGCCGATCAACAACCATCATGAATGTGTGCTTCAGTCATTTTCTGAAATGTTTTGTACCGCTGATCATTCCTTTGTTTACTTGACGAAATAAGAGTATCTATCCCTCGACTTTTTATTTTCACCAAATCTCCATCGCGGGTTTTACAAATGATACAAGAAGGTACCTTTTCCATCATTTACATGAATCTAAAAAATGCAGAAAGCACGATAAAATTAGTATACTGAAGAAACGTAAAAATTACTAGATAAATAGCATGTTTCGCAAAATTTTAAAGTTTTACTTACGATTTGTATTTTATATGGACAAAAATCTTGTAAATTGCTAATCACGAGGCTTGTTTAACAACACTACTCCAAAATAACTTGACTGACGACAAAGCAGCTGCTTATTGAATGCTTAGAAACATACTGAGACCCGTATTATAATAGAAGAATAGGATTGACCCCGCCCTTTTGCTTCAAGGACACTATTATATACCTGTACTATATACAGTATACCTGTAATCCAACTTTGACATTCAACAATGTTTCTAAACTTTTCAAAATATTTGAAAATTCTTCAACAGTAAAAAAAATTATAATTTAAATAAATAATAACAATTTTTCCACGTAAATAATACAATGTATAATGAAAAATGTCAATATTTTGTTTATTTTAAATTTTTCTGCAGTTTTTTTCAATTAAACTACATATTTTTTATTTAATTTCTTCAAAATAGACAAAAAAAACGAAAAAAATGAGCCGTCAGAGAACCTTTTTTGATAAAAAAAATGTTTCAAAATGGTGATTGAAAATTATAAAAATTTATTTTTCAAGTGAAATTTTATAATAACGGCTGAATATTTCGAAATGAAGAAAATACAGTATTTTTTGAATAGCACAAAGTATATTTGATCAAACTTTCAGCTCAATCGAATCATTTTTGTAAAAGAAAAAAAATTAAAAAAAAAAAACCAGTTTTTTTGGATTTTTTTGAAATTTTTGAGGTTAGGGCAAAAATGATTACTACATAAGTTGTAGATTTTTTTATTTCCAACAACTTTTTCATTTGACTTTTTTCAATAGGATGCATTGTTTAGTCACAAATAGAAAAAAACCATTTTCACCCCTAAAAACCACCCCTCCTATACCCCTTAATAGACGATTTTGGTTCAGAATGTTTTTTTTTTATTTATTTATGATGTATTTGACTAAATTGTGCCATTAGTTTGCTGTAAGAAAACATTTATTTTCTCAATCAGGTAACACGACTGGACTATAAGTGTGGAGCTCTTCCATGGACATGGCCAAGATCTTTAGATCATGACACTGAAAAAAATCAAACTTTGCTTACTTTTTATTTTAAGCGCATTTTTTGTTGTAAAAGGGTTCTCATGTATTTCTCATAGAAAATAACAACAAATTTGTTTCTATAAAAGCATCTCAAAAATGCATCCATTGCCAACTTTACTAGACAGTTTGGATCTGTACAATAAAGGTGTATTAGAACATGAATATATTTATTATATTCAGTTATTTGAATCATGTGTAATCATTTTCTACTTTGATGTGTTATACAGTATTATGTTAATGCTACAATATTTCATATTTTAGAAGTTTTGGTTATTGGCCTCTACATATCCCATTTTTTACTGTTGGAAAGCCCATAATTAAGCATATAATGCTTGTTTGTAAAGTCTTCACACACTGAGTCACTGAGTATAGTCATAGTTTGAGCTGAAGTTCCGCCTTTATATCAAATTTGAGTTTCTAGTTTGAGGTGATTCTTTTTAATAACATATGTTATGAATAAATACGTTTTAGTAAACCACATCTATTTTTATATGATAACTACTATTTGAAATATAGGTAACACATTCACTCCCAGAGCTTACACATGCTGCTTTTAACAAAAAAAAACCAACAAAAATTAACCAAAATTTAAGTGATTGATGAACAAAAATGTTATTCATTTTTGTCAATCCATGCAGCAAATAGGCACTAGATTATACATGCTAGTTTTGTTTATAATGTAGCCTATGTGTATTAAATTTTAAGATCCAACTTTTACACTAGGCTGTGAGGGACATTCAAACTTCGGTACATGAAGGTGTGATGTCATATCGCAATCTTCTAGAGGAGCTGCAGAGAAACACTGATACAGAGAAGATGACAATTCACTCATTTTGTCAGGGCATGCAGGAGGCGATCAACAAGACCCAAGCTTCAATGGTTCTAGAAGTCCAGAGGTAAAATGTTTACCATGTCCAGACGTTGAATGTTAATACAGTAGACCCATGCTAATCCCTCACTAAAGGGGCTAGGGACATGTTTGAAATGTAAAAAGGTAGGATTATTAGAATTATCATATTTTAAATACACATAACTTACAACACATTTGTCACTCTTGTACAATACTAGTGAATTGGTGCCATACGTATACAACATTGCTGTAATAATGAATAATGTTCACACTATTCAGTTGATATAAATAAACTATATCTCTACTACAAGATTTTGTTTTCAAAATCAAGTCTGTACACGTCTGTGGAGGTTTAATGTAGCAGAAGTGCAGTCATTGATAAGGAAAAGCGGGTTACGCACAGAACTTGGATCTACACCAGGCCTTGACCAAGTTGAACAATCCGAGTTGTAGTAGTTGGAATGCGGTCAAATCAGACAACAAATTTGATGGTGAGAGGTTGGATTAGTGGGGACCTACTGTATTATTGTAAAATATAATAATTATCAGACTGTATTGCAAAAACTTTTAATTTGTTGATCCAAAAACATTTTTGTTTTTTATTACAAAAGAGAAAATGTGTATATATTCATTTATTGTACAATTATAAGTAAGATTTGTATAATAGTATTATTTACTTGTATTTTTAATTACTAATAATTAAATATGAATAAATGTACATTCAAAATTTTATTCAGAGTATGCAGTTTACTAATTTGCAATACTTAATGCTGTTTATGTTCAAAACATTTCGAAATATTGTAAAATCCTGTCAACTTATAGTATACGTATAAAGTGATATCTTTATAGGCAATTTGAAGGAAAAGAACGTCTGTTCAAGAGTAGTTTGGTGGCGTTGAGCACTGTCCTGCCAATACTGCAGATGCACTTGCTGCTGTGTCAGAGCTTCATGTCTGCTGCGAACAAGTTCCAGTTCCTGGACCTGGCCTACCCTATGATGGACCGTCTGGCCTCCGTCTCCCAACTGTCCCAGCCTCTCAGGTAAACATTCGGAGACAGATCTGTGTAGCAGCCAACACTAGTAACGCTGAGCATAAGCAAAGCCTCTCTCAGAGGTTGATCCAAATAGACAGTGTTTGTCCTCTTGTTCACACAACAGAAAGATACATTAAACTAAACATTTGAAATGTTACATAAACGTATTTCACCCACAGTGTATACACCAGTCAATTTTGATTGCTGTAGCTCCCATTAAAGAGAGATTTTGAGACAAATAGATATTGTGAAAAGCTAATGAATATTTATAAACAAGAAAATAAGAGATCGTACAAGTAGGAGGAGTGAACGGGAAATTTTAAAATTGACGTAAAATTTAAAATGAGTGAAAGTGCAAGAGATTATCTGTACGTGTTATAGTAAACTTTTTATAAATATACTAAAGGTTTCAAACTTTAATTGAAGAAACATAGTCTCCCACACTGACCAAAAATTAGGAATGCGTCTATCTAGTTATTACTACTTTACGGAACAATACCATTATTTTCATAACTAGAGTGTTATTAAACCTAATTTTTGAATAGAATTGAAGCTTTTGTTAAAGCTGTAATTTGTTTATGTTTAGGTGCATTTTGTGCATTCAGCTAGATAATTGTTTCCTGTTTACGTCATACCTACTGTGTCCCACTTAATGTATCCAACTCACAGTGGTAAATGATCGTAATATCGTTTCTATCTAACATGCAGATATTGTTCATAGAGAGTAACTATTTGGACCTAACCCCCGACCCTTTTGCTATACTGTCTTTTTCTCGTAGTAAAAAATATTCAGTCACTTATACCACCTTGCGTTGAAAAATTCTGGAGTTCTCTCTCTGTGTCTCAGTGTCCTAAAGCGTCTCCGCAGTCAGTGTGTTAAACTACTGTACAATAACTGTCTAGCTATGTTACATGTAGCTTGTTGGTAGTGGGAGTGGTAGGGCTTAAATAAATGCTCCGAATTAACTGGCAAGCTTTGAACTGTGGGGACACAAGTTTTGTGTGGTTACTGCATAGTTGGAGACTGTGAGCAAGGTAGCAAGGAATTGGCAGACCAGGCGAGGGAGGCATGATGTGACGTTATAGGAGCAGACCCAATAAGCATAGTTCATTTAGACAGACTTATGTGGTCTGACGTTCAATGTTTCCAACACGATGGTACACATATTAAATTGTAGTACATCATGATACAATATCATACATTTAAAACCGTAATTGCAGCTTAATACTGAGTAATTTTGGAGTACTCTCACTGTGACTCTGCATTGTAAGGCGTACCATTTTTATACAGATTTGTACACTAGGAAGTGTGTGAATATCTAATATTATGTGAATAGTAAAATTATTGTCTAATATAGATTACGTTACTATTAGTGGTGTATTTGTTTTAAAATATTCCTCCAAATAGTAAAATGCATGACTTGCTAAGGTACACTTTTGAAGAAATAAGTTATTAATACTATATTTTTTGTCACTATATACAGTTTGTTGATTATTTTTTGCATGTGAGGTAATAGTCGAGTAGTCAATTCTTCCAGTTTACTAAATGAATAGGGTATGAAACAAAGTTATATCGTGGTTTGTAGGAGCTCTGACCAATATTTATAAATAAATATTGATACTTTATCAAAGGTTTACAAATTTCAAAAATATATAAACTTGGGAGGATCATTATTTGTGCTGAAGTGAATAATGGCTTGCAATGGTACTTAGGTTTCTTGTGTATTATTTGTAAAGCTCTCTTCTATATGATAAATATTCTATTTAAATTTAGTACATTTTTGCTATGCCATAAAAGTAAACCATAGTTCATACAATTTTAAAAATTAGAGAAATAACGTGTTAGAGCACTAAATATGTATAGAGTAGACATTGCAGTATTTCTGTTATTGAGGCAGTTAAAGCCTTATCTTTGGTCTCTCAGTGTGTCATATCGTGTTTTGTATTGAGACTTTTGACAAGGTTAAATATTGATTGATTATTTTTATTGATGTATTATTATTATTATACTAAATGTTATTAAAATAGTTTATTCTTTTTATCATTCAAGTAATGCATTAAAGTTTACAATGTTCTGGTGCAGCCACGTTGGTCATCATTATGATGCTATACTGCTATTTACTCCGGCGCAGTTCCGTTGGTCGACATGTGCTCCGCTTGGATGTAAAAAATAGTGGAGTGGTGTTGAATTTCAAATCACTTAAAAGTCAAAGTCAACTTGTTGAGGAATTCTCCTAATTTTCAAATCTAATTAGTTCAAGTTTAATTTTGAATAGTTTAAAATTTAATTATAAAATGGATGTAGCACTCAAGTTCAGACCGGAAAAATGAAAAAATAATCATTTATTCAGTTACAAATTTAATCAGACTCGTTTCAAAACTTTAAACAGTTAACAGAAAATCTCCTGTTATTCAAAATTTAGAATCTTTAACCGTGTTCATTATAAGATATTAATTTGGTGACTCATGACCAACAAGATCGTGGATCCATCGCCACAAGGTGAATCCAAGCTGGCTGTGAATAGCTGTAGATCCTACTTGCTCGAGTGCCTCCTGCATACTCACTGTTCTCAGCCTCAGACATTCCATTGTCCACCTCTGTCACACGATTCAGCTAACCAATCAGAAGGCAGCTCATAAACATGATCGTATATGTTCATATATGTTTGCGATCATGTCTATTCTATGCATTTATGGTTTAAAAAAAAATACCTTTTACTCTATGGTTTAAAAATGTCGAGTTTATTTAATTCTCTCCAATTTAAAAATTGATTATTATTCCTGATTTATTGAAATATTATGACATGTTACAACTGTTTGTTTATTCGACGTTACAATCCATTTCTGACATAATTATTAGATCTATTTAAAGTTGTTTTTACTGTTACCTCACTGTTTTGATCGTACTTATAACTGTAATGTTGCTAAACTTTGTCCTGATTATTTACTGTGTTAATCAGTCATCAATATTATTTGTATATTCTGTACAGTCTATCTAGACAATAGACAATAGACAATTGTCTATTGTCCATTGTCTATCTAAATATTTAAACATGTATACAAAACAATAGGAAGTTTGCTTCCATAAGAAAATCCTAAAAGTAATTTTAATATATGGTAAATATATGAACATAGTATCTAACTTATTGAACTCATTTGAATTGTTTGAATTGTGTACTGTTTGTACAGGCCTATCCAGTCTAGCCAGATCCGCACTAACTACCGGTCAGAATTTGCACACAGCTTGGAGCCATGGATTGGCAAATTGGCAGTCAGTCACCATCACCAGCGACCTGCACCTGACAGTGCTGCCAATATGAGTAAGCACAAAATTAATGGCTTTTTTGTGTAAAGAGTTGATTTTTAGTAAATTAATTGGAATCTTGTTAGTTAAGAAGTAAGCAGTAAATTTGTAACTAATATTGGTTTTACATTGTACAATATTAATAAAACTGAGTTTTTAAGTTATTTATTAAACCAGAATATAAGATTGATGCCAAAAATATGTAAGGGTCATTATACATTAAATCAGCTAATGTTAGTTTGTTTGCTTAAGGTTTCCCAACAAAGCTTTATAGTGTCTTTAAGAACAAAATACAAAACTGTTAAAATGAAATGTTTTCCATGAATTGTTTGTAGCAAAATAACAAAAATTGGAAAATAGACAATTTTAGAGTTAAATAATAAAAAGGATAGGTAATAGCAATTTGATTTTTATCGGTTGACTCATCACTTATCATTCTTTGATTCACTATACCTAAGTCAAGATATAAAGAGCCATATTAGTGGTAAATAAATATTGTGACAGCAATTGATCATGATTAGATTTCAGCTATTCACTAGATAAAAACAATGAATAGTATTTACTATTTCTTATATTTACTATTTTACAAAGTTTTTATCTATATTTTTGTTATTAAAAAGGATAAAAATTAATATATACTCTTTCTTAACAAGAATAATGAAAATATCACAATATTTTTTTAAATATTTTAACAGAGACTATTTTAACTTATTTTTTGTACGATTATGATTGTGAAATATTTAAACATATATTTTACAGATTTAGTTAGTTTTATGAAATTAAGTTCACATTTGTGAATCTTATTATTGATAATGTGTAGTAATTGAAATAAAATAAAATAAAATATAATACAGTTATTTTTGAGACGGGGTTAGGGAAGGATTAATTGATGTGTAAAGTACAGTTTATCTTGTGTTTACTACTAGACAAGGTAATGAAAGGGTTAATACATGTTTATTCATGAATACTTGTTTTGTTTCTGATAATTAATTTTTATTTTAGATTAATCTGTATTTCCAGTTAGACTTTTTAAGTTCTGACTTTAATCATAATAATTTTAATTTAATAATTAAAAAATTTAAATCTTAACACATTGGAGTCTGGCTCGCTATTTGCTGTTTTTATAACCCGGTCTGCATAAATTAATTGGTTTTCAGATTTTTTTTTAGAAAACTGTTAAATATTATGTATAAGATATTATATTTTCTTGAAAGTTCTATCTTTCCTCTTTAAAATGATATGTAAAACTGTATTCCTATAAAATCTAATTAATTTAAAAAAAAAATTCAAACCTACATTTTTTGAAGAAAAATAAAAACTCCCGCATGTCTTGTGTTACTTGAAAACTAACTTTTGAATAAATAAAACAAGTAATTTCAATTTTTTTAAAGGCATTTACTATATACATATTTACAAATAATTATTTTAATTGCCAAAAAAATTTCAAATGCTAAAAAAATTATTGTTGTCATAGACAGACTGACGACACGCCAGGCCACGTCAGTGGTTAAACAAAAGCCTCAAGCGGGTATGACGTAGTAGCGCCTAGCGGAATTTTTCAGAACTAACCATTAAAGCTGGCTTTCTAATGCAGCAGACGGCACTCGAATATCACTCGAGCAACTCCGTGTATCAATCGGCAAAGGTGTGCTCGAGTCATGCTCGAGCGCCGGCCGGGGGTTTAAACAATGGCGCTCGCGTCTGGCTCGAGCGTAGACTCGAATGTGATAATTGTTAAATTAAAAAAGGATAGGTTTATGACAGATCATGTGTTGCACAATATGTGTCATTAAAGTTGTAAGCAAAATTTCAAGTCTGTAGCTCATTTCATACTCAAGACATCGCTCTGAGTATTCTGGATTTTATAATGCTCACTGAAATGCCATTGAGAGACATGCTCCATCAACGAACTCTATCTATTCTATATAAAATAAACTGATACAACTGATTATTTAAGGACCCTACAGTACGAAACAAAAAATTTACCAACCAATCGAACAAAGTAATCTTTTTACATGCATTTTTTTAGATGTTGAATTATCAAATGACTGTTCTCAAGTTTGTTTACAAATTTGTTTATTGTATGATTTTCTTGTTCTCATCATGGGTACCCATAAGGCCAATGTAAAAATTTAGATAATGGTCAGCCAAGTCCTATAACATGACATGCACCATCATTGAACTCAATGTTACCTATATAGAAATCAAGTTTCATGCAATATAGGTTAGGTCGTTCTTGCGATATTGTGCGGATAGGTAGACAGACAGAAATCAAAGTTTTCCAGCTTCTTGAGTCATAGGCTTTGATAATGCTGTACAAAATGTTGTGTGTACAGGCCAGGGAGGGGGTGAGGGGACCAACCCTCCTGTGTCTGCCACACCCACCAATCTCCATCCTGCACCCTCCCGCAAGCAGCACTCAGCATTAAAGGCCAAGGCGTTAGAGGGAGAAGGTCCTTTCTCAAACCACTGCCGAAGTTTTGACACACAAATGAAAGTAAGTGATAGATTTTCATCTCTTTAGCTTAGTCAGTTCCTCTGCTTGATAGTTTTGTAAATAATAACGTTGCACCTCAGATTCGTCAGTCAGGATTCTAGTTATTGATTAAACATTGAACCACTACACGATGGAAAGTTGGTGCAATAATATCCTCAAAGGTATCTTTAAAACCAATAAGAAAAGTTTAATAACTTAATCATTATCACTTATACCTTTTCAATCATGTGATAAAACTAAACAAAAAACTTTTCCATCAGAGACTTTTTATATTAAATATACATTATAGACTATTAGTATTGACAGATACCATATAGTTTACATGGAGACACCAAAATCAAAATTTCTAAAGTGAAAACTGTATTGGATTTTAGATGAGTTTCTATTTATGTATGGTGCAGTTTTAAACCTTATGTTAAAAAAAAGCCAGCAAGTGCGTGTCCGGCATCTAACGTCATTGTGATCTTTACTTTACCATTGTGCTTCTAAAAATATAATTTTATTAGAGTGTAGTAACTTAATAATAGTTTGTGTTATACTTGATATAGAGGGAATACAAAGATAATGTGAATGATACAGGAGCTGGGAGTGAAGCTGAATAACGTGCGAGAGAGACTGTGCGAGTTGCAGCGAGATGTGACTGTACTGCGTCGTGCTGCTACACCACCACTTGCCAAACGACATCTTAGTATTGCACGTGACTGTGAGCGTCTGGATGACACCTTACAGCGTTACCATGTGGAGCTGGACCGGTTGCGCTCAGTCTTTGATACTCTCTGGCAGGAACAACTCTATCGGATTCATGTGGAACAAGACATCTTCCGCACTCAGGTGTGCAGACAAAACCAATTAATAATGTTCCTTAACCCGTTTACAGCATTGATGACCATTGTATTTTATGTACTTATAAAAATAACTTTTCCTTTTTTCTACTATTTTGCAATTAATATGATACCAATAAAGGTTCTTAACAAATTATTGTTATTATTGGATTTCATAAATGTTTGACAAGTATAGATAAGTTGTCACTATTCATCAGTTTTTCATAACAAAATAGATTAAACAACTGAAAAGTGACAGAATGCAGGGTTTCTCAATGAGTAGTATATTAGCTTTAATTAACATTAATCCAAAAATGTTTTAACATTAATCTGTTGATTAAAAAGAATTTTTATTTAAACAACTCTATGAGGATAGATTATATTTGTTTATTTTGAAATAGTAGTTATACAGTACATTTTAAAACTAGTTTCCCTGTCTGGAGTGAAATAGAGTAAATGTTTCTTAAACGTTCACATATTTATAAAATTCAAATATTGTAAGAGATTTATTATTTTATTAATTTAAATCTTCTTAATATAACATTACTCTACAGAGATGCTACTGGTATCATTAAAATCAATATTAAATCTATTTCTTATCTATCTCAGACAAATCCTGGAGGACATGTGTAAACTGCAATGTATAGAGATTTTCTCTGTTGACTAGATGTCTGACATTGTGAACTTGAGGACTGAGGTGAAGCAGCTAGCGCACGTAGCAGCTAGCGCACGTAGCCCAGCAGCTAGAACCTTACGTAAAGTCTCTGTCCCAGACCAACCTGGAGGACATGGCTAACCTGCAAGCCCTCATAGATCGCATAACTGTTATGCAACAAAGTGCTGACAACCAGTAAGTTTTGAAGAATAAATATTTAGTTTTGGGTGTAATTGACAAATCCAGAATGCCTTGAAAATATCGGGTGTTCTAGTATTTGTATTGAAGTTATTATGTTATTGTCGTTTTTTGGGTTTTTATTTAAAAAATGTAATCTCAGAATATTTTTACTTAGTATTGTTTTATTTTTATTTATACAAATTATACTTTTCCAGTTTACTCTAATAGTTCTTTGGTACATTAAAATCTATAGATTAACTGTATAGATTACACTTATAGATTAAGTGTATTAACCTATACACTTAGACAAATAAACTTATTTTATACAAAATCTTTAATTTAGAATAGAAATGTTTCATGAGTTATATATAATATTGGTTATTTTTGTGTAAACTGGAAACAGATGCGAATTTTTATGGAGTGTAATGTTCTTTTATCTAATACACAGAAATCAAGGAGTTAATTTTTCATATAATTTTATATGTAGGCTACCATTTAGATTTTTAATTTTGTTTCAGTTGAATTATTTTATTATTATTATTATTATTTTTATTTCATGGTTTCAAAGTTTTATATTTTTATTTTGTTCTGTTCCAGAAAAATATTTAAAAGTGGAAGAAGACTTAAGTGTTCTGATTAGACAGTCATGCATGGTTACTAGTATTGACTTCTATAATTGGTAAATATTTTTGCTAATACAGATTGTAGATGCCTTAAATTACATCTGAAGAAGGTTTTGTTTTGCTACAGTACTCTAAATGAAATACATGTATTTAGTATTTAAATTATTAATGAGTAACAATTCATTTAATTGATAGTATAAATTTAATTAAATTTTTTTTATCTATAATTAAAAATATTTTGTATTGCATTTTTTTGTAGTCTGGTGAAAATTAAACGTTTTAATAATGCAAATGTTAATTCAATAGAATTTGAGACCTGGGCACAATTGAAAAATACTTATATTTACAGAAATTCCTCTTATTTATTTTTAGGTTAAACTTAAGAATTCTAAAAAAGTTTAGGTTTTGATTTTAGTTTTGTATGATAGTTAAGTTTCCTGGATTTTTATTATGTTTTACCTTACCAATTAAATTTCTTTAAATTAAAAATATATTTTAAGCTTTTAATTTTATATTATTAATAAAAACCAAAATCTATATATTATTATGTTAACAGTTCTTTTGTCATTTTAAATACTCCTTAATAATAGATTGTAATGTTTGATATGTCATTGGAAAGAGCTCAGCGATGGTTACCTTTTGTTATTTTCAAAAATATTTAAAACTAGGGCTCCGTCTTAGTGATGTATGATTAGATTCTTATATGAGGGATGGTTTAAATCAAATATATGGCAAAGTAAACAATAACATTTTCATAATATAGCAACAGTTTGAACTAATACAAACATCTGTAAAGCTAGATGGGGAAAACAAAAATGCACAAAGCTTGACAGTCAACTATTCTGGACCTCTCATCTAGATTACCTCAGTAAGAAATTTAATACTAGCGTCTACACAATTAGATAGATTAAGCCCATTAGCAACAGCCTACTTTGCGCTCTTTGAATAAAATGTGGGGTGGGGGTTGGTTGTTTGGGTTGGCATCTCCACTATGAACTTAAAAAGAATGATGACTCTTCAAATCATCAGGACACTAGCTGGAATCCAACCACTTGACAGCTGCAGGGATACCTACTTAGTACTCACTAAAAATCTTTTTGGCATTTATATCCATGAGATAGTTTTGTATCTTCGCCAAGAGCACCAACAAAGATTTTACAACATGCTCACCTAAATGTAAACACAATTGGCTATTATAATTCCTAGTGTTTTCATTTAATATGTTTGTGGCAGAACACACTCTGCATTTTGCTTAATACAGACACAATGTTTGTGGTTAGATATTCTTTTGAACTATCCTATTATATTACTGTATCATGTAATCATGCGTCCATGATGTAAGTAATGCCAGTTTCAGAATGGATTCTTTGCTCAAACCTCAAGATTTCCGAGAACCGCCTCAAGTAGTATCTCCTACTGCAGAAGAGATGATGTTTTTGAAAGGTAAAATTATAGTTATGTGTGATTACTCTGTGTGTTTATTCAGCCATTGTGAGTTATGAGATGTGTGATGAGTGATGAGTGTGGCATGTGAAGTGAGGCTTAGTGTTGAACTACCAATTACTCTCTAGGTCCAATTACCCTCTGGTCAATGCTGCATGCTCATAAAATGTTGTATTCACTATTATATTTCACTAAAATTAATTATCAATGTTTTTGAATACCTTGGGTTTGTGTTGGTAAATCATAAGGCAGCGATGAATACACACACGAATTGGTTCCATGTTGTGAATCTTTATTGTTTTTGGACCACTAAATACTGAAGGAGCCAGCTAGTGTGAACCATGGCTAGCACGTGCACACAAGCAACTGTTTCCTTTCTACTCCACACTAGAGCATGTAGTGCATTCAGTGCCAAAGAAATGTGCTTACTTAATTTTCTTAACAAAACTCTTAACCAAAGAATACTTAACTATTTATCAAAAATTAACAGGTCACCATTATTATAGACATAGAGACATGCGAGTGAGTCTTAGTGATGAGACAGGTAGACACACTAAGCAACGGCATTGGCTTGTTTACTTACTGTACCTGGTCGCGCCGTGAGATGATTGTTGGTTGGTGGTGGGGGACGGTGCTGCAGACACAAATACTCCCCACTCTGCAGTTTGTGCTAGCTGGTTCCTTCAGTAATATATAGTAATAATATAAAATATTGTTTCCCAGTAAATTCTTTGTAATAACTTAAATTGTCTCTTGTTGATCTTAATACTTATTTGTTGTATATTATTAAACAATATCACAACATCGTAACTGCCGTAAGTACGTTCCTGCACTTGATTTGAATGTTGTGTAGTGGTTTACGATTTAATTTCCCCACTTGACCTGGTGCAGGTGAGAGCAGCAAGATGGAGATGCCGGTGAGGGAGTCTGCTCGCATGAGAATGCACAATACTAGCAACATGCTGGACTCGCACTTCTACGGTCGAGGCCCTCCTGGCATGGAAGCAAGGGGGTCTAGAAATGTCATCAGCCAACTAATTGAAAAGGTATTGTTCATTTTAAAATTAGAAACAACTATTTTGGCAATTTTCCATATTCCATTTTAGATATATTTATGATTCTACAATCTTAGAATATACACTATTAAAATCATATTATTTTATAAGTCTTTCCAAATTACTTTTATTTATTTAAAAAATACTTTTTGGTTTTTCATTCTAAAGCAGGTACATAAACTTATTGTACAAATCAGCAACCTTCCATAGTTAGCTAAACCAAATTAATTATAGCTCACACAAAAAAATCTTAAATTATGAAGAAAAGAAAGTTAGTAGTTACATTGGCCATTCATATTATTACTGCTTATTTATTCCTTACAGGCTACGGTATCAAATTCATGAACCTTAGTCTTGTCTAAATTTAGTAGTCAGTTCTGCTTTAAACTTTTTATATTCAATCAGTTAAAAAATGATATTGAAGATCAGAAACAGTGTACTCTGTGTTACAGGTCCGTACTAAAGAAGATAGGAAGAAGTCTCCAGTCCAAGAAGAGGTGCGGACTCCTTTACAACGAGAACGTAGCAAATCAGAAGGCAGAAGTAAAGAAAGTGTTCATGGTAATGGTTTAAATATACATTACGATAGAGTATGTGCCAAAATTAACAGTACGGAAACTGAATCGGATGTTGTTGTCTTCCTGATCACCTGTGTCAACTTTTGATTGTTGCCACGTCTTCATGTTTATTGTGTTTTTCTTGTTAGAGCTAAGTTTATGCTGACATAATGCTACTCCTACAGATAAAGCTGCTGTTGTAGAGCATTATTTTTGCTCCTATAGAATTGGATGTGTGGGTGGGCCAAGTTTGTCACACCCTACATTATGTTTTCAGGAACATTCTCACAAAAACTCACTTAGTAATGCTGTGATTATTAGTAATGCTGTGGTTATTAGTGTAGCTGTGATTAGTAGTGTTTTGCTCAGTGGAAGGGTTTTTCAGGATGACCAACTACTGTCTGTACAAATGAAAACCATGGAAGAGTGTTTTATTAAGTGTTACAGTCACTTAAAAGAAACCTAAACCAAACATCTTTGAAACTGAATATAAGCGATATGTCATTGAGAAGAATGTTCAGAAATATAGGTGATTTTCCCTACAAGATACAAACTGGATGAAAACATCCAGAATTCAATACTGCTCTTTAATGTTGGCAATGTTTTATGAGTGGAAAACCTGAGTGTGCAAATAATGTATGGTTTTCAGGTAAATGCCATGTGCACCTTAATGGTTTCATGAACGAGCAGACAAATTTTCTTGGGTTTAAATTTCCTGACAGTGTTGTAGAGAGGCTACAATATGTAAACTTGTAACCATTTGGTGCGCTTTGCCAGGGAGAAGCATAATTCGTCCATACCTTATTGAAGACAATAATGGAAATTCTCTTACTGTAAATCAGAAGCGATATACATCGGTTTCTAGGAGTCCTCAGAAGATTTAGTTGTGCCTGAAACCTGCTTTATCATTCACAATTGTTCCAGCAAGATTGTACAATTACAGGATGCCACACTGCTTTAGACAACATTGCTTTCCTTCTAGAAAATTTTGACAACTGCTTCTCCTTCCTTAGAACGAACTTTTGTTATCCAGCCCACTTCCTGATCATACACCATCTCATACCTAAGTCAGAGGAATGGTGACTGAGAAGTTTTTCTTGACCAATTACCTGGATGATTTAAGCATAAAATAACCTTGTGTGTAAGGAGGGAACGTGAAACAACCCATCTTCATGAAAATAATGCAAAACTTTCAAGAACGGTTCAAGTGTTGCCTGAAACTGCACCGAGGTCATGTTGAACATGTTATTACCTGAAGCTAACTGATTTTGCTTCCTTCTAATTTGTGTATGTTGTAAAACTATGTAAATAAAATCTTACAATTTCAGTACAGTTGATTTTGGTGCATACTGTATCCATACCATACTGTATCTAAGTAAATGGTTACATTAAATCAAGTAATTTTAACAATTTGAAAAATGGTGTGTCTAGTTATTTTTTTTAATAACTATTCTGTGAAATAATTTTTTATTAGTTAAAGATTTCACCTGTTGATAACCAAAGTTGTGACTGGCAGGTAAGGGTGAACCGTACCGAGTAAGCAGTGCTGGCCCCAGCTCGGGGGGAGGGAAGGTGGCATCTCTGTACCACACCATTAGCGGAAAGGTGCTCGGTTCCCGGGACTCCGGCTGTAATGAAGTGGGAGGCATACCTCCTCCCCCACCTTCCCGTAGATCAGATGACTCATCACAGGTAAACACCAAGTCATCTCTGTGGGCTCAGTAGGTAGTAGAGGTAGGTCTGTGCATGTCAATCCATTTGCATACGTATACTCGTAAATTCCCTAGCAGTGAAAAGTAGAGTATAATAATATTCCTAAATTTGAGTGAATATTCTCTTGGAAATGTAAAGTTTATGCCCAGTTAACTGAGCCCCATTTATGACTCATGATTGATGATTTTTAATCTAAGTTGTTTGAAAATGTATAACATATTCTGTGTGTGTGTGTTTTGTACGATTAATTTGACATACAATCTATAACGAAATAGCAAGGTCATGGTGGTATTATACATCCAAAAGTATTGTGTTGTATAAAATAACTTTCCTCTGAACCAATTTTCGATATTCTATTATAAATTTTATAAGAGATTCAATACCTTTGTATTTACAGGAATGTTTATTTTTATACAGAGATTCTTCAAAAACTAAATTAAAAATGTAATGTGAGGAAAATCAATATTTTTAATAACACTTGAAATATACAGGGTGTTTGAGACAGACAACCTGGTAGTAGTCTCCTGTGGTTGAACCGTTTTACATGGAGCGGTGCAATAAACTGTAACTCTAATAAATTATACAACAGATTCCTGTACATAAATTTTTTTAAGAATTTCATATGTCAATTCATTAGCAATTAAGATTTTAATATTTTAATTCAGTTATTTGTATATATTGCAAGATCATTCATTGAAACCTAGCAGTTTTCAAATGTTTTTTCGGATAGTGCTTTGGTCATTTGATGATTTCTCCCACTTGCATTCATGATAGTGTCATCTGTGCAAAGTAACACTCCTAGCAGTCCAAGTATATTAACTAATCATAAAGAGGGGTTGTGATTTGAACTGCTTCCTATCTTTAAAGTATGCACAAAATGTTTCCAGAACAGTATCCTTAAGTCTGCAAAGCTCAAGTTGTTTAGGACAATAAAGTGTGGGACACATTCAAAGGCATTTTTTTTAATCCAGTACAATCAGCGTATTTGAGTCTTTAACTTAAAAGACTTTGATGATGTGAGCTATAATAAGTGACACTGCTGTTAACTGTTGCTCTCAAAGTATTCTAAGAGCTGGTTCTACATAAAAGTTGTGAACACCTTTGCCAAGGCTGGTGGTGTTATTGATTATTGAAACAGGCCTATTGCTCCCCATAGACTCAGAGTCTCCTTTATTAAATACAGGAACAGTGCATAAAATCTTCACTGAATCTGGAAAGAAACCATGCTCAAAACAAACATGTCTTACATTGGACCAAAATTTCTCCCCACTACTCTCCTTTGCTACATTTATCGATGCAACCACTATAAAGCGATATATGTCCTGGTTCAGTGAGTTTTTAAACCCCACTATCATCAGAGTTAAACCCTTTCTACATCTGAGGGGTTCACTTACCTCCATCTATATGTATGCCAAATGTCATCAATAGGAATGGAATGCTCTCAAAGGGTTGACATGAAGTTATTCATCGATGGGAATGGTTTCAAATATCATCACGATGACTGCACCCAAAATGAATATAACCTATATGGTGCCATCTATTGCCAATTCCATTATAATCAAGTCTTTTAGCTTTATCTGTCATCACTTCATCACACACTGGACAGATCGAGTTGTCATCACTTACCACCGGGATAGATATTATGTCATTAATAAACCACAAGAAAAGCTGGCCCAAGATTCTTCTTAGAATTGCTCACAACAAAGGTTGGTATGTGGAAGCAAAGTATTTACGTTGAGAGAGTATGGGTATTTTAATTTCTATTTTTGTAGATTAAATTAAAATGAGAAATATTAAAAAATTCTTTTCGAAGATATATGATAGTTTATGACATCTGATTTAATTGGTGGTTTTAATCTGTCTAACTGAACTGTGAATTTGTTTAAATTAAAAAAGACGAAATTGGTAATAAAAAAATGCTTTATAAAAGTATCATTAATGTGAAATCCACCATGGAATTAATCTAAATATTCTTAAGCTTAACATTTGAATTCTTACTGGCAAGCTGTATAAACATAAGATGGTATGCAATTCTCCTATTACAATTTGTTTTAAAGAGGTTTTGTTTAGTATTGTTTTTTATTACAGCCTTTACTTGGTGTTACTTCAAAGACTGACCATTCTGTAGCTCTGAACAATATTCGTGAACATTTGGAGAATCATTTGAAACAGAAAATCAAGCATGGTAGCCGCACTGCTAGCAGAACTCATCTATATCAAGGTACGTCTTGGAACATATTTTGAGTTATTTATATTATATTTTAATCAGATTTGTATTTAACTGACCAACATTAAGTATTTTGTGCAGGTGATGATTTATAGTGATGAAAGTTGAAACTTTCCGTCAAATTTAAATTCTGAGAGTAACTTTGATTTGTTTGATTTTAAAAGTTATTGTTTGTTATATTTAGTATACTCCATAATGTACATAATGTAATTTTTATATTTAAATTTTAAAAATATACAGGAAAGAGCGCAGTAGATGTGATGGAAATGCTTAAAACATGCTTAGATTTAAATTATTTTTACCCAAAAATATACGAGGGCTATCCAGAAAGTAGATTATGTTTTACTCTGTAGCTGCTAGGGACGGGACTGTTGTGGCCTTTTTGATGTCAGGGTGTTTCTCCTTTCAGTAGCTATTCAGCCATGCTAGTGAGAGGTTACTGTTGCTCCGTCTTGATTTACAATAGCAGTTCATGTGTGACACAATTGAAAATCCCACAAGTTATGAAGTGGGGTTGGTAATATGATTTTTGTTGGCTAAGTACAATAAACCAATTGAGATTAATCGTGTAAGTTAGGTTATTATAAAATTTGTGCAAAATGTGTACTGAAAATCTTAACAGAAACCCGTAAAATTCAGTGTATGGCTGCATCATTTACATTTTTGGACACTTACGAAAGAGATGGTGACTTGCTGCTCGATGGAAACATTACAGGAGACGAGACTTGAGTAAATACTTGACTTGCTAAACCAAATTACAGTCTATGAAGTGGGGGCACACTCACTCCCCCAAAAAACCAAGGAAATACATACAAAGCTTGTCAGTATAGAAGATTATTGCAACTGTTTTTTGGAACAGGAAGGAGTTTTTCTTGTTGATTTCTTACAACGTGGCACAACCATAAATTTTATTGTGAAACCTTGCAAAAGTTAAGAAGAGGAATACTAAATAAACGCAGAGGAAAGTAAAAAAATTCAAAAAGTTTGTTTCTGCTTGATAACGCCCGACCACATGGCAAATTGGACTCGAAAGGTCCTGGATGTTTCAAGTGGGAGATGTTCTCATATCCGTCGTGGAGTCCGGACCTTGAACCCAGCAACTACCACCTGTTTCTAGCAATGAAGACCTAGCTTGCAATCTAGTGCTTTGATGACGATGTGGAACTGCAGGAGGGTGTGAATTTCTGGTTGGTATCACTCGGCAGAGTTTTATAACACTGGAATTTCAAACCTATAGGTCAACCGCTATTAAAGAAACCTGCGCAGAAGCAAATTTCTGAGCAGTACCGCACAGGAGGGGCCCCCCCTCCCAGAATTGGGGTGGGGAGTGGGACCAGCACCTTCTTGTATCTGTTTATCAGCTGTGTTGATCGTGTCTCGCTCTCACAGTTTTGTTTACTATGCAGCTACTTTACCTGTTCTATAACTATATATTTTATTGTGTATGGGTATATAAGTGTCGAAGTCTAAGCGTAAATTATTAATTGAACAGATTAATGTAGCTATAGATGCATCCGGGAAGCTTGTATTTTGTTTTGAGGTTAGCCTTGCAGTGGCAGTGGCTATTAAAGATTTGTCGTTCAATTTGAACGGGTCAGTCAAGTGATCCAGATCAGAGTGTTTTTTAAAAGACACGTTCACCTAGAACGATTCATTCACTTTTTCCTGACAATTGAATAAGTTTGATACTTTTTTCAAACCAGATATGTTATTTTTAATGATCATTAAAACTTATAATATTATTAATAAGTTCATTTAAAAACTCTTATCCATGAAAAATAGCTTAACATCATACGGAACTAACTAAAACTATAGAGTTTATGCATTAGGTTACACTAGGTCCTCAAAATTGTTCAGTCGTTACATTCGTTCACTGCTACTCGATTAAGAATAAAACCGTAATCATATAACTCAACATGGGGACTAGAGCCCCTTGTTATGACCTTACTTATGATAAATCAAAGGCATATCAATCAACCAAGTACTATAAGTATTATAAGTATTAACATTTAAAATATTTAGCAATGTATCTGGTAACTTACAATTACATTTTTAAATAAGTTTTAATAGATAAATTTGCATTTACTAGATTCCTGAAATAATGCATTTATTGTTATATATCTATCCATTCACTGAACGATATTCTTCCTCTATTCAAATACGATTTTATAGCAGATCCTTTCGTTCACTCGGTCATTACATCAAGTTGTTCATTCGTTCATTTTGTTCAGTCAACACGATGACCGGTAAACACGCTCTAGCGGGAATGCTTAGTAACTCTGTACTGACCGGTTCAACTGAACGGGTCGCAGCAGTGAACGATACCGACTGAGCCAGATTAGTCAGCTGATGAAATAGAGTGAACGCCGAGCAGTGGTGGGGATACTTGGAGGGGCGGCGGAGGGGTATTTATCCCACCCTGCGTGAACTCAAATCAACCAAGGTTTTTTTGTTAGCGGTTTACCTATAGTTCAATGCTATGATAGATGTCTAAATTTGTGTTGTGTGATAACAACACTGGCAATTATGTATGATAACTCAGAATGGCTATAGACTCAATAACTTTTGGCTGTTTTCATCATAATTGTAGCTACCTTTTTTAGGCTATTTGAAGATCTCCTCAGTCTTTTTCTCTCAATTAAATCATGGTTAGCTCTTTGTGTACTGGATTGGTGTGAACTCAATTGTGCTTAGCTCTTTGTGCACAAGATTGGTGTGAACTAAATTATGCTTACCTCTTTGTGCACAGGATTAGTATGAACTCAATTGTGCTTAGGATTGGTGTGAACTTATAACACCAAATGGTTATCACCATATAGGCCAGTAATAATGACACAAATTACCTGTTTTATGCATATCTCATAGGTAAAATAACTGCATTATATATTGTAAAATTTACTTATATTTTTGTATTGCATACTGCAATTTAATATTATTTATGAAATAAAAACCTTTATTATGATGTCCATATATTTAATTCCTCCATTTTTCACTGCCATTCAGTCTCAAATTATATTTAATCATCACTTAAATATTGCCACTTTGCTTTTTTGTGCTAAAAGTAGAATTAATCAGGGAAAAATTAGGATTTTATTCAGTAAATAAATCTCAAGCAGAATATTTGCTTATACAACTAGATAATACAACTATTTTAAATAGCAATAAAAATCTGAAAACTTTAATTTTAGAACAAGAGTAGACAATGACAGAAGCTACTAAATGGTTTAAAGGAAACCTTTTGGTAGTGAGTAATAGTAACAGAAAATTTAGTTTCTACTCTTGATAGAAACTATATTCTTGATACACAGAACCTGTTAAGCTAAGAGGCATGCACATGGATAACCGACTAAATTGAAAAGCATTACAATAATATTGAAATGCATACATTAAACTTTTGTCCCATCGGTGATCAAACTGATCAATTGATCAGTTTGATATTTAAAGTTAACGGCCACGTGTGAAATCTACCTTTCATCTGGCTAACCCGGAAGATATATTTTATATTTTAATTTCAATCTTGTTTTAATAAACATTTGTACTTTGGTTAGTTCTGTGTATTTAATATGAAATGAAAATTTATCACTGTGTGTGTGTGTGTACAACTGCCAGTACTCTATAAATCTCAGTTGATGTTTTGACACACACCACATTTTTCTTAAGCCAGGTAACCCAGCAGTGTCTAATTTTTTAAGGTTCTTTTTTTTGCCTATTTTATACACATGTGTTTTTAATCATGAACAGTAAAATGTTGGATGAACATATAGTTTTTTAATTGTTCACTAAGTCTTACTTCAATGTAAGCTTTTAATTGATGGTTGTTTAAAGTTCAATAAATAGTTTCAAAAACTAATAATAATAAGGTTGTTTTTATTTTTATTGTCTCTATACCATGTCTAGGGGGAGACGAAGATGAGGAACAGTACCAGCGCATTGCAGATGCAACAAGTAGTAGGGCAGGAGGAGAGACTGGTAGCTCAGTGATGACTCAGGCTATGGTACATCCGACCCCAGCTTCTCCCTCTCGGTCTCACCCCGTTTACCCCCACTCTGACACTGAAGACTCTGTATTCTACCCTGACACTCCCAGTTCAGGGTAAGAATATCTTTTATTCTTATAAATCATCAAATATTTAATCCAATTAATACAACATCATACTAAATTTTATTGTCATAAAATCACAGACACCCTGTTTTGTTTAATTGTAGGAGACGTTCATCCATGGACCTGATGGATCGACGAAAGACTCTAGTCGTAGTCATTGGAGCTGGGAAGAGCAAGGCTCGCCTGATGCAAAAACAGCGCTCCTGGGAAACATTTCCTCCAAAGAAACGACAGGACATGAACTCTTCAAAGTTTTGTCGTGATCCTGATTCGTTCAGGGGAGGTTTTGACTTGGCCGGTTTGAAGAAAGCAGACAGTTTTGAGGGTCACGAGGAAGCAGTGCGTACCTTGGTAGCTGCGGTTCAGGAGACTCGGACCTTGAGGAAACCCAAGTCACCGGCTCCTTCTACCCCGACTTCTCTTTCCGGACGGCAACCACCCGAGTAACCGATTATGTTACTAGTTACCAGTACTGTAGTTGTTACCGTGTAGATAATGTTTTAAACCAAAGAGCTTAATATTAATGATTAATAACTTGTCGAGTCTTTTACTTGCTTATTAAAGTATATTGGAAAGCACTGTTTGATGAGATGATTATCACGTGTTACGAGTTGTAGTTTATTGAAAGAAAAATCCATGATAGTAGCTTCTTAGAATGTGATATATTATACACTTGTTTTAGAGTTTAAATTATATGATACAGTATATTATAAAATTTTGTAAATATATATTAATTATTAAACAAACCATAATCAACGTGTTGGTTTGTGATATCAGTGCATTGTTGATCATTGTTTGTGATTTTAATACAGTACATTTTTATCAGAGTATTGATTAAAATTTTCATCTCTTAAACATCAAACATTGTACTATATTGATTATTCATTTTATAATTTTTTGTTCCCAATCATTACATCTTATTCTATCCTGAACATTAAATCTATTTCATTAGTAAATGTTCTATTAAAATGTAAGTGAAAGTATATTTTACATTAAATAACCATCTCATGTGTTCATCTCTACATCTAAAGCTTTTGTTTAATAGGGTTGCAGTTTGCAAATTTTTTCAGCCAGTTAATAAACAGTTAATAATATGCCTATAAGGCATAAAAAAAACATGCATGAGAAGTTTCTATATAGACGTCACATGTAAGGACTGTCACGTATGATTTGGTCTAAACCTGTACCTTGAATGTAAGCAATGAGAGTTAGTGAAACTCTTTTTTATTTAGTTAAAAATGTGAATTACATTCCTGTCGATAGCAGTAATGTAAAGGGTAAAGTGAAAATCTTATTTTCGAAGGCATTTTAGTTGACACTTGGAACCTCTTATGTAAAGGTGACATCTGAACTACCAGTAATGGGTTTGTGATAAAATATCTCTCAGCGGTCACTAATGTGAGGACTAGCTAAGCTCAATGGTACCTATCTTAGCATTAACAGGATGCACTAGGTAAGGCCATTGGCAATGCACTAATGAATGAGACATGAAATTGATACTTGGCAGTTAAGATCTAAACTTTAAATTGAATTCTGCAACGCTTGTAGTAAAATTTATAATTGGGTATTGAGAGCCCATTGCCAAGGATAGTTTTATCTTCCCTTCAGGGTGGGAATAGAAGTTTAACCTTACCAAATTAGGTTATTTTTGTTCTTGCAATAATGCAACTATGTCATTAAGAACACCCATAAGCCATAATTCGTGTAAGCATGATCATGATTTATGTTTATTTGACATACAAATGAAAAAGTAAATCATACATAAAATATAAACACTGAACGCTTTGTCAAAAAAGTACTGGGTTCTTCAGAACTTTAACCTATACATCAGAATAAAATAACAAATTAATTAATTTGTCATACTGAAGAAATAGGTTTAAAACAGCTGAGTATTGGACAAAGCCATTAACATCATTAAGGCATTATTGTGGTCCAAGACTGATGTCGGCTTGAGGATTGTGAGCATATTATCTTAATTCAACCTTTACATTCAACATGTTGAACTATACACATACAGGTACCTAGTTGCACTATAATTATGTAGTTAATATCTTGATTGCGGCACAAGACTGATGCTGACTCAAGGGTGATGAGGATATAAGCTGGTTATGACCTCCACAGTCAATGTGTTGAACCATACTTCTCTAGATGTACTATATGTTGCTAACACTTTCACTGTAACACAAGACTGATGCTGACTCGAGGATGGTGAGGACATGACCTCCAAAGTCAATGTGTTGAACCATACTTCTCTAGATGTACTATATGTTGCTAACACTTTCACTGTGGTACAAGACTGGTGTGTACTCGAGGATGGTGAGGATATAAACTGGTTATGACCTCCACAATCAATGTGTTGAACCATACTTCTATAGCTGTACTATATGTTGCTACCATTTGCACTGTGGCACAAAACAGATCAGGACAGTGAGTATATTAATTGGATATCTCCACAGTCAACTTGTTAAACCACACCTCTCTAACTGTACTTCACGTAGTTAACACCTTCAATGTAGCATATGACTGATGCTGAATCGAGGATAGTGAGGATATTGATATGACTTTCGCAGTCAATGTGTTAATGAACAGTCCAACAATAACTCATGTATATGCAGTGTTAGCATATCCAGGGACATTACAGTTTATATTTTATTACTGTATGATGCAGTCTGTTGACATCTGGCCAGCACTGTAAGTAAAGGTTACTTAAGAGGACTGCTCTCATTGTAATTATGGTTTAATTCTTCCAATAACTAGACATTTCTGATGTAAGGTGTTGTTACTGCAGTCCTGAGAAACAGTTTGCATTCAATAATATGTCACAAAGGTTTAGTCTTGAAGCATTGCCCCTATAGCTGAAGGCCTAATCAGTCCTTAAGTAGACAGGCAGTTCAGTTGTTTTTTAAATATGGCATACCTACTTTGACTTAGTTGTTAGACAAGATGTTTGTTTTCTGATTGAAGGTCTTATTTTGTAAGTCATACAATATCTTTATATTTTATTTATCTTGCTAAATAATAAAAGAGGAAATTTATATTTTCTGTAATATATGTAGTAATACGGATATCCGAATCAAATGGCGTCAAAAGGTTTATTCTTCACTAACTGTTTCTTCCTAGATAAAAAAGAATATTTGAACGCATGGCAGCATTCAGTCTAGAAGTGCCACCCTTTTTCCAATTTGGTAAATTTATTGTTGACGTAAATTATTTGTCTTTATGTTTCACTGAATTTACAGCTAAACTGCATCCCTTAATAATTTTTATTTGGATCCTATTCATTATTTTCCATTCGACAATTAGTTAATATTTATTGTTTACAGTCAGCGATGTATTGTTGTAATCTGTACTTCTATGTCATTGTCTATCACTGTTTCACTATGTTTCTACATTATAAAGAAATGTACTGTCACTAAAAATGATAAGTTATCACTAAGGAGTTGTAAACTTAAAGCTAGGTATTAAAATTTAAAATAAATAATCAATATTTATTACGTCTACTAACTGTCAATTGTACAATTTAAACAGCACATGTAATTGTTTATGTCTTGAATAATTTTTTATTTCAAATTAAATGCCATTTCGTAGCATTTTTGTTAAAAACAATTAATTAGTACGATCTATTTAAATAATATGTAAAATATATTTTAATTTACATAAGGCACATTACACAATGTTCCTGTATATTAATCTAGGGGTTTCAGATTTTTGTTAAATAAATAAATTCTGAAAGAAAACAAAATAGCAACTAAACATGTTTTCTCTTTTAAAATGAGTTAAGTCTAGTGTAAGATCATCGTTTAAAATGATGAATTCTCAACAAGAAATAACAACAATTTGTTTCCAAATTAAAAACAAAGTCCAATAAATTTATGTTTTATTTTATTATGTAAACAAGGAATGGCAATTTGTGTACCAGTTTCTTTTGTAGCCACTATACGAGGCATGTTTGAGAAATAACTACAATTTTGATACTACTGTACATATCACCTCATGCTTGTACTCTGCTATTGTCTATATGTAGTAAAATTGATAACAGGATAATAAGAACTCTGAATTAATAGTCTATTGTTTTACGAACAAAAGACATTATAATTAATATGAAGTACTTGGAAGATGTATTATCTTCATATGCTTCAATAAAAGATCTGGAGTTTTTCTGCATTGTATAATTTTTTGATAATATAACAACTTATATAGCTTACTCAAACTTCGTAAAAGTTTTAAATAAAATGATTATGCATTATAATTTGTTATTACATGTTCTATAAAATGTAACAATACCTTGTTTATTAAAATCGGTTCATATAAAAAAAGATTTGGATCTTTTACTTTTTGTAATTGTATTTAACATTTAATGTCTCGACATAGGAAACCACTTCCTAACAAAATTAATGCACAAAAAAATTTATATATTTGAGTTAGTAAAACATCTGCCAATTAAACAAAACAATCAGAAGGTTTTTTAAATAATTAATTCAAAATAAATAAAAAAAGTGGTAGATTATAACCAAGCTGAAATTTAAAATTACATAAAACACTTTTGAGTTATTTTCATCTGATAACGGTTCTGAATAGCTACTAAACTGTTTTATGACATATGTGGTGTGTCCTATATACATGTACACACACATAACGCATGTATCATATCGTACAAAGACTAGACTAAAAAAAAATATAGATGATACTTACTAAATGTCGAAGTCATTTCAATTTTCAAAAAGACAACCTTTGTCTCGCAAGCAATTATAGTCCAGTTTCAATACTTCCATTTTTAGTAAAATAAAAATAAATTCTATGAAGGACTTGTTAACTGTCTGAAAAATAATGAAATTCTAAATCCTGAGCAAATTGCAAAGATAAATCCACAATTTACATGGTGAATAACCTTTTGGGCAACGTTGTCGATGGATTGGAAGGGCAAGAACATGGGTTTAGCATATTTCTAGACCTTTCCAAACATTTTGAGTGCATGCATTATAAGAGACTGTTGCATCAGATGCACTCTTGCCTGTTGCATGCTGCACTATGTGTGATAAATGCAGGGTTTGATGTCTCCTGCATTATTGCTCATTTATCTTAAAGATCGAGATCAATGTGTAGTGATTTTGAATGTTATTTTAAACAATATTAAAATGACCCATGGTATCCCTCAGGGTTCTGTCTTGGACTTCTTCTATTTTTGATCTATGCATGCAGATTGAATTCAGTTATTCACCATGAGAAACTAATTCTATATGCGGAAAACATGGCTCTGCTTTAAAGCAAGTCAACACAAGGTCTTGAAATCCCTTTTTCATTCATGGAATTGTATTCATGCAATCAGTACTTCACTGAAATGAAACTAATTGGTCAAAATCTAGTATCATCAACTTCTGTGTTGGCTGCTTGATGATGTATTGCTGCCGGCTGTCTTTGTGGATGAGGTCCTTTTAGAGGAAACAAACTCCACAAAGTTTATTGGAATATCCTTAATAGAGGAATGATCTAGGATGGTCATATTGATACTGACTGTGTTAGAGTTACCTCTAGGATATATGTCCTACATCACCTAGGAAAATTATGTTCCCCAGAAGTTGAAAAATAGCCTAATGTCACCTAATACAATCACATTTTGCATATGGAGTAAGACTCAAAGGTAGTTGTGCCAAAAGAAAAATAGAATGAAGCTTCAGATTAAGGCTGTGAGAATCATTGGCAAGTTATTTTATAAAGAGATGCGGCAGGAGTGTTTCAGGGAGCTGGAGTTATTGATTCTGCCCTATTTATATGTTTTTGAAGTGTCCCTGTACTGCCATCAAGATGTAATTTGGTTCACGGTGGGGATTTTAAGTGTTATTAAACAAGAGGCAGAGACAAAATCCGAACTAAGCATCACAGGCTGTTATTATCACAGCATCCACCACAAGACATCGGTGTCAAACTAATCAACAGGCTCCAAGAAAGTAATAAAAATTGCAACAATCAAAATCAGTTCAAAACTTGTATCAAATGTCTTTTGGTGTCTAAATTCTTTTATTTGGTTGATGAGTTCATGAAGAGTAGCAGGGATTTCAATAAGATAGTGGATTTGGAAACAACGTGATTGTTGGAGGAGTGAATGTACTCGTATTTATACGAGTTTGACTGTGTGTGATATGCAAAGATTAGGTGATTTGTAATGTGGTATGATTTAACGATTACAAGATAATGTAAAATTGTCACCAAAATGCAATAACGGTATTATGCATGCGCTATTATAGGGCCAATAGGAGAATGGGTCTGGCTACAGAATGTAAATAGCATTATATTAAATTATTGTTATTTTAAGTCATTTTGTGAGGTCTGTCAAGAAAATATGTACAATAAAGTATATATTCCTTATAAAGTATAAAAGTACTTATTCCTTATAAAGTAGATAGACACAAGGAATATGTTTTAACATGTAGTTACACACCTCCACAGCAAAATGCTGCTAAGACAGATTTTCGTTAATACTTTCATTGTTTTTACGCATATGTTTAGAAACAATGATTGACAAGATTCAGTTAGTGTCCTGGTAAGGAAAAGAAAAAATATTAGACACAATCAATAAGATAAAATTTTGATGTAACCTGTGTGATATTTCAGTCATTATATGAATTTAAGATAAATTTTAATATTTATTATTTGTCTTATTTAAGTTAGCGTTTTATTTCTAGTGATAATTGATTGTATGGAAAACACCTGAAGTATGGATAGCTTAGCAAGGTAACCCATCACAGCAAAGTGTTATAACACAATACTTTTATTCCAAATTGTATCCTATACTCAACCATATAGCTTCTTTGTCAAACAATTATAATCTTATTTCTATATTAAATGGCATAATAAATCACATATAGTTTTATATATTCTATGTATGTTTTAAGAGAAGATTTTCGTAAATTGTGTTAATCTTATGGCATCTTATTATCAGTGTAAAATAAAAATAAATTATAGGCTATGTTTAATAAGAATGTTTTTACTCCTAAAAAGTTGAAATATCAGTTGTTTGTTTGGGGACCAGATATACTACTATTGAAGATTTAACATTAGTTTATTGAAAGTTCTGGTTTTCTGATGTGTATATTGAATCATGGTGTATTTTTTGGTTTGTTTATCTACTTTATGAAATATTTGGAAGAAACATTAATTTTTTAAAATTAAGACTTTGATATGCCTTTATTACATCATTTTTGTTACAATCACTCCATAATGATAATTATTGGTTGCAATAAATATTTATCAAGTACAGTTATGCAAAATACAATAGCAAAATATCATAATGTTTTTTAGATATATATTTTGTTTGGATTATATATTTACTATAAAAATCTTTAAAACTTTTTTAAAACAATAACATTTCATTTGGAAGATGTTTTAGGGATTTAGTTTTAGGAAAACATATTCACTTTTTATTCTTGTTATAATTTATGTTATTTATGAATAAAATGTCACTGTTATGAATAAATGTTACTTAATAAATTATGATGTAAACAATTTTTGGTTTGCCAGTAGATTGTAAATTTAGAATATTATTTATAGCAGGAGAGTTCCTAAGCATGTATTATATAAACAACATTTCTTGACAAGACACACATCAGTGGAATATGTGCACTTTTCCAATTACAAAAAATGTGCCATATTTAACTATCCACGTCTTTTAGAGCACCTTGGATACATTTCACATAAACCATTGACATATTCTTTGAGCTATCTTTTTACCGATTAAACTCTTTAATTTTTTACTTCTAAGTTTTAATCCTAAAAAAGTTTTAACTAGGCCTAAAATTTATTAGGATGTGATAAGAAATATAAGAAAAGCAACAATCCTTATTTCAGTAACGTTGCAAATTCAGTTTCTTATCTGTACCATTTACCAAATAATTTATCATATACAACTCATCTCTCGCTCTATACTGAGTATTAAATCCCTATTAATTTGTAGGTTACAAAAAATGTGTGAAAATAACTATATAGTTTGCAAATACAGTAGAATCCCTTATATCTGACCCTAACAGGATTGGGTCTTAGTCGGAACGGCAAAAAGTTGGATAACCCAAGGAGCAAGAAACCCTTTCACAAGAAAAAGAAATATATATATATATGTATGATGAAAAACACTCAGACAGTAATATATAACAGTATATACAGTAACTAATTGATGAAAATCCTAAAGGTCGACATTATTGTCTAATACCGGAAACAAGCAGATTTTCAGATATCATGAGTAGTCAACTAAGCCTATGTCGGATATGAGGGGTTATATTGTAATTTATTACATTTAAAATTACATTACATGTAACAATGTATTAAGCTTAAAATAAGATGTGATTTTATTTATATGCTGTTTTACTTAAAAACTCAAATAATCATTGTTATTTGTTGTTTATTGACTAACTTTCCTTCTTTCTAAGCAAAAAAAAAACACGAACTCCAAGATTTGATAATGAGCACATTCAAGTAATTTTGTCTTGTACACATTTACTATTTTATAATAAAATGATTTGGTTGATGCCAAACAGATGACATAGTATGTATAATTAATCATAGTCTCATATATATGATTGGGTATTATTTTAAATAAATAAAGTTCTAATGACCTATAATTTTGTTTTTATATTTTTTTTAAGTGTATTGGACTTATTAGTTTATTTTGTTATCATTAAAACTCAAGAACTATTTTTGTTCATTGCATAAGAAAAGCGATCAGTTGCCTGTATTATTGAGGTCCCAGTGCAGTGAACACCAATATAACTTTTGCTCAAGTTGTAGTATACTGGAATCAAAATTATTATTCATATAGTCTTAAGTTTCGTATATCAATCATTTTTTAGAAGGCGATAGAGGTGCAAATGTTCAATATTTCTTCCTTTTTTATTGTGATATAATTTTTCTACACTTCATGTCAATGTATAATTTTAGTGTAGGTTCACTGTTGTACTTATGATTGTTAGTTTAATGGTTAAAATTTACCATTTTATTTAGATTTTATTCTTTAGATTAAGATCAAGTGCAATTGTTGGTATTTATAGTATGACACTGTCTAATAGATTGGGATTAGAAAATAACATGTTAGCTGTTCAAAAATGCTGATAGAAAGAATCGGCTTTAAAAAAACTTTGTTTTCTAATGAGTGTTAAGTAGTATTTAATTTTAACACACTGGTTTGAGTGAATGCATGGTTTATAAAGTCAGTATTACATTATCATAGTTTTATGACAATATATTCTTACTGGGAAAACGTTGATCAGATTTACAATATTTGGTACATCATACAGTAATATGTTCTATCAAATACTTATAATATATTTAAGTGCCATAAAATTATGATTGTGTAATGCCGGCCTAAGAAAGTACTTATTTGTTGCTATGTTTTGTGCAGATAGTTTTTTAAACACTGCTTTTTGGATTGTATAACACACCTCAATGAAGTTACAACACTTGCCAAGGCTTGTTACATAGTATATTTCTACCTTGTGTTTCGTGTAGCACATTTTTATAGTAATATAGCCCTTTAATGCCAGCTGGCACAGTGTTGTAACTGTTAGTTACAAGAAATGCCATGTGCAGGGTTTTTGCCTGTCAGTGTTATATATATTCCACTTGTTTCCAACTAACATTATTGGTTGCTGGCTTATTCAGTAGCCAAGGTCTTTACCTACTGTCATCGGCACATAATTTAAATTTATTTACATTTACATTTGATTATTTTGGAAAGTTTTTTAGTGTCGTTCACTGTATTGCAGTAAATAAGTAATACATCTATGGTAAAGTTGTTTTGTTCTTTGCATGGTTTTGTAAATTACATTATTCTTTCTAAGATGAAATCAGTATGTATGTAATCTATTAATTTTTGTTGCTGTACAAGATGGCTACATTAAAAAACCTTATTAAAAATTAATATTTTTTGGTCCAAACTAGAGAGATTTTTTCCTTTTTTTAAATTTGTTATTTGTATACATAAGATTTATGAGGTTCAGCATTCTCGTAATCATTCTTAATCTATCTACAATAAAAAAACCAAATTCATAATGTTTTTCGTGAATTTTCCCCCAATAACTTGCATTTTACTGCACAAATCGCTGACATTCCTCAAGCAAAACCTGTTCGAATGCTGTGGCAGTGTAAGGGTTAAACTATCATAAACATCCACTCACCTTTTTTATATTTTGACTCTGGTAACAGCTAACATGTTAAATGTTGAGTAAATATTATTTCTTAATTTTAAGAAAGAAGATAAATCTTGTTAGTTAAATAATATTTGTCTGGTTTTAATCTTATAATTATTGATTTATAAAACAATTAATTTTATTGAAGCAGGAGCTCTTCTTGGGAAATATATTGTACTAGAAAAAATACACAATTGTTCAATAATTTTAAATTTACTGTACAAGACCTTTTAACACCCAATATTCTATTATCAGGTGTAAATTCAAGCAATTTGAAACATTATAAATATTTTTACAATTTAAAAATAACTATCAGCTGAATATTAACTTAATACAATATTCTACTAGCAGGATATAATAAATTTTTGCTATATTTAATAAAAACAAAATTTTTTAAACAAATTAAATTAATATTTAATAATCACAATTGAAACAAATTGTTCCTTGCCATTTTTAGATGTATTAGTAAAAAAATTACCGTGACATAGAATATGAAGTTTACAGAAAACTCATTGTAATAACATATTCATACCACACAATGAGAACCACCCACCTTCCCAAAATAGAGCTGCTTTCCTCACCATGATTACCAGGTTACTTACAACACCTTTGAAGAATGTTGAATACATGAAAGAACTAAATAATATAAAAAGCGCAGCAGATTTCAATGAATAATCAACCAAATTAATTTGAAGTTTATAAAAATAAATTAAAAAATCTGTATCCAAAAAGTCAAGAACCACTTCAAAAAATGACGAAGAAGAAAAATATATCTGGCAATCTATGAGTAACAGTCAGTTTTATAAAAAAGACATTTAGAAAAAATGTTGACATTAACAACCTGTTAAAGAATGAATAAGATAAGTAATTTACTTGGAAATCCAAAAGACAACATTTTAGAAGAGATAAAAATGGAATAAACTGTGAAAATTGTGAACAAATGTACATTAGTCAAAGCAAAAATATTTAAAAACATGAAAGATATTTTAAATAAAAACTCAAAAATCAGCTATTGCCAAACATGCATTAGAATCCAATCACACATTTAAAAATGTCAAATTATTAAAATCAGTTTGTAATCAAGAAGTACTCGACGGTTATAAAATATTGCAGAATGACATAAGACCAATTCAAAATTCACCTTTCTTTTAAACAATATCTTTTGACCTAACATTAATATATACATATAGATTTATTTATTATACCTATTATTTTATTAAGTTTTATTCAGCTAATAATTGATTTTAAATTGTAAATATATTTATAATGTTTCAAATTGTTTGAATTCATACCTGACAATTGAATATTGGATGTTAAAAGGTCTTGTGCCATAAATGTGAAATTATTGGACAATTGCGTATTTTCTTTTAGTAAAAACGACTTTTTGTGTTGCTTTTAATTTAATTTTTAATTGGTTTTGAATGTTAAATGTTTAAGCTGTATTTACATTATGTGGAAAAGAATGATTTACTGTTCAAACTAATAAAAATGTTACATCTTATCTTTTTAGATGACAATGCTTATTTTCTGAGAATAAAACGGAATAGATAAAATATTGTGTGATTTGGGACATAATACAGTACTTACTAACTTTCTTATATTGAATTTGTATTTGCCTGTGATAATTATAGAATTAGGATGACTGTAGTTCATTTCTGTAGTTAGTTAGGATTTTTCTGAGTTTCCAACCCTTGTGTTCATGTTGAATTAGTACAGAGAAAAGTAATTAGTTGTATAACACTATTTGTTGTATTCGAGAAAAGTACTTAACTGCTTATTTTAGGAATGGTGTCAGGATCTTACATGTCCTAATTTCACATGTATTATTGATCTTAAATGGTGAAGGAATTTTCAAATCTATAAAGTACAAGAGAATATTGACATTTGTCTAATCAGTTCATTGTGTTCATACATTGTTTATATTCATCTAATTATAGCCACCAGCTCTTCCTCCTTTTTTTTCTCTTGATGTCATCAAATTTCAGTTCTTTCATATCCCATATTAATAAAAAATCACATGGAAGTAAGTCGGTTTAGTAAGGTGTGTGAGGTAAGATTTCATTGATAATTTTTTCCAAGAACTTACTAAAATAAGTGGCAGAAAGAGCACTTTATGATAAACATTGTTGTACAATCTTCGTAGAATTTCATAAGAAGACTGATTAAACAGTCGTCTGGCTTGGTGGAACAAACTCGTAATGGACCCTCCACATCAAAAAAGTAATTGAGCATTGGCGGCTTCACTGTGGCTATGTTTCAATGTTCTTACCATAGCTCCATAACTTACAGGTATATCCGGTAATGAAAACTTGTCTTTCAAAGGAAAGCTGGTCAATTTTAAGCTGTTCTTTCAAGGCACAAAATTCTTCAACTCGATTTTAATTTTAATTTTTAGTCAGAATCTGAAGCTCAAATTTGGTAGCAACCCTTTTCTTGAGCTTATCTGATAGTGTTATCTTTGTAAGTTCTCAACATTAAAACTTTTATTCTAGCATTTTTACTGAGCAGGAAGCATAACTTCACAGCTGATGATGTTCACTGGCCTAGTCTCACGACCGTAATTCAGGCAGTGGTAACATAGACTAGACTTGAACTGGTGACTTCAGCACGATGTCAGATTTACAGTATTTACTATTTGGCAATACTGCAGTTTATTTCCGCAAATTGTGAGCCCATACACTTTCTGCAGATCTTTTAAGTTGTGGACTTATACAGGGTGATTCATGAAGTTCTCCCCCCACTTCTACAGCACATTGTACTAGTAGAAATAATGAAAAAATGTTATATAAACACAGGTCCGAAAACGCTTCGTTAGCGAGTTACAGCTAGCGAAAGATTTCGCCTGAATTCCTGGGTAAAGAGTAAAATAAAGCCATACTGAACTTTTGGAAAGGTTAATTAAGTAAGAAATATTGTGGATTCTTATGTATTTTTACCTGATAAAGCTAATAAAATAGGTTTCAGAACTGTACCTGTAGTAGTTTTTGAGGGATTCAGGGTTAAATGCAAAAAATTGGGGTACGAAACAATGTTTATTTAAGTTTGATGTACAATAACTTTGTTAAATTGGTAATAAATACATAAAATCAACAAACATTAATTGTAGAGAATTTAATTCTGAGAAAATTGATATAATCAAAGTCTAAAATAAAACAGAAATAAGTACCAAAAAATCGATTTTATTCAGTATAATACATTACTAGCTTTAAAGAAAAACCGTACGGTATTTAGTTAAAATAAAACAAAAACAAAATGTTTGTTCCTTAATGATGAGATAAATTGAGAAAACAAGATTAACTGTTAAATAAATTTGTTTGTAAATAAAAATATCATGTTTTACTACGTTGTATTTTTTTTTAATAAAAATTTACATCAAATGTTCGAAAATAAATGAAGCAAACATTTTCCCATTATTGTTTACTAATCATCGAAATGCAGTTTTTTGTTTTATTAATTTCTAAGTTGGTAACGCACGAATAACAGCTGATCAACAATGGTATTCTGTACTGTTACGTTAGAACTGTGTATTAGTGGTGTTTTGCAAGCTACAGCAGGAGATCGGGTTCTGTGATTCGTGTTATTAAATGCAATTTTTATGTGAGTTATAATTCAATTGTTTATTCAGCGAAAAAATGCCTTCAGAGGAATACGCTGATATGGTTTTTATTTTGGGTTACTGTAATGGTAATGCTAGAGCTGCTGTAGAAGAATATGAACTACGTTACCCTAATAGGAGGGTTCCAGATACCAAAACAATTTCAGGAACTTTTCGTACTCTTCGGGAAACAGGATCACTACCAAGTACTAGAACCAATTATGAACGAGCTGTCCAACTTGATGATGATATTGTTATTAATGCTGTTCATCGCAGTCCAGGTGTAAGTACACGACGTATTTCTAGGCGGATAGGAGTTTCGCAGTCAACGGTGTGGAGGTCACTTAATCGAAACAAATTTTATCCGTTTCATAAACAAAAGGTTCAACATCTACAGCTAGGGGATGGTCCGCTTCACTTGGAGTTTTGCAACTTTTTGAATATTAATAATCAACTCTACAAGCGTATTTTGTTTACGGATGAGGCACAATTCACTCGGGATGGTGTCAATAACTTGCACAATGAACACTCATGGGCAGAAGAAAATCCACATGAGGTAGTGGAACAGAACTTTCAACACCGATTTAGCGTCAATGTCTGGTGTGGCCTTTTGCACAATCGGCTGATTGGACCTTTCATATTACCTGGACGCCTAAATGCTGAGTTCTATTTGCATTTCCTTCAAGAAGAGTTGCCGCAGCTGTTAGAGAATGTTCCTTTACATCTCAGACAAAATTTGTACTTCCAGCATGACGGAGCACCTCCCCACTTTTCACGTGCCGTTTCTGCTTACTTAAATCATCAATTTCCTGGACACTGGATTGGTCGTGGAGGGCCTCACCCTTGGCCACCAAGATCACCAGATCTATCTCCATTGGATTATTGCATCTGGGGATGGATGAAAGACATTGTATACAAGACAAAAGTGAATTCTCGTGATGAATTAATTGCCCGTATTATGGATTCGGCTGTGCAGATACAGGGAAGTCCTGAAAAATTAAGAAACGCAACAAAAGCAATACACAAACGTGCTGCAAAATGTATTGATAATGATGGCCTCATTTTCGAACATCTATTATAAAAAGGTGCGTACGGTTGGCCCAACCTGATTAATTTTGCTTAAAACTAGTAATGTATTATACTGAATAAAATCGATTTTTTGGTACTTATTTCTGTTTTATTTTAGACTTTGATTATATCAATTTTCTCAGAATTAAATTCTCTACAATTAATGTTTGTTGATTTTATGTATTTATTACCAATTTAACAAAGTTATTGTACATCAAACTTAAAAAAACATTGTTTCGTGCCCCAATTTTTTGCATTTAACCCTGAATCCCTCAAAAACTACTACAGGTACAGTTCTGAAACCTATTTTATTAGCTTTATCAGGTAAAAATACATAAGAATCCACGATATTTCTTACTTAATTAACCTTTCCAAAAGTTCAGTATGGCTTTATTTTACTCTTTACCCAGGAATTCAGGCGAAATCTTTCTCTAGCTGTAACTCGCTAACGAAGCGTTTTCGGACCTATGTTTATATAACATTTTTTCATTATTTTTACTAGTACAATGTGCTGTAGAAGTGGGGGGAGAACTTCATGAATCACCCTGTATAATTGTACCAATTGTAAGTGAAAAATACTTTGTTATTAAGTAGTTGTATTTGATTAAAAGTCCTTTGTTCAAAGTTTGTTATTCGCAATGGTTGATTTTGAAGAATAATAGGATTTTAGGCATTTGCCACTTTTATGATTACAAATGCTTTTTTCTGTTGAGACTTGTATTGAGTTATGCCAAAACTTACAGCATGCTCTGCTTATTTTTAACTGCAAGTTTTCAATGCAAACTATACAAATATTATTTATTTCCAACTGTCATTACTGTTTTGTTCTATTTAGGCTACCTTGAAAACACAAAACAAATAAATTAATTACTTTGTGTATGAATACTACAAAACCATTGTCCCGTGAGTAACAACTAAAAAATTCTCTTCGTGGGCGTAATTTAAATCTGGATTATGTTTTTATTTTGTTGAAATAAAAATATTAATAGTTTATTTCCTAGTTAGGATTAATTTTGGTATTAAAAGTAGAATTAAAAAGAGAATTTCGAAAAAACAACAATGTGTTATAATTTTTAATGTAGACAACAAAATTATATACAAAAAAAACTAACTACAAATTTAAACAATTTTAGTGTATACCTCCTAAATAAGACTTTTCCCTGACAGCCAGTGAAATCAGAGTGCAATTCAGCACTATACTAGAAGATGTAAGTTAAAACACAGTTCAGTTTTATTTTGATAATATTTTTATTAGTTAAATTTCGTACAAATGATAAACAATTAAAGACGTCAGGCAGTTAATCAATTCCCATTGGAAGTGATACAAATTAGAATTATATGGATTCAAATTAGCAAGGTTATAGTGATAATAAACAACATTTAACATATTTGTATTAATAATCTTAATGGAGTTTGAGATTGCTAGGTTATTAAATTTGTATCTGATTTAGATATTGATTAAGAATGAGTAGTACATATAAACATGTGTATTATGTTTACAGTGTTATTAAATTATACCTTAATTAATTTTAATACAACTGGTATGAAAAATAAATACCCGTTTTAAATTAAATGATCACTTTTGCAGTATTAAGTTTTATGTTGTAGACTTTCATAATTATCCTTCTTTTATAAAATTGTTGAGGGAGTGACGGACAGGAGTTCTTAACTCATTTGAAGCAGTTTGTCTTACTGTATAAACTTTAGTACTGTATTAAACTTTTATGTTTCCTTATGAGAATAATTTATTGTAAAAAATCTACCTCAATAAATATAAAATATTTTTTGAACATTATCACTATCACTTAGATCATAAATTAACGAACAAGTATCTTAGTGAAAATTAGTTGTCTCTTAATTCAACTAGTACTTCATAAAAAGAATGAAAATCTGACTCTTATTAAACTTGCAAACAAAAAGGAGGCTGAACCTAGAGTGAAGGGTTTAATAAAGGAATAGAGATATACTTTGAATTGTATGGAGGAATTTCCTATCAATATTTAGATTTATAAAGGTTTGGTTTATTTACAAGTGAGAGAACTATATCATCATGGGATATTTTCTTCTACATCTTGTACAATAACATAGAAGTTTATGAAGGATAGAAATAATTTGTTTAATTGTGAATTGGTTTTATGAGGTTCTAATCAATAAAGTGCCACTATACTATTATTTTATTAGGTTATTATATTAATTGGACATTGCATTTTATCCAAGCACATCAGTATTATTTAAAGAAATTGTCCTTAAGTAGTCTGTAAGGTTGTATTAGATTCCTTCATAGAAGAAATGGAAATACCCTTAAAGAAATGTGCTGGATAGAATGAATTTGATACTTTAGACTCGTTAGTTTTGAAACTTTAACACCATAAACTAATTGCTACTACTATCAGTATATTGTATTATTGCTAGATAACAAACAAAAAAAGTGACTTCTAAGGTAATGTTGAACATACTCGTAGTACTCCACGAAATCAGTTCACTTATTTTTAACAGCTACAGTAAATTTTCCGTGAAGTGTTCTGTGACAAGACGAGTAAAACTGTTATCTCATCCATATCGTGAACTAACCAGTGTTTTATGAACTAACAAAAATGAAGTATACCCAATGGGTGTAATAACTTGAACTGAAACTACAATTTAGAATTTATTACAAAAGTAACTAATAAATTTATTAACTAATTCTCTTATTATTCAATTGAAAAAAGGTTTTATTTACATGGTTGGTTTACTGAGTTAAGGTAGTAGCCGTCTAAGAATTATTCAGGAGTTTGTAAAAATGGGCTAACTTTTTGGCTATGAGTACTATCCCTAGCACATTGTTTCCCTCACAAATACTCGTATAATCATGTCTGTCATGTTACATTGCACCACTGTGCATAACTGTCAAGACTGTAGCGAATAATACTCCATGACTCTACAGATGGCCTGTTAAATATTATAGTGCAGTGATAGATCAATGTTTGATCACAATTCAATAATCCGTAAAAAGTAATATATCATATCCAGAATCAATCAGCAAGCCATTGACAACCATCTGTTATTTATTATTGGTCACTTTCCTGAGATACTCCTGAGGCAGTAGAACCTACCATATCAGGAGGTATTTTCACAGTAGCAATTTTATCAAAATTTTAAGGTACAAACCACCTTTAATGAAGTAGGTAAGAAACTAAAAACAGTGTAGTACATTTTGTTGACAATCTTACAGATATCTCACTTTTTACAATGATAATCTAATCACACTGATTTTGTGAAAATGTAATTGTGCTCTATGTATTGTTCATTAAAACTTGTCATTAGTACAGGCTTAATTGCCTCTGAAGCTGCTGCCTTGGATATGACTTTGATAGTTTATAATCTGTCAAGAAAACAAAATATTGTCTTTTCCTTTCTGAATTTACGCAACAATAGTCCAATTTCAGCTGCAGGAAAAAGTCAGGTTAATGTTGAATTAATCTTGATTAACTACAAAACACCATAACAAATATCAATATAGTTTAATGAATAAAAGAAAAATAGCGACAATCAAGTTATAGGATCTTGTAAAACATTGGTTATATATTTCTGCTCAAATAAACTCATGTTAATATCGGTTTTCATCCCATATTTTTACAAGCAATGTACTCTTCATCTGCAAATTGAATTGAATAAAAAAGTACAGTACTTAAAATTGCTACATTTAAAAAATAAGCTTCTTCTTGATCCTTAGAGTAGTGCCTATGTCTATTATATCTCCATGTCATAATATACAGGGTGACTTGAAAGAACTATTATAAATAAGACTGTGCAATTTAATTCTTCATCTCTTTAGTAAAATATCAACTATAACTTTTCCCAAATTCCACTTTGTTGAGTTTTTATTTATTACAACAGTGGAAGTACATTTTTCATTAATTTTTCAACCCAATTGTAACAAACAAGTTATGTTTCTTAATAAGTTTAACTGTCTTCTCCAAAGATAGAAATTAGTATCACAATCTATTAAAAAATTGAATGATTATTTTCAGTGTAAATACCATACCTTATTTTAGTAAAAAAGTAAGTTTCCGTCTGTGTATGTGAATGCAGTCTTTTAAATAGATTCTAACAATTTTGATTACATTATTCACCATAATTCATTGAATGGTTTACAATGGCATAGACCACATCCATATAAAAACTTATCTTAGAAAAAGATTGAATTTGTTTAAAAATGCAACTGTAACCATGTAAATTCAAACATTGTTTTAACATACTCATTTTATAACAGGATGTTGTGTAGAAACCAAAATGTATTCTGTACTATGTGATAGGGAATGTTTGGGGTAATTCTAAGCAATATATGGGTCAACCTCGATTTTTCTCATATTACAATATAATGTTCCAATAGTCAATTAGAAAAGGAAATGACTAGAATTTTCTTGCCGGAAAGCAGTTTATAGGGAGCAGGCAACCGCCAGACGGTCATTATATTGCTTAGAGTTACCTATTAGTGATCAGGGGCACTGACGTGATCTGGGCTTCAAATTTGGAACTACTCGAGTTAATTTTTTTTCTAGAAGAGCAAGCAGCGCGAAGCGCTGCGCAGCGGGGCAGGCATCGTGCGTGATCCTTTTTTATATTAAAAATTTCTGATAAATTGTGTTATTACATATTACAATATAATGTAGGTAATGTATGTAAAACAATTTTAAACATATAATTACATGCTGGAAAGCAAAGTAAACCAATATAATCCGCCTAATACAAAATCTCCGTAAAAAATCTGGTAAAGGAATCTGTGTCATTCCTTTGGCCTGAAATCAATTCAGTATATACGAAGATCACGCACGATGCTTGCCCGCTGCGCAGCCACATCGCGCTGCTTGCTCTTTTAGAAAAAAAAAATTAAATCGAGTAGTTCCAAATTTGAAGCCCAGGATCACGTCAGTGCCCCTGATCACTAATAGGTAATTCTCGCGGTTGCCTGCTCCCTATAACTGCTTTCCAGCAAGAAATTCTAGTCATTTCCTTTTCTAATTGACTATTGGAATATTATATTGTAATATGAGTTGCCTGCTCCCTATAACTGCTTTCCGGCAAGAAATTCTAGTCATTTCCTTTTCTAATTGACTATTGGAACATTATATTGTAATATGAGTTGCCTGCTCCCTATAACTGCTTTCCGGCAAGAAATTCTAGTCATTTTCCTTTTCTAATTGACTATTGGAACATTATATTGTAATATGAGTTGCCTGCTCCCTATAACTGCTTTCCCCGGCAAGAAATTCTAGTCATTTCCTTTTCTAATTGACTATTGGAACATTATATTGTAATATGAGAAAAATCGAGGTTGACCCATATATTGCTTAGAATTACCATGTTTGGTCCAAGTTTGGGCAAATAAACTTCTTATATTGAATAAGTTTTTTGTGAAATTTTACCTCAATGTTTTTCAACATTCTTTATTTTAACCATAGAAAGATCTTTAAAATATTTATGTCATTTATAGGACTTTTTAACATCCTTGTCAAACTACAATTTTATACATTCACATGAAAACCCCTAAGAGGACCATTGGTTTTACATAATTATGTGCCAGTGCATCTTGGGCTAGGAATGGTATTGGTTATACCACAGAGAAAGGAAAAAGTTTCTGGTCCCTACTCATTCAACATGACTAACCAACAAGATTCAGTCCTATTTAAATTGTATTTAAACACCCTTGGATACTCTCATGGCATAATAAGAATGTTGTTGTCTCATCTTTGTGATTTTATTAATTTAAATGTAGGTTGAACAAAATAGGATTTGAAAGAAGTTATAGATTGTTTTATTTACAAATTAGATGGAAATCTGATAGGCCAGTGCATACATTTTGTGTGTGTTTGTATTTTTTCTCATTAATATTCAGTTTATATTTCAGTGGTTCTGTTTAATATGGTTTATTTGTCCCACATCTTTATTTTTGCATGTAACTGTTGCCCTACATCAGGCTTTATTTTATAGACTGCATGTACTTTACTGCATACGAACTTTCTGTTCATCTAAACACTACATATAAAAGAGCAAGCAGCGCGGATGTGCTGCGGCGCAGCGGGCAGGCATCGTGCGTGATCCTTTTTTATATTAAAAAATTTCTGATAAATTGTTATTACATATTACAATATAATGTAGGTAATGTATGTAAAACAATTTTAAACATATAATTACATGCTGGAAAGCAAAGTAAACCAATATAATCCGCCTAATACAAAATCTCCGTAAAAATCTGGTTAAAGGAATCTGTGTCATTCCTTTGGCCTGAATCAATTCAGTATATACGAAGATCACGCACGATGCTTGCCGCTGCGCAGCACATCGCGCTGCTTGCTCTTTTAGAAAAAAAAATTAACTCGAGTAGTTCCAAATTTGAAGCCCAGATCACGTCAGTGCCCCTGATCACTAATAGGTAATTCTCGCGGTTGCCTGCTCCCTATAACTGCTTTCAGCAAGAAATTCTAGTCATTTCCTTTTCTAATTGACTATTGGAATATTATATTGTAATATGAGTTTGCCTGCTCCCTATAAAAACTGCTTTCCGGCAAGAAATTCTAGTCATTTCCTTTTCTAATTGACTATTGGAACATTATATTGTAATATGAGGTTTGCCTGCTCCCTATAAACTGCTTTCCGGCAAGAAAATTCTAGTCATTTCCTTTTCTAATTGACTATTGGAACATTATATTGTAATATGAGTTTGCCTGCTCCCTATAACTGCTTTCCGGCAAGAAATTCTAGTCATTTCCTTTTCTAATTGACTATTGGAACATTATATTGTAATATGAGAAAAATCGAGGTTGACCCATATATTGCTTAGAATTACCATGTTTGGTCCAAGTTTGGGCAATAACTTCTTATATTGAATAAGTTTTTGTGAAATTTTACCTCAATGTTTTTCAACATTCTTTATTTTAACCATAGAAAGATCTTTAAAATATTTATGTCATTTATAGGACTTTTTAACATCCTTGTCAAACTACAATTTTATACATTCACATGAAACCCCTAAGGACCATTGGTTTTACATAATTATGTGCCAGTGCATCTTGGCTAGGAATGGTATTGGTTATACCACAGAGAAAGGAAAAAGTTTCTGGTCCCTACTCATTCAACATGACTAACCAACAAGATTCAGTCCTATTTAAATTGTATTTAAACACCCTTGGATACTCTCATGGCATAATAAGAATGTTGTTGTCTCATCTTTGTGATTTTATTAATTTAAATGTAGTTGAACAAAATAGGATTTGAAAGAAGTTATAGATTGTTTTATTACAAATTAGATGGAAATCTGATAGGCCAGTGCATACATTTTGTGTGTGTTTGTATTTTTCTCATTAATATTCAGTTTATATTTCAGTGGTTCTGTTAATATGGTTTATTTGTCCCACATCTTTATTTTTGCATGTAACTGTTGCCTACATCAGGCTTTATTTTATAGACTGCATGTACTTTACTGCATACGAACTTTCTGTTCATCTAAACACTACATATAAAATATAAATATATATCATTCATTTAGTAAGGTAAATATTAAATCCATCATAAGTGAAAGCCTAATATAAGTATTTTCCGGTTTGTAACCGGATAGAAATATAACTGCCAATCTGATAGATATTGACTATGATTTGAAACTATCAGTTACTTATTTTATTAAATAATGAATTGTGCAGGATTTTCGGAATCACTATTGTATGTTAATATAATAAGTGCTGTTATTTGTGTTGTTATGGAAGTGAAAAATAAACATGAATTTTATAGTTAGTTACATTTTTATTGTCCAGTGTCTCCTTCAAAATCCACATATTTCATATTAATGTGTCAAAACAGTGAAACCTAAATTTATTTGCTTTTAATCAAAATACTGGTTTATTTATAAGCATGCAAAATTTTAAAAACTGCTGTTTTGGAGAAGTGAAATAGATTAGCAATAATCTATGATTCAAAGGGAAGTAGAATGTACCCATACTAATTATTTGGACATCTCGTAATTGGTTGTCTTACGGTTAGGGCATGAATACCACGACGCCCATTAATTTCTTATACTAAGTATGCATATTATTAAGCATTGTTAATAACGAAACATATTAGCAGTTTCTCAAGGGCCCATTCATTCCTCAGGGTTCCTAGCGTGAACATAGGCCTATTTTTATTTCGTAAATCCCTATGGGCTGCGCCCCACTGGTCTCTGAAGCAGCAAACAATCCCATCTTGGTCTCTAAAGATATGTAATGTGAATTCAAAGACCCAGATAAATATATTCAAATGGTGTGTGTAAGCATTCTATTATGACAGCATGATCATATGTTTAATTAATTCAACCAATATTTTTAATTTGTTTTCATTTATAGAGTGAAAGTATAAAAAAAGTAACAACACGTCTTATTTCAAAATGGTAGCAGCAAGGCAAACATATATATTTCCTGGGTCACAAAGCAATACACGAGACACTAAATGCAATTTTTATGACAGAAAATCGTCGAGGTGACATTATATCCATTTCTTACTTTCTCGCAATTTTGCTTAACCTCTGGTCCCCTTCATGATGAACACTGAAACAATGGGTGCACGATATACGAGTAATTCCGTTTTTAAATTATCACAGGACCCTAAAGTTTACACTACAAGTGCTTCCACTAAGACAGCTAAGAACTTCCTTGATAGTAAATTAAACATTTTTCCAATGCTCCAAGATTCTTCATAAATAAACATTATTCGCTTTTTTTATAGTTAACTAGTTAATTAGTTCACAAATGAACAAATATTTACATTTTTCTAAATAATAGATGTTATAATAACATATGGTAAAAGATTTAGAATATTACTATACGTTTTACAAATGAATTCTTGTTTGTTATCTTGAAGGGGTAGTAATGTTGTTCTAGATTTTCTTACTTTCCTTTTGATCGATTTCTGGAGTATGTTGTCAATAAGTTGTGTGGTGTAACCGTTAAAAATAGCAATATCTTTTAAGTAGTTTAATTCAAATCAATTACAGGAATTTTTTTTTAACCATACAAACGAATCTACCATTACAAAACAAACAACAAATTATCACAAATATTAGGAAATCACAAGGTCAAAAACACATTCGAAAACAAATCAGGAATTTATGAATTTAAATGCAACAACTGTGAGAAATTGTACGTTGGTAAAACAAAAAGGAACATCAAGACACGATTCAAAGAACACTGCACATATAAAATATGGAAGAACTGAAAAATCTGCTATTGCGAATCACTGTATTGAATCTGGACACACTATCTATAATAAAATTTACGATTATTGAAAGAAGATACTAACACAGTACGTACACTCAAATGCTTTGAAAACATTTTACATTAACACAAATCAAGAAAAACTTGTCAATAATGAAGATGGACCTATTCAAAATTTAATTCTACTCTCATTTCAATTTATAAGACATTAAATAATTCTGTTTAAATATTTTATAGTGGCTAATCATATATCCAAATCTTTTACCATATGTATAATATTATAATAGCTATTATTTAGAAAAATGTAAACATTTGTTTATTTGTGAAGTGCCTGATGATGGAATTATTGATTCCAAAAGGCCTTGCACAATAATAAAATTTATATTGGAAAATGTGATATTCATTTACCAGTAATAGTAGATTAAATATTTATTTATGTTTACTCACTTCATAAACCAAAATCGCAAAACATGTTTTCAAACAAATCAAATTACAGCTGATGAAATAATATCAGCTGAATGGAATCTACATATGTCATCTTTCTTTCTTTCTTTCTTTAATGTTGATTTGTTGAGGAGTCTTTGCACAAAAACGGAATTTCTTCGGAACCATCTTAGAGTGGAATTTTATTATATAAGATCTGGGTTCCAGTCCAATCTGTATAATTTTGAGTGGCTTGCAAAGTATCTGTCTTGACTCCAAGATGGTTTAGAATACCGCAGCCTGTGTTTGAGCGGGCAGTCAGACTACACAGGATAGTGTTACCTATTCTAAAATAGGGTTAATTCGAAATCAATAAAACAATAAAGCTACACTGTTAAAATATAAATGAAGGTATAAACGTATAAATATTCAACTTATTAGTGGCAAAACCGAAATCACTACAGCTGTGTTTTTCTCACTCACAAGTCGACCTGTGACCACGTTACGGTTTAGTTGGGAACAAAACTTTACAGTGATTTGTCTGATAAATTCAGTCCCAACTCAAACGATTATTCTGCTAAAACTTGATCGCCACTAAATTAATTAGAGTGGACACCAAAATTAATTGGGGGTTACCTGTCTACGAAAAGACAGGTAACCTCCAAATAATGAACAGTTAAACTGAAAGCCTCCGATTTTAATTCTTATCTGGGAGGAATGTGTAGCCATTAAAACCGTTAATTAATTTATCAAATTAAAATTTTATTACTTTTAACATATCACAATTATTGTAATCAAACTGCATGCTTAAAATTACATCGATCTATAGTTGAATTATTACGATTATATAGAAACTAGCAGTTACCCGCAGCTTCGCACACATTTTCCTGTTGAAAACTCGGACAATATATTCATGTATTCTTTATCTATGACATAATAAACACTCCTGATATAATCAATAGTCACTCAAAGCTATTCCAATCTCCTGATCCAATTTAGATGTAAGTTTAAAGAAGTTTGGGATCCTGAAGTCGTAAAGTGAAACAGTTTTTATAAGATTTGTATTTCCCTCCCACATTCCATAATTTATGGAAGTTCTTCGATGGCTTCAGTAACAATAAGAGTTAGCCTTTTGTTTATCCCAATGCCGAAAGTGTATCGTACAACTAAAAAGTAAAAATATGGGTGTGTTCTGGTCGTTTAAATTCACCCCTGGTCTAATCTATTTACAGTTCCACAATTGATTTATGCTGTTGCACTAACCAAATCAATGGTCTCATATGTTGGTTTCGGAATTCAGCTTAGATTATAAATTATTGTAATAATATCACATTTTACAGATGAGCATTTTACTAGTAGTTTCCGAGCGGCATGATACTAACGCTTCTGGCCACCAGTGCACTTCCGGTGCTGTCTATCACTGATGACGATGTATGAAGAACAGTGAATTTATCGAGATAAGGCATATTGCGCAATAGTATAAATTACTAGGTCTGTTCACAAAGGTCTGATAGAGCTATCGAGTATTGCAATCTCATTTATATGGAATATTCTTTAGAAAAATTTATATTTTTGTGGGCAGACAATCAAATCTGAATATAGATTTTAAATTTATCTTTATAAAGGTATTGTTTAATTGAAAGGTAATATTTGTGTGAGCAAGTATTAATGCACTTCTGACGTTGTATTCCTTGCATCCACCCCCTTCATTGTGGAGACAGAAAATACCGCACAACATGAAATATTCCTAAAGGCCATCAATCAAGAACAAACTTGGCCGCGCTACAGGCCAGAGTCTCACACTTATTAAACTTCTTTCGTCATCGCCAGAAATGATATTCATTCTATCTCAATGTCACGAGTGGAATAGACGTCAAAGTTACAAATTGATAATCCAATATGACGTACATATTTAGGTGATTATAACTATTGTGTGTTACCTTTCAAGAGTCGAACTCTGTATAGTAAAGATAAAGTCGTGTACTTGTGAGCGGTATTTTCGATTGTTACGTGAGCGGCCAGTCAGCTGTAGTGAGTAGCAGGGCGATAGACTCAAGTGTACAGTGTGCAGTGTACAGTGTAGTTAGTGTTCAGTGTGGATCGGCGCGGCGCGGCGGCGGGAGGCGGCGGTGTACCACGTAAGGTCAGTACGAGCGTTATTTATACACAGCTGACTTTAAGTTACTCGTGGATACTCCATATTCTCCATTATCTTTATACGAACTCAAAATCAGTTTGCTATTGTACAAATTCACACATTAATGAAGTGTAAAAATGTGAAATCTGTGATTAATTATTTATTCATTCATAAAATCTTCATAACATTAAACTGAATCAGATTATGTGAATGGTGGCCTAAGGTTAAAATAGACTATTGCAGCACAAGTAGTGAAGTTTTTAGCTGGAATCTATGATCGTTGAAAATGCATGACATCTTTTCCTCCTCCGTGCATTGGATTATTTTACTTGCATTATTGTCAACCTAAACATAATCGGGAGTTTCCAAATTTATTATGTACCGTATGCACATCTTAACCAATTACTAGAATCAACATTGTATGTCCGTAACAAAATGGTGATTCGTGTTTGGTTGAAATACCGCGTATCTTAAAAGTATTTTGATTTAAGATTGTATTGCATTTTATGTTCTTTACTTAAATAATTCATTTCAGAAATAAACGTTCTAAATTTTTGTTTGGTTGAAGATTTAATGACAGTATTATTAACAATAGTTTAAACTAATATTAACATTAAATTATTTTTAATTTTTACACAAGTAGGTATGTTTCTAATTTCAAGTAGCAATCTCAAGAGTGGAAAGAGGAGTCATTTTCGTTCTCTTGAGATTTTAAGGATTCTTGTTAATTTTCTGTCATTTTGAAACATTCAAATAATGTAGGTTGGTAGTAGCCAAACGCTGTGACGGATCGTAACTGTTTATTTCTTTCAATAATCTTCCGAGCTGTATTAAAGCTTTGCCCTAAGTGGATTTAGTCAGTAAATTTAAACGAACGGACAGTTTCGAATTCAGGAAGCGTCACAGTTACGACGTGGTTGGCTTTGTTTCCGTCGGAATACTGATTGAAATAATGATAAGTTCTTTCATATTCTAATATACTCCAAATGAATACCCAAGATTACGACAAAAGGATATTTTAGTATATCTATTTCCATGCCGGGCTGTTTGCCCCGAGTCGCAGATGACTATGCAGGAAAGCCCAGGCGGACATCGCACGCGGTCGATTGTACAGCTGGCTGCACTAGAGTCCATCTTCGTTTTTGCTTCATGACAAAAATGTTCAATCTTAAAACATTTTAATCCTTTATGTTTCGTCCTAGTGTATAACAAATGCCCCGAACTGCTTTCAAATTTTCTGATATAGCCTAATTGCGCGTTATTTAACAAAACTATTTCATACTTGTTTTTAATTACGAAAAAATATAAACATGTTGTAGGAAACTCTCAACAACATTTGGTGGTGTATTATTCGTATACGTAAATACTACATATTTCAAAAGTATGACAAACCGTATCGGACTAAAGTAGAGATTCAAGTTTGTTCGCAAATTGTGACAACAGTACCTTAAAGTACAGATTTAATATTGTTCGCAAACCTGTGTCAAACAATAACAAGCGTAAGTGTTAGAGATTTATGTTTCTTGAATTATTCGACAAACAGTAACGATCTAGGGAATTAGAAATTTAATATTGTTCGTAAACTGCGACAAACAGTAACGAGCTAAAGTAGAGAATGAATATTGTTCGCATACCTGTGATAAACAGTAACAAGCTAAAGTAGAGAATGAATATTGTTCGCATACCTGTGACAAACAGTAACGAGCTAAAGTAGAGAATGAATATTGTTCGCATACCTGTGACAAACAGTAACGAGCTAAAGTAGAGAATGAATATTGTTCGCATACCTGTGATAAACAGTAACAAGCTAAAGTAGAGAATGAATATTGTTCGCATACCTGTGACAAACAGTAACGAGCTAAAGTAGAGAATGAATATTGTTCGCATACCTGTGACAAACAGTAACGAGCTAAAGTAGAGAATGAATATTGTTCGCATACCTGTGATAAACAGTAACAAGCTAAAGTAGAGAATGAATATTGTTCGCATACCTGTGACAAAAAATGACTAGCTAAAGCAGCTAGAGATTTTGATTTCTTGTATACATACTGTGACAAACATTAACGAGCTAAGTAGTTAGAGATATAAGATTTAGTAAACTGTGACAAACGATAACGATATGGAATAGTTAGATATTTAAAATTGTTAGTAAACTGTGATAAACGACAACGAGCTAAAATAGTAAGAAATTTAAGATTGTTTGCAATCTGAGACAAACAGTAACGTTTAAGTAGAGAATTAATATTTTTCGTAAACCTGTGACAAAAAATGACTAGCTAAAGCAGCTAGAGATTTTGATTTCTTGTATACATACTGTGACAAACATTAACAAGCTAAGTAGTTAGAGATTTAAGATTGTTCGCAATCTGAGGCAAACAGCAACGAGCTAAAGTAGTTATAGAGATTTAAGATTTTTCGCAAATTGTAACAACAGTAACGTTTAAGTAGAGAAGAGAATTAATATTGTTTGCAAAACTGTGAAAAAAATGACTAGCTAAAGCAGCTAGAGATTTGGATTTCTTGCATACTGTGATAAACAGTAACGAGCTATGTAGTTCGAGATAGTCTATTAGTTGTTCGCAAACTGTGGCAAACGATAACGAGTTAGGTAGTTAGAGATTTAAGATTGTTCGCAAACAATGACAAACGTTAACGAGCTATATAGTTAGAGACATAAGATTGTTCGTAGACTGTGAAAAGCGATAACGAGCTGAAATAGATAGACATTTAAGATTGTTCGCAAACTGTGACAAACGATAACGAGCTATATAGTTAGAGACATAAGATTGTTCGTAGACTGTGAAAAGCGATAACGAGCTGAAATAGATAGACATTTAAGATTGTTCGCAAACTGTGACAAACGATAACGAGCTATATAGTTAGAGACATAAGATTGTTCGTAGACTGTGAAAAGCGATAACGAGCTGAAATAGTTAGACATTTAAGATTGTTCGTAAACTGTGACAAACGATAACGAACTAAAGTGGTTAAAGGTTTAGATTGTTTTCATAGTACACAATGCAAGGTCGTTTCAATGTCTCTCAACTGTAACGATGTTGTATTGATGTCACATTTGACATTTGATCGGACAGACGTAAGAATAGTAGTGGCTGGATATATATGACGAATACCGTTATCAAGATTTTACATATATAATTATCATTACCACTATGAGCATAAGGTGGTCAAATTGACGTGTAATAACAATAAATTTGGATTTGATTTTGAAGTATAATATATTTGCGTTGTTGATGAATGTTTGTTTTGAAATTCGGTTGTCTCTAATTGCTGTTAGTTTTAGTAAATTATAACCCACAATTCCATCTCAACACAACTTCCTCTGCAGTGTCACTCCCTCTCTCTTGAAAGTAGCTATACATGGTTTATTATTTCGTCCTACCTTTAGCGAGTGTGTGTAGGATGAAACACAAGATGACAAAAGATGTATCCAACCTTCAGCTCTATCCTCTTATTTTCAGTTATTGCATGTTTTATTATAATTATTTGTTTGTTTGCGAAAAGTGTTTCTTTTTTCGTATATCTAGTGTAAGATATAGTAAACAGGACAGTGTAAATCACCTTTACATATACATGACGTATGAGCATTAAAAATATATGTAAAATTAAAAATATACAACTAAATTTTACACTTCTTACGTGTTAGTGCCTATTAACATGTAAAAATAGTCAATGGTAGCTGTTAAGTTAGTGTTATCACTTCCTTCTTGATAGGGCACAAGCAGAGGGAACGAGCTATTATCTATACTACAAAACAAAGCACGGTGTGTGGCAGGCGGGTATTACAAGCAGAATCCATTACTTTCTTATGCTGTTCACTGGAATGATTACGTCATTTATCAATTAACGATTTATAATTCAAGGTGAAAAGTCTGTAGACGTAATTGACGTTTGCCGTGAGATATACTTCTATTCTTTTATACTGTTTTTTTTAATTCCCCCATCTTTACAGCGCCAAAGTCGCTAAAGCATTGTAACCTCATAATTTGTTGTTCTAAAACCTGTTATGGACACGATTTCAGGCACGGTGGCGTGATGTGAGGCTAAGAGTGTGTTTTGGTACGGCAATAATTGTTGCTCTTTCTTAGAAACAAGCGCTCTCGGCAGGAGAACAATGGGTCTACTTTCCAGGGCTTTCTCGTTGTAAAATGCGTTCGGTTTGTGGCACTCACCGAGACACAAAGTCAAGAATCCTGTTGTGTATCATATTGATGCTATTTCAAAACAAATATTTCACATAAATCTTCAAGATCATCCAGAGATGTCAGGAGTAGTATCACTGAATACATAAACAGTTTATATTATACTGGCAGTTATCCGCGGCTTCGTACGCAGTGCTCTATTAAAACAGGAACACCATGGGCATATTCTTTTTAAATGACATTGTAAACACTTATGACATAAGCCGTAGTCACTGAAAGATCTGGAATCCTGAAATATTTTGATTAAAGTTAAACGAACTTAAAACTAACAGAAAACGTTGAAATACGAGTTTTTATAATCAAATTTACTCTTTGCCTTTAACACTATAGATATGTAAACTAATTTAACCCTTTGAGTGCCAACGTCCGATTTTACCGGACGACGAAAGTTGGCCGAAAAGTGCCAACGTCTTATTTTACCGGACGACAAAAGTTGGCCGAAAAGTGCCGACGTCCGATTTTACCGGACGTTCGGGAAAAAGTCACTAAAAATTGTAACCTTTAATATTTTAAAATAATATCATATTGAAATGTTTGTGAAGAATCGTTCTTTTCAAATTAAATTGGTTTAGTACACTTCCGATCAAACTTTAAATTATGAAACTCACATATAAACATTTTTGGTTGCCATAGCTACCAGAAAAAATGTGACAATAGTTTCTTAAAAGTTGTATAACTTACTCATTATTGAAGATAATAATATACATTTTTCAAGATTTACAGACAATTGCATACACTTTCCAGTGATATGGACTAAGAAAAGGATATGAATTTTTTTGGTCACAATAATTTGGTTGAAAAATGAAATTAAAAAATATTTTTGAATTTTTTTTAGGTAGGCTAAGTCCATTTTTGGTATTCCTAAATGTAGTGTTATGGTAACTTTGTTATTTTATGTTAATTAAACAGAGTTTTCAGAGACAAATAAAAAAAGAATCATGTTGATAGCTTATTAAATAATCGAACTGTGAATTTTTTACTAAAACCTTGCAAAATGCCTGAAAAAGGGCTGGCACTTTTAAGTACACACCCACTAGAAAAATACCTGGCACTTTTCAGTATACCCACTCAAAAAATACTTGGCACTCAAAGGGTTAAAATTGTAGTCAGACTACTTGAGACTGTGCTGTCATTTTACAATGTTTACACATTATTTGTATTTGTATAATCAATGTTTATAATAATTTGATTATATTTAACAATTAATTAATAACATGTGTTTGCTGAAATTCTTCCGTATGGCAATTTCCTGAACTTTAGAATCCAATGGGGAGCCCTGATGAGGGAAAGAAATTCTTCCTTAGTGCGTCCCTAGGGTACAGGTAAACCTATGTACCAAATTTCATTTCTGTATCTTTTATTGTTTTTGTTGGGCATAAATGAGTCAGTCAGTCAGAACATCTATTTGTATATACGAGGTGTTTACACCTCGTATACAGGGTGTTTACAAAACGGCACCACAAACTTTTGTGGATGATATTACTCATCGCTACAAACAAAAAGTCCTATAAACATAGTTCAGGAATGTGTCGTTTAAATGTTAGTCGCCATTTTCTATTTTTATAAGAAAAATGTATATATCTAGAACTAGTAAAGCTACAGATACCAAACTTTGCACATAGGTAGTAATAAGTAAGAGAGAAAAAAATAATTGTGTGATTTTCTTTAATATTAACAAAAAGGCACTTGTCGAAGGTTTTTTTAAGTTTATTAACATTAAGAACTATTTTAGTTATAAACATGTACAAGATTCCAACTATTACACTAAATAGTAATTTTTATAGCAATTCCGACGGTAATTATTTGAACAAAACCGTCGACGCATAAACCACTTTTAAGGTACACTTGCACAAGCCGGGATCAACACATAAGTTGTAATAGCTGTTATTATGTAGATATAATATTGCAACTACACATTAAACCGTGTCTTTATTTTATATAATGGATGGTGTTACATATTTTATTTCTTTCTATGAAATTGAGTTCTATTGGTATTTGACCATTTTCATTTCTACTTTATTTTTAGCTGCATTCTTATCGCATTTGAAGAAGTGCAGATCAACCAAGACTCGACTTACTAATTTCTCAAAATTATCTGTAATGGCCGAGAAAAGTATCGCATGGGCATTATTTGTCTTGGGCCTTATGGAGGAAAATTGTTTCATACATAAAATATAAAGAAACTTACTGATTGACTATTTGCAATGTAAACTGTCATACAAATGGGATGGATAGTATCAATTTAATTTAATTGCCTGATAACATTGACGATGAATGCAAAATTTAATTGGCATAGCTAATTTATACACCAAGTCATAGCCTATTCAGCAATATTGTCAAATAAAGGATCTGCTACTTTTGAATTTTAAACATTTTCTCTCTTATCAATGAGGTGTTACTGTTGTACATCTTAATTAGATGTATGTTTATTATGTTGGTGAATTCTAATCGCCAGTTCGCCAGAAGGTGGAAGAAAATATTGAGTGATTGGAGGGAAAGATTGTTTTCTATTATCAGTTATGGAATGATTATTGATTCTGGAAATGATTTTTGAGAACATTGAAGTTACCTTCCTTTACCTTAGCTCCTACGGTTTGTTTCTTCTATCTTTCAACTTAAAGTAGAAAACGTTTGGTAATCACTGATTATCTTTCAAGTTACCTTAAAAGTCTTCAATTTTGGATTGTTTTACAGTTTAGGTATATATCGTATATTTAGACATTTTAACGGCAAATTGGAAATTTGTATGTCAACATTTCTAAAATTCTCTACTGATTTAGGCTATCGTCGGTTGTCTACAGGAAATTACTTTAATGTAATATTCAGTCCCGTAGTTTTGGTTCTGTTTAAAAGTTTTTATTTTGAAACGTCGTAAGGAACGCGCTCAGTTCAACCTACATTCCAAATTTTGCAGTTTTACACTCAGTGCTCAGAATGTGTGTGATGAAGCAATATAATATACACAACTCTGATAGCAGTTTTAAGCGAGCAGTCTAATGTTTACAATTGATTTTAAAATGAGAGGGCACTAAGTTACAAAATGTATTAATCTAAAATCACATTTATTTTGGTACAAAACTACTATATTTTCCTTGTATAAAAAATGTAATAATAGAAATAATATTAATGATTCTGTTCATTTAATAGATTGTTAAAATGTATTGTTTTTAACTTATCTAGTTAATTGTTTGGAGTTGCAGTAAACTGATGACTCAGTACTTTTGAATGGGTTTAATTTGGGCCTCTTGTCTTGACCCCATGATTGTGTCTTCCCACTAATATTATAAATGCGAAAGTTTGTATCTTTAGATGTTTGGAGGTTTGTATCTTTAGATGTTTGGAGGTTTGTATGTTTAGATGTTTGGAGGTTTGTCCTCGAATCACGCTGAAACTGCTATACGGATTGTGCTGAAATTTGGAACAGGTATAGCTTTTGGTCTGAATTAACACTTAGAGTGCTTTTTACCACCCATAACACATTCATTTCACCAAATAAAGTCGAATTCAAATTGAAAAATCAGTTTGTTTACATTCGAATGTACTGATATTGGAGTGTTGTACATTGGATAATCAGTAGTGTAATGCAGATTGCAAATACGAAGTTATTTAATTTAAAATTCAGATTGCACCAATGATCAATAATCGCGTATACCCCTAATACATATTTAGTGATCGGTAAAAATATCAAAATCACTTAATCATTAAAATTTAACCTAAGTTAGATTCCGAAATCAACATAAGAAACCATTGTTTTGGTTAATGCAACAGCATAAATCAATTGTGGAACTGTAAATAGATTAGATCGGAGGTGAATTTAAACGACCAGAACAGACCCATATTGACCGCAGATCTCTATGGATATATATTTCTAGATTTAAGTTAATGTAAGCTTACTCTCATAAACTTTATTTTGTTACATTTTCTTCGTTGCTGAAAAATGTAGTTTTTAGAGTTCAGGTACACTTTACACAGGCACATTTTCATTAATTATTCTGAAATTTTCACTGGTCATTTAGTATACTGTCTTTAGTTAAATAATGAACCAGAAATCTTCTATCTGATAAATATTTAGTTTTTTTACATAAACCAAATAAAAAAATTACTGATAATAATGTAACCATTTTTAAAAATCGGTTTTTTTTTCAAAAATAATGAAAATATTATAGTTCCAGTTCACCGTTGTACTCACAACAGTGTATATAAAGAATATGCTTCAAAAAGTTTCAAGCCAATATGATTTATATTTTTTTTCTAAAGTCTACTTAAATTACGGCGTAATTAGTTAGAGACGTCCGTCTCCATAAATTTTGTTGAATTTCGTGGATTACCTTACTTGCTCATAATTTCGTAATATTCTATGGTAACCTTTCGGTAATGCTAATTTATGGTAAGAGGGATAAAAAATGAAAGAATTAAATCTACAAAAATAATATTTTTTCTAATAGAGGTGGTCTACTACGGTATCTACAGACGCTATCTGAGTAGCGTATTGATAGTTTATAATTAATTGTTCACCGCTGTAAATTATAAAATATATGTCCACAGATAGTTCACATCGTCTAAAGATGCAGAAATATAACTTGGAGATAGCACTCGCCTAACATTGTTATAGTGGCAGAGCTGGCATGTAGTGTAATTGATGGTGTCGGTTAATTAGTGCATCTTCAGCCAAAAGGCGCAGTTATCACAGTCAAGCTCAGAGTCACAGTTTTACAAACTTACTTATTTCACATGTGACAGGGACCTATACAGTTAATAATTTGTGTGCAATTACGAAGATAAGTGTTACGAACGTATTTTAAGGCAATATCTACCGAAATTATAATTTGTTTTGTAGTACTAGTAAACTTTTGAAACTTCATAATTATTTTGAAGCAGCCCACAGGAGATTGTATTCAAATGACAAAGCAGTAAAACATTAATTGTGTGAAGTAGATTAATGAAAAGTAAAATACAATACAATACATTAATAAAGGGCTTTAAAACACTATTCACGCTTGCAGAATAATTTGAGCGAGTAACCTACTAAGGACCGTATTGCTATTTTTAAAGGCATGAAGTAACCTATTCCGAGTAAGTTGGCAATTTAGTCGTCTATCATACGAAGAATAGCATAAAATTAAATTTAAAGATGGCGATAACCAAACGTCAAGATGAAGATTTTGATGCTCTGAACATCATAATAAGAAGTGGTAATAAGAATATGAGCATCCGTAGGATATGCAATGACATCTGAACTTCATACTTTGAGACAGTTATGATCTGAACATCTGAGCTTCAGAATAAGATATTTTTGTAACCTGAACATCAGATTGAAAGTTGTTGATAATATTGATATTACAAAAATTAGTTATATCTGATATTTAGAATGAAATGTTGGGGGTGAAAACTGAGGTTTAGAATGAAAGACAATGATATCTGAAATTCATACTTTGAGACAGTTATGATCTGAACATCTGAGCTTCAGAATAAGATATTTTTGTAACCTGAACATCAGATTGAAAGTTGTTGATAATATTGATATTACAAAAATTAGTGATATCTGATATTTAGAATGAAATGTTGGGGGTGAAAACTGAGGTTTAGAATGAAAGACAATGATATCTGAAATTCATACTTTGAGACAGTTATGATCTGAACATCTGAGCTTCAGAATAAGATATTTTTGTAACCTGAACATCAGATTGAAAGTTGTTGATAATATTGATATTACAAAAATTAGTGATATCTGATATTTAGAATGAAATGTTGGGGGTGAAAACTGAGGTTTAGAATGAAAGACAATGATATCTGAAATTCATACTTTGAGACAGTTATGATCTGAACATCTGAGCTTCAGAATAAGATATTTTTGTAACCTGAACATCAGATTGAAAGTTGTTGATAATATTGATATTACAAAAATTAGTGATATCTGATATTTAGAATGAAATGTTGGGGGTGAAAACTGAGGTTTAGAATGAAAGACAATGATATCTGAAATTCATACTTTGAGACAGTTATGATCTGAACATCTGAGCTTCAGAATAAGATATTTTTGTAACCTGAACATCAGATTGAAAGTTGTTGATAATATTGATATTACAAAAATTAGTGATATCTGATATTTAGAATGAAATGTTGGGGGTGAAAACTGAGGTTTAGAATGAAAGACAATGATATCTGAAATTCAGAATGTACTCTATATATGCGGGGTATAAATTAAGTCCTGATACGCCTGGATATATTCCAAACGGATTGAGCTATCGATGTCCAACTTTCACCATACTTATTAAAATCCTTTCTGGTATTTTTGAGAAAAATTGCCATCCCCCCTTTTCAAAGAAGGGCAGAAATGGATAACTTTAAATTTTCAAATTGCAACCCCTATCTTGTGACATGTAATTTTAAAGGTCGATTATAAAGAAACACAATTATACTAAGAAAACGTATCTACGACGTTTCTAGCAAAATTTATGGACAAATAACGCAAAAAATCTGTAGGGACAATGCCATTGTCTTGCAAGAGACTTTTTGTTCGTGGCATTGTCTTTCCAATGAATATACCTTTAAAATGACATGTCACAAGATAGGGGTTGCAATTTGAAAATTTAAATTGACCCTTCCTTTAAATAAGGGGGGGGGGTATTACATATATATCTGAGTTTTTCGTGTTGTAAGCTTTATTTGTCCATGGTAAATCAGAGTACTGTAAAAGGAAGGTTAAAAAAATTGACATAGGTGGTAAAATATGAGCATTAGAGGTGAGAGGTGTTGTTAATTTGAACATCAGAACTGAGGTTAAACTTGACGAAGAAATGACGATACCTTTGTCCTTGATCAGAACGAAATATGATTTGACTGTTGATTGATTTTCCTAACAGTCTTGGATATTCAGTGTCATTGCCTGCTACTGTAGTTAATATGAATAAATTATTGTGTGACAATAATGTACGGTTGAAACGTAAAAGTGTATGCTGTAAATATAAAAATGTATTGTACTATGAAAACAAAGTAGAAGCAACGTTGTGCTTGTAGCCTTGAAAAGTATTGACAATGTTGTGACAATTTCGTTGCGAAACTCCGTATCATTGTTGCGATAGTTGCCGTATTTCAGTCGATGACGCAATAATGATGCTGTAGTTCTACAATCACACCACCTACAGTATGTAGACAGCTTCTGTATCAACTCCTATTGTTTACAATCTCGTATGACTCGCTTGCAAGCACGGCGCACAATTGAGATATGTTAAACACACAGCCACGTGCAATAGCACGAGTTTGTCTTCTTATTGGCATTAAAATGGGTTGACTCTTGAGGAGAAGTTGATAGTGATTCCAATCGTTGACGTTGGTTACAACCAATCTTCAGATCAGTCGTGATAAGATTAAAAGTGAATGTTGAGTTTCAATTACCTTTGTGGTGGCTGTAAGTTGCTTTATGCAACTGAATTTAGAAATATTATTTACACTCCGCGAAGATAGTTTTAATTTAATACATGACTGAAATTAATAATTTAGTGATAATAACCTCATTACGAATATGCATGAATACTGCAGAAAATATTTGAGCGTGTTCTTGTAATTCTATTGTTAATTAAAGAGTTTTAATGTTTTGAGGCTGGAAACCATTTGCGAATAAGGTTTAGAAGAACTTTTTATCTAGAAATCACAGGCCTTGCATTGTTTCAGTTGCAACTACCTCTTTTAGAAATGACCTACTACTATTGTTTCAGTTATCCTCTAGAACCAACGCCATTGTATAAATTATGTAATTTTGACATTATGCAATTAACCCACAGTATCCTACTGGTACCTATATAGGACACCTCGATATGGTGTGTTGACCGTCTTTGGATATCATGGTGGCAATACTCTACAGACAGATGTGAGTTATTTATTAAATCGTCACTGCCACAACGCATCATATGTTTTCAGGAGTCTATTTCTAATAAGATGGTGTAACGTAATATCCATGTTGGTATCTGAGGATTTCAAATGTAGACATATATGTGTTAAGTGCAACCAATTAGTGGTGGACCAATTGAGTAAAATTCAGCCCTCGCCTTAGACCTATCATTCTGCTTTGGACTTAACTCGCTACATATTAGTGAGCGAGACTACCAACTACGTGAAACAAGCCAAATTTAACAAGGAAGTACGTGATGAAGTATACAGCGAATATTTCACATGATAGCTTAGTGGGAAATTTCACTTTCATTAAGCTTTCTAATAACTATTGATTCCTTCATCCGCTTTACATCACGGATAGGGAGAGTCAGCGATTTAAACGTTGTACTATAAATAGTTAACCCCTTGCTAGATGGTTTGATCTGTACACACCAGATTCGTTGCATGGCGGGAACAGCTGATCGCAGAGTGACTGCTGCCCCAGACCAGCTGTTAGCTGTTACATGATCAGTACTCTGCATGCTTCAGTAATATTCCAGTAATCTGATTGCGCCTCGGGCCACCCAACTGTGAACCACTTCAATTATCTCTTGTTAAAATATCAAAGTTCAAATAGAAGGCTGTCACGTGCTAATTTGGAATTATTTATTGCTCATACTTTTATTCAGTTCAGTGAGAAACTCAATTATTGACTCTGTTTTCGAACTATTATTACAAACCGGTTTCTGGTATTGAGAATTATTGATATCAAGGACGAAAACTGCGAGTGCTGGAGAAGGAAACTTGGATTTGGAATAACAGCTGGAAATGGGGTAACTTGCGAATTTTATTTTTGGTGAGGTCATGGGAGGAGAGTGGATAAAAAGAAGACACGGTATCTCTCCGGGAAGATTTTAATTCGTCATTTTGGAAACAAACTATCCTTAAGACAATGCATCCTTATCGTGTAGGCCGTGATGCAAGGCAGTGTGAATCGATATTGTAGACCTCGTTTTTACCATCGAGAGTATGTTTTTATAGAGATGTACTCTGTGATGATGGCTTAAAATCCCTTCAACCCAAGTTCCACCCAGTTATTAAACTTCAGTTTAAGGCCTTAAACTCAATGGGAGCCGGGGAGTAAATTCTGACAATCGAGTTATTTCTTCATACATCTAAGCAAGGCCGTTCGCAGCTTTGGCGGACCCCGGGAAAGATTTTTGGTCGGGCCCCAGCATGTCCTCCATCCGCCTCCGTACTAGTGTGGCAGGGCTGTCCCGGGTCCCGGTAAAATTGTCCGAAAAAACCAGTCTGAGTACGGGCCTGCATCTAAGTATATCTAAGTATCTTTTGCGCATCTAAGTATCAGTGCAGTAAGCCATAGTAATGTCAGCGTAGGAGCTGTCTTTACTATGTCCTAATACAAAATTGTTGTCCTACTTCCTCTTTATTTAGTAAGTTAGGGTAACAACGTGTATTCTTTACCTGCTAATAATTAGTTACACTCAACTTAAGAAACTACGCCCGGCAATGAGTATTCCGTCACACGATAAAGAGATCGATAATAAATATACTAAGGCTTCTCTCCAAATCTCTTGCGTGTGTAAAAAAGCAAATTAGGCGATCAAAAGTTTTTAGAGCTGTAGCAAACTCATGGAATTTCCTCCCCCTTGCTATTTTCTCCTAGAGGAATAACTGGGGTTTGCCCAAGAATAATAATGGTTTTCTCTCTGGATAAATTTGCCCAGTGTTGTTTTATTATTACTCATTGTACCGTGTTGGTGTTTCAGGACATCCTAGAGGAAATTCCAAAGATTCATTGCAGGTTTTTAGAGTGTGGATTAAAGTAGATCTCCGGCTCAGTGGATACTACGACTATCAATAACTCGTAAGATGTCACTGTGGATTACGCGGTGTCACTCGGGCCAGTATCAGTACCAGTGTTGTGCAGTTATCAGTGACCCTGTCCTTATCACCAACAGGGCCCCTCGTGTGAAGCACCACATGTACAGAGTTGCGGTCTATTCCGGCAACCAACAAAAACAAAGCCCTCCACTCCTCCTGACTTCCCGTCAACACCACTCTAATTAATTGCGTCAAACGGGGCAAACAAGTTATTACAAGCGTGTGTACTGGGGCCGACCTTAATATACACTGTCAACAGCAATATTTATAGTTGATGTTGGAAGCTAATCAGATGTTGGTGAAGATGTATTGGCTTGTATTGGCTATTCTTAATTTATTCACTTCATCGAGAACGCACCAACCGATACTAAAAACTTTATATTTTTGTTGTTTTTACTAATAACAAAAGTAAAAAGTTATTTGTAATGGTTGGTGTGTTAGCAATGTAGCGAATGAATTAATCAGATGTTGTTCAGTGCTGTCTAATTAAATGTAGGTCATTTTATTCTACTATAATGTAATTTTAACGATCGTGATTCCAATGTATTTGTATACGATTTAACATGGATATTTTCTTCAAAAAGATAGATACAAAGAAATATTCTTTGCTTTAGCTGCTTATTTTTGTGTATGTATAAATATAATTTCATTAAACGTTGAATCAAAAAAGGTACTTGCCCCGCCGGGACTCGAACCCGGATCCCTCACTTGCCGGGTGAACGTGCTACCATTACACCACAGAGCCCTTACTTTTTACTACGAGTAATCACGGTTTTGAATAGAAGAAAACAAAAGAACTATTTTTCACTTCTATATTTCGGGTGATTTAATACCCCCGTCTTCAGGAAGTTTTAAATAAAAATTAATACCAAACTATAACATGTAAACAAGAATTAAGAAAACATAAATGTAAACACAGTGCATAACATTTGATAAAGTCCAGCTGACGTGAAATTTTTCTAATTCAATCTTGTTAGAACAGTTGATTTTTACAAAGGATGGAATACAACTTGTAATTTATGACAAATTTTGAAAGTATTAAAATTATTTAAAAGGTTATCTTAAATTTAGACCAAATGGATTTTTTGTCTTCAACATAATTTGATGAGCTTGCTCCATGTGCTTTAATTTTAATCGGTTGTAGTTTTCATCAGGGCATTGTGGTAGTTGGTGAATTCCTTTTAATTTAAAACACTCTTCAATTTTGTCTTGTTTATGTTCTAGACAATGTCTTGCCAATAGTTTATCTTTTTATGGAAAATGTCAAACCTAGCCCTGTCATACGGATTCTTAAATGGTTCGATGTTTTTCCAATATACTGTTTGGAGCAAAACTTACAATTAATTTGGTATATTACATTTTTTTAATTACAGTCACTTTTGCCAATTATAGGACTTCTAAATATTGAAGTCAGTGATCATTGTAATAAACGAATTAAACTTATGTATGAATATTTATATATCTTCATTATTATTGTTTATATTAATTTCTATAATTTGGTCACTATAATTTTCTCTAAAACCTTGTATTTCCGAAATAATTATTTCATTTCATTGTCATTATATTCCAAAAATGAAATTATGGGTTTATGTTAGCTGAAATAAGAAATAAAAACTGCGGGGACGCGGATTACTATCATACCAGGTGTCGGTGCATAACTCGTGTCGCAGTGAAGATGTTAATTTAATTTGTACTACACTGATTGCATGACGGTTCTAATACGACTTGTTGATTTGTTAATACACTTATGACACTTTTACCTTAAGGATTAAAATATTTATAAGCATATAAAATGGTTTATAATAAATAACTTGAACTGCTTCGGTTGTAATCGGTTGTAAGTTATGTTTGTAAGCATATTATTTTCGGATCCGTTGCTCAAAGTTTACTATGGCTAAAGCGCATTTCAGCAAAAAGCTTTTGCCATAAGAGAAAAACAAGCGGTACCAGCTGCAATGCAAATTTTCCCAAGTTCCATGGTTCCTTCGCCATTCTGATTAGTTCCGAAAGAACGAAGAAAAGTTCACGCAAACTAGGGTTAAATTTTTTTTCCATTTTGATTCGCCGCAAAATCGTTCGCGAGGTCTTTGTCGCAAAGAGATCGGTTACCTGTATGGGATTCGTTATTCAAGTAACTTTAACCAAAACGCGTTTCGAGTATCGGTCGTTGCAAACCTAACTATGAGCGCAAACTATTGTCAATTTTTACGTCGTTGCCTTTTTCGGTTTCAATTCGGCTCTTCAAATAAAAAATGTTGTGTAGGAGTAGCAGTTTTCGCGCTATAACACACTTTTACTTTAGGACAGAATGTGGATGGAAAAGAATAACAAAAACTTGCTAAAATATCGCATTTTCAAATCTCAGACTTTAGCATAAAGTCGTTTTGCGAAAAGGTCTTTGACACAAAGAGATCGGTTACCCGTTAGGAATACGTTATTTCGTGACCTTTTACCATCCAATCATATTCGGAATATCCACTAGCTGCAGACGGGAAACCGAGACACGTTTAAAAGAGTATTTTGACCAGCTTCTGTCATTAGACGTATTCCTTTGTTATACTTAGATGTTTCTTGCGATCTTACACTTATCGGAAAAAGCGTGTGAATACATTGTTGTGTATTACGTGTACTTGAGAATTATACAAAAGCGTGTGAATACATTGTTGTGTATTACGTGTACTTGAGAATTATACAAACTTTCATTATGCTTTACGATGTCTAATAACTTTTCATAAGTTCGATGAAATGCCATATTCAAGTCTTTAGTAATTTAAAGACATGTACAAGAATAAATGTTGTTTAAAAATTGTTCTAAACGCCGTGTCATTGTTCTAAAATAGTTGAAAGAAAATGAGAACGCCTTCTACGAGTATCTATAAAATTTAATTGGTTGTGACTGCTTAACGAACTTATTAACGAGTGCTATCTCTCTACAAAGTTTAGATTCAATAAAATAAGATAGCAGCAGTTATCGTGTGCCAGCGTTATATTTTAGAAGCACAGGGTGTTCAGAAAAGGGTGTCACATACTTCTGTAGCTGATAGTGCTGATCTTTTTAAACAAAATCCTATAAACACTGATTTAAGAAATGTGACGCTTAGCTGCTAGCAGCCATTTTGTATTTTTTACAATACATATTATTCTAGTACTATTAAAGCTACATACACTCAACTTTTACATAGGTCGTCATAAAAAGAGGAAAACTTAAAAAAATGTATAATTTACTAATATTAAGAAAATGGCGCCAGTTACAATTAGCCAAATAAAATTTACAAGAGATCGACTATTTTACAATTTTTATTACAATTCAAATGGTACTTTTTCAATGCAAACCGTCAATGAATAAGCTATCAGACCACTTGAATGGCATGCTGCACAATGTTTTGACCTTTTGACCCTAAATCAATAGAGTTCTTTCTTGGATTAAAAAGGTTCATCCTATGTATCAAATTTCAAGTCTCTAGGACCTTCTATCCAGATTAGGCCACAATGATGGACAGACAAGGATAAGATTTATGAAGGATCTTTCGAGTTCTTAGTAATATATATACATATATATATATATATATATATATATATATATATATATTTGATTTTTGTTATCATTTTAAGAATTAGGATAAATAAGTTACACCGTAAGTAGCAATGACAATCTATTGACCATCTAAAAACCATCTAAAACCATCTAAAAAACCATGGTTTGTCTTTGGAGATCCTCAACCTTACAATTTCTGAATGTTAAATCGTTTCTACGGAACCTTTTTACAGCAGTAAGCTGCTCGTTCTTTTTTAACTTAATATAAGGTAATATAAATTATGTCATTATTTCTATAGATTTATTAGTTACACGATTTTAGCACATATAACGAACAGCTTGGTTGCTGTAGGACGGCATTTCTTTATTTTAATTATACAATATAAATGTAATAAACATCCAATTTGAAGAAGAAGAACTGTTAGGCAATTTGTTAAAATCAGTCTGGGTAATAATTACGTATCTATTATTGATAATTAATAAATAATAATCTAATTAATTATAATGATATTGTTCTAAAACAAACCAAAAATTATTATATCTTCATAAAGATGTGAGGTTGGTAAAATCAATTGATTTGAACAAACATTTTAAAAGGTAGACGGATTAATACAACATCAGTCATAATAAACAAAACTAATACAGTAGCAAAATAAAATTTTAAATTTGAAGACATTTTTGTACAAAAATATACAAATAAATGTTTCTTATTTTACAATTTCCTCGTACAATACCAACAAAACACTAACAAAAAAATGACGATATCCAATCGAACACTTGGAGAGGGTAATATAAAGAATACACCCTAGTAGGACCCTAGTAATGTTCATAATGTATCATTTTATAGAATCTACAAATTTTATAATAACACAATTATATTATTTAAAAAAATATTTCATTATTCTATATAACATATATGGCCTATTTACGTAACTCAAAGATTCCTAAAAATTGTATTTCTTGATATTTGATGATATTTGAGTTACATACTTGAAAGTACTGCATAAAAGACAAATCAATATTTTCAATAAATCTTATAGTAAAAAGTACTGAAAAAAATTAAAGCTAGCTCAAACTAAAACAAAAAGAAAATTATTTTAATGGATCATAAAAACTAGAGAATGGTTTATCCATACAACATTCAAAACATTGATTCTTTTAAGGTATATATTTTCATATAAAATAGCTAATAAATCTTTATAATAAGAGAAATTCTTCTAGACCAAAGTACAGTAATAAACTGAATTGAAAATGTTAATGACGATTGTTGATTTTTTTATAACTGAGGGCAAAATGAATGAAGGCACTCAACTTGGAACTTACTTGAAGCATCATTCAACTATAATTAAACTACAGTTGAAATGGGACAAAACACAACATTTTGTACTTAAATATCACAATGGAAAGGTGAAAACATGAATTCATATTATATGGAAAATGAACCTAATCAATCCCAGAAAGTCTATCCATCCAGAATTCTGTATGTATCGGTGATTTGGCCAGATTTGATAAAAGTTGTGTTTACCAGGAGTTTGTTTATATGGCCAAGGGAATAATCCATTCAAAAACACATGAATGCTACGTCAAGTATTTAATTCTCTGATAGACACCTGGTTGATTGGTTGTAAGCCTCAATTACCTCCTTGGGTCACTGCTGTGAACGAAAAACTTTCAATTGTAGAAAAGATTTTACTAAATTCTTGACTTATCAAGGATGACTGTGGCTTTAAATCGATTTGTAATATAGTATCAATAAAATTAAAAATAAAACAGAAGCAACAAATTTATTATTGAAAAGGCACAGACATTTTTGTCTACTTTTTAATATCAAACTAAATAAATCCTCCAGAAAACTTTAAACAAATGAAAAATAAGTTATAAAAAATTAAATAAACGGTCTTAATGAGAAATGTTATTAATAATTGAAATTCAAACAACAGAATAAATTTTCAAAACAAGAGTTGTTCAAACTTAAATGCACATAAATGTAGGGTAGTAGATTACTAAGGAACCTGATAGAATTCAAGCACTAAAATCAAACAACCAAACATGTATGACATTGCATTTTGTAGAGTCTTTGATAAAACACCCACTAGTATTAAGGAGTAGAAAATAACCATTAAATTTTAAAATCTGGTTACTCGCTCCTATGTATTTAAGTATTCTGTGTATTTACTTTATTTCATTTGTTTAGTAAACTGTGTGCAATACTACAGCATTTATACGTTAGTTTAGTATTTAACTTTTACTTATTTAACAGTCGTTATTATTCTGTTACTACATCGTAAATCATTACAAGGCACACATCACAGTGAACTTAATTGTAATGTATCTGTAGCAAATACATTTCTACTCCAGCTATGACACATTATAATTTAGTAACATGTGTATAATATACTACAGCAAGTTTTGTGCCTGTCCTCAGGAGATGAAGATGCAGAGGTCCAAAGTGAGGCAAGAGCCACCTGATGGAGGCTGGGGCTGGTTCGTGGTTCTGGGCTCAAGCTTTATCAATGTAAGATACCAAAGTAAGAGAATCTTTCATTTTTACAGTTTATACAGAGTATACTATGAAATTCTAAAAATGGTGAATTTTAAATGTCCCTACTCTCACCTTGTTCTTGTTTTCTTCAGATATTGACTCCAGCTATCACTTATCACGGTTTAGTAGTAAATACGTTGTTTTGATTAAGTCCATATTCCCAGCCACTACAGTTTAGTTCCACTTCACCTCCCTCTTAGTGCAGCATCTGAACAACACTAGTAGCACAGTAGGTGTACACCATTTAAATTATAACTTACTTTTTGAGTGTAGTGAAGCTAAATTTGAAAAATCAGTAAACAGAATTAGTCTTAAATTAGTGTAAACCTATCCTAGATAAAAATAGGGCAAGAATTTATTTTTATGTTTAAATTAAAATAAACATGATTCATCATAATTAACAATGGTGAAAAAGTGTGGTAAAGCTGTTTTGTGCAAAGGGAGCTGCAAAAAATGGTACCATTTTAAATGTATTAATATGGACACTGAACAGTACAAAACATACGTAAATCACTATTGGTTTGGGTCTGTGAACAATGTTCATCTTCTGTGGAAGACAAAGGAAATATAAATATAAATAATTTTTGCAATAATGTAAATGAAATTGGGATTGATGAAGATTTTAAAAAAACAACAGTCATTAGAACTGAGATAAATAAAGAACTGGAAAATGAAATCAAAAATTTAATTACTATGGTTAAAACTCAAAATGAAGATTTAACTTATGTGAAGCAAATAAAAAATTAATTAACTAAGGAGTTATTACATTCAACTAGAAATCCTAGTCTTAAAAAAGAAGAAAAATATTATTAAAACATTATTAAAAAAATCATAACAGAGAAAATACTACTTCTTGGAAAACAACTAAGTAATATCAAAAGAGGAATTGAGTCTTCCATGATCAACCATGGTCTAGGTGTACTAAACTTGAGGCCATGTACATTTATATTTATATTAATTTTTATTTATTTTATATTAATACATCCGTGGTTAAACCAGAGATGCAAATGTAAATAAGGAGACCTTATTCTCTACAGTGGTAAGAAATATTTAATGGGAAAAATAATTCAACTCAGGTATTTATATTGAACTATTATATCTCAAAGCCGCTTTGAGCCACTTAACATCATACAAAATAACAGCAACAACCAGGATATTTTAAAAATGGATGTCATAATTCATATAAATAAAATTGGTAACTAGGTAGTTAAAGAAAAAAAGCAAGAAAAAATATTAATCCGTGGTCACAGTCATGGAAAAACATATCTATAATATAAAAATGAAACTGTTCGTGTGTAACAGCATCACTCACAAACGGCTGGACGGATTCGCCTAATTTTTTTTTAATTTGTTCGTCTGTAGAAGGTTATAGGATACTTTTTATCCCTTTCCCGATTCAGGATTCCGCCCCACTGGTTACAGAAATACCCGTAAGAAATGCATTGCAGCAAACATATGTTATTAAGTGAAAGAGTCTTTTCAAATTTTTAATCAGCTGTTCTTTGTAAACATATATAATGCGACAAAAAATATATTTATATATAATTTAATTACTACACTTATAGTTTTAAAGCATAGAGTAAGCTTAAGAGAAACGACAAATTTTGTTTAAACTGTTTCTGCAATCACTGTTAAACATAGACTTTACTATCCAGATAATAAAATTCAAATTTGACGTAAAAATTCACCTTTAACTGCAATATTTATTTAATATAAACCATGCTCATGCTTGATCAGAAGAGCAATGCAGATATCATAATTACTATCTTACGTTGGCTACAAATATAAAGAATGTTATAAAATCAACCTTAGTTGTTTTTTTTTTGACAGAAGTATCAGGAATGTGGTACATACCTTCATAATGCGCCCAAGAAGCTCACGAAGGAACGACTATCAATTATCTCAGCAATGTTTAGAATGTGATAGAAAATGAATAAGTGAATATAGTGTACTGTTTTCAACGGGAAATTGCGTGCGAAGCCGCGGGAAACTTATTGAAATGCGCAGCGAAGCGCGCCGGGTCCGCTAGTCTTGGTATATAAACAAAAAGCAACAATTATATGAAGCAGTGAGCTTTGTACTACTTGGTGGATGCAATGAACAAGTCTTTAATATTTAGTCTTAAATATTGAGGAGTTTTTCTAGATGCACTAGCATTTAATTAGATAAATTGCAAATCCTGTTCCCCGTTTTCAATAAACTGAAAATAATGTCAATCTCAAGTTTGTATATATTATATATATTTTATCCCAAAAGAAAATGGATTGAAATAAAAAACTAGACGTGATAAGCATAACTACAGAACAAGAAAAACTATGCTTTGGATTTACTTTCTATTAGAATGTCAAAAACAAATAAAAGCACATGTTGCATAAAAAAATACTATTTATCAAACACTTGCAACAGCTCATACTGTCGTCAGTCTTAATTAATTTAAATTAAAATTAATTAATTTAAATTTAATTAATTTTTTTTATTAATTAAATTTAATTAATCTCAAGTAAATTAAAAAAAAAATACTTGAGTAATTGGCTAAAAGAACAAGTTTTTTACAAGGTTGATGATTTCCAATTAACTGAACTGAAGATAGTCAATTACATTCAATATTTGATAGCTAAATGCAGAACATATCTAAATAAGTGTATATATTACCTTTTACTCTTTTAATTGTTTTTATTTTATCAATTGTATACTATACAAAGGTTTTTTTTTAACTTGTTAAAATAGGACTACAGTATTCCAATTCCTGATCTGTCACCACTTTCTTTCTGCTGAGAGATTCCATTTACTGTTGACCATTGGTCAGTTGTCACTGGTTGGTTGTTGCAAGCAGATATACTGTGACGTGTTAGTTCAATATTTTTAAAAAAAACACACACACACACACTTGTGGGTGTCTCATTATCTCATCAGTATAAAGAGTAGTGAATTTAATCTTAACTATAAGAATGTTTGTAGATATAAATCAATGTCAAGTGGGAGATTTTATCTTGTTAACTGAGCTTCGTTTTCAATACTTCAAGTACTCCCATCACTTCACCTGTCAATATTAAGATTACACGATCAGTCATTTCTATAATAAAATTACAGTATGTGTTTTATACGTCATAAATTGAGGACGTATGAGTACACATATTCTGAAAATGAAACAAGTAATTAATGGTAAATCCAAGCTTACTTACATTCCAATAATTTTTTATCTAAATCATAGCTTACCTAAAAATGAAAAAATGCACAAGCTCAATTTCAATGAATGACAGTAGCATAGTTTAAAGAGATGATTTGTGGTTGTCCTTGTTTAATGAGATCTTGATAATACACTTAATGAACTAAAAACATTTCCTTCAGCAGGAAAGAGAGCTATGACACTTTGAGTTACATTTTCTGTTCTTTTTAACACAAGCACATAATTTGTTTTGACATTTAATTTTGCAAGTTCATCTCGAAAAAGCTTGGCCACTTTGAGACGACTGACCTTTTGCGACATTACCAATACCTGTTTCTTGGTCAGGTATGTCTTCAACTGCGATTAAGCTTTGTTGGTAAACGGTAAATTTTGATCTGGCGAATAGTTGTTGTACAACTCCGTCGGCAGTAAAAAGTTTTAAAAATCATCTTTAGTCACGTCCATGACAACTGCCAGAATATTTCTCAAGTCACCCCTTCCTTTGTCAACATTAGGAATTGGAACATGAACAGTGACTCCTTTGGAGGCAGGAGGAAGCCTTCATCAGAGTTAGCTTTAATTTTTAATTTTTTTTTATGTAAGCTTGTGATCTTTCCCTCTCTTCATTCATATTTTCTGAATTATAACCAAAAACAGTTTACTTTCAATATCATCACACCGCTTAATTGAATGGCCACATAAAATATGTAAGTTATCAAAACACTTTGTGCAGTTCTGTTCCTCATTGGTTTTCTGTATACAAATGTCACATTTTTTGAACACTTGAAGGATTTTGGACAGCTATTTCATCAGCTAATAAATTGACGGTGGCTTCATTAACTTCTGACGTGTTATAATACATTTGATGATGGGTGTTCTTCTTTCTGTTTTATGCATATTATTAACAACTTTTCCAAATTTTCTTCACTGTTGGAGTTCAGTTCAATTCAGAATTCAAAGTTTCTCAGGGTAAAGACGATGCCGTAAAATCCAACTTTTACTTTACTAGCCGAAGAGAGCTTCATAGCGAGTTCGTTTTATTCCAGAATGCAAGGCATTATTTTTCATAAGCTGAACAAACCTCAATTATTTACTCCAACGCTATTGTATCGAAGTGGAAATCATGTTTTCAGTATCTTGGTTTACATGTTCAACACTGACTCTTTGAATGGCGAGGTTTGCCATGAACAATTTTTAACGTAGGCCAATAACTTTTTAAATAATCAATTATTTTGTTTGAAAACTTCCTTCCACTATCTGATTGTGACACACACACACACACACACACACACACACACACACACACACACACACACACACACACATGTATATGTCAAACAATATTCAGCAGTAAATCTTTTCACGATTTTCTTACAGTTATTTACAAGATCCATTGAGCCGTCTTTTGGGCTGCTGTTTGGAGATCTGCTGAAGGACCTGGGGGTGGCCACCACTGGAGCCGCCATCATCATGAGTGCTCTAGATGCTGTAATCAACTTCTCAGGTTTTATATAAGCTACTTGTCTATATTACCACTAAATTTTACAAATAATGTTTAATTGCTCCCTTTACAAATGACATAAGGGATAAATACCACACAAATAATGATTAATACATTGATATTCTAAAATATTGCTATGTTCATATTTTTGTCACTCACATTTACGAACAGTTGAAGATGTCAGGAAACAGAACTAATAAGATTTATTGAGGAAAAGGCTTTCTCAAATATCTTGTTGATAACTATTGTTAGAATGGTCCTTGAGACTTAGTAGATACGCTCCTCCTAGTAGAAGGTATTGTTCCTCCTAATAGAAGGTACTCTATTGATTTTGGGGTCAAAATTAAAGGTAAAAATACAATTTTTACATTTTTACACTGGTCCCATGAGTAATTGTGATGGTAATGGAAACATAATAGAGTACTCCCACCTGTACCCTGTGTTGGTGATGGTGTTCAGTACAATCATACTCACATTCAGTTTTATCATGTGACATAGTAACTACTGTGAAGTAAATTTGTGAAGTTTATTTCTTTATTACCAATGGCAGAACCAGTATATACATAGGATATAATTATGAGATTAATAATTAATAATATTTTATAATAAATATAGTATAGAACAATAATAACTAATGTGCAGTAGTATGATAATATAAGTTGCTAATAGATTTCGTTCTGTATCAGAATTGGAAGTGGAATCCTAAACGCACCTGTATTTATTAATATTATTAACCCCTTTAAGTATCAGATCTTGCAGCTCTGGGAGGGAACTGCATACTTCCCCACCTACTTGTTATCTCAAAGATTAAATATTGGCAACTATCATAGCTAATCAGGCAGTGTTATATAACCCCTTAAATATCTTACAGATTTTGAAGATAACTTTGGAAACTTTTCACATTCCTACCTGGCACATGAGTAAACTAATTCTCACAGGTTCAAACCCATGTTTCATATTTGAACAGAGATTATTCCTGAGATAGGGTTGTCATTGGAAAGTATCCACATCTACTGAATAATTCCTGATTTACTTTGAAAACTTCCCATGATCACATCCTGTTTGTATAACTTCAACAGGCCAAGACATTCGTGACCGTCAAAATATACATCTTTGGAAATCCTTATTCAGACAAAAGGATATAATAATATTTGGAGTGAGACAAATACAATAAATCGTGAAACCGTGATATTACTATTGACACAATATTTAAACAAAAATAGTTATGAAGGCCAGTCGGACAGATTCCTGAAGTCGAAGGGTAAATCCATTTATAAGAGAGCATCTCTAAAATGTTATAAATGTTTTAAAACATTTCATTTCATTTAAATTAACATTCTAAGATTTAAGTATTTTTATAAAATTAAAGCCTGATACGAAGAATCCCTGAGTTGGAGAGCAAACCCACTATTTCTTAGTGATTATCTTAGAGTTACCATGAGTAAATTATGAACAAATTTAATAGTACTCATTACTTTTTGAAATCTCACACTGGTTAGGCAAGTTTCTCAGTGTTATTGAATTGCCATAATAAAACATACATTATGTTACAACATTGGTTCTGTGGAAGTACCTGTGAAATAAAAAACTGAGGTTTAAAGGTTTATCTGCAGAGGGAGAAAGACTTCATAACTAAAATAATTACAATTTTTTTTTATTTCAAAGGTAGGTTGCAATATTTTGAATATCATTCCATAATAAGCACTTAAGGGATGAGAAAAATCTGTATGCAAAAAATGTCTAATTCTATTCAAAGTGATTTTGTAAAAAATTTGGTGGTATTTTTATGTTATACATAGACAATGTAAATAAAACTAATTCAAAATTAAAACTGGATTAAAAGCTTGTTTAAAGTTTCAACATAATATATTATTAGTCTACAAATCTTCTGGAATGTTGATGGAACCTTTTACAATTCAAGTAAATAAAGCCTCCTATATGGTTGAACGTGTTTTAATAATAGCTAAAATACAATTTGAAATTGAATTTTTGACTTGATGTGATGAAATTTTAATGTAAGGTTGGCAATGACCCATAAAAATAGTGGTAGATTTATTTTAAAACTTTTAAAATAATTGACAGCTTCATCTTATCTAAAATAAACCTACTGAAAAAGAATTTGCCATAAAAGTCACACAGTTAACTCAGAAGAGTTATTTATTGATACAGATTACTCCACATCACAAGAATATTTTTCATTGTTCTAGTTTGATTACATTTTCAGGTTTCCTGGTTGGACCACTGATAAAGAAGTACTCCTTCCGAAAAGTTGCGTTTATGGGAGCTGCTCTCAGTGCTACAGCATTGATGGCTACAGCACCTGCTCGCAGCATGACACATATATTTATAACATACAGCCTGATGGGAGGTATGTCATATAGTATATATTATAGGAAGAATTCTTTCTTAACTCAGAAGTATCAGTCTTTTCAAATCATACGAGAAATTGCAGTTTTTTAGTAGAAGTTTTGAATTAAATGAAAAATAGGTAGTGAAACAATATTAATTGAAGCAGGTTTTCTGCTGAACAGGGCTCGGATTTGGTTTGGCAACTTCGTCAACGTTTGTGGCACTGAACAGCTACTTTAGCAAGAAGCGAGGGCAGGCGGTGGGCTTGGCTATGACTGGTACAGCGCTTGGCTTTATGGCGATGCCGCAGATCATCAGCCGATTGCTGGAGGAATTTGAGTTCTGTGACACAATGCTGATCATCGGAGCCTTGGGCCTCAACGCGCTTGTGGGAGCTTCACTGCTTCAGCCTGTCAAGTGGCATTTACGCAGTGTAGTCATCGAGGAGGAGACTCTTCTGGCTAATGTGAGATTTTTTTATGGAACTTGTTCATGATTTCCCTTAATACGTATATTAATTATATACACCGCTGAATTGTAAGTATAACCCATTTGTGCCCACTTTTTATTTTTAGGAACAGCCAACTTGGCTATGTAATGTATCTGGGCTCTCAAGTAATAGTAAGAAATTAAGTTTATATAGGTTAAAATTTTTAATTAATTTATCACAATTGAGGGGATGGATTCCAAACCATTCCTCATTGAATATAATTAAAAATTGAGTTATCAATATTTCTTTATAAAGATAGCTGTCATGCACATGCCCATGCATGGCCTCATTTTGTCCCAGAAAACTTTTATCTTTTGTAAAGTAACTTTTTTGTTCACATCCAGATGTTCCAAAGCCTTCTTAATCCATCTCTTATTTTGTTCTAAATACAAACTTTGTACATTAACAGTTTTCTTCTGAAGTTCTTTCTAATTAAGTTTATTTAAAAAATATGTGATTCCATGTAACTAAGTAAGACAAAAATTTTAACTCTTCCAGTCTCTTTGAAATTCCTGTAACAGTGGTGGAATGTTGATTTCCAGCATCTACTTTATTGTTAGTTATGGTTTTGTATACTGCATCATAAATTTGCTCTAAATAGAATATCAATGGTTGGATACCATCAATTCTATACACTCAAATATCGAACTATAATTAGAAGTCATTTCAACACTTTGTACTATTGGTCAGTTTTCGCTATAAATGGTTTTACCTAAACACAATCTTTGAGAAAATTCCCGCCATGTTGAAAGCACTTAAATGAGACAGTAAATTTTTGGGCTGAAATAATAAATAACCTAGATAAGTTTAACCAAAAATAAAACCTGCATGTTCCAGACAAAGATATGGTTTCAGGAGATAAAAGCCGTAACTTTCTTTTAAAGTTTGAAGGAGTGAACCTCTTACCTTTTGTCGACAGGAAGGGAAGTAACTATTTGCAATTTTTTATAAAGCCTCTTTCAACAAGTTTCTGACTCACTTCATCATTGATCTTAACTGGCCATTCTCAGATATCAGCTGATAAGGTTATGATCACAATTTAAATTGTAACTCGTGAAATTAAAAGATTTAAAAAGAACTTTTTAAAATATCACTGGTAATAACGTGATGGAGCCAGTTTTTACTTCACAAAAAATTAACTACTTGTTTAGTACAAAATTGTAATGGTTTAAATTTCAATTATTATTTTAATGATTTAAAGCTCCCACAATTTCAGCAGACTGATTTTCTTTGCGCTACATCCTCAAAGTTAGCGTGTTTCCTGGCATAATTAGGAAGAGTGGTGAGTTCTTCTGTGCTGCGCTTTTATGTTTCGTTGGTCAGTTAATGGAAGTAGAGCACCGAAACGAGACTCTCCTATCTCAGTGCCCCATGTGGTCACATGGGCCTCGGACCATAAGTCAAAAGAGAAGAAATAGGATCATCCATTGGTTTTTAACTATAATAGCACACAGAAAATATAACTAGGACAAGAATAATACTTAATTTTAGTATTTATCCTTTTTTCAACACAGTTCAAAGCCTAGGTTGTTTGTCCTCACCATAGTTGGTAATACTGATAGGACATAAACTAGTAATTTAAAAAAATGAGACTAATGTACAAAATTAAAATCTTTTCCAAAAACATTTTAAATATTTTGTGTTAACACACAGCTATTAACAAATATCTATCTCCAGAATTTCAAAAATGACATATTCATCCCACACTAATTGTTATTAACTTGTTATTAATAAGCAGAATTTGACTATTTGTTCTTTTATAGGATGGAGGAAAAGCGGAAGAGAATGAAAATGAACTAAAACTTCCACAAGATTCTGGCCTGAAGAGGCAAGTGAGCCAGACCGATAGCTGTTGTTCCAAGCGACACACTGCTGTCGGCATGCCTCGCAACAGCTCAAACAATAGCTTTATCGGACCTCGCAAAAGAAAAACATCAACGATATCCAATGTTTCCCATGTTGATTTAATGGGTAGTACCATGCATGTACACATCGTAAGTAGGAATGAATGATTGGTAATCACAGTTTTGTTTTTTAAACCTAAGTTTATTGAATTAAAGCTCCAATATTGCTAAGAAGAAAATTAAAGCTACTTTGCACTGTAGTTTATTATAATATAATACAATAAAATTTAACGTTCTCTCATCACAATAATGCAGTACAGAGTAGATGCAAATGTCATAATACTCATATATATATATATTTATTTATATATATATATATATATATATATATATATATATATATATAAGACTAATTATAACACCTTAAATAAGTACAACGTATTTTCTTAATATGAGTTTATCAATAATAATATTAATAATCATGGTTAACAGTTTATATAATAAATTTTCATTCACTAAATAATATTTTCACTTATAAAACTTATAAAACAATCAAATCACTAAACCAAGTGATATTAATTAGGTGTATTGTATAGTTACTGATATAAATAAATGAATCTTAAAAATATTCATGAAATGATTAGTAAAATTTTTCTATTAATTTTACTTTTATTTTTTAATTCAAGTAGAAATTTGTTTTAGTAATTTGGTAGAGTACTGTACAGTTTCACACCTATTTATTGGAAACTTTTAAAATATGTTTAAATGATGAGAGAGTAATCTAAAGTTAATTCGATTTCTCATATTATTAAATTCTAATTAAATAGTTTATATTAATTTTTTTTATCTAAATCTGTTTACACGAAGTTCAATGGCTGAAATAAAAAATTGTCCTTGTTATTATCTTTTAATAATAAAAGACAGGTTCAACGCTAGAAACTTAGCCCCAAAGTATAATACCATCTGAAAATTCATTCAACATAAGAATAATTCACAGTTTTCACTGTTTAATTCTTTTAATTGCAAAAATGCAAATGATATTGATCTTAGTTTTTTGAAGATTAGTAAAATAGTTGTTCCAGTCCAAGTTTTGATCTATTAAAATATGTGAAAATGTATGGGATAAAACAGAATTTGATAATGTAGAAACAGATTTGCAGACATGTGTTGATGACATGGATCGATTCTATAAATCGATCAAGAAAAGATATTGGTGAAATGAAGTGGAAGATAAATACTGAAGGAGGGACAACTGAAGAGCCTAGAAAAGTGGCTGAGCTCTTTAATGAATATTTTTACAAGTATAGCTGAAGAGACCTTAAAAGTGAATTGTCTTCATCAGTCTTCCTCTTATGCTCTACATCTAGCTCAACCTGACTACCCTCTTTCAACGTTTCAGCCTACTACTGGGGGAAGAAATTCTCAAGATAATCAAACTCAATGAAGACCTCATCTGCAGCTGGAATTGATGACATCACTTCACAACTTTTCAAATTCTGTGCTTCTGAAATTAACTCATCCTCTAACAGACGTTGTAAATAAATCTCTATCTCAAGGAATTTTCCCAGACGAGTTCAAAATTTCCAAAACATATCCACTACACAAACAAGGAAAGAAACATGAAATGAAAAACTTCAGGCCAATTTCCTTATTACCTACAGCCTCGAAAAGTTATTGAGAAAAGTTGTATTAATACGACTTTTTCATCACCTACAACTGAATAATCTTTTACCTGCTGGACAGCATGGCTTTTTACCAGAAAAATCAACATTGGACTGCTCTTACAGAACTTGTAGAAAAAATTATTGACTGCATCGAAGCTGGAAACACGGTTAATAGCACATTTTTGGATCTTAGCAAAGCATTTTGATTGCCTTGACCACAGTTTTATTTTAACAAAACTTGACAGGCTAGGAATCAAAGACACTGCACTTCAATGGTTTCATAGCTATCTAAGGTGAACGAAGACAAATAGTAGAACTGAAACAGACTATTAATGGAAGAACAGTAAATATAAAATCTGCTTCACGAGAAGTAAAAAGAGGAGTCCCCAAGGGTCTGTGTTGGGACCAGTCTTGTTCGTTCTGTTCACTTGCGACCTCTCCACATTCATGGAACCTTACAGTCAGACAATCATGTATGCTGATGACACTGTGCTGCTATCCAACAACAAATCAGCTGAGGCTTTAGAAATAGCCTCATACATATCTGTCAGCATGGCTCATGATTAACTGTATAGCAAACGACTTGGTCTTTAACGAAGAGAAGACAACACAGATGATTTTGGGTAAGCACAAGAACAAAAGTCTCTGGAACACCCAAGATCGCAAACTGTTGAACAAACGAGGCACCTTGGAATGATTCTTGACGACAAACTTTCATGGGACAGCCACATTGATTCTCTTTGCTTAAAACTCAACCACCGCTTTGTATGTACTGAGAAGAACCACGGCAGTGAGTACAGAATTGACTACAAAGACAGTCTATCACTCGCTCTTTGAGTCTCATGTTGAGTCTCATGTTAGATATGGAGTGATTCTATGGGGCAGCTCGTCCTCAAAGAACCTTCAGCGGATCCTACTCATTCAAAAGCGAGCAGTAAGAATCATGGCTTCCCTCCAACATCAAGATAGTTGTAGAGAGGTATTAAAACACTAAGAATATTGACAGTTGTGGCTATTTATATAATTGAAGTCATTGTACATGCCTCCAAACAAGGACTTACTAGAAATGGTGATCTTCATGGCCTGCAAACAAGACATGCTCAAGACTTCAGCCTGGCAATACACAGGGACATCTCTATTTTCCAAAAAACCATCATATGCAGGAGCGAAACTCTATAATCTACTCCCACCTAAGCTGAAAGAAGACAATCCTGAAATTCTAAAACGAAGCCTGAAGGACCTGGTTGCTGAGAGAATCAATCTACAGCCTGGAAGAATTTGTGACATGCTGTAGAACATCCCAAGGAGAGACATGACCCTTATGTATTATTTAGATTTAATTTTTTTATTTGTTTTTATCGATTGTTGACCCTTATTCTGTACTTGATGTTCACGAATAAAGCCTACTGATTGATTGATTGATTGACAAATGTAGACATTTCAAAGCCAATCCTATAATTCCATTATCGGCCTACCTTAATTTTGTTATCTACAATTGATTTCTGCTTTGCAAAATTTATTTTCTACCAGGAGTTTGTAAAAATCAAAGAATGTCTGTAACATTTAATATCAGAAATAGGTATAGGCTTTGTTAGTGTTTACAGACATATCTCCTGCTATGTATAGAAACCCACAGCCTGCTTCAGTTGTTAATGTACTACTTTTGGTTTAAGTGGAATAATCAAAGCTAATTGTTATTTATTGTTGTTATATTATTGTTATATAGCCCTCAATACTTGGCTTTACTGTGTCATTTGTACAATACCAATGAGTTTTCTGTAGTTTCAATCTATATGTATTAGATAAGACAGTGGCGATTCTCAAAAAGTGTTTAGACCTTTTCTCTGATCTTAATTCACTTGAAAAATGGGTCCAAGTTATCTTTGTCTTTCAACAACTGTCTTTTACTGCTCTGAGATCTTGTTTTTAATAATGTCTCACTTTGTACTTATGGTTTGCCTGTTGGGTGGAAAATTATGCAGACTGAAGCTACAAGTACAATGTTTTCCCCTTTCACCGTCTTCACTCTGAGTCTCATCACTTGTTCAGTTAGTGCGACAAAAGTTTAAAACCAAAATATTTTGTCTACATCAAAATGTTATGCATAATAGTTTAAAAAAACTATATGAACTAATGTCTGAAACATTTGGTGTAAACATGACTTAAACTGCTTAAAGATATATCCTTAAATCTATTAGAGTATAGATAGTTATAAATTTAGGACCACCTGGATACTTTGTTGACCAGAGCAGAAAATTGATAATAACAATAATATAATTAATTAATTATATATTGCTCTTAGCCATTGAGGCACAAATGCCTTCACTGATTTGTTGTCGATTCTTTAAGGAACCCAAAAAGATGAAAGTCACAAGGTGAAAAGTGTGGACTATAAGGATGTTTCATTGTTTCCCATCCTAATGCAACCAATTTTTGCCTCATAGTGTTAGCCGCATGTGGCCTGGTATTGTCGTGCTGAAGAATGTTACTTCTAGCCTATTACTTCTTCCTTTTCCTTCAAAATGATAAATTTGCATCATCCCGTACTTCACAATAATATTGAAGAACTAGAACTTCCCATTGTATTTTCAAAGAGTTGTGTACTAATTTTCCTGAATGACATTTTGACTGCCCCAATGTTGACCTCAATTACTCCCTCCATGAGTGATGGTTATCGTTCTTGATCTCAATTTTTTCATGCACTTCAGAAGATTCTTTGTGACAAGCAAACACATGGGCTCTTCAAAAGGTATTGTACCAGAACTGTACCTGTAATTGCCAAAATATTTCAGTTGGGCACACCCCTTCCTTCTTGAATGTTTATTTTTCTCTTACAAAATTGTTTTATGGTTATAATTATAGGATGTAAATGGATCATACAAGAGTGTGTTCATGTGTTCCTGGAATTTTCCCAAAACCCTGGACAGAATTTGTGTCCAATGCAGTATTTTCTTGCGAGATGAGCATTGAGAACTTGTTTAGAGATCAGTGCAATTAAAAAAAAAGTTGTGTGTAGGAATTTATATTTCATGTATCTTGTTGTTGTAAAAATGTTTTTTTTTTAATTTGAGGAAAGAACAAGGGAATATTTGTGCAAATGGAGATGAGATTTATATGCACCTTACTTAGCTGACACTGTAGATCATGGTTATTTGAGTGAGGGGCATTAGACTGGGTGGGGAATATTGTACTTTTTTTAACAGATTATGTCATCATGGGGCTCAAATTTTGCAGTGCCTCTCTCATCCCCATATCATGTCAAAACTCTCAGAACCAAACTTCAAATTGTAAATAGGCTTATAATCTCCTTGAAGGTTATTAAAGAAGTATGTCGTTAAATTGAAAATTCCATTTTGTTGTAGGAAACTGACAGTGAAGATGAAGATCATGAACACATTAGTGAAGTTGAAAATGGCCAACTAAAGTCAAACAATAATTCAATTACAAAACGATCTACCTCACAGGACATTAAGAAAGGAACTTCTCATAAAGACGGTTGCTGGCACAGATTTTCTAGTGTGATGGATTTTGATCTGCTGTTAAACGTTTCTTACTTGAACATTTTATTTGGCCTTTCGCTCTCATACATAGCCGAGATGAATTTTAAGCTTATAATTCCCTTCTTTATGGCCAACTTAGGTTATACCAAAAGGGACACAGCCCAGGCACTTACAATGATGGCTGTCTCAGACTTAGTGGCCCGTGTCGTCATGCCACCCATTTACGACAGACTCTCATATTCCCGGAAATCAACACTGATGTTTGGCCTAACTTGTGTTGCCATCGCACGATCAGGTAAAATGTTTTATGTTATAATAATTTTTAAATATTATTTGTTAAATGAAATTGAATGAATGAAATATTGCATTTAAAACATTAAAATTAATGACACAACAAATGCAACTGAATCAAAATCTAATAGTTTGTGTTTTTCTTTTATTTGTTATTTGTTTGAAATTAGCATGCAGAGAACAATAGTAATTGATTATTTAGATGATATTGTGTAGCAACAGCTTTCCTATCCAAGAACATTACATCTGTGAAGAGTGAATAAGAAATGAACCACAAAGAAAAAACAATCCAAGTGAGATAAGTATTATGGGATGCTGTAATTGGCATTTCATACTTCTTCAAGGTTTATTTACAATATCTATCAATTTAAATACAATAACAATATTTTTATTTACAAGGAAGCAAGTAAGAAATAGTTGTTAAGGATTGATTATAATATTATTTTTCCATTCATACATTTTAAAATTTTATTTTAAATTGAACCTTGGTTACATTTTGTGGTATTATTTTTGTATTACTGTATATGGAAATAAACATAGGACACTCTCATTTCAAAAATGCAACAAATAAGTATTATGAAAATTACTAGGAGATTGTGTTGCACATGGATAGTGTAAAAATATACATAGTGTGACACTATGGTACACATATATTTATGCGTACTGTAATGATTTACTACATAGTTTGGTTCCATCAGTATGAAATAAAATGAAAAATGACTCATAAGTATTCAATGCATGTGAATGAATATGTCAGTGTAAATGTGTGTGAGTTATGTATGTGTGACATAAATTATTTATTACAGAGTAACATCATTGAAGAATGGGTTAGTTCATTATGGGAAGTATATTTTCCATGATAGTAGTGATGGGCCCCCGATTTTTATTGCCTAAGATACTTAAATAACCGGGAGTATTTTTGACAAACTGTTTTTAAAAAAGGCATGTTAGATAATACAATATTTTCTGCCCACTTTGTTTTTATTCTCTTATTCATTTTATAAAAATATATAATGAGCTTTACACAGTATGAGCAATTTTATTTTAAAATTTTCCAGTATTAGCAGAACTAACCACATGGACCAGCTTGATGGTGACTTTTTTAGTTCATGGCTTTTTCCGTGGCCTTGCTGTGCCCAACAAATCTTTAGTAATTTCTGAAGCAGTCCTACCTGAAAAGTTCCCTGCAGCTTATGGGCTCTCTATGGTTGCCAAAGGAGTCTTTGTGTTAATCTTCGGTCCTTTGGCTGGTGAGAGCTATATACACCTCTAAACAGATATTATTTGTAGTTTCGTGTTTTAATAACTCCAAAATAAACCATTATGTGTCTGTACTCTTACTGGTTTATTTAGAATTGAAAAAAATGTTCTTGATTTTCATATATTTGGTTTTTGACTGAGTTTAAAAAATTACAAAATATTTATATGACAAAAATTCCATTTGTAGAACTCAAATTTTATAAGCTCTTAAAAAGAGTTAACTGCAACCTTAAAACACTTAATTATTTAACATTTGGCCTGTTTTAAAATTCTGGCTTGATTACTTAGTTAACGTTTTCAATTAGTTGAGACTTTTACTCAAGGCCCACAGTTACAATTTGTGTGTAAATCTCAGTAATTATTTGTATACTTTATTAAATTTGCAAAAGGTGCACAACAAGCAGGAAATTTAATTTAAATATTAGATTTTTTAAATGTAAGTAATGATGACTAACATTAAACAGATATAATTTTTTATCAAATAAAAAATAAAATTTAATAATACGTGTTGTAATAAATAGTAAAATAAGGAATTTGACTTTAATTAGATCTTGAACTATATATAATTCGATTAATATTTATTTCTTGTTTATAATGACAAACTTGTGATGATAACATAATTAATAACTTAAACAATAATTTTAAAATATCGATACAGTATCCAGAAAGTACAGCACATTTTGTACAGGCCTATTACAATAACGGAATCCATTCGTTTTGTATGGATCATATTATTGTAATAGGCTACTCAAGTATACATCAAACATGACCAAAACTGCAGGAATCGAACTGCTCCCAATTATCGATACAGTATCCAGAAAGTACAGCACATTTTTTACAGGCCTATTACAATAACGGAATCCATTCGTTTTGTATGGATCATATTATTGTAATAGGCTACTCAAGTATACATCAAACATGACCAAAACTGCAGGAATCGAACTGCTCCCCACAATTTCTGTTGTTATTGCATATTTTTTGGATTAGATATTTGTGCTATTCAGTGTCAGTACTCTTATTTACTTAGTAGTGACAATAGCACCTTTATCTCATTTGTGCTTGTGACTATTGTTTTTCTAAATATAGTACAACAAAAAACCGCACAATCATACTTTTTATTGGGAACATACATGGACAAAAATAATTGTTTAAATTGTGTTTTTTATAAGATTTTTATCATTTTTATCTTCAAGGGGCAGTGTAAAATATTTGCTTAAAATTGCCTTATGGCATATTATTTTTTCTTGAATAGTATTTTATTGAATAAGCCAAAGGTAGCACAATCGTCAATACAATTTATAATAACATGTTGATACTAAAGCCTTTGAAAAAAGGTTTTGAACTGTCAATATTGATCAAAGTTTGGGTTTTGGAAGTCTGATACACAATAAATTTCCTCTCCAGCAGAATATTTGTCATCTTGTTTTTGAAGTTCTTTTTGGTAGAAGTTTTATCCTGTCTGATATGTATTTTATTTCTAACCTCTGAGGAATGATTATGTTCCATACTCCCATGTTACTATTTATGCTATATTTGTTTTATAGTAAGTATCTATCTTGTAGTAAAATTTCATTTGTTAACTTATAATTTGTATGTAAGTATTTTAATTAAATATAATGATAATATGAGAACGCTAACAATGATGTTTCTTTGAAACTTTGATTAACATAGATAGCATGTAATAATACCTTGGATCTTCTTTTAGGTATAGCATGCTTGGCTTGCTACTAAACCTTGGATTGCATACTCGCACACAGATGTATTACCTAAACTTTAGCTTTGTTTCTATATGCTTAACAGTTGCTCAGAGTTTGCACAGGGTGTAAATTAAGTCCTGATACGCCTGGATATATTCCAAACGGATTGAGATATTGGTGTAAAATATTCACCACATCTATTAAAATACTTATTTGGACTTTTTGGAGGATAAAAATATTTCCCCCCCTTTTCAAAGGGGAACGAGGAGAATTTTCAAATTGCAACCCCTATTGTGTGACGTGTAATTTTAAAGGTTTATTCAATAGAAACACAATGGCTTGAATAAAACATACATCTCTACAATGATTCTAGCAAAAGTTATGGGCAAATAATCCCTTACATTGTAATGCCATCTATAAAAAGACAACTCTTACCAAAACTACGCACACCAGAAACATTAGATGCTACGTAAAGAAATAAGCTGGGCCCTCAAAGTCGTACTAAACAATATCTCACATGCATTGTGTTGATATGTGCAAGACATTGACATTGTCCCTACAGATTATTATTTTTTGTGTTATTTGTCCATAAATTTTGGTAGAAATAGCAAAAATTGAATAGACCTTTAATATAACAAGTCACAAGATAGGGGTTGCACTTTGAAAATTTAAAGTGACCCACCTCTAACCCCCTTTGAAAAGAGAGGGGGGAATATTTAGACCCTTCGTTTTAATAGGTATGGTATAGATTTTATATCGATATCCCAATCCGTTTGGAATATATGCAGGTGTATCAGGACTTAATTTATACCCTGTATGTATACTATTGCTTTGAAAAATTCAACCATTAAAAATCCATTTGGTACTTTATTGGCAATTCGTACATTGAGAATGTCTACAAATATTTATTTAGTAAAAATCAAATGCTTTTAGTGGTCTTATCATACTGAATACTGACTTAACAGTAGCTTAATTTTGTTATTTAAATTGAGTATATATATTTATATTTACCTTTAGAATGTTTGCTTCTCCATTATTGTTGTCTATAAACACCAGTCCTACTGCTCATACTTGCTGAAAATTTCATATGATCATCATGAAACGAGAAACTCTGCATCCCTGATAAAAAATCTTTTCATCGTTTGTGCTTTATCTCTGTATTTTTTTTGTATATTACTCTTTATTTTATGTATGTATTTATTATTAGAAAAAGGGATCAGTTAATAAAGTTAATCCATGCCTTACTAAAGACTTATATGTTGCTGTGCATATACTTTTATAAATTCTGTAAATTTTTTTCTAAACCACAAAATGATTGCACTCATTTCAACTCAATGTAAATCATACCTTAGAGCTTAATTCGATTCCTACTAGACTACATACTTATTGCTATTCTCTGACCATCCCATTTGATAGTCCCATCCACACATCTTGTGTACCTCTTACTGTTTATTAATTATCATCATCATATTAAACCTCACCAGATTCCAAGTTGTAATTTCCTATAACTTCCACATCCAAAGTAAGTTTTACACCAATTATTTTTCTTAAAAGCAAGCCAAATATCAAACAGTTATAATAAGTTTTGAACTATCTTTCTAGTAACAAATTTGTCTTTCTTTCCTTCCACCCCTCCTGAAAATATTCTTGTGATACAATTTTGGTAATGCTTGTAACTGAGTAGCTTTAAATTACCAAGCTCACTAGCATTTCACATTCCTGACCTGTCAGAAAATGAACCATATTTTGTGTCAGTAAACCAAAATACTATAAATGGGCTGTAATAATAATATCCAGCTTGTCATATTGAGACAATCTTTCATTCAAAAATAAAATACGTGATCCATTTCACTTATTTACGGCAAGTTTAATTTTTTACTTCTTTTAATAGAATAGTTGTCTCTACGATGTAGAGAAGGAGAACAATATTTTGTAGAGACAAATCATTAAAGCTGAAATAATGTCAGATGCAGAATGCACAAATTGAAGATAAACTTTACTACATTCTTGTCAGAGGTACATACTTATAAAGACCATATTACATCCTATAATTGGCAACTTTGTATTTGACAGAGCCAAATTCGAAAACTATGTTCTCTGATATCAGATTCAATGTCCTGTATTTATCTCTTAAATAAAAAAGTTTTGTTACAGCTAAATAGCAGTATGAAATTAATATATTTTCCACACATCAGAGAAATGCTTGATAAACATTTTTAGAATGCAGAGTTATTTTGGAAATTCATGAACAAGTAGGGCTCCGGATAGTTTCTATTGCCAACCCCAAAGTTAAACCTATATATGAATTACATTACAACCTCCCTGTCAGAATTATAATAGTGGCTGGTAGATAAAATATTCACTATTACTACAAACAATATACACATTTCTTAGATAGATGTTTTACATGTTTTATACATCTAGATCTAACATACTAGTATTTTGTTGTTACACACCTTTACTTAGCTCCAATAGAACTTATTTATTAAGGCATGGCTAAAATGTAATAAATAGTCTGCATGCATCATGCTGAGTTCAATGTACAAAAAGATGCACAATTCTGATGCTCAAATTTATTAGAAGTGTATATTTGCTAAACAAAACTGTGGTATTGTTGGTTTTATCACTAATGGAAGTTACAGAGCGTATTAATGACAAAATAATTTAAATCAATATTCAACATTTATTTTTTTTATACCGTCACTAAAATTTTGTTTAAATCAATACAATAACCGATTAATTGTGGCAGCTTAAGACTGGAGACTTATATAATGTGGTTTAGCCGGTCTGAATGTTGGTCTAAATTTAGTTTGCTTTAGAATTAGAGATACATTATTACCCTTTTCATGGTTGAATGGACAAATTTTGCATTTGGATGCAAAAGTTAAATAAAAATGATTTCCAGTTTTAGCAGAACAAACCTCCTGGACCAGATTGATGGCAGTGTTAGTGATCCATGGATTTTTTCGTGGCTTTACCCTTATCAACAACCCCCTCGTAATATCTGAAGCTGTGGCCCCAGTAAAGTTTCCTGCAGCCTATGGTCTGTCCATGGTGGCTAAGGGCATTTTCATAGTAGCCCTAGGACCTTTAGCTGGTGAGATATTAATTTTTTTATTTGAAAGTTCTGGTTAGTAAATTTATTTCCCATTTTACCCAAATACAATACCCATTTTACCCAAAATACATTTTACCCAGCAATATTTCTGTTTCCTACACAAAGTGAAATTGAATAATTACAATAAATAGTCATAGCACTATTATTTGGTATTTTTGTATAAATTCATATAAATCATATATCAAAGTAAACTATTGTTTTCATTTCGGTAAATTAAAAGTCATACTATAATTTTAATTCTGTGTACACAATTTAAAGCATGATAGAATTTAAATGAAAATTTAAACTCAATAAATGAGTTTTTCATCATCACTATTAACTGTTTACAACTGATAACTAATTATTAAAGGGTGATGCAAAATTATCCTGCAGATTGTTTTTCGTCTTTTTAAAATGCTATATTATTCATCAATAAAAAAATGTTCCAGTGCCTCCCTCTTCCTTCTTTTCTAAAATAACAAAGCATGCAGCCTCATCATCTTTAAGTTGGCCTAAGGTTTTTTATGGCCACTAACACTTTAAAATCAGATCCATTGATATTGATTTTTATTTAAAGCTTTCATTGATAGCAAGCAAAACCAATTTTGAATGTTATACTAATCTAATTATGATCGGTATAAATAATAATTTTATTGTTTAAATAATATAGAACTGTTATTATTTTCAAATGCCTGTTTTGAGTGTACCATGGTGGTACTTTTGAATTTTACTCATAAAAATACAGTTGACCCTCCGTAACTTTAACCTCGAAAAATGTAACTATTGACTCCAATATTTTATTACCTCCATAAAAACTAGATAAGTTAAAAAAAGAAGAAGAATCTAAACAACACCAAGTAATTTTCCTGTAAAATTTTATCTATTAACTTTAAGAAACAAAATAATAACCTTGATAGTAAAAAGAATACCTAAACTGTATTTTTTACTTGACCTTTTGGTATTGAAGCATATTGATTACTTAAAGGTTCTTGTGAAGGATAACTCTATTCACTACTGGCGAAAGAGACAAATTTCAATCCGTTTAAAAGTCTGGCATATGTATGTGTTTGATCGTTCAGGTTCTGCAAGTGTACCTAACATTGATTTTTGTAGTTTCCTGCTGTTTTGCCAGTTTACTTTTTTGTGTTATTTTTTTACAAGAAATGTGAGAACTTTAATTGTAATCAAGGCTGTAAGAGAAGGATGTTAAAAAGAAAGAAGTCGTTGTTGATGATTTCAATAGTATGCAATCAACAAACTAAAATACGTAATGCCTGTAATTGACATACAGTTCAATTTCACTTCTGTAACTCAAATTTCATATAGGTATTTGCTGTACTTTAAAATAGTTTGTGATCTATATATGAGGTCCATACATCATGGAGCTCTTTCTCAAGCTCTTAAGAGATTGCGTACAACACATACAAAAATATTTCACTCAAGGTGATGAAGACAATGGAATCTGCCCTTTTAGCGTTGATTGTTGACAAAGTTGTTCTGGAAAAATATGCCACCAAACCCCTTAATCATTTTCTTTATTTGCCAAATCTTGCTCCTAGTAACTTTTTCTTTTTTTCAAATTACAACATGGTGAGGGGGACAACATTGAAGAAATATAAAAAATATTAAATAAAACATGAGAAGGAAACTAAAAAGCCTAACTGATAAGGACTTCCAGGGAATACTATGAGAAATGGAAATGATGGGATAAGTGCATTGCAGCAAATGGGAAAGAGATAAATTTAATGTTTGGTTTCAGCAACTTCGGTACGATCTTTGTATACAATTGTACCCAAAATCTTCATCCAAAACGTGATATTGTCATTGATTACCTCAATTACCATTTCAATGAAAAGAAAAAAATCAATCACAACAGAAGTAAACACAATTGACAAAGTATACACAGTTTGATATTCAGATGAGTATTGGTGCTTCATCGGCAATATGCGATCTAGTGGGCAATGCTATACACCATGTCATAGCGATCGTGTCATTTTAGATCAACAGAAATAAACACAATTGACAAAGTATACACAGTTTGATATTCAGATGAGTATTGGTGCTTCATCGGCAATATGCGATCTAGTGGGCAATGCTATACACCATGTCATAGCGATCGTGTCATTTTAGATCAACAGAAATAAACACAATTGACAAAGTATACACAGTATGATATTCAGATGAGTATTGGTGCTTCATCGGCAATATGCGATTACGTGGGCAATGCTATACACCAGGTCATATAGCGATCGTGTCATTTTAGATCAACAGGAAAATAAAACACATTTGACAAAGTATACACAGTTTGATATTCAGATGAGTATTGGTGCTTCATCGGCAATATGCGATATCTAGTGGGCAATGCTATACACCATGTCATAGTGATCGTGTCATTTTAGATCAACCAGAAATATAAACACAACTGACAAATGTATACACAGGGGGGGTTTGGGATATTCAGATGAGTATTGGTGCTTATCGGCAATATGCGATCTAGTGGGGCATGCTATACACCATGTCATAGTGATCGTGTCATTTTAGATCAACAGAAATAAACACAACTGACAAAGTATACACAGTTTGATATTCAGATGAGTATTGGTTGCTTCATCGGCAATATGCGATCTAGTGGGGCAATGCTATACACCATGTCATAGTGATCGTGTCATTTTAGATCAACAGAAATAAACACAACTGACAAAGTATACACAGTTTGATATTCAGATGAGTAATTGGTGCTTCATCGGCAATATGCGATCTAGTGGGCAATGCTATACACCATGTCATAGTGATCGTGTCATTTTAGATCAACAGAATAAACACAACTGACAAAGTATACACAGTTTGATATTCAGATGAGTATTGGTGCTTCATCGGCAATATGCGATTCTAGTGGGCAATGCTATACACCATGTCATAGTGATCGTGTCATTTTAGATCAACAGAAATTTAAACACAATTGACAAAGTATACACAGTTTGATATTCAGATGAGTATTGGTGCTTCATCGGGCAATATGCGATCTAGTGGGCAATGCTATACACCATGTGTCATAGTGAATCGTGTCATTTTAGATCAACAGAAATAAAACACAACTGACAAAGTATACACAGTTTGATATTCAGATGAGTATTGGTGCTTCATCGGCAATATGCGATCTAGTGGGCAATTGCTATATTACACCATGTCATAGCGATCGTGTCATTTTAGATCAACAGAAATAAACACAATTGACAAAGTATACACAGTTTGATATTCAGATGAGAATTGGTGCTTCATCGGCAATATGCGATCTAGTGGGCAATGCTTATACACCATGGGGTCATAGTGATCGTGTCATTTTAGATCAACAGAAATAAACACAACTGACAAAGTATACCACAGTTTGATATTCAGAATGAGTATTGGTGCTTCATCGGCAATATGCGATCTAGTGGGCAATGCTATACACCATGTCATAGTGATCGTGTCATTTTAGATCAACAGAAATAAACACAACTGACTAAGTATACACAGTTTGATATTTTTCAGATGAGTATTGGTGCTTCATCGGCAAACATGCGATCTAGTGGGCAATGCTATTACATGCTATAACCATAGTCATAGTGATCGTGTCATTTTAGATCAACAGAAAATAAACACAACTGACAAAGTATACACAGTTTGATATTCAGATGAGTATTGGTGCTTCATCGGCAATATGCGATCATAGTTGGGCAATGCCTATACACCATGTCATAGTGATTCGTGTCATTTTAGATCAACAGAAATAAAAAACACATATTGACAAAGTAATACACAGGTTTTGATATTCAGATGAGTATTGGTGCTTCATCGGCCAATATGCGATCTAGTGGGCATAATGCTATACACCATGTCGATAGTGATCGTGTCATTTTAGATCAACAGAAATAAACACAACTGACAAAAGTATACACAGTTTGATATTCAGATGAGTATTGGTGCTTCATCGGCAATATGCGATCTAGTGGGCAATGCTATACACATGTTCATGTCATAGCGAATCGTGTCATTTTAGATCAACAGAAATAAATAAACACAATTGACAAAAGTATACACAGTTTGATATTCAGATGAGTATTGGTGCTTCATATCGGCAATATGCGATCTAGTGGGCAATGCTATATACACCAATGTTCATAGTGATCGTGTCATTTTAGATCAACAGAAATAAACACAAACTGACAAAGTATACACAGTTTGATATTCAGATGAGTATTGGTGCTTCATCGGCAATATGCGATCTAGTGCGGCAATGCTATATACAACCATGTCATAGTGATCGCTCCGTGTCATTTTACGATCAAACAGAAATAAACCACAATTGACAAAGTATACACAGTTTGTTATTCAGATGAGTATTGGTGCTTCATCGGCAATATGCGATCTAGTGGGCAATGCTATACACCATGTCATAGTGATCGTTAGTGTCATTTTAGATCAACAGAAAATAAACACAATTGACAAAGTATACACAGTTTGATATTCAGATCGAGTATTGGTGCTGCTTCATCGGCAATATTGCGATCTAGTGGGCAATGCTGATAACACCAGTTGTCATAGTGATCGTGTCATTTTAGATCAACAGAAATAACACAACTGACAAAGTATAACCACAGTTTGATATTCAGATGAGTATTGGTGCTTCATCGGCAATATGCGATCTAGTGGGCAATGCTATACACCATGTCATAGTGATCGTGTCATTTTAGATCAACAGAAATAAACACAATTGACAAAGTATACACAGTTTGATATTCAGATGAGTATTGGTGCTTCATCGGCAATATGCGATCTAGTGGGCAATGATATACACCATGTCATAGTGATCGTTGTCATTTTAGATCAACAGAAATAAACACAACTGACAAAGTATACACAGTTTGATATTCAGAATGAGTATTGGTGCTTCATCGGCAATATGCGATCTAGTGGGCAATGCTATACACCATGTCATAGCGATCGTGTCATTTTAGATCAACAGAAATAAACACAATTGACAAAGTATACACAGTTTGATATTCAGATGAGTATTGGTGCTTCATCGGCAATATGCGATCTAGTGGGCAATGCTATACACCATGTCATAGTGATCGTGTCATTTTAGATCAACAGAAATAAACACAACTGACAAAGTATACACAGTTTGATATTCAGATGAGTATTGGTGCTTCATCGGCAATATGCGATCTAGTGGGCAATGCTATACACCATGTCATAGTGATCGTGTCATTTTAGATCAACAGAAATAAACACAATTGACAAAGTATACACAGTTTGATATTCAGATGAGTATTGGTGCTTCATCGGCAATATGCGATCTAGTGGGCAATGCTATACACCATGTCATAGTGATCGTGTCATTTTAGATCAACAGAAATAAACACAACTGACAAAGTATACACAGTTTGATATTCAGATGAGTATTGGTGCTTCATCGGCAATATGCGATCTAGTGGGCAATGCTATACACCATGTCATAGTGATCGTGTCATTTTAGATCAACAGAAATAAACACAACTGACAAAGTATACACAGTTTGATATTCAGATGAGTATTGGTGCTTCATCGGCAATATGCGATCTAGTGGGCAATGCTATACACCATGTCATAGTGATCGTGTCATTTTAGATCAACAGAAATAAACACAATTGACAAAGTATACACAGTTTGATATTCAGATGAGTATTGGTGCTTCATCGGCAATATGCGATCTAGTGGGCAATGCTATACACCATGTCATAGTGATCGTGTCATTTTAGATCAACAGAAATAAACACAACTGACAAAGTATACACAGTTTGATATTCAGATGAGTATTGGTGCTTCATCGGCAATATGCGATCTAGTGGGCAATGCTATACACCATGTCATAGCGATCGTGTCATTTTAGATCTCACATTGGACAGACCTTGAAAAGTCAAATTTCACTCAGCTTTACCTTTTCACTTGTACTATTAGCAAGTCAAAATATATACAACTCAGAGAAATAGGACATATTCCCTTGAGATTTGAGTTATCGAGAGTCAACTGTACCCTCAAAAATTTGGTGATTCAACTGTTATTTGTTATATACATATCAAACACATTTGAAATTAGGACATTTTATTTTATATTTAAAACTGCAGTGAATATTAATATTGACGTCTTCCTCACAGTATGTAGAATACTCCATATGCATAGACACACAATTTGTACACCATATTATAGTAGACATGCAATACTCACTTCATTTCTTGTGTGTTCCTTGTAGATATTCTAGTTCTTCTACTACTGTTTGAACCCCTCTCTATTTCTTTTTTTGTTCAAAATGCTATTTCAACTTAAAGAACCAAATCCTCCAAAATCAAAACAATCCAGCATGCATGTGCGCTTTAACCAAACACTCAGTTTGATTCCTGCAGTTTAACTAATTATGAAAAATAAGTACTGTATTCATTTTAATGATTTTTATTCTGTAATTTTTTCTTTGTGTGTAAAACTGATGAGTTTAAACAATTTTTAGTACAAAATGTATACAAAAATGTAATTCACTAATTTATATTTATGTTTCTTTAGTAATGGATAAGTTGCTCTACTATTTATATACTGTCAGAATGTTTAATGTTGTGTCTAGGTTGGGTAAGAGATTTCACAGGAAGTTACTCTCTCTGTCTTCACATTCAGTCGCTCATGATCATGATCTCTGTCCTGGTTTGGTTCATTGAGCACCTGCTTACGTCACACAGGAAACCAGAAACTGTTGAGCCGTCATAACAAACATTGTTGAAGATATCGAATGTTATTATTGACCAGCATGTAAGATAGGTCACCAGTTTTATTTTGATCTCCATCCTACAATGAAGATTAGAAACCCGTCAACAACATTTCTAAAATGATAATATACACAACTATATGTATGTTTGAACAAATTTCTTCAACACGCATATGATAAAACTATTGTTATTTATGTAAGAACAATGTTTAATTGATTGTCAACTATTAATTATTACAATATCATGTGACATCACACAGTTAACTAAAAAAAAGAATAGAATTGTTATGATTCTATAAGAAAATCCAATCTTTGAATAGTGTAACTAGGACTTGGTTTTAGGGGCATGAATCTGATTGAATCTGGTTCTATCTGCTTTCATCCCTCTCTTCGTTATGTCATTGAAACCTGTTGATATAGATTAAGAAAATGAAACCAAAATTTGTTTTGTAAGCAGAGCACCTAATTTGTTTCTGCTTATGGTTGGTCATTGTTAGTAATATAAAACTGTGGTTTAGTTACTTGTACGTAATACTGAATTGTATAATGCAATTTTAGTAAAAACATTTGTGAACACATAGTTTAAGATTCGGACAGAATAGAAACTACAAGAGGGGTTAGACAAGTCCAAGCAAGTCAAAGGGGTGACATCACTTGAAGGTTAATTGTAGATAGTTGTATTTCCTGGAAGAGCTGACACCAATTTTTGTTTATATCGGATTATTACTCTGTGTTCAGTGTTGTTTTGAATTGTGTAAGTTGAAAAAATGGAATAGTTTCCAAAAATTGTACAGAGTGGCGAGTGCTTTAAAGATGTTTTACAGGTTGTTTGAACTGAATCCAAGAGAATGTTTGTTGCTGTTTAGTCACTATACATGAAATACGAATTTACTACCATGCAGTGTGTTGAAAAAGAATCCAACCTTATATTTTATTATGCAAGGAAGGAACTGAAATGAGGTACATGCTGGTGTATACTAGATCAGGTGTGAAAAAAATAATACATACATATGTTCTTAAAACTTACAACTGCGGCAATGAACTGCCATTAAAGAAAAAGAAAAGCAAGGGATCGTACCCGAAAACTGCTTGAAGTCCATACAGAAGAAAATGAACTCAGGCTTCGTCACTGCACAGAAATCAACACTACAAACACATGTCACACCAGCACAAGTGAAAGTGGAACACTAACAATAAAATCAATGTTAGCATTTCTTGTAGTATTGTGGTGTCATCTGAAACAATGAGGCATGAAGGCGCTGGTCGGGAGGAAGAAAGGTTAAGGCAGCTGCTTCCAGCCCTATGGGTTCTAAACCTTGTAAGCATGGTGTTTTGTTGTTTGAGGTTTGTTTGATTGTTAAAATCTTTATAGGTTTCCTAGTTTGTTCTTTTTTGATATTAATAACTTGATAAACCTCAACCGAGGTTTGACTTAGCGGATGGTCTGCTAATATTTTGTATGAAGCCTCAATAAGTTTGCCTTTGAACAAATTCTCCTCAAAGTGTAATATGTTGGCTATTGTATTTTCTAATCTTGCTGTTGAGCTATTTTAGTCTTTTCCACTAGCCCTTTTTTGTATTTTCTTTATATACTTCAATTATTACACTTGTGGTCTTTTTGTACTCTTTCTAACTTAACTATTCTGAAATTGTTCAAATACAATAAAGTGCCTGTTTAAATTTTTTAAACATTCCCAAGTTACTTCTTTGGATGATTTGATAGTTTCATCCATTTTGTATTATTATTATGTAACTCTTCAAAATAAATATGACAATAGATATGAAAGGGTGTTCATTTCTTATAAGTACTTAGCTTTAATAGTGAGAATCAACTGCAAATCATAGTCTTATCGGAATAAAATTATTTAAACATCTATATTAATTTATATGTTTAATTGGCTGATTCTAACCAATTAGAACAATTTAAAAAATATAATCAATACTTTAAACCATCTGATGGGGTCAAAGAAGATCCTTACTTCTTGAATGTTTTATAATATGATAGACTTTTGGTGATAAGAATAAATTATTTATCTATTGTATTCAGTCTCTGCTATAGCTTCAAAGCAAGCATGTGTTCAAGAAACTTGTGTTCAACTATAACAAGTTTCTCTATTTCCATTATTTCATATTATTGTATATAACAAAACTATATACATCTTTTGGAAAGTTTTTAAAATACTATTTTTTGGTGGTGTAAGAGGGATTGGGAGGTGGGGAATTCGATTGAAGAGTACACCTTCAATATGGTGTATGGAATAAATCTGAATACACCTGGATTTAAATAAATTATATAGGCCTAATTCAAAGTAAGACATTTAACTCTGTGTTTCAAACAAGTATAATTGCAGTTATACTATATTTTTTTATTTTTTTAGACCTATTATGGGGGGTGTTCTACCCCCTCACCATCTCCCCTCTTAGTTACACCACTGCTACTTGTGTTAAAAGCCAGCTGAAATAAAATGAAAATGAGTTTTATCATGAGGAGTTCAGTTAAACTTCAAACACTGTATACCTTCATTTTTGCCATAGATTGAGTAATGAATTATATCATTTCAAAGATACGATTGATACTAATCGAAAAACTTGTGTTTTTCTTGTAAAGTATATACCGGTACTTTTGGAACATAAAAAATAAAGTTTGATTGATATTTAATTAATGCAAATATTTTAAAAATTTAAAGAATTTGGATGTCTATTGATCATGCGTATTGTAAAAAATGTGTAATTTGTCATACATGGGTAAGTACTTTATTAGAACTTGCATCAATTAGACTTCCTATGTGGATGCCTTTTGCTTTTTTTATTCGTATGTTTTATTTTGGTATAATTTTATCTTATGCATGTTTGTGGCTACTCATCTGAGGCAAATTTACTGCAGTACTTAATACAATATTCTAACTTGAGGTTTTACTAATATAGTAGAACCTCAATAACATAAACACATTAAAAATAGCCAAATATTCAGTCATTTTAGGAGAACATCTTAATCATTACAATATTACATTTAAAACTTAGAAATTTTATAGCATCAAATTTGTACCTTTATAATATAGAATAAGAAATTGGCCTAACCTCTAAGTCATAGATTGGACAACAGTCAAACCTATAAGCACTACAAAGTTTTCTGCAAAAACCGCGCTAAGGAAACACTTCTGTCAAGAATACCTTGATAAAACAAATTTTCATTAATCTTCAGAACTGGGTTACTGAAGTTATAGATATTTCACTAACCAAGATAGATATTCCAAGCAAGATAAAACTAAATGATTGCACTACAGAATATTTTATAATAGTAAACTGAGCATAATAGAACATTATGTTTAATGTATTGTTAGCACAGAAAATCATTTTGGAAAAATGTTTCTTAGATCACTAGTAATACTTGTGATAGAAATGTTTCAAAAGACAATGTGCCTATTACTAGTTATTTTATACAGTATTGTTAAATTTGAGTACATAACTAAATAAATTATTTTTATAACAATATGGAGATATTTTATTACTTTTTTATCCTTATTTCTTATAGGCAGGACCTTGAAACACCCTATGTTAATCTTCTTAAGCACAAGAAGAAAAGTGAAAGCTGGTCATGGTTGATGATTCAATGCCAACAAGGTTTTGAATATGGTTTTCTTTTAAAATTTCATTTTCAATTATATTAAGCTTTTACTGTGAATTAAAAGACTGTAACAAAACCCATATTAGTTGTCTTTTGACAGAAGTAGGCTTCTCAGACCTGCTTTTTCTTGTTCAGAGCAACAAAGCAAACTCAATTGTGGCACCAGAAGTATCTTACTTTAGAAGTAAATTACAATGGCCAAAAGTAGACACTTAATGACTGAAGTAGGCTTCTCAGACATCTGTACAGGGTGGCCATGACCTAGTGTTACATTTTTTGTGGGTGATCATAGAACATAAGTTTGACTCAAATACAGAGAAAAATTATTTTCGTTTTAAATAAAAACATGAACATTTAGTAAAAAATAGAAAATTTCTATAACATTCCTCAAACTTTATTACCACATTGTATTGTACATTTCATATTATCCTATTTAATACCTTCCTCTTTGGCTTCTCTTTGTAATAAAACAAACTCTTTGCATTTCTGTTGACAAGGGATGACCTGCTTAAAAAATAAGTTCATGGCCATGTTTTCGTACTCAAAACCTGAACGAAAATCTGAATCATGTAATATGGAGTATATGTTCTAAAAAACTTTTGGGGCTATTATGCATTAATTGTTGGTGTCACAGATGCATTAGTTTGAATTAATGATTAAGCAACGAGAATAGCAGCAGTTTTCAAAGAACTTAATCTCAATATTAGGACAAACTCAAGGAGGCTTAATTATGATCGACAAAGCAACATTACAGAAGGTCCAGTAAGCAGCTGAAGCCATCATAAAGGAAAGGAGAATGAACAAAAAAAGGCAACAAAGAAAGGAAAGCATAAGAATCAGAAAGAAGAGATAATGATGACTATATAGCCCAGGATAGTTCTAAAAATAATCCTTTACATCACATCATGTGTTTACTCTTTTCTTCAATTGCAATTTTCCAGAAAGAATTTTTAAAGACAAATTTTCTTTTATTTTATGTTTGTTTCAAATAGTCCTAGGAAGTTTGTTTTTACTGTAACTTAAGTTCAGAATAAGGCACCACTTGTAGCAGAAATGTTAATGTAGGCCTGATAAAATTCTGATTTTTATATTAAAATATTGATTAAAAAACATTTTCTAAAATAAAATATTTTTAACATGTGCCTGACCATAAAATAAATAATTTTGCTACAGTACCTGTAATATATATTGTAAAAAGCTTAGTAAAAATTCCATACCCATGGGTACAGTAGTTGTTTAAACAAGGTACATAAATGTACTCACATAAGAAATGAATTGGAGCATTCCAGTAGCTGTCTTCCCTAAAGAATTAGAGCCATTCCACAAAATTTGCATGAGATAAGGGTATGTTCTACCAATGGTTTGTCCATCGGATCGTGCAGTATTCCAGTGAGAATTCTGTATTTAATTTTTTTTTTATTTGGACACATTTAAAGGATTCATTAAAATAACAAAAAATGAACTGTTTAAAATAATGGATAATAATAATAATAAAAAGAAATGAAAAGAAACCATTATTGATCTCTTGCAACAAAATCAGCAAACAAGATATATCCAAATGGATTCAATGTTTCGCAATACATTTTACAGAAAGAACTACTCTGTTCGTTGTCATATCAAGCATCTACCTCGCAGCTTTGCTCAACTAACAAGTAGATTTACAATGAAAAGATGTACGTGGTCGGCGGAGTTTGAGAACGGCAAGTCTAGATGAGTGAAGCGTCTAGGGCGAGTCGTCCGGCAATGCCTTGGGACGTCTCAGGTTGTACAGTGGAGCAGGCTCCTCACGGGAAGACAACCCGGGTGCGGGGCAGGGAACGTGGGAAAAACTGACATTCCGTTCAGTGAGGTAAGTTTGAATTGTACGAAAATTCGGGATGCTTGACGTGGTAACAATAAACTCACCCTTTGAAAAGCGGGCGATGAAATCCCCACCAGTCAGACGACGTAGGGCAACAGTATGGGTATGCCAATCTGGAATGTGATCAATGTAAAGTAGCGGAACCCTGGTTTGGTTACGAGGTATCGTGCCCATCTCAGCGGACAAAGTCAGGGATTAGGCGGTTCAGAGAGAGAGGAGCAGCAGATTGAGGATGGTCCACAGTACCACCAATATCCTGAGATGCACTCAATTAAATGGCTCCCAACCTACTGAGACAATACATAATCGGTGTAGGGAACACACGAACAAAGAAATAAAAACCGTGAATACCTAATACATTGCAAAAGAACAAAAAGTAGCCTACGCAAGAAATAAGTAAGTTTATGAAATTAAACTACTTTTATAACCTCAAATCATAGTGACTCATTCACAACAAAACTATCATCTGCTTCATACCAACTTTGTTTGGGTGAAGCTGTAATTCTACTTTGAAAACGTATGGAAAACATACACATATGTGATGTTCCTTGACGCGAAACGAAAGTTTTTCCCCGTACAAAACATACTGCCGTACCCCGCCATCAAATTACATGTGCGCTATAATTATACTGTATTAAAAAGGATAAAACGCGGGTGCTCCGCGGGAAAGTGAGAGAATTATTGCCCTCGCTCTAGGTCCACCACTGAGTCGTAACGTCACTACAGCACACTACCATCAACTTTACAGTTCATCATAGGCGTATCTAGGATGCCCTAGGGGAGGGGGTTACCACTACAAAACTTTCAAACGTCCCAGTCAGGCCGGGGTACAGAAGCACCCGTCCTACAAGGAACATGTTAAATGCTATTAATAAAAAATGTAAGTTTGACAGCCGTCTGAGAGCATTATTATTATTATTTTATGCTCTACAAAAATGGCTATAACGTAAGCGAAAACTTCCCTTTTGGAGACAGCCCGATGACACAAAAGAATGTCAAGAAAATGAGGCTGTATTAATCAGAATAACAGAGGCTCGAGAAAATTGCTACATTTTAAGAACTAAAAGACACATCCTCCACCTGTTACCATTCTAATATAATCCTAATTTATATATTCTAATATGGACTTCCAGGATACATTTATTTTACATATAGTGTACTTGAAAACATGGGCGTGTATTTGTACTACTTAAATAATATGTATTGTACATTTAAATGTTTTTGAAATTTCAAACCATGCCATCCCGGCCAAAAATAATCGGATATAAATAGACATGTATTTTTTAGAGAATATAATTACTGTGTATACAAGTACACACATTTTGAAACATGAAATTAGTAATTGTGTGTTTTTTTACCTGCGAGCATTGCGCATAGACGCAGCAGACGCTCGGCGATGAACAAATATATACAGATAAACAATATACAATATATACAAAATATGAACTTCAAGTCAAATACTATTTTTAAAGCACGATATTTTATTACTTTGATTGAGTAATTTTGGGTTTTTATATTCGAAATGTGACAGAAACACGTTATAGCGATCTGTTAATAACTATCGTAATAATTAATGAACGTACACGAATATAAATCGTCGAAAAATAAATCTATTTTGCTATTATACTAGAGATAACAAGGACTATTTCCATACTAGACATTCCTTTGGGTTACAGTTTCAGACAAACTATTACAGGCATCAACCTGAGCTCTGACAGGGGAGGCCCGATATAGACAACATCTTTATTGGTATTATACATAACAAATTAGCCTTTTATTTAGCAGTTTCTTAGAAGCAAGTACGCTGAACATAAAAAATACAACAGATAACTTTTTGTAAGAAAAGTATCGAACATGAAAATTGGAATAAAGGACATATTCAATGAAAGAGATGTTGAAAGACAAATCATTAATTTTTAATAGTCAAAGTTTCTTAGTCAGAAAATTAGAAACGAACAGAGGAGAACTTAAAGATGCTTATATTTCACATATCAATGTACTACCAAAATTAAAATTATTATAAATTAAAAGAAGTTTGAACTTAAAACTTATTGCTAGAGTAAAATTTGGCCAATCCAGGGGTATGATTGGTGCTGTTGGCAACCTTTTGAGAGCAACCTAGAAAACTATCACAAATTATATTTTGTTATTATTATTTATTTACATTTTTTTCCTGAAATTGATATAAACAAGATATGTTCTAGTGTGTAAAATAAAACACTAAAAAAATTACGAACTTCAAGTCATATATTATTTAAATGGCCACGATAGTTCTTTACTTTGATTGTGGATTTTAGACAAGCATCTAATTTTATATAGGCCTAAGTCTTACACAATTTTAGTTGAAACAATGCAGGAGAAGTGTAACAGTGACAGTGAATAAAATTTCATTAATTTTATGCATTATAATATTTTTAAATGGTAAAATCAGCAAAAAACGTAAGTATTCATTAATAACACAGTTTACTAATAGTCGACCAGCGCCAACAACGAAAGCGATGAGAACTACGTTTACTGTAGGCGTTCATGGCCACTGCTCGCTGTCTCTCTCGCCCGACGCGCGGGAAGTGAGGTCTGTATTATATTTGTCAACCCCCACGGGTCGCAGACGGACTCGTCATTCCGAAAAATTACAAATCATGAGTCTTTTACTGTATCATGTCAGTTGTTATAGTTAAAGTATCAAAAACAACTGAAGCAAAAGTGAACTATGATACATTGTCCGACTACGAGTATACGTTCAGTTTAACGCAAGTTAAAATATACCTTGGTTATTTGTAGAATGGTGGGAGGGGGGGAGTTACAACCCCCAAAACACAACTCCCCGGGATACGCCTGTGGAGCTCATAGAATATTAAATAGTCTTAGTTGTCGGCACTAGTTTCTACAGTCGTATTATTTTCTAATTAGGAACCAAAAACTGTAACACTAACAATGCCCTTGGGTTGATTCAATGAATAAATCTTCATCACAAATACCTGTTTGAAATGCTGAGTTATGCCTCATTTGTGCCATCGATGGTGAGGGGTATAGTCGAAACTTGCTGTAAGTGTGGTATATCTTCCAATGCTCTAGATTTTTGTAAATATCGTTCCAAATTATAATCGTCCATATTAGTTTTAATATAGGTACTGATAGAGGTGTGGATAGTTATTTAGATGTGTTATATGGTCATTAGCGTAACCATTATGTGTTATAATAAATAAACTTATTGTATGTGTCTCTATAACAATGAATTCGATACTTCATAGATTAAACAAAAATTTATAAAAGTTTGTTGTGTTATTATGTGGACATGGCATGTTTTATTTCATGTTCTATTTTGTACCATCATCGTAGGCTAACTCGACTCGTTGGTTCCGCTATTTTACTTATTTTTGGAGTTTATGAGACAAGGAGAATTCAAAATAAAAATGTATAATTTGATTTTTAGATTTGCGACTAGACAAAATACAAAAACATTTAAAGTACACTAATGAATTAGTTAGTAATCAAAACGTTATGATTATTAGGTTAGCGTTAGCGAAGTCTATAATTCGAGGTACCGTAAACCGGGGCTACTTTGCACCTTGTGAGGTTACTTTGCACCAAAGTTGAAAAAAGATTCAACTCTATCTGTAGGAGAAACTATTAATCATTTCAACCTAGTTTCACAATTCTCCACTAGGCTGCACCATCTTCTACATGATTTGTGTGAACAGACACTTTATCCCGCCATTTTGGATATTTGTGGGAAGAGTTGTCTTTGTATCTTCAGTTTTGTTTGAATTGTTACGTCAAAAAAGTGCTGTTTTTACGATATTAGACAACGTCAGAGAAAGGCAAGTGTGGTATATTTATGTGTAGAATTTTATTATCTTACAAATAACAACAGTAACTGAGAGTTTATATCAATACTCATTCAATTATCATCCATTTTAAGTTTAAGGTTACTTTTAAGAGAAAGACGGGGTTACTTTGCACCAGCATAAGTAGAGCCTTCAGCTGTTTGTTCTGCTTTCCTCGTTGCCCTGCAGTCAACACGAGAGGCCTGCAGCACAAAGCCACAAATAACAAGAAAAAAGAAACTTGCGGTGCCAGCAGGAAAAAGTTTATCTCACGAAGAAACGATTTCCATGCAATCACTTGTAACTAGCGATAATGCTAGTGTTAAACACCCACAATCTATGACTGATGACCAAACACCAAGCACGAGTAAGGCAACCACAAAGACTTGTTTAACTAAAGGAAAAAAATCGTGTCAGCCTAAATTTCAACGGGATAGTAGTGATGAGTCCATAGATGACCCATCAGAAATGTGTATTGATGAAAGTTCCTCCGACGATGACTGGAAGTCCTATAGGAAAAAGAAATTAGAGGAGATAAATGAAGCAGCAAAAGAAGAGGCTTTTCTAACAATAAAATCAGGACTGAGACCCATTAACAAGTCTGATCTACAAGTAGATTCATTTGTTGTTGTTAACTACGAAAACGAATATTACCCAGGTACCACTGTAAACGTTGATGAAAATGGAGCTTTTGTAAGTGCAATGATGAAGTCCCTAGGCAACTGGAAGTGGCCTGTTAATAAGGATGTTTTATTTTATGAGTGGAATGAAATTGCTGGATCTATAAATCCACCCAAAATTTTGAGCAAAAGAGGAATATTTGCAGTTCCAGAGCTTCAAGACAATTTTGGAAAAATGGACTAATTTTTTTTTAAGAATATGCATTATTAAGTGTGTATTATATGTTATAATGTTTTTGAACATAGACCTGCAAGTATTTATTAGGTTTTAAGCTTCAGAATCTCTAAGTTTGTCATTTTGTCACTGTCAATTTTCCCATGTTAAATACACTTTGTGACGTATCATGAGTTTTTGTTGTTTTCCCCCTTTCAGATGAAAAAAATTAAATCATATAAGTATTCAGTGGTTCCAACAGATGTTTAAGGGATTCTGAATAGGTCTTACTTTGCACCAACAAAGTTTTTCATAAAAAGATAAATAATTTTTCAGGTGGTGCAAAGTAACCCGCTCCTATGGTATACTTTGCACCAAATTAAAAAAATACATAAAAAATATTTAAATATATAATACAGAAATTTACGAGTGTGGAATGGTTTCCTGGATGTATAAGAATTAATAAAAACCAGTAGTTTGTTAATTTGTTGAAATGCTTTATTTTTTATGAGATAATATTTATTTAAACTCCTAAAAGTGGTGCAAAGTAGCCCCGGTTTACGGTACTGAAAAAATTTCATTTTAGCTCTTGCACAACATTTCGAGAACGAGTTGACCTAAAGACTTGGAATTCTACATGAAGATTCATCTCTATATAAGCAACATATGTCGCTCCAAGGATCTGACTGAGCGTTGGTAAACGTTTCCGCATTGGTTTTACGGGTGACCATGACGGCGACGAAAAAAATCGTAGGATGAATAAATTGATAAGCAAACTGAGTACAATCAAATGCAAATTTAAAAAGTGACTCAGTAACACATGTAGCCCAACTATCCTTAGGATATGTTTAGAAAGATTTAATCTTAACATGAAACTCCACTTTTACATGGACAAGAATTAGTTCACAGTGTATGACCATCTATTAGATTTGGCTGAGCGTCATTGAGGCTGGCATAGTGTATTTTTTATCTGCCGGGGAATGTATGTAAAAATCTGTACAATTGCCTGTTTGTCTCTGTGTCGGCAGAATATCTCAGAAGGACATAAGCTATAGACTTAAATTTTCCATGCGACCTAAACGAAGTTACGTGACCATTTACGTGACTCGTGGTATGGCGCACTCCTGCCTTGTTTAATTTTAGGGGAATTAAACGTTAATATGTAAAAATGCGTCAAGGATGCGATAATACCTAGTATGATAAGTATTATAGCTGTTAACTACCTGAAAACGGGCTTCGTGGCTTTCCCATTTATTTATTACATGTTTTTGTGTTCTATATTTAACCTTTTTATGAGTGGTTTTTCAGATTTCGGACATAGTACACAAATGAACTTGATACTAAACTTCCTGTGCAGAATTCCAAGAAAATGTCCTGTCAGATCAGAGCAACGTCTGGTGTTGTGGTGGAGAATAATGAAGTGTATCAAGAAGCTGAATTCGATAGTTCAGATGTGAACAGGAAGTTTAAAGCTGAAATTGTATGGAAGAATGTTCTCTATCTGTCATACTTCCACATAGCTGGGCTGTACGGCTTCTACCTGATGCTCACCAGCGCCAAGATTGCAACATCTCTGTTCGGTGAGAAATTGAGTTACATACCAGAGGTATTGAGCACAATTTCTTTTTCAATTTTCAGTGCACTTTTATGTGAGTTTCAGTGAATACTTTAGTTTCATCGACTTGAGAGGTTTTTTAAATGAGAAATGTAGAATATTTTATATACAAAGTTCAATCGTGTTACATTAGCCTAAGTAGGTTTTTTATATTTACATGCATACGGCACCTAAATATAGTCTTTTTCAACACTGAAACTGGATAATCGTTTCTTTAACTAACATATTGTACTTATTGTAGCCAGATTAGCATTTTATTCAATACACTGTTATACTTAACGTGACCCCTGGCCGTTGAGCGTAAAATGAAGAAGTAGACATAGGCAACACCGCACAGTGAGCGCGGCACCTCCACCCAGCTGCACCTATATTCCTCTGGAAACTTCTTTAAAAATTACAAATTTTGATTTTTCTTTATATTTGCATGATACTAAGTAAAAGATTGATTTTTTGCGATATTTAAGTATTTGACAGTACTATCTAAACGCTACTTAAATCGGACAATAAATAGACTACCTTTAGTACTGGTGTTGAAAAAATTAAATTATAATAATGGTACGAATTAAAAATACTGGTAAGTGTATTAGTATTAATACACATCCAAACTTGCTGTAAGCTAAGCATAAACTGTCTGACAATCTAAATAGATCTCATAAGTTTACTTTGGTACTGTGGAAGAATGTAAACGTAAAGTTATACTGTGTAGTCGTTTCTCGTCAGACAAAAATAATTCTTGGATGATAACTATCAGAAAACCACTCTTCAAAATGCAAGTGTCCATCACTATCCCGTACTTTTATCTAAAAAAAGTTCTGTTGGAATTAAAGATGCAATAAGTGACTCATGCATGTTGCGGAAGCGACCTCGCGCTCGCGGCCACAGGTGCCGTCGGGGTTTACTGCGTTGCCACACTGTGCAAAGCCCTAATTGTGGGAACAGTACTAATTGGGAGAACAAAAAAAACTATATTTTAAAAATAGGGATGCACACACCCATGCCCCCCCCCGTACCAAAAGTCAAAATTTTGAAATGGCAACTTAATACCTTGTGACACCTCAGATTGAAGCTCATAACAAATAATTATGTATTTTGGTTAAACAAAATTGAAATCGGCCAAGCGGTTTGGTGTCAGCAGCCAATAATGTAATTTCTTACATAACAATAAATTAGTCTACAAATTACTGTACTACTGCTAATGACAACAAAATTACTCACTAAATACTGTTGTAAATCCTTTGTAAACTTCAAATAAAATGTTCAAATTGGTAGCCGTTGTTGTTAAAGCAAACAAATAACCTATTTTCAAATTCTTGCCTAACCTTTCTAAAAGTTTCTCTGGTTAAGTGTCTGCACTCAGCAGTGATCCTGTTTTTCAAGTCTTGGACACCAATGGGATGTGTTTGAAAAACTATTGATTTCAAGTGACCCCAAAAAAAATCTAAGGGTGATAAGTCTGGAGACCTTGCTGGTCACTCAATTGATCTTCTTCTACTGATCCAGTGATCGGGGTAGTGTGCATCTAGCCATTGTCACACAGGAAAACATATGATTTATTTTCAACAAGATGGAGCTCCATTATACTTTTTATGCTATGAGTTTAAGTTTTCAAATGAACACTCTGTATATTGTTGTACTATAAGTGTATTCATGCTTATTTTGAGTGCTCAAATTAAATTTTTTGCTGAAAATTAAAGATATCAAAATATTAGGATGGAAATTATTCCATCCTATGTTAACATTGACGCATTTAACATTTTGGAAATATAAGAATGACTGATAAATTATATGATTGTTTCAGCCGTGTTCATATTCATTGCGTCAGGCTTAGGGGTTACGTGCGGTGCCCACCGTCTCTGGACCCACAGAGCCTTCAAGGCCAACCTCGGTCTCAGGATTGCGCTTATGATTTTAAACTGCATGGCATTTGAGGTAAGTTTACAATATCCTATGTTAAAATATTTGAATTAAATGCAATAATTTGTACTTCTTGAGGGGAGGGGAGCAGGAAATTGGAATTTAATGAAAATAACTTGAGTTTATCCTCTGTTTACAACCTGATTTTTCTGTTATTGTTTTATCTCGTTTAGATTTTTCAGGTAAGTTGTCATGTGAAAACTAATTTCTTTGAAAGTTTTAGAGTTGCTTACCAGGGTAACACATATTTTGGGGAGTTGTTAATTGTTTTAAACCTATAAAACACAACCTCAAATAGAGTGAGTACAAAGCTCCATTGAGTATTTGAATATACTTATTTTTTTTACAGCAACCACCATTTACATAGAATAGATACATTAAATTAAAATTATTTGCGCCAGAAGGTAAAAATCATATTTTACCAAATAAATAACAAAACAGCTATGTCATGCCATTGGCGAAAAAAGAAAAGATACATGGCAGAACGTTATAAGTACAGAAAAAAACTATCAAATATTTTTGTAACAATATAATAATCTAGTAACAAGCATTAGACTATAAAAGAAAATAACACATGGCATAATCTTAAGGGAAGGTAAAATTAATTAAATGCAACAATGTAATAAAACATATAATAACACATCAGTGTGATCACAAAACAATATAACAAATCCTATAAAAAATATTATCGATGAACAAAAACAATGATGGTAAACAAAGGTTTTTACTATTCAAAACTGTGACAATAGCCATAACAACACATTATAATCAACAATGAGAAGTAAGAATAAAATTGCAAACAATAAGTCGTCTTATAATACAATAATATAGAATAAAATATGGTGTTATATACTATGATAACAAGAAGGCTTAGAAAAGGAAAAGAAGTAAGATGAAGCCAAAGACCAACTTGACAGATTAGCATGACTATTTTTGTATGACAAAGCACTGTAGGAGGATGTGACAACAAAAACAGGTAACAGTGCATAAGTAGTAACAGTCAAGGGAAAATGGGGGTAAACTGCAAAAAGGAGAAAACAAGAGGGAATACTTGTGAGAAATTAGTTATTTGTTCAAAAGGTAAGTTGTTGTGGTGGGATATGAACTTTTGGGAAATTTGATAGATAAGATTTTGGTTTCAATATATTTATAACCTAAGATCTATCTAAAGGAGTGGGGTAACTAAGGGGGAGGAATGAGAGAGATAGAATATCCCTAAAAGCCCTAAAGAAAATAAAAAATATGTATGTATCACAGTAATACAAATTGTTTCAAATACTGCAGTTTTACTTTTAATTAGTTCTAATTGATTTAAATTTAGATTTATTCCATACCCCCTAGAGGGATGTGCTCTTTTATCAGATTTATCCCCTTCAAAAACAAGCTTGTTACGCCACTGATCTAAAGAATAAAATACAGAATACTTACTATGTGGGTTTTTGTTATATAGACATTGTTCACTGTAAGAGTACGGTATATATTTAAAGATTCAACTTTAATCGGAATGTTTACCAGGACAGTGTGTACGAATGGGCTAGGAACCACCGAGTTCACCACAAGTACAGCGAGACAGATGCTGATCCTCACAACTCTAGACGAGGGTTCTTCTTCTCTCATGTCGGCTGGCTGATGGTCAGGAAGCATCCTGATGTTTCAGAGAAAGGAAAGACGGTCGATATGTCTGACCTTCTCCAGGATCCAGTTCTGGTCTTTCAAAGGAAGTAAGTTGAAGTTTCAATCACTATCCAATACGTTTTTGTAATACGAGAGCAAGACAAGACCAAGCAAGACCTTTCAATACGATTTGAGTTATATAAAAAGGGGTCCATGAAATATTTAATGTAAAAACATATTCAATACTTATATACCATGTTTGTCTTGTCTATTCTGAGGTAATGATGTCAGAATCTGGTTTAATGATTACGTTACGCTTTTGCACTTGGGTTCCTTTTGTGACATGATTTGAAGATTCAAATGGATGTCATGTGTTAAATAACTCATTTGATGGCAGTTTCAACCTTTTGCAAGCTACAACTTTTTAGGAATATAAAGGTAGCGATAGAGTAGCCTAACAACATTAAAAATGAGCTCCAACATTAAACCCATAGAGTAAAAAATAAAAATAAAATTAAAAAATTCAATCAAATTGGAAACCTTATTACCAAATACACAGCTATAGAGGAAAAAATAATATGACTCCTACGTGCAGACTGAAAGCATAGATGTAATACTTACTACTGCAAAAGAAAGTTTCACAACTTCTTACCTTTAGATTGTAGTATTGTAATCGAGTTACTGTTGTGTACTAGAATAAATTAATTTCATTATATTGATTCTTTTGGATGTTGTAAAGTTCCTGAAAGTAACAACAGTATTTCTCAAGGAAAATAAATTGAGAGTAATGTTTCATTATACTTCCTAAGAAATGTTCCAGAGCAACTAACAACTTCAAATAAAAAATTCATATGCAATCAATGGGTTTTTTCATCAGTGAACTTAGCATATCGTCACCGGTGATAGCTAGTAGTTAATATTAAAAGTGATGATATTCTGTGTTTAACAATATAAACACTATAGCTGACGGTCGTTTTGTCCTAGAAAAGTTGGCACATAACAAGAGAACAAAGTTTAGACATTCAAAGTTTGTTCATCAAAGACATTCAAAGACATTTATACGCCGATGATTTACAAATAAACACACATTTTCGACCTGATGATAAAGACACTATTTATTTAATTTCATTCATGGACATGCTAAACACGCTTCTTTTTCTTTCTAAAAACAATTTCCCCTGAAACTTCAACAGCCACACGATTGTCATACTCTCACTCATTTATATTTAATCATCAAGTCAAAGTACTTAGTTATCTGTCCGACAATTTCCGTTTCATATCCGATATTGTGGATGACTCCTCGCGTAAGGGGAGCTTCTCTGCTTGCTATTCCTGTCCACCGTGCATCGGTTTTTAATACGTTGTTCACTGTTTAAGCTTGTTCATTAGGGACTTCACTCCCTGACAGTATCAGAAATATTGAGAGTTGTGTCCACTTAGGTGCGATGATCTAAAACTTGTTGCAGGCTGTTTAGGGGTGGGGGTTGGTAGGGCCGGTGTGGTAAATGTGAGTGGCTGGTGTGAATTAGTTATGGGAGAATCGAATACTTAAAAGAATCGAATACAGTGTATTCAATAGCACCCGTGTAATCAATTACTTTATCTGCGTTGAGTATTTCTAATAGACAAGTCTTACTTCGTTCCCATAAATCCATTGTTTCTTGGTTAATTGGAATTGCCCATACCAAGAGGGTGGAAGAACCCGTTACATTTATTTTGCTCGTACAAACGTTTCATACCCATGATTTATGAACTTCAGAAAAAAAGATATTTTTACCTGCCTGATTCAGTACTGATTCTTTTCTACTGCAGGTTTTGTGTGATCAAAGAAATAGGTTGAAGCCAAAAATCTCAATCATATTTTGTTTTTACACAATAACTTGAAATAAACATTAATTTTTGTTTTGATTGTTTACAAATATATTTATTAATTGAATAGTTGAATAGTTGTTCAATTATAGATTTTGTCAAATTTGAAAATTTGTAATTATTTATTTAAAATTATAAATCTTTCCTTAATTATTATTTTCAGAGTCCAGATATATATTCATCTAAAACCCTCCAACTTGTATATGAATACGAATACAGCTCTTGAATATTTTAATTGAATACTATTAGTCCAAATGAACAAATGTTGGTTTGAATTCATTCCTCCAGAGGAATTGAAAAAGTATTTGAATTAATTTTAAGGTATTTGAATATGTGAATACCTGGGCTGTATTCGAATACTATTCGATTCTCCCATAACTAGTGTGAATGGTTGAATGGATAGTTTCCAAATTACTTAACTTATTGTTGATAACCAATTATTAATAACTTATTATTGAGTATTAATAATTGGATAGATCAACTGAATATGTTATAAGATTTTAATTTATTTTGTTTCATACATGTACATAACTTATATTAATTTCTTATTTGTTTAATATATTGTTTAGTTTGTAAGTTAGTAACTGAATGTATTTAGGTTTTAAATGTGTTTAATATGATGTTATTTGTGTTTCATAAACAGTGTATTGCTCAGTTTAATTTTCCATTTGTTTATCAAGTTCTTTAGTCTGTAAGTAAACGTTATTAGTATTGTCTTATGAGATTACATAATATCTTAAGGTTGAGTGGAAGAGAGGGCTGTAAGATCCCAAATTCAATCTCAAAATAAAGATATTTCCCATTTTATTTAATTCAGAACCATATTATAATGTTGAGTTAAGCTCCAGTTCACCTTCCTCTTAGTGCACCATCTGGGCTCTGACGCTATTACAGACATGACTCTTGAAATCTGGAGTCAAGTTTATCTGAAGATACAAAAAAAAGGGAAAAGGGAAGGAGGGAAAAAGAATGTTGTGGCCTAGGTGTCTCTGATATCAAAACGATGTAACAAGTTCATTTTCAGCTTCTCCGTCGCCAACATTTTTTGGATCTCTTCAGACGAACATACTCCAGATCTCAGGAGTCAAGCCTGTAACAGCACCAGATCCCAGATGCTGCACTAAGAGAAAGGTGGACTGGAGCTGAACTCAACATTCACATTGAATCAACCCTTCTCACTATAGCTGCGTTATGTAAATTATAAGTGTTTAGATCAATAGAAGCTTCCAAGGTCAAGCTTGAATCAAGTAATACGATTTTGTACATATGGCATTAATGATTTGAAGCTCCTATTGATCTGAACACTACTTTAGTACAAATGAGGTAGTGTTCAACCCCTTATTTCATTTCAATTAGATCAAATTTAACCAACTAAGACCATAGTAATCCCGTACTCAAAATGTTTTAAGTATGGTGCATTATGTTCTCTATACAGTCTCAACTTGTCCATATTGTTTGGCAGATACTACAAGTACTTGATGCCACTGCTGTGCTTTGGCTTCCCCACGGTGGTGCCAGTGTGGCTGTGGTCCGAGACATGGAACAACGCTTATCATGTGGCTGCCATGTTCCGATATGTCTATCTGCTCAACTGTGTGTGGCTGGTGAACAGCGCTGCACATTTCTACGGTCCCAGGCCTTATGATAAGTGAGTTTCACTCTTATCAGTTTATCTCTGTCTGTAGAAAAGAGAGACAGCATACACTCAAATGTATTGTGTACTTCCAATTTATCACTAACAAGCTGGACGTTCATAGAACTTGCTCAGCAGGGATCCATCTAAAATTGTGCCCAGCACAACTTCTATGCTTTGGACCATTTTTATCACTCTAAATCAAATTTACGGTTAGCATTCCTTCTGGTATAAGATTCTGGGAAAGGTGCAACTTATACCTATTTCTGTTCTGTACCTCTGTAAGAAAATTCCTTGCCTGATAAGAGCAGTGGATCAGTCAAGGACATAGCCAGGGAGAGGATCCAAGGGGTCCGGATTCAATTGTTTCTATTACTTTTTTAGTAAACGATTATTATTATTTAAATAATTCTGTATTACTGACTGCTGAAAGATCATTTTCATCACAGATACAGGTTAAGAACATTTTAAGGAATAAAATGAGGTCTTACTTTCTGTCCACTTTTGGAAAATTTCAGTTGTCTTGATTCCGCCAAAAATTTTTTCCTGGCTACATTCTCGGAATCAGTTACTTGTATGATTTGCCTTCTGTTTCATTTTACTCACTTCTTGAATGATCTGTATCAAATCTATACTTATTACATAGAGCAACCAATTAATAAATGTACTTTACAAGCAATTTCACGGTAAAAACTTGTTAAATTGTATTGAATTAAAAGCCTGCCATAAACGTTGCAGAAAAATTGTACTTTGTGTGATTTATTTAATTTTTATTTACTTGTTTTTTCGTAAAAGGACTAAACCGATGATGTAGTTATTTCTGAATTCATCCACCAAATGTTGTAAAAATATATCATCATAGTTATAATTGAATCATTTACACACCGTTTAGCATAGAAATATATTGGAGAACAAAGACTAATATGATAAGTGAAGTATTTCTCATATCTAAACAAAAGGTATGTGCTATAATAAGATAAAATAAAAATATAGAAATAAGCAACACTGTTTACCAGCCGCACTACATTAAATGGCAAATATATCAAAATATAGTACTAAATTTATTCATTGTTTTCAAATCTCAAATACAGTAGAACCCCTCATATCCGGCCTCGGTTTTACCGCACCTTGGTTTATCCGGCCACTTCCCGGAAGCCAATATCGAAATTTATTTACCACGGCATGCAGACGCGCAGTTGCACGCACTAGTCTCCCACGACTCTTGCGTTATTTTGGTGTATCTATTTGTTTACATTTTCCTGTGTTGTCCTCAGTTGAGCTAATAGGTTTAACCTGTAAACAGTTTGTTGATTATTTCCAGTGCGGTTAGTACAGTATAGTACAATTGTTTTGTTTCGTCAAGTGTTATGTACTGTAGGTTGGTTTATCCGGCCGAATCGTTATCCGGCCAGGGGCTCGGTCCCGTGGTGGCCGGATATGAGGGGTTCTACTGTATAAGAAGAATTAACACTAAAGTTGGGTAGCCAAATCCATACAGGATTGGTGTAGTTTCAGTAATCCATAGGAAGATAGTAGGTAAATTTCTAGATTTTATATTGATATCTCTGAAAATCTCCAGCCCAAAAGTGTGTTTATAAGCTGTTCTAACCTCAAAATCAGTTCTTGCATTTTTATTGCGGTGAATTTAGTAAGTTACTATGTCTCAGATAAAGATAAAGCTGTGTGTTTTATTGTTGGCTGAATTAAAATTATGGATGTAACAACGTGCGTTATGACATGAATTTGGAAGAGATCCACCACACAAAAATAACATAAAAAGTTTGTTTAAACAATGCAAAGAAACTGGATCAGTTAAGGAACAGATATCAATTCGCAGAACAGGTTTACCAGACGAAACAGTTGAACTAATTCAACAATCAGCAATTATAGGTCCTGAGAAGTCCATGCCTCTTTGAAGTGTTGAATTAGGTATTCCAAAAACAACAGTTAGCAAAGTTTTACATAAAAAACTCAAATTACATGGTTATAAAATCCAAATATTGCAGGAATTGAAACCCAATGATTGTAAACTGTTACAATTTCGCTGTTGAAATGTTGGACAGAATAAGTGAAAACAAATAATTTTTAGATGATATAATTTTTACAGACAAAGCTACTTTCCATGTAAATGTATGTGTTAACAGACACGATTCACAAATATGGGGCTCTGAAAATTCACATGTAATTGTTGGGAAACAACGTGATTCGCCTAAAATTAATGTTTGGTGTGGTGTGATGAAAAATCGCATTATAGGGTCTATTAGCTGAAAAAGTTAATAATGGAGTTGTGTATCTTGACATTTTAACCAATTATTGCTTTCCTCAGCTATATGAACTCGAAAACATTCATTAACTTCATTTCCAACAAGATGGTGCTCCCCTACACTTCAGTGCATTGCTCACAGATATATTAATGAAAAATTTGGAGATCGTTGGATAGGCCGGCAAGGACCTATGCTGTGGACTCCAAGGAGTCCAGACCTGATACCTTGTGGTTTTTTTCTATGAGGGTACATCAAAAGCACTGTTTATTCACAAAAAATTTGTGATCTGAACCACTGAAAACACATGATTAATAAAGCAATGACAACCATAATCGAAGAAATGTTAACAAATGTTTGGAGAGAAGTTGAGTATCGTTTGGACATTTGCCAAGTGACTAAGGTTCCATGTTCGAAACCACACTACTCTTTTATGATAACCCTGTATATCTGTGGTGACTTTCACAAACTATTATAAGGCTTAAGACCATAGAAGTGTGCAGTAGTACTGTTCATCTGCCACACACAGTTAAGCAGGTAGATATATCGGGTACATGGCAATCATGTAGTAAACATTGCTCATATCTTGAACCACAGCCTTACTGATACTACTATGGTGGAAGATGGTACCCATGAAGGTTAATTAAGGGTAGTATGACTGCACATTCGCCCAGTACTTGCATATAGTAGAGCTTAAATCAAGCAGAAATGTACGAATAAGATTGTTTCTCTTATTATGTTAAAACATTGCAATGCTCTTATTGAGAGCTTTAGTTTATATTGTGTCAGTTTAATGTATAAATAAATAATTAATTACATTTAGTATAATAAACTCTTATCAAGTTGATAATGGGTTTTATATATTTTTCTTTTGTTACTGAAGCATACGAACATATTTTTTCATGAATTATTAATATGATTAGCTCTTACATTTTCGTATGAAACTACAAAGGAGCCAGAAGTAATTCCAATCTAAGGTACCACACAAAAATGATAAACTGCCTTCATTTCAGGAATATGGAGCCGAGGGAAAATGTGACAGTAGCAGTGATGACACTAGGTGAGGGTTGGCACAACTACCACCACGCCTTCCCTTGGGACTATCGCTCCTCAGAGCTCGGTTACTTTCGCTTCAACTTCACCACCCGCTTCATCGACTTCTGTGCCAGGATGGGCTGGGCCTACGATCTCAAGAGCGCTCCCCTTTCCATGGTCCAACGGAGGGTCAAGCGGACAGGAGACGGAACATACAAAAACCCCTTCCCAGACAGTGTTTGGGGCTGGGGAGATAGGGACATGACCCTGGAGGATAAGAAGGAGGTTGTTGTCCTTCATGGAAGGACAATGCAAAATAACAATGTAGAGAAAATTGAAAAACTTTGTAGATAATGCCATTAGTTTGGAACTGTTTAGAACTAGAAGAGTTTCTTGAGTTAGAGAGATTAGTTTGATAGGTATAGTTTGATAAGTTACTACTTAGTTACCAAGAATGATACAGTACTGTGGAAAAAGTTAATATAAGTAAAAACCCCTTTCTATTATTAAATATTTTTAAATATAATTTCAAATATAAAATAATATGGGTGGCTTCATAAATACTGTGAAATTTGTGAAATTTTTAGTAAATAACTAGCTGACCCGGTGAACTTCGTTTCACTTACCTCTTAACATAAACCATATTAATTTAAACCCTAATTATGTATTGCAGAACCGGTAACTTTATAAAGGCATCATCATCATAGTATAGGCCATGCTATGGCATCTTAGAACTGTTCAAAATTCAATGAATACAGCGCCTTCTACACCACAGCTGTTGAACAATGCCACAATAATTAATAAAAAAAAAAAATAAAGGTGTCTTTAAAAAGGTGTTTTAAATTTCTGTCAGATCGCTTTGTTTTTATAATTGGCTGAATTCGTTTGTAACGTGATAGTCACTTTCCTTTAAGTTGATTTATTGATTTGTTTTTATAAAAGAAGATCTTTTACAATGCATTGTCCCTTTTGCAAAAAATGGATAAAACGGCAGAATAAAACAACTACCTGTCCCAGTTACACTAAAAAATTGTTAAGATGCGACGAATGTTTGACAATAACCGCAGATACTTTCAACTTTCGTATCAAGTGCGGTCACAATTTGAGCCGCATAATAAGAATTAACAGGGCCAAGGAACAAAAAAATCAAGTGAAACAACAATTGTTATCAAAATCGAAGTTCGTCTCAACAATGCTATCATCATCATCTTCTGAAGGAATAACATTTTCAGAACGTAATTTAACTGGTGAAGAATTAAAATATTTGGATGAGATAGAAGAAAATCAGGAGTACAACATTGGCAATATTCTGGCTGTGCCAAACTTGTCCAAGTCACCGAGGCCTCCCACCACGCCGTCAATCTCGTTGGATGAAATAGGAGAAAGTCAAGAGCACAACATCAGCAATATTCTGGCTGTGCCAGACTTGTCCGAGTCACCGAGGCCTCCCGCCACGCCGTTAGGTCCTAGCGAGTTAAGTGAAGACATCATTTGCAAGCCGGGTTTATAAATAATTTTGATATAGAGGTGGAGTTTAACATTTAATTTTAACCCTTATCATTCAAAAGTTATATTGTTTAAAGATTCAAGTGCTGATTTTTTCAAGTGCCGAGAAATTTAAGAAAATATGTTTCTTACCATAAAGACTGATCAATATATGTTTAATTTGATTTTTGGGCACTATAATCGATTTCTGGATCGTAGGAGAATGCTGCTCGTTCCAGGTTCACAGGAACATTGCGTTTGCGGAATCGGTCAATTTCCTTTTCCCGGGCTCGCTGCTGTTGTGATTGATGTGCCCCAACTCGTTGCATTCTTTGTCTATCCACTTCATTCTGATTTACTGTAGAACGCAAATGTGCCATACCAATACGACTGTTATCATTATCAGTCTCTCGCTGGTCATCAGTGCGATTAGCGCGTGAGGTAGCTCGCCGCACATTCGATCTACTTCGACGACCTATGTTAGGTCGTTTTCTTCTCGGCATTGTAAGCAGTATCTGATATTAATGTTTTCTTGCACTAATAATGTTAACCTATAATGGCGTCAGCTTTTTTTACCCAAAATTGCATGCAGTAGTAAGTAAACATATGATACTGAGACACTTCGTCATATGAATTTGTTACAGCTGTTAAATTAAAATAAGTTAAACATGAACATCAATGAAACGTTTGACAGGTAAGAACAGTTTGTATGGGAAAATCAAATTGTCGGTTTTAGTATTTTCCTTGCAATTTTGTTGTATTTTCTCATCGTTTAAACCTTCCCTGGACTTCCACGAACATTTCAAGACCAAAATTAGCCAAATCGGTTCAGCCGTTCTCGAGTTTTAGCGAGACTAACGAACGGAAATTCAGTTTTATTTATATAGATAGTTTACCAAAACGTTGTTGACACAAGGATAATAATAACAAATGTTACTAGAATTTTGGATAACCCTGTACAAGTTTTATGCTGGAATTTTACCACGTAAAATACTGAATAATTCTTAAACAATGCAAATTTAACATTGGGAACCAGTCGTACTGGCAAATGTCTTGATTTTAGTCCCATAAGAACAGTGTTAGATCTCAAACATTTTTGTACCCTTATTTTGTGGTTTGTAGAATTGCAAGGAGTATCTCATTTTTAAATGTTCTTAATCCAACAGTTTATTAGTATTTGTATTGGTTACAAAAGAAAAATCTCAAGTCTTTTTGTAATTTATTGTTTAAATGTTCAGAAAGAATACACTTTATAAGAAAAACTAAAAAGCTTTTAGATATTTATGAATCGTATCTTTAAAATGAGTACCCTCCCATAATTCTAAGCCAAATATGAGCTTAAAAGTATTTTAGGTTATTCTTATGGTGAAAAACTCATGGTCGTTTCACTGTAGCCACTTTTAGTATAATTAACAATATTGTGTCTTTATTGGATTAATTTAAATGGATTTATTAGTGTGTAGTTTTATTTTTTCAGAATAAAATTTTTTAGGTATACAGCTTTCGTATTTGTTTACCAAGAAAAAAATCAATTATACTTGTTTTTCAGTTTTCAGGTTTAAATAATTTAATTTTTGTTTTTATGGTGGTCTTTCTGACACAGCTTAAGCTTTAAGCTTAGTTCATTACAGTTACTTGCTATAAAGAAACATGCTAAATATTAAATTCAAGTCGTTTGAATGATTAGTTTTTAAAATTTCAATGGTTTATTTCAAAATAAGCACAACAACTGAGTATGGAAGGCCCCTACAGAATATAACAAAAGAGTCATTGCACAGACACAGCCTTTTGACCTGTTGATCTCAAATTTAGTATTTATTCCTGGGACCAAATGCAAGATGTACTAAGTTTCAATTCTTTAGTACCTTTAAATCAAGAGTCATTGCACAGAACAGAAGATAGACAACAACATGATTTAAAAAAGAACCTGTCAAGTCCTTAAAACAGGATACAGCCCTTAAATTAGAAAGGAACGCCATTTCTTAAAACGTATGAAATAACATCTGTGAAAATGTCATGAACTCAACTATGAAGTAAAAATGCACATGCAATAAAATGATATCAAAGCATAACATTCTGCTGTATATTTATGTTTAAATATTTTCTGAAATTTTAGTATTTCATACTGAAACTTTTAAGGTCATGGTCCTAGTACTGTAGACCATGTCCATTTCATAAAAGCACTATAAAGTAACAGTATTTCTGTGCAATATTTTATGCCTTTTTGGTTTGATATTTTCTTAGAATTTACAAGTTACTACTCATCTTTTTAATGCTAGTAGGGGAGAGTTTGGAAGTCAGAAAGTATAATAATTTCATAATAAGTACTTGAGGTCAAGTAATGATGTATATGTACAATGTTATGTCATTAATTTGATTACTCTCTGATATCTAAATGACTAATATTGTATCTTTACACCAGTTAGTTGGAGCAGTGAACGCAAAAAACAAAATTCATTTATGGTAAGCACATGATGTAACAAGAATGTCAGTAAATCTACATGAAGCATTTTATATGTGTAAATTACTTCCAGAAATTTCAGTAATTACTATTGAACCATTTAAGGAGAATAGTATTCATCTAGACTACATTTGATTTTGTGGTCTAGGTGTTAAAATGTTGTAAAGAGTTCGTTTTGAGCTTCTTTGTCACTGTTTTTTAGATCTCTTCAGACAGACGTGGACTCCATATCCAGGAGGAAAGTCTGTGACAGCGTCTGATTTCAGACGCTGCATTAAGCGGAAAGTGAAGTGGAGCTGTACTCAACATTTGCATTAAATCAACCCTTCCCACCATAGCTACGTTGAGAGCGAAACAATAGGTTTTACAAATGGATATGTTTTTAAAAACAAAATCCTGAAGTGGTAAGTTGGATGGAATCCTGCAGAACTATGAATTTCTTGCAAGATTTAGTTTCTCAAATAATTTATGCACTGTGGTTTTTATTTATACATATTGTCTTTAATGTGGTGTCACACAAAATAATCTAATAGTGATAGATCAGGTAACCATGCAGGCCACTCAATAGCTCCTTTTCTACCTATCCAGCGATTGGGAAAGGTGCTGTCTAAATATGTGCTGACATACAGACCTTAGTGTGGAGGTGCTCCTTCTTGATGGAACCAGTCTACATTGAAGTTATTTGTTCCTAACCGAACACCCAGTATAATCTGCTTTTGGAACATTTCCAGATACATTGCAGAAATAAGCTTCCTTCAATAAAATAGAGTCCAACAAATTGACCTACAATATCTAGCTAAACATTAAATTTTTCTGGATACCGCGTATGTTACTCTCCTATCTAGTAAGGGTTAACATCTGACCAATACCAATAGTTGTGCCAATTTACATTGCTGTTTAGCATAAATGATGCTACGTTTGAGAAAACAACGGTTTTTAATGAGGGTGTATTTTAATATTTGTTATCATTAACTTGCAAATTTGAACTCACCGACTGAAGCCGTCTTTAGAAAACTTTAGATACTGACATTTGAAAAATATTCAAATATTTTGAAACAGAACGAGTTGAGACATTGGGATTTTCTAGAACACATTGCAAAACATCTATTGACATTTCATCGCTAGTAGCTGACTTCCGTTTCTGGTTAGGTCCTTGACTCTGCCTATCTTTTCAAAATGTTTTATAGTTTTATGCACTCCTGATTTTAAAATAGGGTTGCGATTTGGAAGTGTCATTGAATAGGTTTCCCTCTTTATCATAATATATGACCCCATCTCCATAACCACGCATCAATAAAATTCTTGTATGTTCATGTTCATTGAGCTCCATATTGTACAACTAAATGTTTCTCTTGAGTCAAATAATAGTTGGTAAGACTGGAGACCCTCATTTGTCAAGGCAGGTCAAAGCTGCTAGGAATGTTATTGTGTCATTTGAATTACCTGGATGACCACTCACTGTGTATATGTAAATTTGCAGTGTACTCTCAGAGCACCAACAGAGTAGCAGGGACTGGGCGAGGTCAGATAAATCACCGACACCTACCACATAAAGCACAATGATCAGTGTTGTGGATCCAGCACACATCCTTGCATTATTTTCCACTTATAAACTTATACTTACCTTCTTTTCTGCTTGTTTCTGGCAATAAAATAAGCGCATGCTAATGGTAAAAATAAATTAGATACTTTATATAATCGTTATTAGAAAAAATTCAAAGCCTAGAACAAGAAGAATGTAGCTCTTTTACTCTCATTTTTTATTCTAGCTTCCTTTCTGACAATCTAAAATCAGTATAACAATACTCATTCAAACTGACCTCATTGATTTCAACCCGTCTTTATAACATCAATGTCTATGTAAATCCAATAAATATTGGCTCAGTAAGTAAAGGTACTATTGAATGTAATCATTACTTCGACAATTGCTGTATAAATAATGTCAGCCTTTAGTGTTATCTTGTCTGAAATGAGATTGAAATTGTGACTGTATTATGTTCAGTCTTAATATGTATGCACCACTTTGCCATTAATAACCTTTTAGCAAAGTTGAGAATGATAAATAATGGGTTTCAAGAGCAACTTGTATGTCTTTTGTGAAAAGAATTTGACAATGAAAAATTAGTTTAGTCCTTGCCAGTTTATGATTTGGGCGGGCTGTGTGTTTGTAAGATCTGTTGTTGAGTTTCTTGTGCTTCATTTTGAATATTGTTTAAGGAGCCACATCCTCATATGTTGACTTTGAGATTAAGAGCAGCAGATTATTTCTTTAGCTTCAACTGTCACTGATCTCTTCTTATTTGGTGAGCAAGTGAAGTCTTCGGTCAGGTCTGAGTAATATGCAGGTATGGTATCAGGGTGAAGGCTTTTCTTAAATCAGAACAGGCAAAATGCAGATTTGTCTGTTTTCTCGATAATAAAAATTAAGAAATGAGTCAGTGCCATATTAACTCATTTTGGGAGGTGTGTTTACGTATCTTCCAGATGTCTGATTATAAAGAAATCATCAAGGTTAGGAGCATAAAGTTTTAACAAAAAATGTGGGTTGAAGACATTCATTCATATGTACCTTGATTGAGTAATAATTAAAGAAAGGCTGTTCTTATGATACCATGTGTTACAGTGGAATTTATGTCTTTTCTTTCTTATTCAAATCTCTGAACTTGTTTTAAGTTTGGATTGGACATACGGTACATTTAAATGAATAATTATGATTAGGGTTTTAGGAGACAGCCATATTTAATTAGCAAGTAGAATAAAATTAGTGGATCAGATGTCCCAGATAATTTTGAGTTAATTCTAAATTCAGGTTTTGTAGTCCACACAAAACTTAGGGCTACTTGTTATGATTATTGGGAGTGCTATTAGTTTCTAAATTAAATTGCACACTCTCGCTTTAACGTATTCCTATTCGGTGGATGCAGTTGTAGTCAAGGTCCTTCAGAGTCAGATCTATTGGAAGCCATCTTGATTCTTACCCCACAAGAACAACGTAAAAGCCCAAATAATTTTACTCCCTTATTTTTTTATTGTAGAATTATAGGCAATGTCCATTATAAAAATATAATTAATATAAATCCAAATGCTTTTTTGAAGATCTTTTGGTATTGTTGTAGTTAATTCATAAAAGTCCCAAAATGTTTACATTTCATTTTTTGAATATTTAAATAGTATACATTTTATGTGAAAAACTAGAGAAAGAGTTCGTAATGGTTCATAGAAATCCAGAAAGAAAACTGAAAGCAAATACTTGTATGTTAAAGAAAGAAAAATCTAGGAATAGCATGCTTTAGTAACATAAAAATCATTCACACAAATTTTACAAAAATTAGATGTATAACTTTGAATCTTCAGTTACATTCTGAATCTTCTTAGTCCTTTTTTACATTCCTTGATGTCACAAAGTCCAAGCGTAAGTTGAAATAAATACACAGTTTGTAATAGAAAATGTAATTTCTTTTAATATATTCTGATTAGATATACAATAGTAAGATTGTTGTATTTGTAATCGAAAAACTTGACAATGCTCCAAGTCAACAATATAAATAAATTTGCTACATTAAAGGTGAAACTTAAAACATAACTACCAGAAATGAAAAATATATCACCTGCCATATTTGTATAAGAAACTAACTACACTTTAACACAACACAACTAATACTGTCAATGATTGCTCTATGTAATAATTAAAAAAATCATGTTAGATGAAGAGTGAAATAAATGAAAATAAATTATTAGTCAATAAGGCGTTAAGTCACATATTATCACAGAGCAATTTTATTGACAAGTAAACAACCAAGATGTGCGAGATTCTACAATTATCTGGGCAATCTACTTGTGTATTTCTTTTTAAGAATATTACTATTACTAATTGAATATTACTACCATACAACCACTCACTCAATGTCCAGGACAACACACTCTTCCAAGATCTTACTACACTATTAACAATACAAAAAGGAACATATAATCACTTTGCTCTAGAAGCATATAAAAAACGTATTTAAATATTATATCAAAATATTATATACACTGATTATAAACAAAATAATCTCATTTCACCATAGAACTTTATTTCTATTAGGCATATTACAAATTGTAAGTCATGATGGTTCAAATGAGTAAGTTGACTAAGTTGAAACCATCGGGAAAAGTGAAGCCTAAGACCCATAAAATGGTGGTAAATGTTGGAATGTTTTGTAGACAAAACTAAATTTTTAGATAATCACTGTGATTTTCTGTTAATGACTAGTGCTTCGTCTTTGTCTTGTTGGAGCATGTCTTTGTCTCCCCACCCCCACACATCACCCTTGTGTGAGTGAGAGTATTTTTCGTGAGTGCCGTCTCCCGTCCTCTGTACACGTCTCCTGACCATCTCCTCGGACACTGTCTTCAGCTCGTAGGCCCAACCGATCTTGGCGAAGAAGTCGATGAAGGCTGTGGTGAAGTTGGCCCGGTAGTTTCCTAGCTCAGCTGTTTTGTAATCCCAAGGAAAGGTGTGGTGGTAATTGTGCCAACCTTCACCCAGGGCTCCCACTGCCACAGACAGGTTCTCCGATGGGTTGATGAATCTGCAACACACGCCAGTTACTGACTTTACCTTCACCACAAACTGGTTATGTACCTCTAAGCCTAGCTCTTCAGAAGTAAAATCAACTTAAACAAGGCTTGAAAAAAAATATGAATTATACCAACCTCTATATCCAAACTATACCTAGAGGGGCAAGCTATAGCAGCAGCAGAGAAAGTAAAATTTCAAAATTAAAGTTGAAATTTTATATTGTACAGATGTGGAAAATGGCATTATCCATACCAGAAACCATATGGTAGACTAGAAGTAATCTAATTAAATTAATTAATTATTCAATAACTTCAGACATTGATGTATTAAGGTACTATTTTGAAAAAGAAATCTATCAGAACAAACTCATTGAATACTAAAAGTACTCATTTTATTGCTTTGCACCCTCCCATTTGTTGTAACAAGAATTTGGTTCAAATAAATTTGTACATAAGTTTAATGATTATGAGTTTACTTATTATTTAAAAGCATTTCTATTATTGATGAGGATGAAACAAGAAATAAACCTATCTGACAGTGTGACCAATCTGGATTGCCCAACGCTGATGTGAATTGTGGCAACAGGAAACAGAAAAATCTCTGATATCATCTGACATAGAGATTGCTGATATAATGTAGTGATGATTCATTCATTGTTGTTATCTCAACAGCTCTAATGTTTTGTATAATAGTGCAATTCTATTCCATTTCCGAATTCACCAATTTCATGAATTGTCATGAAAAAGTTAGAAAAATATTTCACAAGAGAAAAATTTATGAAGTATGAAATAACTTCAGTTATAACTAAAATAGAATAGTGAATCATTTATCTCTGTATTTTTTGTTAGGGCCACTTTTAATTTCCCATAAGCCACAAAAACTAAATATTAAAAACTTTACTCATATTAATCTACAGTATAATAGACAGCGTCCAGTTATGTGACACAAAGTATCGTGAAAACTGGCAAAATGATTTTGTTAGATTTGGTATTTCTTTTTTCATTTCACCCCTTACACAAACATTTATAAAATCTTCAATTTCTAATCTATTTATAAATATTAATAAGAATTAAGATTTCCATTTAATTCCAATTTCCCATTGATTCCACATAAGAGGAAATTACAAAGAAATCTGACTCTTTTCCTTAATGACAAACTACCAGTACTAATGATCAACCTCATATTAAATTTATATTTGAAACATGACTGTTTTTCTATGTATATAAAGTATACAAAGGGAAAATGAAACAAATATATATAGAGAACAAAAAAAGGTTATGAATTTTGACGTAGTCCATGTGATAAGATTTTGATTGTAATTAAGAGGTCACATGTATGATCATAAGATGACAAAATTTAGTGAGTTTAAAGATAAACTAAATTAAAAAAAAAACATTTTGGTAAAAGATTCCATGAGATTATTTAGTGTGTAAGATTGTATTTTCTGTTTATTGTACATTTCTGGAAATATTTCGTAACCATTAATGATGTCACATCTGATTATAATCACATTAAAGACACTATCAACAAGACTCATGAATTAAGATAGATGGATATGGAAGTATAAACATGAATGAAACACATGTGAAAATTTGTATGTGATGCACGCATATGTGCGAAAGCTAATTATCATATTAATTTTTGGAAATTCACTGTATGATCCAGTTTGAAGTCACAACTATTGGTCCACAGATTAAATAATTTTGGAATATGGTGGGTCAAATATTTCAGCGTCTTGGTGAGTTCTACAAAGTATTTGGACTTCTTCTGCTGTTGTATGTGGCTTAGACATGAAAATTCAAACAGAGTTTATATCCTTCTCAAAAGATGTAGTCGATATAAAACTTTTAGAAAATAGTGAATATGGTATATTTTTTGACATGTCAATATACTGATACTTTCCAAAAATAATTATACTGTTTCTACTGTTGTCTCTTCAAGTGATTGAACTACAAAACTGAAGCTTCAGATAGTTTGCTAAAGTTATACTACCAGTATGTGTTAAACTCACTTGTCGTAAGGGCGCTGACCCCACATGTGAGCAGCGCTGTTGACAAGCCAGGTCATGTTGAGAGTGAAGGTGTAGCGGAAAAGTGTGGCCACGAACCAGGCATTGGTCCAGGTCTCACCCCACAAGTATACAGGAATAACAGTTGGCACCACAAAACACACGATAGGCATCAGGATCAGATAGTATCTGAAAATCAAGAGGGCTAATTACACATTGCACAATGCACCAGTAGTGAAGTTTATTTTACAAGCCAATTTTCTCCATACAGATCATTTTACACTTTGATTTAAAGTACGTGTTCTATGATATGTCTCAAAGAGCACGAATTCTTTAAGGAGTTTTCTGAATATTCTGGTATTATTAATTCATGAATTATTAGTCTGAAGATTATGACGTAACTTACTTTCTCTGGAACTTCAGAAGAGGATCGTTCTCCAGGTCACTCATTTCGATGCCCTTGCCCTTAGATATGACGTCAGGGTGTTTGCGGCACAGCAGCCAGCCGATGTGGGAGAAGAAAAATCCTCGGTTTGCATTGTGAGGGTCTGCATTGGTCTCACTGAACTTGTGGTGCACTCTGTGATCACGTGCCCACTCTATCACATGGTTCTACACAAACCAACCAATTTTGTCAATGATGTTATTACAGCATAAACTAATTTCACTTAATATATTGTTTTCTATAAAGGGCAAAAATGTGAGGTAGTGCCTGAAAATACAGTAATTGTTCTGCCTCATAAGAAATGCAGTGGCTTTGTACTTTATTTTGTACCATACTTTTCATTAGTCTAATAAAAGCAAAACAGCATCAAAAGCTGCATAATATGTCTACGTGTGCACATCATAATGTAATGTTTGTTAATGAACTTCAGCTGCAATTTCAACAGTTGAAACAATAACATTAATTACTTTTTATTCACATTTAACTATCACTTTCCTAGCTTCAGAATATCGATCCATTTAAGATCTTGGTAAGATGCAAATGAACTCAAGTGCACTTTTTTTTAAACAAGACCAATAATAACGTTACTTTCTAATAACTTATTTGTTGAATACAAGTTTACAGAAATACAATAATACAACAACAAATGAAAATAATAAACCAGTTGGTTGTGTTTGTTACCTCGAAGGCCAGGGTATTGAAGAGGACCAGGATCATACGTAGAGGCAGGTTCGCCTTGTAGGAACGGTGGGCCCAGAGTCTGTGTGCCCCTGCCGTAATACCCCACCCCGAAAAGTGATATAGCACGATAGCTGTTGACAGAAATGTTCATCTCACTTACACGATAATACTGCAAATTCATTGTTCTGAATTCACTAACAACATAAGTTGGCAATATTATACATAAGTTTCAGATCTGTATTCTGCTTAATAACAAAGGCACATTAAACATTATTGGAAGCAAAACTAAGATGCTAACAAAAAAAATTAACACTGACACAAAAGACAACATTTTTAGTTTAAAATTCAATTCCAGCTGTAACTAGACAATAGACTGTTGAATGTTGTCTGTAATAGCATAATTGAAAAATGATGTTACCACCAATAAAAATCAGAAATATTATATTGATCTGAAAAACTAGACTAACTGTTAAAATTTAGTTTATATTATAGTCAGAAATCGAGTTGCAACATCTAAATTTTGTTCGTGTTTATTTTCAATAATACTATTAGTACTTGTAGCAGTATATTAATTATTAAATCAAGGAATATTAAATTAGATTCCATTATGTGTACACAAAATAATACGTTTCTTTGAAAGTTATCGTTAAGGTATGTGAGCTTTATATTTTTAGCTCCCTCAAGCATTTCCAATCAGACGTTCTAGAATTTTAATCTATCCCTTGAAAGTTACCATGTCGTAAGATATTTTTGGTTGGTTGTCATCAGCGAAGGGGAGCACTGAAGGTACTACCCCACAATTTTCACCGAAACAGTTTGTAAAAAAACATAAATGGGCACATAGAAAATAAAACATACCCCAAATGACGGTGGGCCAGGAGGCAGCTGTTAACATAAGGTAGGCGCCATAGAGGGCTGCAAGATGTAAGTATGCGAACAGGATGATGTTACGCCAGACCAGCTCTCGCTTGTACTCCTTGCCCGGAAGTTGCTTCGGGTAGCCATCGTATTTCTCTATAGAGGGAATCAGAGGGTCCATGGTCTCATCCTCGTACTGGATCCCATTAGGGGCACTAGTCACGTTTGGTGGCATGTCTTCTGAAAAACAAATGAAAATCAGTATACTTACTCATTCATACAAATTATCGGAATCAACATGTGCGAATCACAAAATATGAGGTGTTTGAGTCTATTAAGTTGAAATTGTATGCCTCAAATATAGTGGTTTAAAATTCTAAGCAATAAAACTATTTAAAATATCTTTAAGTTTGACAATGGCTTAAATAAAAATGTTGAAGTTTTTGAATTGTCAGTTTTTGAGATGTTATAATTTTGAATGAATTTATTTCTTTTACTGGGAAAGCTACTGCTGTAAACGTGCAATTAAAAATCAGATGTTTGATTTCAGGTTGAGACTTACCCACTTTGTATCTCACAGAAACCCATTTCAATTTAGGGAAAACAATATTTTACCTTCAGAGTTCTATACAAATTATATTTTAACAAACTTTCAATAAAAGGCACTGTACTTCTGTACTAGCAAAGCAAATAATTTCATTGACTGGTTTAATTATAAAGGTCAGATAAAATAGATTTGGATCCACCAATTAGTTCAAATTTTTCCTGAAAATAAATTTAATTTGAAAAAAAGCAGACGGTTTAGTTTTCATACTGTATCTTTTGTAGTTTTAGTAAAGCATTACACGTTATAAAAACTAATAGATTTTAAATCAGGTTTAAATATTTAATAAAATACTGAATCTATTAATATATCAGTAGTGATTGTATATTACTATATTATATTTTTACTTACAAAATATTCCATTATTAATAAGCAAGCTACTAGTATACAAAACACTCCTTATTCTATGAATGTTATGTTAAGATTTAAATTGTGCAAAAGTATGTACACAATTGTTGAATATTTGCAAACAAATATATAATTTATATCTAAATCCATGAATTCAGTGATTGCATTCAATGATTAACGTAAATGATATCTAAATAATGTGCATAAATTCAACATTTCCATTGCAAATTGGCTGCATTCAAACGTTTCAATTTGAATGCACCCCTGCTCTCGGGTCACTAATTATTTGGAATCTCAAAATTAGAATGTTTTACAACTTCATGTTTAACATCTGTAATTCTTTGATTATTATTTAATATTTGTTTAATGCTGATTGAAAGGCTACATGAGAATAAACACCTAACGCATTATTATTTTGAATTTCTGACCATCCAAATGCTTCTAAAATAGATGAAACAACTCAACACTAACTATGCTACACAAGAAAAGTATTTTTGTGGGTTTTACATTTTGTATACGTGTTTTAGCAAACATACTTTCTTGTTCTTTGCCTTTTCTATATTCCACCCGCTGCATAAAACTTGTACTTACAAATCAATATAATGAATCCAATATTTCCTACACATTTCAAGGTGAGACCTTAAAACTTTGCAAGCATTTTAGAAAATAACCAAGAGGTTCATATTTTTTCCTTACACATATGGAGATCAAATACAATGCGGTAGCCAAATTTGAAAAATAAAAAACGTTTTAGTGGTGTTAAGAGGACTAAACACTATTTTACAGATACAACTCAAAACATTAAAACTCACTATTCATTTCCTTCCCCAGGTAAAGGACACTAAATTGCCAAATAACTTAATTGCTAAGACACTGAATGCCTCTCTTCACATATTTTTAAATACACCTAATTTACCAAGAAATTCTTCCATAGCAAAATTTTAATTAAATTAACTAATGCAATATGAAACCAACTTTCTTTCAAATTTAAATGAACCCACTTCTAATTTACAATGAACTTTTAAAATACACATAGTGTTGATTTAGGGTTATTAACTAATTTTTAGGTCGCACAACAAGGAGTTGACAAGGGTCTCTTATCTTAGAAAGGCATTAAAACAAAATATATAATCAAAACATTTTGGCCAGTGATGATTGTCCCAAAGCCTTTTTTTTATTTAGTTACGGCACTGTACATTAAACTTGGAATCTATAGATGACACATAACAATAGAATAGTTTACAAATTATTGTGATAACCTCACAATTTTACAAATTAATTAATAATTATTTTAATTGTTAAAAACGATATTTTATCACATAACCATATCCACTTTAGGCCTATATACATAAAACTGTCACTCTTATTACTACACCGGGATTGGCAACAATTAAAAACAAGCCAGCTAAGTCTTAACACAATTTTTAGATAATTTTAAGGTACCTTTTAAGTTACGGAGACTTAAAATCTGAAGAAATCCGCTTCTGTACTACTTCAATTTGAAAACTGCGAATTCTTCAATAGTAAAACACTGGAAAGCCGGCACCGGTCACATGTAGTGATGCACTGCACTCATTCTCCAACTTTTAGTGATTACGTCAAGATAACGCAAATTACATTAAGGGCGCGCGAGCGTAGGAACACGTAGGCCTAGGGCAACAAACGGAGTGTTCTATTCGACCGTGCAAAAAATTGTCCCGCGTGGCGTGTTTCGTTCTGCGGACTTCTGATTGGCTCGGAGCAGTCAGCTGAGCTCACCTGATCCTCTCCCCACCCTCCTCACCCCGCGCACTCTCCTACCATAGCCCGTCATCAGGCTGCCCGTTTCCGTTTGTCGTAAGTTCAAGTTGTATAGCACTTCCACGGATTGGTTGGGCTTGGTAGAAATGTTACTGCAATGTTAGAACTGCAATTAAAGTAAAGATAAATTATTATCAATTAGCTATATTGTATCTAAACAGAATCCAAAAGCATGTTAGGCAATTAATTATACCGGTACCGATAAAACTAAATTTTAATTTCATGATGACGTTTCAAAAATATGTGGATCAAACATTTGGAAGTTGGCAAGTATAACTCGACGAGTTCCAGATTAGGATACCCTGCATTACGATTTATTCGTAGAAACAGTATGTTTTTTTTTTGGTATTATTGATTAGGCCTACCTAACAGTAAGTAATACAGTAAAGTGTGAGTAGGCCTGCCGACGAACTATGAAGTATATTCTTTCAATGATTACTAAAGTAACAGTTACTCTTTTTAATTCCGTAACAGCAGCTTTATTTCTGACTTTGACTTCAGTCGCCAAAATTCTTATACCAGGCGTCGCGTTGCACCCGGCCCAGAATCGAATCGACCGCTTTTCTCGTCTCGTGTGACATTGGATTGAGGTCTCGGTCGTTCACGCGACCGCACACACAGTTTCGCTTGTCGCCCTTGGTCGGCTGACCGACTCTTCGACAACTCAAGTTCAGAGTAAAGTCGTGGCAATGAATAAAAGAAAATCAGTTATACCATCTTCCTCTTTCAAGTTGGTAGCAAATAAAGTATATTCCGAATTATTTGTGGTAGATGACCATTGTGGCAAACTTCCTCAAGGTAAATGATGAATTATCTTTAGGATTACTATTAAACTTATAACTTTACCAATTATACAAATGGGGCATTTCATAAAATGTTTAGTTTATATAACAAAATTAAAAAATATTGATTTAGAAATGATACATTTGCATTAGTTATTTCCACATAACGCTTAGACCGAACTAAGCTTTAATCTATGCCATGGCGTGTTGACCGGTCCAGGTATCGTATTTGGTACTTGAAAGAACCAAAGTAAATTTAAATCCTCTTTCTTTTTATTATAAACATGCTTAAACGAGTGTTCCTGAAATGAAATTATATATCAACCCAAAAGGGTGGGCATTATTCATAGCCAGCTTCTTTTAGAAACCTTGCATGTGTTAAGTTTATGGATTTGTATCACTCCATAACCCGTTTTGGAAGTATTCCCAGAAATAACAACCATTTAAATAAGATACACCTAATCCATAGCATCATAAACAGTGACATAATTGCATGCACTGTAAAAGAAGCTGTAATGTGTATTACAGTTAGTTGCTGGTAATCAAATCGTCTTAGACATTTATTGAAGTTTTGGATCACATTTCTAAACATCATTAATACATAATATTCATACAAATTTACTTAAATCTCTCCCCCCCCCTGAAATATGAAGTGATGCATTTTGGCCCCCAAACAAAAATCTTGGACACGCCACTGGTACAGAGTAATCTTTAATTTGATTTGGGTGGTGAACCTAACGAAAAAAGTCTTTTACGTATTTCTATACTAGGAAGGTTGCAAGTATGTAAGAACACATGTGCTGTAAGGACATTTTAGCCAAAAAAATACTGCAATATATAAAAATAATCTATTCACACATTATAAAACGATGAAAACAAATTAGAATAAAACAAATTGAATCATATTTGTTAAATTTCTTCTCTCAAGTATGTTAGACTGTACATAAATCCACTGAATCGCTACATGCACCTACCTAATGAGCTTTATGACGGTAAGGTTAGGGAAGCCCGACTTCGATATCTATCTATAGCTTTACAGAGTGAGTTCGACCAGGCGAGCTATTTGTGTCACGGAAGGGTTATTTTAGGGTTCGTAACATGCCTACATTGCAGAGAGAACATTGTAATCGTGCTATACCTGAGTTTTCTGCCATCGCCACTGAAACACCATCCTTACCACTATTAATTTATGACAACATTGTTTTTGTGTTTGTTTATTCGACCACATGTAATTTGTAAAATTTCGTAACTATTTTTATTAAGGAGAATTAGGTTAAAATTAATTTACTAAAAACCGCGAACATCCACCAATATTTTGATGAGATATAGTAACATACAAAAATACCAAAACTACACGTGCATCTTTCTTTTGACAGTTTTTTGGGACTTTAATCATAGAAATTTCATTTTAAAGGCACTTCTCAAACACTATTAATTTTAAATAATAAAAACCATTATATTAGCACAAAAATATTTATTCAAATTCGTGTGGTTTAATAGTTTTTTAAGATAAAATAAAGTTTCAACTACCTATGTCACTGTTCATTCAGTCATATTATTGAACATCTCTCGTGTAGACATTTTTCGAAAAAAATTTCAAATTTCCGTCGATTGTTGTCTATGACTCAAAATAGTTCGAAATCTGAGACGGATGGATCTTAGGAACGAGGAAGTTAGTCCAGGCCAATAAAGGTAGATAGGATTTCCTAAAATGGGAAAGAACTATTGATTTTTAACAAAAGGCAATCTTTTTAATCGCATAAAACGTGATTTGTGACTTTTCCACTGATTTATTATAGGCCTACATAAGCGTTTTTAACTTACTTAATAATATCTATTTTGAGGTTTGACTCGGTTAGACGTTCACCGTTAACAAGATCTCCCCCTGCCAATGACATAGATACTACAATGAACTTCATGAATTGTGAGACACGTAGTAACGTACTGTCTACAGGCGCAATACATCGCGTCATGAAGATAACTGTTACAGCATGTTATGTTATGTCGTAGATAACGTTCTGTTATTTTGTGTCGTAATACGCAATAAATTTAACATGACATTCTTTAAATGTTTGCAATACTTAAAATGGTATAACAGTACATAAACACAGCAAGATTTAAAATTTACGTTTCTACCCAGGTTTTGTAGATACTAATTTTATAATCAATATTTGATCACTAAACAAATTGTTTTAAAGTCCTCAACCGCAATATTTTAATGTTATTGTCGTAAATATAAATCAAATTATCTGTACGGTACCTACACAGTTGCATCAAGAACTGTAACTTTCTAGAATATTAACCCTGTTACTGCCAACTGTCTTTCCTATAACTGTTTAGCTAGAGATGTTATACTAACAGATGAGGTAGTTTAAGGAATGAAGCGTGTTAATATAAGAGTCTAAATAGTTAATCTGTAAGTCCTTTCAATCTCCCTTCTTTTAATTCACCGATTTTCTTCGTATTAAATATTGTGTGTTATTAATTATTATTATTCTCTTTATTAATTATTATTACGAACTATTTCGTTAATAGAAGGTGGTTAATAGGGGCGAGACGGACTACGCTAAAGTAAAAATTTAAAAAGGAGGGGTTTCGATTAAAATTACACAGTACATCAAGGTGGAAAATTTCACGTTTAAACTAACTGAATCGTTAATCATTTAATGTGTTCGAAATATTTCAATAAGTTCGCAATAAATTGGTTGGTTGAAAGAAATAGTCCAAGACGAATTCAACATCAATATTATGTCATATTGAGATTGATGAACACATAATATTGTATTAAGTACATGACATTGCAATCAGACGAAGTCAAATTTATTATCACGTCGATCATTTCAATGAAACATAATCAAAATACAATCTTAATAATCGTTAAAACAAAACAAAACAATAATTATTGTTTATCAGAATATTTGAAATGTATATATTTTTATTTTAAAATTATATTTCGAAGATTTTATTTTGACCCGATTTTTTAGTGGTCGATAACTATTCGAAAAATGTGTAAATCTCAGTCAGCAGCAAACAGTTAAATGACGTTTCCATGAGTCGAATTTAGGAGTTTTATTCACGATTGTAGTTCCTGGGTTGTGCAACGCATAGTTATATCAAGACGCTACAGGTTATTAATTAAGGAAAGTGTGTACAAAATGTATTAATAAACTCATGCTGTTCATCTATAAAGGCAAGCGCAAGAGTCGGCTTTACCTTAAAACTTTAAAATGCACATAGTCGTACCATGGATTCAACATTGAGATAGATAAATAATTAAATAATTTGTAATAACAACGATCAACAGTTGCTTATATATCACTCTGCACAAATAACAGCTGTTCTTGGTTTATGAGGGTTTTGTTACCTTATAGCAGTGATATGGAAAATCAGTTGACATCCATTTTGATTATGCAGTGAGCTAGTCTCAAACATTGTTATTGTTTCAGTACAAATAAATAAAAGCGGTTTTTATTCATACATTTGTATTGTGACCGTGTTATTATGTTCTAGAAATGACATAACACGAGTTTTAATTTTGTTTAAAAATTGTCTTTTGGCACGTAATTGTACTTACATAAAATAAAATTGTGTATCGAAAACAATCAACTACTGTCGTTCATTATGATGAAAACTAATATTGTTTGAAGTGTGTTGAGCAGTTTATTGAACAAAATTCGCTTCAGCTGTAAACACAAGAGCCGATATCGCTTGGTTGGTTGAAATATAAATTACGTAAGTAACACGAATCGAAGAGATAAACCATTATCTGGACAAGTTACACAACTCGACATGTAGCCTAGCCGATATTGTAGTCTGGCATTGATGTATTGGGAAGTATAAGCTACACAATCTAACTAACCTCTCGAACTGGTGTAGATATGACCCTCCTGTTATCACTAGGTTTTGCAAATTACGTCACACAAGCGCAAATTTCTTATCACAAAGCTAGAAAAACTGCTCAGTTTCAATGCCCTTAGATCAACCTTCACTTTTTCTTGTTGACGCATGAGAGAAAGCACATGCTCATGTTTTGCAATAAGATAAGTAATATTAATTGATTATTAGTGGATTTACAAAGCTCTTTTAATGAATAAGACAAGTTGCATAAAGATAAAACAAAATTTTGTAGAATAATTATATACAGATAATTGGTTTGTCGAAATTGACTTTAATAAGCCCTTTATCGTGCTTTAGTTTGGTGTTTTAAATGTAAATTGAGATTATTAGATTGTTACACTTGCACTATTACATATAACAATTTAGGTTAAGCCCTCCAACCAAAACAATTAAAGTCTCAATTTAGGGGTTTAACCCTTTGAAAACAGAGGGTTGCAAAGAATGCCATATTTTTGACTTAAAAATTTGTTGCACTACTAGTTTTCTGGAATGTCGTTCAATAAACAGGATTTTGTGATTATTATTGTTTTCCGCATGCCGGTTAGCTCACATGCGAGCAAATATTGACATTTACATAAAAGATACTTATCTTTTTAAGTGCAAATTGTATGCAGTTTTATTGTACACTACTAGTGGGATACATCTTGTCTCAATAACTTTAAAAAATTACAATAAGACTGTCGGGCATTTTCAATTTCATAGAAGATCATAGTTCATATATAAGATCATAGTTTGATATGATCTTATATAATAATACTATTTATAACTGGTATAATATTGAATAAAGTAGTCGATATAAGTTTATTGCATTATCAGGATTTTAGATATAAAATCAAACTATATAACCTTGGAACGAGTCACAGTTGAAACAATTTGTTTTGTTATTTCTGGAAAAGAATCTAAGAGCATTTTCAATTCATCTACTTTCCAGTAGTAATAAACTATAAAAAGAAATTAATTAAATATTCCAGATGTTCCTAAAATACTTAATTTTTTAACATTGTTATTTACCTTAAGTTTATTCCGATTTACCTCAAACTGATTTTATTTATTAATTACAAAACTCATTTTATGCGAAAGCCAAATTTCAAACATAAAAGCAGGCAAATGGTTAATAATTTGTAATAACCATATACAATAATAATCTTGTATTGATAATGAACTACACGGCAACAAAAAATCATGGCCGAGTCTGACCTTAAGAATTTATTTTTATTTTATAGGATCCTTTTTTTCATTGAGAAAATATGCTAACAAAAAATGGACATTGCATAAACAAAGGTTTAGTTTATTAAATATTTATAAAATATAACATATCTTTATAGCAGCGAAACAAAGGCTTTTTTTAGTTCACAAGTAATGAGTATCAAACTGCCAGTGGCATATTAATCTTAGAAAGACTTTATTAGATAATTTCTTATTATTAAGTTTTAGATAATTTTTTTTATTAGCCTATTCTTAAAATTTTTTATTGGAGATTACATTCAAATATAATATTTATTTACAACTATATTACATTTCTAATAATACATTTTTTATAACAGTATACAAATTAGTGTTATTGGAAAGTGATAATTGTTCTTTTATATTATTGTTTTGCCATTTGATAATATGAATGAGAATTATGAAAAACAGTATTCAAGTTGGTTAAGTTAAGATATGTAAAAAGAGTAGTACTTAAAAACTCAAGCTATAAAAAATAAAATACTTGTAATTGTAAGAACCTATAACAACTACTATTTTAATTTACCACTATGCTACAATTTTTTTTTACATTAAGATTGTACCTTTTGCAACATAAAACTGTTTAGAAATGTGCAGAATAATTAGGTTATAAGTGAAATATATTACATCAATTATAAAACATTTAAAATCAGTTCTATGCTCATGCAAAAAGTTCATACAAACCCCTTGTGCTAAAAGAGCGATTAGTTTACATGAGATTGAATTTTTTAAACAGTAAAAAAATTACAAACTCGGATATATTCTCGGGTTTTTTTGTAAGCGCTTCACTTTTTAATTATTGTGATTTAAATTTCCTGCAAGATATACCGTTGTTTTTTGCTGAGCATAGCTGATTCATGCTATTAATTTTGTTTTGTTTTGTTAGGTAAAAAATTGGTTTTCGTAAGGATGTTTTAAACAATCCGGATATTTACAACAGTAACATTCTTATCTACACAGTTACACAAGCACCAGAACAATTCAAAATAGCTCTGGCCATATTTATTATTATTTACTCACATCTCTGACTAACTAAAATATTAATAATTATTATATTAATTATAATAACTATTATTACATTTGATTAATATTCACGGTAAATGTAAATACTGATTTCCGTCTACGCAACTGTACTTTTTTGTTTGAATTTAAATAACCTTAAAATATAAAACTGATCTGAGTAGTTACCATACTATAATACAGTAGAAAGTATTGAAATTTTTTTGAGATCTGAACGGAAATAACGAGATGTAACATTTTTTACGATCGGATAAAATCAGAGATTTCCAGTCAGTGAGCAAAACGTACTACAACACACAAATAATATCATTTTGTGGCCAAATTTACAACAAATTGACATTCTAACTTCCAACTGTTTTTGCAGTCGGCTTCTCATCTTCGTCTGAAGGAACTCACAATCCAATAGCCGGTGGATGATTTCACAATAAATCGTTAATTTTTCATATTTGTTGGTGAAGCGAAAATAACAGTATACGGAACATTTCGACACAAGTAAGTAAAGTGAAAGCTATATATTAAGTACTTGGAATATTGGATTTAATGTGGGCCATGATACAATGTTTAGCTGTATAGAATATTACTTTTCGTAATTTATGTAGTTAATCAACAGTGCAGTGGATAGCCAGTCACTTTCCAAAGGATATTATTAAAAACCTATTTACTGCTTCCTCGTTTTTTATTGATAAAGTATACTTTTCCGCGTTACTTTAGGCGCTAAACGTGTTGTAATCTGACAAGTAAAATATTGCAGGATATTGTAACTAAAGTAAAATGTTTAATTGACGAAACATTTTTGTTATATCAGTGGCAAAAGTTAAAATTTATTAAAATTGTAATTGCTTTTCTATCTTAAATTATATAAAAATATTAAATGCTGGAGTCAATAAGTATTAGAATCAGTTTCTTTATAATTTATCTCTTACTCTAAGATGCAAATAGTCGATGAGTATAAATAAATTCCAGAGATTTCATTTTGAGATAACCGAAACTTATATTATACACCTAACAAAGTATATCAACCAAAGTAATCTGATTTATTAGATCCCTTGTATATTATACGTTACGTTGCATACTGAATCTACCAGAAATTTATCCAATGTGTGTTACTAAATTCTATAGACAATTCTTTACGTTATTCAATTAGTTATAGACACCTATATGTTTGGTTTAGTTTAAGACATATTTTTTAACCATCATTTCTAAGAGAAGTATGGTGTCCATATTTTGTCATAGTATCGTTAAACTGAAATTTTCGTATCTTTATATTTACAAAGTAAAATCAAAACTAAACTATAATAATAAATAATAATGTTGCTAAAATATAAAACTTGCCTAATAAATGTGAAAATCCAGCAAAGATATTCACTGGCACCACGACCACTCACTGTCACTATAAACACTATAGTAATTGCACGCTTGCTGTGGTAGCAAGACTGAAGGCTGAGGAGTCTCAACCCTAGCACTTTATAACTTGTGGCGAGTCTGCGTGTTGCAGTGTGGACATACAGGCTACATGCGGCCATCAGCCGGCCTGCCCAAGTCACGTGATCCGGCACCCTGGTTGCTGTCATCCGCCGGCTGATTGATACAACCCTCGATTATAGGCTACGTGAGTAGTGTGATTCACTCGTGCCATGATTAAAACAATTATATGCAGATATTTGTTCTGTTTGCTAATTAAATGATGTCTTGCATTCAAATTAGCACGGAGCCACAACTCAAATCCTTATTTTGTTCAAACGGCTTTCTTCACTGACGCATTTGAATTAATTCTTCCACTTTTGGCTGATGATTGGTTAAATGTTTACACTTTATTACTTATAGTGCTCTTATAGTTTTGCCTGTGTTATCAACTATTTTTATTCACATGAAAGATTTCGTAATTTGATTGAAAATTATAACAGTAAAATTATGTAAATATTATTTTTTAATATCAAAATTATACATAATACAGGGTGATTCATGAAGTTCTCCCCCCACTTCTACAGCACATTTTACTAGTAAAAAATAATGAAAAAAATGTTATATAAACATAGGTCCGAAAACGCTTCGTTAGCGAGTTACAGCTAGCGAAAGATTTCGCCTGAATTCCCTTGGTAAAGAGTAAAATAAAGCCATACTGAACTTTTGGAAAGGTTATTAATTAAGAAATATCGTGGATTCTTATGTATTTTTACCTGATAAAGCTAATAAAATAGGTTTCAGAACTGTACCTGTAGTAGTTTTTGAGGGATTCAGGGTTAAATGCAAAACATTGGGGCACGAAAACAATGTTTTTTTTAAGTTTGATGTACAATAACTTTGTTAAATTGGTAATAAATACATAAAATCAACAAACATTAATTGTAGAGAATTTAATTCTGGAGAAAATTGATATAATCAAAGCCTAAAATAAAACAGAAATAAGTACCCAAAAAATCGATTTTACTTCAGTATAATACATTACTAGTTTTTAAGCAAAATTAATCAGGTTGGGCCAACCAATGTTCGAACATTTTATAATAGATGTTCGAAAATGAGGCCATCATTATCAATACATTTTGCAGCACGTTTGTGTATTGCTTTTGTTGCGTTTCCTTAATCTTTCAGGACTTCCCTGTATCTGCACAGCCGAATCCATAATACGGGCAATTAATTCATCACGAGAATTCACTTTTGTCTTGTATACAATGTCTTTCATCCATCCCCAGATGCAATAATCCAATGGAGATAGATCTGGTGATCTTGGTGGCCCAAGGGTGAGGCCCTCCACGACCAATCCAGTGTCCAGGAAATTGATGATTTAAGTAAGCAGAAACGGCACGTGAAAAGTGGGGAGGTGCTCCGTCATGCTGGAAGTACAAATTTTGTCTGAGATGTAAAGGAACATTCTCTAACAGCTGCGGCAACTCTTCTTGAAGGAAATGCAAATAGAACTCAGCATTTAGGCGTCCAGGTAATATGAAAGTTCCAATCAGCCGATTGTGCAAAAGGCCACACCAGACATTGACGCTAAATCGGTGTTGAACAGTTCTGTTCCACTACCTCATGTGGATTTTCTTCTGCCCATTAGTGTTCATTGTGCAAGTTATTGACACCATCCCGAGTGAATTGTGCCTCATCCGTAAACAAAATACGCTTGTAGAGTTGATTATTAATATTCAAAAAGTTGCAAAACTCCAAGCGAAGCGGACCATCCCCTAGCTGTAGATGTTGAACCATTTTGTTTATGAAACGGATAAAATTTTGTTTCGATTAAGTGACCTCCACACCGTTGACTGCGAAAACTCCTATCCGCCTAGAAATACGTCGTGTACTTACACCATGGACTGCGATGAACAGCATTAATAACAATATCATCATCAAGTTGGACAGCTCGTTCATAATTGGTTCTAGTACTTGGTAGTGATCCTGTTTCCCGAAGAGTACGAAAAGTTCCTGAAATTGTTTTGGTATCTGGAATCCTCCTATTAGGGTAACGTAGTTCATATTCTTCTACAGCAGCTCTAGCATTACCATTTACAGTAACCCAAAAATAAAAACCATATCAGCGTTATTCCTCTGATGTAAATAAGTAAGGCATTTTTTCGCTGAATAAACAATCGAATTATAACTCACAAGAAAAATTGCATTTAATAACACGATTCACAGAACCCGATCTCCTGCTGTAGCTTGCAAAACACCACTAATTACACAGTTCTAACGTAACAGTACAGAATACCATTGTTGATCAGCTGTTATTCGTGCGTTACCAACTTAGAAATTAATAAAACAAAAAACTGCATTTCGATGATTAGTAAACAATAATGGGAAAATGTTTGCTTCATTTATTTTCGAACATTTGATGTAAATTTTTATTAAAAAAAAATACAACGTAATAAAACATGATATTTTTTATTTACAAACAAATTTATTTAACAGTTAATCTTGTTTTCTCAATTTATCTCATCATTAAGGAACAAACATTTTGTTTTTTTTGTTTTATTTTAACTAAATACCGTACGGTATTTCTTTACAGCTAGTACGATTTTTTTGTACTTATTTTTTTTTTATTTTAGACTTTGATTATATCAATTTTCTCAGAATTAATTCTCTACAATTAATGTTTGTTGATTTTATGTATTTATTACCAATTTAACAAAGTTATTGTACATCAAACTTAAAAAAACATTGTTTCGTGCCCCAATGTTTTGCATTTAACCCTGAATCCCTCAAAAACTACTACAGGTACAGTTCTGAAACCTATTTTATTAGCTTTATCAGGTAAAAATACATAAGAATCCACGATATTTCTTACTTAATTAACCTTTCCAAAAGTTCAGTATGGCTTTATTTTACTCTTTACCAAGGAATTCAGGCGAAATCTTTCGCTAGCTGTAACTCGCTAACGAAGCGTTTTCGGACCTATGTTTATATAACATTTTTTCATTATTTTTACTAGTACAATGTGCTGTAGAAGTGGGGGGAGAACTTCATGAATCACCCTGTATGTCGTGTAATACATTCTGTTAGTTTATTTAATAGTTTTGTTTTTAATCCAGGTATTGCGAATTAACGTGCATTTGGTTAAAAAGAGTATTAGTCTACTATCGTGGATGTTAAGAAATATGTAAAGGTTTCTATAGATTTTGAATCATATACAGTGTGTTCAAGACTGTATGCACACTGAAGGGATCTTGGAAACTATAAGCGATACAGTACAAATTAAAAGGACAAAGTTGTGCGCAATAACAATGTTAATCTTGTAATTAACAAACGTAGTAAGGTTAATTATTGGTTGCGTTATTCACTCGCTGCGCTCAAAAAACTGTTTTTGGTCAAACTGGTCAAACTTGGAACGTGTTTTACATGAAATCTAGTTTTTAAATATTTAATGGAAGACCAGCAAGCAGGTGGTGTGAAGTTAAAGTAATTAAATGCAGCAATCCATTATTTACTTAATCAAAAGAAATTAGAATTCCACTGATTTAAGCAATACCATATATGGTATTATTTCCTTGTGAGCTTCGTCAGATAATTCATAAAATCCGTATTTTGTACTTAGTTTGCAGGGAATTATTTTATACCATTTGGAGGTTGGTAAACCTGGGTGATATTTCACTACACATAGCGGTGGTGTTTAAATCAGGCTTTTAGTGAAACACAAATTATATGACAAGGATAGTTTTAAAATGACTTTTAAGGACTTTTTTGTAACTGATTAGCACAATAGCATGTTAGTTTCCAATTGTATCGTGTTTTATAATTCTAAACAGGATAAAAATAATAATCATGATATAAAAATAATGTATCAACCTAATTAAATGTTAAACGCCACCTATTTTACTCTTATTTTTTTACACTTATCGCTTTATGATTTTCAGATGTAAATTTGATATTATCAATGATTCCAGAGGCAACCTCTTTATACTAAACACGTTGCAGGAAAACTTTATCGTTTATCTTTTCTCAAGATGTTAAGAATTTAAACAATTAAAAATTTTGATGGCATGACGAGGACTCCTTATCTTGAGAAGCAACAACAGGTGTTGCAGGGGCCCTAAGCTTGGCGTGGGCTCATATCTTGGCTTTCGTTTTAGCCTATAGACCGGGAATCATCCACTATAGCAGACTGGGTCGTTGTCGGCAAAGTTACAGTGAGCTCTAGTTTAGAATAATAATTTTAATAGTTGCGTAATATATTTATATTATTAATGTGAAATTCAGATTAGGCAATTCTTCTCTACAGGAAATAAATTTAATCTGACAAAATTCAATTTAGGTTAGTTATATCTAAGCGTCATCAAAAAACTAAGTCGTAGATCTATATGCAATGTTTCAATTAATCAATTCAAAATTCCAAAAAAATTCGTGCCCATGTCGTGCTAAAAGTTATTGATATATTTTGTGATAAAGTATTTAATTCAATTTTCAATTAATACTTAGCTCCAAAAGTTAGTTTAAGGAATCCAGAAAGTACATATATTGCAAAATTTGGATTAGTATAATTTGAATGTTTATCATTTTGTTGGCATTACTTCGGTAAAGGTTGGGTGCTCGATCGTAAACTATGGCTTTAGCGCAGTTTGAGTTTAGGGTTTATCGACTGAGGTAGACTACTTTATAACCCCTTCGATGTAACGGACCTGTGCGGTTCCCAGTCTTGGGTGGAGAAAGGATGTAATAGTACCGTTTCAGGGGTTAAATTTAGCACTGGAAACTAACGGATATAGCCAAGACTAGGATCTCTGGTCGTATTTTACATGAAACGGCCAAACTCACTTAGTTTGACAATTATTCAATAAGATTTACCAATACGCACACGATCATAATGGTAACAAGGCTATACCTCACTGTCTAAATATCCTGTTATTCATATTCTTTAGACTCATTCCATTAAAATATTACTTACTTGATTACACCGACGATTCAATCGGATAATAACTGGTAGTTCTTACTTAAAAGTTGTGATATTGAATCTTCAACGAGAGTCGATGAATACCTAAATACCCTATACGATGATTACTAGTTTTTCTCAAATAAAAAATTATGAAGCAGTACCAACAAATAATGCATAATTTAACTGGAGCTGGTGTAAGTACCTTTTTGAAGTATTTAGCTAGAGTTTTCATCACTATAGGGGACGATTTTAAAACAGAAAGCGTATATATTCTCGTAAAACACTGCAAGTGAATAGAAGCCCGAAGATCTTCCGGATAAATATGATACCTGGTAGGCTAAGAATGTCTCTAAAATGTTTTTGCAATACAAAATCAATTACAGCTCATCGGTTGTTTTAGTCACGTTGAATAAGTGTCATTAAAGAAAATTCACAAACAAGTTAGTACAATTTTTTAATACTAAACCTAATTTTCCACCTTGGAATTTTAATCACTGATGCAATTATGAGGACGCAGAGTTAAGACATTAAATTTTGTTTCTAAGGTGCTCTTTTATGGTTTTCTTTACTAAACGATTTCCACTGTTATTAGAGCTCCAATCCTGATCGCGAGGATTTCGGAACACCTGTCGCGTAGTTATGCATGCCGGACAACGTAGAACAGGTTGGGAGCACGTCACCAAGGTCACGCTCCGATACGCCACGGCTCGAGTTGATGTGCGTCATCTGCTAACGAAGCGCGTAGAGATAGAGATAAGCGTAAGCTAGGGATCAATCGACTATAACACTCTGCTACGTTACTGGTATTCACTATCCAACACGAGTTTTGATGTTTTACTTGTCAATGTCATTGTAACTTGAAGCTCTCAAACATAATTTATATATGTATCACTTATTTATAAATTGAATATTAGTGTAAAGATGAATGATTAATTTATGACAGGTTTGGAATAAGGCCAAACTAGATTTCTCACGTTATTCCACTCCCTTTTCACAAGGCTAAATGTACACCTGTCAAGCAAAATGTGAGTAGCCTGTTAGGAATTTAGTCTATATGTAGACAATGATATGATACTGAAAGAAAGAAAGATAAAGGAACGGAATATTTCTTTTAGGTTGGAGCAATTTTACTGGACATGAAGTTTGGAGGAAAGATGAGGAGAGGCTCTATATTGTGATGGTAATGTTCTCACATCTGGAGTTGCACTCTGGGTAGAATAATTATTTGCCGACAAACTTTATTCCTGTTTGTAATATACGAGTAAATGCAATTTTAAGCTTGATTTCAAGGAATAACAGTATCATAAATGACTTTTATAATCAATTACATCAACTACTATAGTTACTGACAATAAACTGTGTGTTTGTATAAAATTGTGATTCTAAGTTTAGAGCCTTATTGTTTTTATCAAAGTTAATAAATAAAACAAATGCAAGGCCGTAGCCAACGAGGGGGTCCAAGGAGTTAGGACTCCCCCAAATTTTAAATTTTTTAGTACATGATTATTATTATGTAAATAATTCAATATTACTGACGTGAACTACTAAAGATCGTTCTCAACAAAGTAACGGGCCAAGAACTTTTTAAGGATCAAAATAAAACCTTACTCTCTGTCTACTACGAGAAAATATCGGTTATCTGGACCCCCACCCAAAATTAATTTTTTCCTGTTTATGTTCTTGAACAAATGAATAAAACAACACAACAAGAAGTCAATTGACATTTAAAGAATGTAGCAAAAGTAAAAGTATTACGCTGAAATAAAATGCATTAATAATGTATCTACTAAAAAAACCATATCTACTTTAAAATTAATAGCCCCGGCTCCATAACCGGTGTTCCATATTTCTAAAAATGGCCCAGGACATCAACGTAAAAAAAATCAAATGGAAAATTTCTCAAAATATTTTCGGTTTTCCATCTGTATATGTTTTTACAGAAAGCATTATTAAAAACGGTGCTACAGCACTGTAAATTGATAATAACGCCAGAGTAATGTATATTATACACTTTCAGAATATACAGAGACAGTTTTCATCTTTCTATACAAGCTATCATGAAAACTAAAGTCTTTTAGTAATACGTATTAAATTAGTAAAAGATTGGCAATGTAATCACAAAACCGATGGTACAACATTTGTAAAAATAATTGAATTTGTTATTGTCTTATTTTAAAACAATCGTATTACTGTAAAGTATTACAATAACGATTACCTTCAATTGTCAGTAACAGTGTAGTTAATTATATTTCACATAAACATTAATTTCGCTGTGCTTTGATTTAAACGTAATATGCTTAGTTTGAAACAAGTATCTTTAATTTCAGAATATAACAAACTGGGCAGAACTTTAAACTATAACTTTATAATGGGTAGTAATATATGCAAGATGGGTTGACTCAAGGCGTGTCCACTGCGGAGGTGTAGAAGGTCAAACACCATTAGTGACACCTTTGCTCCTAGCAAACTGCTGTAGCAAGATATATTTGGTGTCTTATGAAATATATCCCAATCAAATTCCGTTACATACTCGCAAATCTTAAACATTGTCTATAAACAGACAACGGTCTGAATAGTTTCATACATTATTCTACGTTCGACTGCTAAGAAGCAGTTTTACGTTATCAGTGAAACTATCAATCGCCTTATCGCTATAAAGATAACGGACTTAAATTGTTCAGCCGGGCTTGGGACTCTAACGTTTTCTTATAGAATACATGTATGCAAATTAGTTTATAATGTTTGTTATCTATAAGGCATTCCTGATTAGATCCTCTAGCATTTCACTCTGTTACGTGATCAGGTACTATCTCGAGGATGTTTTCGTTCCTCTCCATCAGTACTGGACATTAGTGGCCGGAGGTATTAGTGCCAGCCAGTTTGGGAACTAGAAACACTTTCTAATCTTGTTTAAACACTTAGAAATGCTGTTTTTCTTGGTTTAAATTAGTATTTCGGTACTTTCAGATCGTAATTTAATACGTTGACTGCGGCAGACGCACTAATGCGAAGTAGCCTCCAGATAGAAGACAAGAACAATCAGTTTAGAGTCGCTTAGAGTGACGATGTTATAGCAGGACAGTTATTGTACAGTAGTTTAATAGCGTGTAACAGAATGTGATCGTATACCCATATTGGTTGAAATTGACCATTGGTCTGTTAATAGTTTATTTAAGTCGTAACGGACTACGGGTACATCTCATTATCACCTTCATCAATCTTGGCCTACATTCATGATCACCTTCAAGTAATTACGTGATTAGCAATAAGGAATAAATTAATTTTCGTTGCTTTCTTCACGACTTGCAAAATCAACTTCGTATGTTTATGTATACGAATACGAGGACGAAAGTGTTTTGTAAAGCATTCAGTGTACATTGTAAGGGCAGGTCAAAGTTGAAGGACACGCGGTTGCTAAGATATCAACCTTCCTATGTGTGTAAATTGGTCAGGTGGACCACCAAGGGCTGCATTTACATATGGGCTGAATCTAATATACTATACAGCCGCATGTGAAACTGACTGACTGACTCACTGATATATAGATACAAATTCTAACATAGTTCTAGAAGTGCTGGAAACTTGAAATTTGGCATGCAGGTACCTTTTGCAATATGACCCGGAGTCTGAAAAGTCTGAAAACTGGACATTTTTACTTTTAAAAACCCTCAAAAAAAAATATTAAAAAAACGCGCATTTTTTACCCCTGCAGGCATTTCTTGTAAGCCCGCTAGCGGGCGAACCGTTATAGCTAGCTCAGATCTGACGAAAAATTCATAATCAGGAATGAAGTGAACTACAAAAAAGGTCTAGTGACTTTTTGCTCTATCTTCCATGGTTAAGCGACAAAACGCTCGAACATTTGAAATTCCAGAGATTTTTTCGCTTAAAATAAAGTTTCGAGCCCGATAGCGGCCGAACGGTAGGTCGTAGCTCAAATCTGATTGACCCATCAAATTAGCAAATTACGTGATCTACAGAAAAGGTCCAGTAACTTTTTGTCCTATCTCTATTGGTTTGGCCGAAAAACGTGATTATGTGCAATTTTTTTGTAATATTTACGTGAAAACTTTTTTTTTCGGGCTCGATAGCGGCGAAACCATTGGACGGAGGTCGAAATAAGACAGAAGTTGGAGTTAGGAAAATTAGGTAATCTACCAAAATGTCTTAGTAACTCTTTACTCTATCTCCATTGGTTTGGCCGCAAAACGTGATTAAGTGAAAATATTTGGAAATTTTCGCCCTAAAAATTTACCTTTCGGGCTCGATAGCGGCTAAACGGTTGGTCGTAGCTCAAAACAAATTTTTAAAAGGATTTAAGAAATTGCGTGATCTACAAAAAATGTTCAGTAACATTTTGCCCTATCCTCAACGGTTTGGCTGCATAACGCGTTTTAAAGTATTGATTTTTTAAGTTTTACGCGATATTTTTAAACTGCCCAGTGCAGCCTTTTGTCCTAAGCTCTGTACTGCCTAAATTATAGGTCGTAGCTTTAAATCTGATGGCATAATCGAAAGACAAAATCAAATTTCCGACAAGAAAGGTCCAGTCACTTTTTCTTGTATCTCTAACGGGTTAACCCGTGAAATGCCATTAAAGTCAAAACTTTGATTAAAACTGAAAAAATTCAATAAAATAGGTCCAATTTAATTCCGAATTTCCGCTTATCCCCGAATTTTGCCAACCCCCGAAAGGGAGCCTGGGGTGTGTCGTTGACCCCCGGTAACATTAACCCCCCCCGCAATTTCCTGGAATGACCAGATAACCAACTGAGTAAATTACACCCCCTGATGTGTTAACCCTCCTGGTAACATTAAAACCCCCCCCCCAGGGAATTTCCTGTCATGACCTCATGTCCGAATTCTAACAATCACCAAATCTCTCAACCCCCCTTGGGAAGTTCCTCGTATAACCAGATAGCCCCCTGATGTCTTAACCCCCAGTAACATTAACCCCCCCCAGGGAATTTCCTGGCATGACCTCATGTTCCAAATTTTAACAATCACCAAATCTCTCTTATCCCCGAATTCGCAAGCGTAAATTTAACCGCTCATCCCCGAATTTGCAAGCGTACATCATGGGGGCCTGGGGGCGTAGCCCCCAGCGAGCCGAAGGCGAGTCTAATATACTATACAGCCGCATGTGAAACTGACTCACTGACTGACAGATCATACAAATTCTAACATACTTCTAGAAGTGTTGGAAACTTGAAATTGGCATGCAGGTACCTTTCGCCGTAAAACCAACAGGAAAAGTCTGAAAACCGGACATTTTTACTTTTAAACCCCTCAAAAAAATTCGAGAAAATTCGCGCATTTTTCACCCCCTGCAGGCCTTTTGTGTAAGCCCGATAGCGGGCGAACCGTTGGAGCTACCTCGGATCTGACGAAAAATTCATGGTCAGAAATGAAGTGAACTACAAAATAGGTCCAGTGACTTTTTGCTCTATCTTCCCATGGATTAAGCGATAAAAACGCTCGAACATTTTACATTCCAGAGATTTTTTCGCTTAAAGTAAATGTTTCGAAGCCCGATAGCGGCCGAACGGTAGGTCGTAGCTCAAATCTGATTGACCCATC